>NC_057803.1:313004507-313604507 GCF_018294505.1 Triticum aestivum
GTTATTTTGAACCTCGGTTGGGGGGGCATGCATTCATAGCTTAGGATTCCCTTCGTGCCGACACGAGGGAGGGGGGCTACTAGCTACTTCACACTTTGCTAGGTGAATGAACCTTGGTTGGGGGGATGCATTCATAGCTTAGGATTCCCTTCGTGCTGACACGAGGGAGGAGGGGGGCTGCTAGCTACTTCGCACTTTGCTAGGGTTAACCTCGGTTAGGGGTGGGCCATGCATTCATAGCTTAGGATTCCCTTCGTGCCAACACAAGGGGGGTGGGGGCAAGCAATACAGTGCGCTTTGTGAGAGAGGTGCCACATCAAAGTTGCATTCGGTATTCGAAAATCAAACCACCCTTTTAATACATAAATTTGGTCCACATGCAAGTGTGTTCGTGTTCTGACCCTCTCCCGCGTCATTTTTTGCCAAATTTATGAACGTTATATAAGACGGATGACGCAACAGACACGGTTCACTCAAACTAACTATGTGCCACGCCGGTGCACCTATCACGCACACATCCGCATAGTACATTGGGCTCCACGAGGCTCCCCCTCTCAAAAATATATGCCCGCCTCGAGGGTTTCTCTGTTCCATAACACACGGTTGTTATCTTCGAACCGTGTGCGATGTTTCTTGTTCCCAATCCCGCCTGCATCCCTAGAAAATATCTGCCCGCCTCAAGGGTTTTCTGTTTCATAACACACGGTTGTTATCTCCGGACTGTGTACGATGCACTATCGTCAAAATTTTCAATAGCCCGACATTTTAATCCCACGTTTGACTCCCGCATAGTAAAATTTTCAGTACCAGCGTCATTTCGTCAAACACCCCGCGCCCCTCCACACACACACACACACACACACACCAAAACCTTCTCGGGCGTGCGCACACACATACACACCCTCCCTGGCTCGAAACCCTAGCAAGGTCCCCGCCGCCGCTGCCGCCGCCGCCTCCGCAAGGCATCCATTGTCAACATCTATCAGTTTGCCTGTGCAGCTTACCCACCGATCTCCATACCCAGGCCGCCCTGAGTTTCTTAGATGACGCCTGCCAAACGCCCCCTTTCCAAAAGATCGCCATCCCCATGCCCTACTCTAGAGTGTATGAGCCTAAGCTCGGCTACGCTTCCCGTGGAGGTCGAGGAGCGACTGGCCCAAAAGAGGTGTATAGCGGTCTCTTCGCCCGACGTCGCCAAGGAAGCTGACGACCATTATTGGCGGCAGGCACGCAAGCAGCGGGCTAGAGTATGCGGGCATGTCTCGTCCGCCGGCTACAACATTGATGTCATTGACACCGATGTCTTTGGCGGGCCATGTCATAGGTTAAGTGGCCCACAAGCAACCCCTCGGGTTCAACCGTCGTCGATCTCATCCATGGCCCCGCCGCTCGCTCGCTGTCAACAATTTTCCATTCTACATCGCCATCGATCCTCTTTTGTCATTTCTGAAAGACACGTTCTGCGACGCTGGCTTGGGATCCACAGCTTCCAAGTCAGACCTATTCGACGGCGACCACGAGGAGAGCACCCTCTCTGGCTCTTCCAAGGGGAAAGAGCCCATATGCTCTTCCAAGGGGAAAGCGCCCGTCTTCGACATCAGGGAGGGCACCCTACAGCCGTGCACTTCCAAGGGGAAGGAGCCCATCTGCAACAACATGGAGCGCATCCAGGGTCCGTGCTCTTCCCACGGGAACGAGCCCATCTGTGACAAGTGAAGAAACCCATGATTTGTTTTGTCGTGCCTCTTCACACGGGAAACCCATGATTTCTTGTCAAGTCCCTTTTGTAGTGTAGTGAGAATGTGTCCAGTTTTAATTGCTATATCTGGTTGTTTGCAATATGCCTTGTTTATTTCAGTTATTTAGTGTGTAGTACATTTCATTAATCCAGTTTTAAACATACCAATAGGAATGCATATATTTGCTTGCTGTTAAGCCTGTTATAGCTAGCATATGCCTCTTTTAAAGTTTTTTGATTGTTCGGTTGTTTGTAGTTAGTATATGTCCAGTTTCAGATGCTATCTTTGGTTGTTCATAGTATACCTTATTTATTCCAGTTATTCACAACGTGATGTTCTATATGTGCAAGTATGAACTATTGTGCTTAACATGCTTCTCGATGTACCTACATAGGGAAATTTTTGGAACGACTACTGTTTTCCATCGAGGTTAGTTTCATCCCATGGCTTATATAGGCCGGTGGCGGATAAGGGACTAATCGGTGATTCGGACTTTTAACTGAATATATCTCCAACCAATTTATCGTTAGGTTAACTATGGCCATATGTAATCTATCTGAGGCTACATAGCAACATGCAATGTACTTAATGTCTAAATATGCAATCCTAGGCTACATAGCAACAAGGAAGAGTGTTACATTAATGTTCTAATGATGTCTAGACATACGTAGGAGAGCAACAGCAGCAGCAATAACAACAAGACAACCCTGTTTGGATACTCAAGTTAGCTAGAAGTTAGAGTTAGTTTCTAGCTCATTACTAACCCTGAACTAACTCCATCCAAAGAGTTGTTTGGATGGCAGGGTTAGATTGACAATAAATGCACTAGGAGAACTAGCTCCAATTAGTACGGCTTGGGTTGGATAGTTTCTTTGGGTGGGTTATAGATGCAACTAGCTCAAACTAGCCCTCACGTTTACATATACTTTAGGTCTATTTGATCCTGAACTAGCTCAAACTAACTGTAACCCGTGGATACAGCAACAGTTAATCAGCCAATAATTTGTAAGAATGCGCTAAACTCCTTCCGGCCCATAATATAAGATGTTAATTCATCTAATATGTGAGTATATTGGATGTTATAAGAAACTCCCTCCGTTCCTAAATATTTTTCTTTTTAGATATTTCAAATGGACTACCACATACAGATGTATATAGACATATTATAAAAGAGTGTTGTGCTACATCATTGTGCAATTGCTATTTAGCTTCTAATATTACCTTGGTGCTTTTATGTACATATGTCATTGGTAAAGATCCGCGCTTCGACCCTTTCTGCGTATGGGGCAATGAGATATCGATGAACCAGCATCAAGTGAGGAAACTGATAAATATTGTTAGTAAAATGGGTCCAAAGATGTCAATTAAACTATTTGTTTACAGTTGATCCAAGACAACACCGAACTGTAGGATGGTAAGTAAGAACTCTGCAGCCTTCTTTTTACTGCCCATAATGAGTTGTGTTAGATGACAATGTCTGAATCTTTTTCCTTTGTAGTGGTTGGCAAATCAGTTTACTCAAGATTACCACTCAAAATACATGAGTGGTGGGCAAGAAAAGGTTGAAATATTTCTACTAGAACACGATGATTATCTAGATGATTTCATGAAGACCGTGAAGGATGGGCGGTCGACCATCACAAGGGGTTGGACTAGAGTCGTGCGTGCCTTCTGCATGGAGGAGGGCGCAATATGGGCATTCTGCTTCACCTTGTGCAGCTACCAGAATATATTTCGCGTCTTTCTTTACCGTCTTTAATAGTGTCAGGACCCCGATTCCAAGTCACATCGATCTAGCCGGTAACACCTCATATCACTTTGCGGCCTCACGCACAGTATTCCCACGGGTGTCACCTTACCATGGCCCGAGACCGTTTGCGCCTTTTGGCTGACGTATATGATAGTGTCGCTAGCATCCATATGACAGAGAACCCGGGCCGGCATGGCTAGTCGTGAACCCAAAGCGGCACCAAAATATGGGGAAAGGCATACATGAATCACATCGAGCATGTCGGTCAGCAGCGTGTGAATCCGGGTTGTAGCACTGGGCTAACAGGACTTTGGGAACCTGGGCTGTAGCAGGCTAGGCAGGACTCCAGATGTCACCGCGTGACATTTCCCCGAAGGGACAGACACAGGAACGAAGTGAAACACATGCCGCGCAGTCAAGTGTCCCGAGCAGTAGTGCTGGGCTAGCAGGACTCCGGTGAACCCGGCTGTAGCGGACTACTATGGCTCATGGAAGCACAAGACTACATTTCCCCATAAGAGAGGCTACCATGGATTAAAAAACTAGGTTGTCGGATCCCACACATACCAAGCATTTCAATCATACACACAATATGCTCGATATGTGTAAATACAACATGGCATCACAACATAAGTCTACGACTCAAGTATTTATTCATTAGGCTCCAAGGAGCGAGACATTACAAACATGGGTCTCATGACCCAACATTCAGACCAAACAAGTCAAAGCACATGCGGAAGCTTAACATGTCTGACTACAGACATCTACAAATGAAAAAGGCTGGGAAGCCTGACTATCAACAAGACCCTCCGAAGGTACAAGATCGTAGCTGAGGTAACAAGCTAAACGTCGAAGTCCACGTGGAACTACTAGCGAGACTGAAGTCTCTCGGCAAAACATAAAATAAGCAAACGTGAGTACAAATGTACCCAACAAGACTTACATCAGAACTAACTACATATGCATTGGTATCAACAAAGGGGGTGGTGGAGTTTAACTACAGCAAGCCAGCATTGACTCAGTGGCTAACCTGAACTACTACTGCAAGTAACTCTTTTGAGGTGGCGCACACGAGTCCACATATTCACCATATCAATACACCACTATGGATCCGCTCCCGTCTCCCTACGAGAACGCCATCCATAGCACTCACGCTTATCTTGCACATTTTAGAGTATCCACTTCACTTGTCTATGAACTATGCAAGGGGTCCAAGTTTCCATATCCGAGGAATCCTGCCATTCGAATAGATAATGATAACCCTGCAGGGGTGTACTTCTTCAAACACACTCTCGCCACTTACCACCATGTACACATCGTGTATCTCGGCAACCTTCAAGCAGAAGCCTGGCGAGGGAGTGGGCCACGACCTGACTAACCAACAAGTCTCTAGTCCAGGTTTATCGCATATTCTGGTTCCGTCCGCAAGGAGATCCGTCCGGGGAGTCGCTCACGTCCCCAAATGATGTGTGCAGGGTTCCCAAGCCCACCTCGACGGATGGATCTACGCTTGGTACACCGTGCCACAGTGCCTAGTCTGTCCAAGGCCACCTGTACCGGGTACCACTCGGTAGACTACTAACACAACCTACAAACACCAGAAACTAGTTGCAACTCCTGGACAAAGATCGAGTTGATTAATAAGTCGAGAGAGCTTGGAGCGCCCGGAGCCCAATGTGTGGTAGTAACTGTTCATGGATCACAAACACAGAACTCAGTTCCTGAGGACGGCTGCAATGAGACAACCCACCATGTACTCCTACCTGGCCTCTCACCGCTACCTTTACCAAATCATGTTCACACACTTAGTTCACACAATGTAGGTCATGTTCATCACAATCCTAATTCATCCCCGATGAATTAGACCTGACTCAACTCTAAGCAGTAGCAGGCATGACAAACGAGCATGAATGAGTAGGCACATCTGGGCTCAAACAACTCCTACTCATGCTAGTGGGTTTCATCTATTTATTGTGGCAATGGCAGGTCATGCAGAGGAAAGGGGTTCAGCTACCGCAGCATGTAATAGTTGAATCGTTGTTGTCCTAATGTAGTAAAAGAGAGCAGGAGCGAGAGAGTGGGATTGTATCGGAATGACCAAGGGGGTTTTGCGTGCCTGGCACTTTTGAAGATAGTATAGTTCTTCATCGGTGTCATCGATCACATCGTCGGAAACATCGTCTACTGAGAGGGGGCAAATACCGGCAACAGAGAGGAAACACAATCAATGCAATGCACAATATGATGCATGATCATGACATGGCAATATGTTGTTGATTGAGCTAATTCAACTAGCAACAGGTTAAATGAAGTTGGTTTGAACCCAAGATTCAAATTCAAACTCCATATGTGGATATTCAAATGCCAAACATATGATTTGCCCTATTCACCTATTATAAGTTGTTCTAACATGCATGAAAATCATACAGATGATTAGATTGGATTTTTCTGATCATTTTTCATATATAAATCTTTTCATTTGGAGTTACGGTTGAATTTCTATGAATTTTACATGTTTTGGGTATTTTCTCAAATTTCCTGGATTATTTTAAAACCAGAAAATCAAGACAGCGTCAACATGACATCATGCTGACATCAGCAAGTCAACAGCACCAGCCCAGGTCAAACCTGACCAGTGGGTCCACTGGTCAGTGACCCGGGGTCATCAGTGTCATGGACAGGTGGGTCCGGCCAACGGCCACGTCAGCATGGTCAACTCTCACTGGTGGGGCCACAGTTATGTGTTAAAACTAATCAGAAACTAAACTATAGTTAATTAAGGGCATGGGGCCCATATGCCGGTGTCACTGGAGGGGTTAATTAGTGGGGCTGTTAGCTGCTAATGACGGGCCATGTCATCTCACCGGAGTTGGACGCCAGCGACCTCACAGTGCGGCGGCGGCTCGCCGGAATTCCTTCTCCGGCGACCATTTGTCACTTGGGTGGGTTCTACGGGTTCGTGGGAGTGAGCCGCGTCCAACAGTGCCATCAGTTGGTAGCGGGGTGGCCGGAATCATCGGCGGCGTCGAGCTGGGCGGCGGTGGCACTCGGCACATGTGGCCACCGGTGCTACGGGGCACGGGCGAGTTAGCAAAAGGGCTAGGCGGACTCCCAGGGGCACCAGGAGCACAACCGAGCGGCCGGTTTGAGCGGAGGAGCTCACGAGCGCAAGCGTCGCCAGCCATGGCGGCGGCCGGAGCTCGGGTGCACTGGGATGGTGGATAGAGAATGGGAATGGAGAGGAAGAGCATAGGGGGAGGATCAGGACCTCACATGGGTGCTGAAAAGAAGCTCAGGGAGGCCGGGGAAGCACGGACGGCGGCGAATCGAAGGTGAGGTTGCCGGCGGCCGGAGGTTGAAGACGAGCTCAAGGGCGACGTTGCAGGGCTTCCGGCGGGGCGTGGCTCGGTGAGGGGGTCGAGGACGACGTCGTGGAGCTCATGAACCAGTCGGGGAAGCGAGGGAGGGCCGATGGTCGCGGCAACGATGAGCGGTGGCGTAGAGCGTTCGGGTGTGCGAGAGAGAGAGCGAGGGAGAGACTGAGGGGGGAGAGTGAGGAGGTCAGGGGGTCCAAACGGCAGCGACGTGTCGTTGGCGGCATCGCGCTGGCCAGGGGAGGGCCAGGCAGGCAGCTGCGTGCCGGCGTACGCGGGCGCCGTGCTCGGCCTTGCCTCTGCCAGTAGGCAGAGGTTGAGGACAGGTTTGCCCCTGGTGGGCTGGCCAACAGTGCTGAGCTTGGGGGCTTTGCCAGGTGAGCACTCTGTCTCCCTCTCTCTTTTCTAATTCTGTTTCTGTTTTCTATTTATTTTTATTTGTTTTGAATTAGTAAAAATACTAACTCATTTTGTAAAATCCTTACAAAAATTGTGGGCGGTAATTGAATTATTTCCAACAGCCCCCAATTGTTTTCAGAAGTATTGTAGCATTTAAGATATTTATAGGCATTAAATGCTCCAATTCAAATACAATATGATTTAACTCAAAAATCCAAAAATGTCCAAGAAATATGTTCATCATTTTTGCCAGAGGTTTTCACCTTTATCATAAATCATGAACATTTTCAAAGGGCATTTTGGGTTTATTGAAAATGACTTCATGTTGAACCTATTAGATTTGATCTGGTGCTAGGGGTTGATCAATCCCCATTTCAAATTTAGATAAAATTTAAACATGATGCAACACCAGATGCTAGCACTAGGCATTACCAGAACTAGGGTTGTGACAACTCACCCCCACTAAACAAGAATCTCGTCTCGAGATTCAAGACGTGAGGTAAGAAGACAGAGGGGTCATAAAGCTAACACGATCTTCATGATCCGATTGCCCTCATCGAAGATGTTGATTCATTACTTCAAATTGATCTTGTCTGCCTTCTGGATCTTCATCCAACACAATGATGACAGAAGAAACTCTATAGGAATCGATCTTCTCAAAGATCGAACAACTAACGATCAACTTATGGGGTGAGATGTGGGAACATCTCTCGAGCTGAGACACAAAACACATATCGAGAGGGGGGGAAAGAAACAAATGACGAGGTTTCAATTTGGCAGGCTAAAATTCCCCACTCGAATAAGATGGAGCATGAATTTCAAAGTAGCAAGGAGATATTTGCCATGATTTCGTAACGTGATACCTTAAGGAAGGTGACTCATAGAATTATCCCCTTAAGTGGAAAAAAGAATTACTTTTGATACAAAGATCATTGAAACTCTTTATACCGTCCTAAGGCAATCACAATTTGAAGGAGTCGGAAAAGGATGGCATACTCAGACTAGAATGGATGATGTGGACTACCTTGTTGAAGACAACGCAATGGATGATTTGCTTATCATCGGAGGTGGAGGGAACCCATGGTAAGTCCACTTTTGAAGATGATATTGGACAGCAACTACCGAGAAGGGCAGCCCATGGGGGATTGCACAATGGCGGTGTAAGCTGGGAACAAGATGCAACTGTTGGGAATGTTCCAACCATCATATCTGCCTGAGATTCAGATTCGATTAGTAATAGGATACTTCAGACTTAGCATGTCTGAAAAGAAAGTTTGCAACACAATACGATCAGATGGCGTGGCGAGATTCTCTAGGAATGAACTAAGATAGCAAGCTCCAAAACATGAGCTGATTCTGCTACATACATGTGAACATGATGTCCAAGACAAGCATGATCACGTAGAAGTCTTACAACAAAACACTACTGAGTTCAGGTGGGGAACCATCATCGAGGATATCGAAGTCCTTGTATAAGTCTTGCTCTTAAGAAGGAACTTCTTCTCCTTGAACAAATCAATCAGTGGCTTGGCGTGCTAGGGATTACACATGGAGTGGAGGTACCGAGCCTATCAAACCATGGAATACTTCGCACATGCGTGACTAACTTGGGACGATTCCAGAGGAAGCAAAAACGAACTTTCTCGAATTCATGACGGCAACTTGCATCCAATGCACGTGAATTAGAGGAAGTCACATCTTTCAACCGGACATATGCTTCATGAACGGGACATGAGGGAAATGCTTATAAAGTTTCCAACACTAGTATAATGTTCAACATGAATCATGGGGGAGACAAAATGCTGCTGATGGGCTCAACAGCAACTCATCAGAATTTCCATATCACTGGACTTCCACCATCATGTGAACACGGTGATGGTACGGGTCACACCAAAAGATGTAATGGTGTATGCTCGAGGGATCAACCACGGGTAAGACAACATTACGAACATCGTTGGTTCTGATTTGACTTGGCAATAGCCCATACTCAAGTCAACGTTTCGACAAGGCAATAGATCCAACAACTGATCACAAGGACCAATCGATGGAGATATCATCTTTCTTCAAACCTACACACAGAAGATATCCCTTAGAGATGAACTAAGTTAAGCAAAGCTTCTACCTTCCAACTCTCCAAGTTGTTGTCTAGCTCAACCAACTAGCTCAGGGATATCCAACACAGATTCTTGGAGAAAGAGTGGTTAATTGGTAAACCAACTTGATCACGAACTAACCATATCAGTCAGGGGATGACCTGGTGATACTTCCGTGAAGGTATCCGGAAAATCACGAACCACCGCTATGACTCTAAGCTCCAGAACAATCTTGCTTTTCAGGGCAAGATGATATGATCAATTAAGCAAGGATTGACACAATCCTAACTCTTGATCGAAGAGGGCACCAGAAATAAGGACATAGGTAGCACGATCAATCTTAGGATGATGATTTAATAACCAACACGCTAAGAATGAGAATATTGTCCATTAACTACCAAGCAACACGGTTGCTAGGAGTATAGATTTCACACATCACAGTTCACTTGTCGGTATTTCGGTTGCATCAACACGGAACCGATGAATGAAAAATGATGGCAAGAAGTATCACTGCATCAAGAATTCATGAGAGATGGTGCAATTCTCATGACAATCCTGACATAAAGGTGGTAATACTCCGAGGTAGAACAGAGAAAAAGATGGATTGGCATTTTGATCTGTGAAATACAACTACTTTGACCAGTCCAAGAAATGGATGAGGTTCTGGAGTTTGTTTCTCCTAGTCATTCTGAAATAGGATGGCTTGACAGACCAAAAGAATAATAAGCATTGGTAACACGAATGGACAATTAGTCCTGACTATCAATTGATAGATAGAGGGCCAGAAAATAAGTAAAGAGGGACAACTCAAAGGAATATATAATTTTCTGAGTTGTGGACGCATGGATTAGTATGTTTGGCAAAACTCAACATTTCTTTCGGATAACCCATGCGGAGAGGTAGGACTGGCAGATTCACAATGTAAAATGGAGAACTCATCAAGAGCACTCTGGTTGTGATCTTTTGGTTCAAAAGAACTTCTTCCATACGCAGTTCATAGTATTTGGAAGAAGGAAATACCACGGACCTCGAGGGCTATCGCAAAGGTTACTAATATCTTAAAGGTACGAGCAACACTATCAACACGAGGTAAGTAGAGTGAATCTTGGGTCAAGAACCCAAGAGTAGAATACCTGCTAAGTAGCATCGCAGGATGCTCTCGAGAATGGTGCCAGAATCATCACACTGGGAATATAAAGCATGGCTAGATTATGGGTGGTTCTCTAATGTGACACCCCAAAAATTTGGCCTTGTTTTATTAAATTAAAATTTTGCTAGGAATTAAAACTTTGGATTTCTGAGCTCCATTTTGATTTTTAAATCATTTCCTTCCCTGTTATGATGAGTTTTTCCCAAAGAGAAAACTTTTCAAATATCTTATTGGACTTGTTTAACCTCTCAAGAAAAACTTTCCTTTTATCAGTATAACTAATTAACTAAGTTAATTGCTTGATCTTTACCTTCTTGAAAATAGTTTTTCAAGGTTATATGGCCATATTTGAACTACAACCATTTGATAAATTCACTTAAAATTTCCACAAAAATTTGGAGATGTCATGTTATGTTTTTAAATCACTATTATGCAAAAATATATTTCATTCATGAAATATTTTGAGCCCTACACTCAGTTTTTCTTCTCTGGTCTAGAGTGCATTTTGCACTACAACCCTTTTATATATTTCTTTAAAACTTCTACCAAAATTAGGGGAGGTCAGTAGGAGCATATTATTCCATTTTGTGCAAAAATCCAGGGTTGTTCTTTGAAAATATTGAGTGAATCAACCTCATTTCCATTCTGGGCCAACTTGATGATTTGTACAGCAACCACCATTTTAATTGCTCCTTTATCCATGATTACTTTTTCTACTGGTAGTCCCCCTTGCCAAACCCTTAAGTCCAGGAGCATGCACCCATTGGATTAATTTTGGTTCATGAAATAATGCCATTTATTTCCTGAGAATTGAAATTCTGCTAGACTTGCACTAACAAGTTTGTGCATTTCACCAACTAACATCACCACCCTCTCTTTCATCCACAGAGACACTGATTTGGAGATTTTGGCCACTCCAAGAAATGCCTAAGTGCCCTTAGCATTTTGTCAAACACCATATGGGCATGATCTGTTTTGGCATGAATTTTTGGTTTGCACTGTGAACCTAATCTCCTGACCAAACCAGCTTGTCTACTGATTCCCTTGCAAGCCATAGACTAGAACTGCTAATCCTCAGCTCCAACCAAGCCATCTAGCAGGCCAGGGCATTTCGCCGAACAGATGGTCGGCGTGCTCTGGGCACGCCCAGAGCGCGCATATTGCAGCCGCGCACACGAGCCCACACGCTGGCCCCCACGGTTTTGGCTCGCTCTGCAGCACCTCGCCACGCGCTACCCTTCTCACCGCAACGCGCCAAGCAGCCCTCGCCACGCCCGGCAGGCCAAGAGCTAGCCGCCGCCGCCGCCGACAGCCCCTGCTCCATTCAGCGCCGCCCAAGCCACCCCGGCTCGCCACCTGGCCCCGGCACAGCCCGAGCTCATCCACACGGGTGTCCGCTAGCGTTCGTCGCCGCCACGTCGCCCTAGCTACAGAGAGACGGTTCGCCGGGAGAGCTTATCCCCACCGCCGCGGAACCGACCTTGGCGCGCTATAAATGGACCCCCCGAGCTTCCCCGAGCACGCAGGCGACCTTATGCTACCCCCATGACGCTCCCCTGCCTCGCATTCGACCCGGGGAGGCCTCCTTCCTCATCTCCGGCAACTCCGGCCGCTGCCACCGCCCCGGCCAATCCGGCACCTCCAGTACCTCCCCCTCTCCGTTCTCTTCGCCAGGAACTTCCTCATCCTCCCATGAACCTTTCCCACTACTTGATTTTGATCGGGAACCATCGCCGCCACAATGTCACTTCGCCACCGAAGCTTTCCTCCGCCGCGGAGCTCGCCGCCGGCAGCTCCCTCCACCTCCAGCTACCCTGCGACCACCGGGAGGACCGCACTGGAGTGGCGGATCCATCCCCACCCTCAGGGCCCCGCGAGGAGCCGCCAGTCACCGGCGACAATCGCCGGAGCTCCGCCTCCGCTCGGGACAGAGGAAGGAGAGGGAAAGAGACTAGTCAAACCTGACTAGTGGGCCCCCTGGAGCCACTGTCAGCGACCCTGTGCCTGTCCACGTGGGATTAAGTGAAGACGTAATCCGCCTAGTACGTTTTCCCCGCTCTGAAAGCGTATTCCCCTCCGAAACGTTTTCTTTTCTGTTTTAATTTAAATAACAGATTTGACCAGAACTTTGTCTGGCTATAACTTTTTAAATATAACTCCAAATGAATTAATTCTTTTTCCTACATCTCTCAAATATTGTCTAGTTTATTTTAAGATTTATTTGAATATTTTCCAAACAACTTTTTTGTACTGTTTTTGAAATAGGTGTTATTTGCATATTATTGAAAATAGGATTTTTGGGAGAGAAAGAAGCTTTCAAAAATTTTGGAGAGCACCCCCACCTCCCCACACCATGAAGGCAAGCATTCTGAACCCTGGCATAATGTTTTTGGTGTGTTATTTGACACGTTTATAACACCACCTTACTTCGGAGGACTTGTTATTTCATGTGACATGATCATTTGCATGGAAGCATATCAGTGATTTCCTTGCTGTTGGAAATGAATATTATTGTGATGGTAATCCTCCTCATGTGCCTTGCATGCATGCCGGAAAGGAATCCGGCAAAGCCTCGGCCTTGGGTAGGCGTGAGCTTGTCGCCGGTCCCCGTCGGGACGGTTATGTCCGGTATGGCATGGTAAGGTACATTGAGTGGTGATTTCTTCGGTTGAAATATATTTGTTATACATGTCATGCAGGGAACTCATAAGCCTCCTGAGTCGGCCATAGATTGAGTCTTGTTCCGGTAACCCCCATACTTGTTTTCGTACTGCCACTGGTCCCTACCGTAGGTGGGATATGGTTCAGTAAGTTGTTAACCCTTGTCTTGGCACACACCGTACAGAGAGGCCATGGTGGAAGATACCGGTTGTAGCCGGTAGGCATGCCACCTGGTCCGGGGGCATGGGTGTATCTGGTTGGGACCGAGAGGGGGGCACCCCTTAGAGCGCGCGATAGAAATTTGATCCCATGCTACGCGAGGTTGTAGCCTCCCCACTTAGAGTTTTGCTTAACAGGTGTCATGGGTGATTCCAGACACGAGTGAAAGCTGGTGTGTGCAAGTCAGGTGTGTTTCAATTAAAAGACCGTAGATGGAATTAGTCCGATGGACTAAAGGAATCCGTTACTCGTGGGTAAAGAGTACACTCTCTGCAGAGATATTAAACCTATTCGAATAGCCGTGTCCATGGTTAAGGATTACAGTCTGGGATGGGTCAGGTATCGGTCTTAGTGTCGGTCTTCGGAGGTGAAACGGTTAACCAGAAATGGAATTACTACTCGTGACTTGTGATATCTATGATTATTATTATTGTTGACTAACTCGTGATATTATTGTTATTACCGAGTATCTCTGGGATGGTTCTACCTCCGGGATATTCATTATGATTATTTCTTTTAAAGCCCTTTATGTGGTGTCGCTCAGACGCCCGACTGTGGCATTTCTTTTAAAGCCCTTTATGTGGTGTCGCTCAGACGCCCGACTGTGGCATTTCTTTTAAAGCCCTTTATGCGGTGTCGCTCAGACGCCCGACTGTGGCATTTCTTTTAAAGCCCTTTATGTGGTGTCGCTCAGACGCCCGACTGTGGCATTTCTTTTAAAGCCCTTTATGTGGTGTCGCTAAGACGCCCGACTGTGGCATTGCTTGCTATTTGTTTCATAAATTTTTATACTAGCATGTTATTGCATTTTTATAAATAACTTGCTTGCACGCATCTGAGTTTCATTGTGACTGACGTCATGAGCTTATAATATTGTTAGCACATCATGGTTATATTATACCTGTGTTCATAATGTTTGCGAGTACATTCAAAGTACTCACTGGCTTGTCCCTGGCTATTGTCTTGGCCAGATTTTCTTGCACGGAGAGGAGCGACGTGATGCTAGCCCCTGAACCCACTCAATGGAGATAGCAGCCTCGCGAAGATAGGAATTAACCTGGTCAGCTGTTCCCGTGGGAAATGGAGTCCCATAGACACTGATGTTTCACAACCCGCTTCCGCCATCAACCACTAGAAACCATTTGTTGTACTCACTGGCCCGAATGGTCTTGTACTACATATTTTGTATTTTGCTTGGAATTTCTATATCAAGTTGGAGCCTCATCAGCTAACAGTAATCCTAGGGCTGATGAGCACGACGGTCTTTTCTGGAAATTTATTACCCGGAAAACCCGGTCTTGACAGACTTGGTATCAGAGCCAGGCTGACCATTGGTTAATCCTATCTTAGCCAGGTCAATAAACTTAGGCAAACCAACCCACTAGACCTTAGCCAAACCCCAGCCAAGCTTCTCATGCAAGATAGCCACACAGTGACCCAACACCTTTTTGGCAGTCGGTGCCCAACCTATCAACCTAACCTATCACTCATGCGCCAGTGACTGGCCCCTAAATAGTCCTTTCTCGCAAGCGTGCGAAGGAAGACTCCGTCCCCTTTTTCTTATAAAAAGGGCACGCTAGCCTCAACCCAGCACAGCACAGCCGCTACCCCAAACCAAGCCACAATGCCTGGACCTATAGTGCACAACGAAACCACAGCAACCAACCTTGGAGGTTTTGTGACCATCCTCGCAAACCTCACCCGTCGTGCCTACGCGTTAGAGGAGCCACCAGAATATGTTGTGTATCAAGGACCCATGAGCGGTGAAGACCGTCAATTCTGGGCCACTGTGCACATCTACGGTAGGGGTCTAGCACCCGAGCGCCCCTACAGGTTCACTGGAAGGACAACTTCCTTTGAGCCACAAGCCATCCAGCTAGCCGCTCGAGAGGCTATAGTTCATCTCAGGCACTTGTCGCCCAGAGTTAACTGTCGCTCGTTCCACTACTACCCCAGACGTGAAGGGTATGGTAGACCACCCCAAGTTGCCAACGGAGATCACGAGACGGACCCCGCATTGTTGCACCTAGTGCGCTATGTAAGTGCACTAGAGGTACTGTTCGACCAGATCACCATTGATCTAATCGCAGCTCGTGGAGAGCTGGTTCGTCGAGCCCCGGCGAGAGGAGAAAACGAGCCCAACGCCGACAACCCAGTCGTGCTGTTTGGACAACCGATCGAGACCCCAAGATCTGCCCCAGCCATCGGCCAAGGTGCTGCGATAACCCCAGAGGTGCTTCGTCGCATTTTGGGAGCACACTCCAACGGAGTTGTGGCCAACAATCCCCGCGATGGTCATCATCACTACCCCGACCCTGCAGTTCCCCCGCCATCTCCGACTAATCCCGGCAGTGAGACACGTGGAGAAGCCTCGACATCCACCAGGCACGCCCGTTTAGACATGAACGAGGTAGACTAAGCCGTATGAGTAGCACCAAGTTTCAATGTATCCTCGCTTTGTAATCATGCGACCGCGTATTTTAACGCAGCCTGTCTTTGTGCCTCTGCTTTAATAGTAGCCTTGCATTTTGGTCAGCGCATAGCTGCATATTTTCCGGGCACGACTACCAAAACCAACCCGACGACAACCACAGTAACACGTCTCTTTATGAGATATGTGTATCTCCGACACTGACCTGACCTTTGGAGCTAAGCTGGCAAATTTATTACCTTTCACCACGGTAAAACGACCCGGCTCCATTGCTATATAAAGACCACCTTGTGACCTTACCCAACAACCCTCACTTTGTGCACAACACTCACGCTTTTTCCTGTCATGCCGAGCCCCAGCATTCATCTGAGAACCCCAGATGCAACCCCAGGTAGCTTTGTCAAAATATTGTGGGATTTTACCCGCAGTACCATGGGTTCTACCCAGCCACCTCAGTACGAGCTGTTCAAATCGAGGATCACCCCATCCACCTCGGAATATTGGGCAGCAGTACACATTCCTCCTGTAGACCCCAACCAAGATCCAATAGAAGTTTCCTTCGTGGGGAAATCTATGCCAACCCCACACCTGGCCATAGAAGCTGCTGCGAAAGAAGCGATTGCTCGTCTTCGATCCGCAGTACCCTATGCCCGCGAACGAGGATATTATTACTTTCCGAGTCGTGCAGCACCCGGAGAAGTAACATCTTTTCCCGGTGGACGTATTGAGAGAGACCCATTTCTGGCCAACCTTATCCAGTACATCATTGCTCAAGAGCATTTGAACCAGCGAGTGATGGATTATCTCCAGATCCTCACAGATTTAAATCCTCAGATTGCCATCGGCAGACCACTGAGACCCGACCCGGAGAGACGCATACATCGACTGGTCAATCCACTTCCTCCGATAGAAGAGGAGTGTATCCCTTTACCAGAGACATTTTATCAGGACCCCACCCAGTTACCATTTTCATTTTAGACGTCGCTATTGTATTTGTTCCTTGCAACTTTTATTTATGTGTGTGACTTATGCATGATACCCTAAGTCTGTACGACGAGTCAATTATTTGGCTTCTACTAATGTGTGTAGTTTTTGTTGTGGATTATGCTCCAAAAAATTAACTGTTTTTCCCTCGCAAAATCCTGGAGTGAGACTTCTTTTTCCTGAATTGCTACACCTGCCACTTCACGACGCGGATTAATTAATTTCACACAGCACCACGGCAGCAGTCTCACAACCGCTCGAATGCATATGGAACTTTTGTTTTTCACAACGGCTCTTAGCAAATCTCGAGGACGAGATTTTTCTTAAGGGGGATAGTATTGTGACACCCCAAAAATTTGGCCTTGTTTTATTAAATTAAAATTTTGCTAGGAATTAAAACTTTGGATTTCTGAGCTCCATTTTGATTTTTAAATCATTTCCTTCCCTGTTATGATGAGTTTTTCCCAAAGAGAAAACTTTTCAAATATGTTATTGGACTTGTTTAACCTCTCAAGAAAAACTTTCCTTTTATCAGTATAACTAATTAACTAAGTTAATTGCTTGATCTTTACCTTCTTGAAAATAGTTTTTCAAGGTTATATGGCCATATTTGAACTACAACCATTTGATAGATTCACTTAAAATTTCCACAAAAATTTGGAGATGTCATGTGATGTTTTTAAATCACTTTTATGCAAAAATATATTTCATTCATGAAATATTTTGAGCCCTACACTCAGTTTTTCTTCTCTGGTCCAGAGTGCATTTTGCACTACAACCCTTTTATATATTTCTTTAAAACTTCTACCAAAATTAGGGGAGGTCAGTAGGAGCATATTATTCCATTTTGTGCAAAAATCCAGGGTTGTTCTTTGAAAATATTGAGTGAATCAACCTCATTTCCATTCTGGACCAACTTGATGATTTGTACAGCAACCACCATTTTAATTGCTCCTATATCCATGATTACTTTTTCTACTGGTAGTCCCCCTTGCCAAACCCTTAAGTCCAGGAGCATGCACCCATTGGATTAATTTTGGTTCATGAAATAATGCCATTTATTTCCTGTCCAGAATTGAAATTCTGCTAGACTTGCACTAACAAGTTTGTGCATTTCACCAACTAACATCACCACCCTCTCTTTCATCCACAGAGACACTGATTTGGAGATTTTGGCCACTCCAAGAAATGCCTAAGTGCCCTTAGCATTTTGTCAAACACCATATGGGCATGATCTGTTTTGGCATGAATTTTTGGTTTGCACTGTGAACCTGATCTCCTGACCAAACCAGCTTGTCTACTGATCCCCTTGCAAGCCATAGCCTAGAACTGCTAATCCTCAGCTCCAACCAAGCCATCTAGCAGGCCAGGGCATTTCGCCGAACAGATGGTCGGCGTGCTCTGGGCACGCCCAGAGCGCGCATATTGCAGCCGCGCACACGAGCCGACACGCTGGCCCCCACGGTTTTGGCTCGCTCTGCAGCACCTCGCCACGCGCTACCCTTCTCACCGCAACGCGCCAAGCAGCCCCCGCCACGCCCGGCAGGCCAAGAGCTAGCCGCCGCCGCCGCCGACAGCCCCTGCTCCATTCAGCGCCGCCCAAGCCACCCCGGCTCGCCACCTGGCCCCGGCACAGCCCGAGCTCATCCACACGGGTGTCCGCTAGCGTTCGTCGCCGCCACGTCGCCCTAGCTACAGAGAGACGGTTCGCCGGAGAGCTTATCCCCACCGCCGCGGAACCGACCTTGGCGCGCTATAAATGGACCCCCCGAGCTTCCCCGAGCACGCAGGCGACCTTATGCTACCCCCATGGCGCTCCCCTGCCTCGCATTCGACCCGGGGAGGCCTCCTTCCTCATCTCCGGCAACTCCGGCCGCCGCCACCGCCCCGGCCAATCCGGCACCTCCAGTACCTCCCCCTCTCCGTTCTCTTCGCCAGGAACTTCCTCATCCTCCCATGAACCTTTCCCACTACTTGATTTTGATCGGGAACCATCGCCGCCACAATGTCACTTCGCCACCGAAGCTTTCCTCCGCCGCGGAGCTCGCCGCCGGCAGCTCCCTCCACCTCCAGCTACCCTGCGACCACCGGGAGGACCGCACTGGAGTGGCGGATCCATCCCCGCCCTCAGGGCCCCGCGAGGAGCCGCCAGTCGCCGGCGACAATCGCCGGAGCTCCGCCTCCGCTCGGGACAGAGGAAGGAGAGGGAAAGAGACTAGTCAAACCTGACTAGTGGGCCCCCTGGACCCACTGTCAGCGACCCCGTGCCTGTCCACGTGGGATTAAGTGAAGACGTAATCCGCCTAGTACGTTTTCCCCGCTCCGAAAGCGTATTCCCCTCCGAAACGTTTTCTTTTCTGTTTTAATTTAAATAACAGATTTGACCAGAACTTTGACTGGCTATAACTTTTTAAATATAACTCCAAATGAATTAATTCTTTTTCCTACATCTCTCAAATATTGTCTAGTTTATTTTAAGATTTATTTGAATATTTTCCAAACAACTTTTTTGTACTGTTTTTGAAATAGGTGTTATTTGCATATTCTTGAAAATAGGATTTTTGGGAGAGAAAGAAGCTTTCAAAAATTTTGGAGAGCACCCCCACCTCTCCACACCATGAAGGCAAGCATTCTGAACCCTGGCATAATGTTTTTGGTGTGTTATTTGACACGTTTATAACACCACCTTACTTCGGAGGACTTGTTATTTCATGTGACATGATCATTTGCATGGAAGCATATCAGTGATTTCCTTGCTGTTGGAAATGAATATTATTGTGATGGTAATCCTCCTCATGTGCCTTGCATGCATGCCGGAAAGGAATCCGGGAAAGCCTCGGCCTTGGGTAGGCGTGAGCTTGTCGCCGGTCCCCGTCGGGACGGTTATGTCCGGTATGGCATGGTAAGGTACATTGAGTGGTGATTTCTTCGGTTGAAATATATTTGTTATACATGTCATGCAGGGAACTCATAAGCCTCCTGAGTCGGCCATAGATCGAGTCTTGTTCCGGTAACCCCCATACTTGTTTTCGTACTGCCACTGGTCCCTACCGTAGGTGGGGTATGGTTCAGTAAGTTGTTAACCCTTGTCTTGGCACACACCGTACAGAGAGGCCATGGTGGAAGATACCGGTTGTAGCCGGTAGGCATGCCACCTGGTCCGGGGGCATGGGTGTATCCGGTTGGGACCGAGAGGGGGGCACCCCTTAGAGCGCGCGATAGAAATTTGATCCCATGCTACGCGAGGTTGTAGCCTCCCCACTTAGAGTTTTGCTTAACAGGTGTCATGGGTGATTCCAGACACGAGTGAAAGCTGGTGTGTGCAAGTCAGGTGTGTTTCAATTAAAAGACCGTAGACGGAATTAGTCCGATGGACTAAAGGAATCCGTTACTCGTGGGTAAAGAGTACACTCTCTGCAGAGATATTAAACCTATTCGAATAGCCGTGTCCATGGTTAAGGATTACAGTCTGGGATGGGTCAGGTATCGGTCTTAGTGTCGGTCTTCGGAGGTGAAACGGTTAACCAGAAATGGAATTACTACTCGTGACTTGTGATATCTATGATTATTATTATTGTTGACTAACCCGTGATATTATTGTTATTACCGAGTATCTCTGGGATGGTTCTACCTCCGGGATATTCATTATGATTATTTCTTTTAAAGCCCTTTATGTGGTGTCGCTCAGACGCCCGACTGTGGCATTTCTTTTAAAGCCCTTTATGTGGTGTCGCTCAGACGCCCGACTGTGGCATTTCTTTTAAAGCCCTTTATGTGGTGTCGCTCAGACGCCCGACTGTGGCATTTCTTTTAAAGCCCTTTATGTGGTGTCGCTCAGACGCCCGACTGTGGCATTTCTTTTAAAGCCCTTTATGTGGTGTCGCTAAGACGCCCGACTGTGGCATTGCTTGCTATTTGTTTCATAAATTTTTATACTACCATGTTATTGCATTTTTATAAATAACTTGCTTGCACGCATCTGAGTTTCATTGTGACTGACGTCATGAGCTTATAATATTTTTAGCACATCATGGTTATATTATACCTGTGTTCATAATGTTTGCGAGTACATTCAAAGTACTCACTGGCTTGTCCCTGGCTATTGTCTTGGCCAGATTTTCTTGCACGGAGAGGAGCGATGTGATGCCAGCCCCTGAACCCACTCAATGGAGATAGCAGCCTCGCGAAGATAGGAATTAACCTGGTCAGCTGTTCCCGTGGGAAATGGAGTCCCATAGACACTGATGTTTCACAACCCGCTTCCGCCATCAACCACTAGAAACCATTTGTTGTACTCACTGGCCAGAATGGTCTTGTACTACATATTTTGTATTTTGCTTGGAATTTCTGTATCAAGTTGGAGCCTCATCAGCTAACAGTAATCCTGGGGCTGATGAGCACGACGGTCTTTTCTGGAAATTTATTACCCGGAAAACCCGGTCGTGACATCTAAGATGCCTAGGGTCATAATAATGGCTCCAACATATATGTCGAGGCAATAAAGTACCTCAACTCACCGATTAGTGTGGTTGAACTGGCCCAAAGGAACATCAGGAACGAAAAGAAGGAATTTGCAGATGCATCAGACTGTTTAGAAACCTGGGATGACTCGGACAACATAACGGCTGTAATTGCTCAAAAAGATTTGAGGCAACCTGCAAAAATGGTGGCATAGCCACTCAACATCACAAACTCAAGGTTCTAAGGCCAGCTATGAACATATGGAGGTAGTAGAGACTGAACTGGGCTTAAATCCAACAATCTTATAAGTCTATGGATTAGTAACACGTCATTCTGATAGATAGATGAGAAGGCCTAGTTCTTAATCCTCGTAGAAAAGAAGAGGATGACTCGAATCAAAGGGCATGAGGTATAAGGAGTAAAAGGAGCCTTACGTTCCCTTCCCACAATAAATTCCCCTACATAACTAAAGCATTTCTAGACTCAACTTCGACCAGTTTGGCTTGGTAATCCTACAGGCAGTCAGGCTCTGATACCAGAGCTGTCAGGACCCTGATTCCAAGTCACATCGATCTAGCCGGTAACACCTCATATCACTTTGCGGCCTCACGCATGGTATTCCCATGGGTGTCGCCTTACCATGGCCCGGGACCGTTTGCGCCTTTTGGCTCACGTATATGATAGTGTCGCTAGCATCCATATGACAGAGAACACGGGCCGACATGGCTAGTCGTGAACCCAAAGCGGCCCCAACCTATGGGGACAGACATACATGAATCACATCGAGCATGTCGGTCAGCAGCGTGTGAATCCGGGCTGTAGCACTGGGCTAATAGGACTCCGGGAACCCGGGCTGTAGCAGGCTAGGCAGGACTCCGGATGTGACCGCGTGACATTTCCCCGAAGGGACAGACATAGGAACAAAGTGAAACACATGTCGGCCAGTCAAGTGTCCTGAGCAGTAGTGCTGGGCTAGCAGGACTCCGGTGAACCGGGCTGTAGCGGACTACTATGGCTCATGGAAGCACAAGACTACATTTCCCCATAAGAGAGGCTACCATGGATAAACAACTAGGTTGTCGGATCCCACACATGCCAAGCATTTCAATCATACACACAATATGCTCGACATGTGTAAATACAACATGGCATCACAACATAACTCTACGACTCAAGTATTTATTCATTAGGCTCCGAGGAGCGAGACATTACAAACATGGGTCTCATGACCCAACATTCAGAGCATACAAGTCAAAGCACATGCGGAATCTTAACATGTCTGAGTATAGACATCTACAAATGAAAAAGGCTGAGAAGCCTGACTATCTACAAGACCCTCCCAAGGTACAAGATCGTAGCTGAGGTAACAAGCTAAACGTCGAAGTCCACGTGGAACTACTAGCGAGACTGAAGTCTCTCTGCAAAACATAAAATAAGCAAACGTGAGTACAAATGTACCCAGCAAGATTTACATCAGAACTAACTACATATGCATCGGTATCAACAAAGGGGGTGGTGGAGTTTAACTGCAGCAAGCCAGCTTTGACTCAGTGGCTAACCTGAACTACGACTGCAAGTAACTCTTTTGAGGTGGCGCACACGAGTCCAGATATTCACCATATCAATACACCACTATGGATCCGCTCCCGTCTCCCTACGATTCCGCCATCCATAGCACTCACGCTTATCTTGCGCATTTTAGAGTATCCACTTCACTTGTCTATGAACTATGCAAGGGGTCCAAGTTTCCATATCCGAGGAATCCGGCTATTCGAATAGATAATGATAACCCTGCAGGGGTGTACTTCTTCACACATGCTCTCGCCACTTACCACCATGTACACATCGTGTATCTTAGCAACCTTCAAGCGGAAGCCTGGCAAGGGAGTCGGCCACGACCTGACTAACCAACAAGTCTGTAGTCTAGGTTTATCGCCTATTCTGGTTCTGTCCGCAAGGAGATCCGGCCGGGGTGTCGCTCACGGCCCCAAATGATGTGTGCAGGGTTCCCAAGCCCACCTCGATGGATGGATCTACGCTTGGTACACCGTGCCATGGTGCCTAGTCTGTCCCAAGGCCACCTCTACTGGGTACCACTTGGTAGACTACTAACACAACATACAAACACCAGAAACTAGTTGCAACTCCTGGACAGAGATCGAGTTGATTAATAAGTCGATAGAGCTTGGAGCGCCCGGAGCCCAATGTGTGGTAGTAACTGTTCATGGATCACAAACACAGAACTCAATTCTTGAGGACGGCTGCAATGAGACAACGCACCATGTACTCCTACATGGCCTCTCACCGCTACCTTTACCAAATTGTGTTCACACACTTAGCTCACACACAGTAGGACATGTTCATCACCATTCCAATTCTTCCCCGATGAATCAGACCTGACTCAACTCTAAGCAGTAGCAGGCATGACAAACAAGCATGAATGAGTAGGCACATCAGGGCTCAAACAACTCCTACTCATGCTCGTGGGTTTCATCTATTTACTGTGGCAATGGCAGGTCATGCAGGGGAAAGGGGTTCAGCTACCGCAGCATGTAATAGTTGAATGGTTGTTGTCCTAATGCAGTAAAAGAGAGCAGGAGCGACAGAGTGGGATTGTATCGGAATGACCGAGGGGGTTTTTCTTGCCTGGCACTTCTGAAGATAGTATAGTTCTTCATCAGTGTCATCGATCACATCGTCGGAAACATCATCTACTGAGAGGAGGCAAATACCGGCAAGAGAGAGGAAACACAATCAATGCAATGCACACTATGATGCATGATCATGACATGGAAATATGCTATTGATTGAGCTAATGCAACTAGCAACAGGTTAAGTGAAGTAGGTTTGAACCCAAGATTCAAATTCAAACTCCATATGTGGATACTCAAATGCCAAACATATTATTTTCCCTATTCAGCAACTATAAGTTGTTCCAACATGCATGAAAATGTTACAAATGGATAGATTGGATTTTTCTGATCATTTTTCATATATAAATCTTTTCATTTGGAGTTCCCGTTGAATTTCTATGAATTTTACAAGTTTAGGGTATTTTCTAAAATTTCCTAGATTATTTTAAAACCTGAAAATCAATACAGCGTCAGCATGACATCAAGCTGATGTCAGAAGGTCAACGGCGCCAGCCCAGGTCAAACCTGACCAGTGGGGTCCACTGGTCAGTGACCCGGGGTCATCAGTGTCACGGATAGGTGGGTCCGGCCAACGACCACGTCAGCATGGTTAACTCTGACTAGTGGGGCCGCGGTTATTTGTTAAAACTAATCAGAAACTAAACTATGGTTAATTAAGGGCATGGCACCATCTGTCGGTGTCACTGGAGGGGTTAATTAGTGGGGCTGTTAGCTGCTAATGACGGGCCACGTCATCTCACCGGAGTTGGACGCCGGCGACCTCACAGTGCGGCGGCGGCTCACCGGAATTCCTTCTCCGGCGACCATTTGTCGCTTGGGTGGGTTCTACGGGTTCGTGCGAGTGAGACGCATCCAACAGTGCCATCAGTTGGTCACGGGGTGGCTTGAATCTTCGACGGCATCGAGCTGGGCGGCGGTGGCGCTCGGCACATGTGGCCAGCGGTGCTACGGGGCACGGGCGAGTCAGCAAAAGGGCTAGGCGGACTCCCGGGGGCACCAGGAGCACAACCGAGTGGCGGGTTTGAGCGGAGGAGCTAGCGAGCGCAAGGCTCGCCGGCCATGGTGGCGGCCGGAGCTCGGGTGCACGGGGATGTCAGATAGAGAATGGGAACGGAGGGGGAGAGCATAGGGGGAGGATCAGGAGCTCACATGGGTGCTGAAAAGAAGCTCAGGGCGGCCGGGGAAGCACGGACGGCGGCGAATCGAAGGTGAGGTTGCTAGCGGCCGGAGGTTGAAGACGAGCTCAAGGGCGACGCTGCAGGGCTTCCGGCAAGGCGTGCTCAGTGAGGGGCTCGAGAACGACGACGCGGAGCTCGTGAACCAGTCGGGGAATCGAGGGAGGGCCGGTAGTCGCGGCGGCGACGACGCGTTCGGGTGTGCAAGAGAGAGAGCGAGGGAGAGACGGAGGGTGAAGAGTGAGGAGGTGAGGGGATCCAAACGGCAGCGGCGTGTCATTGGCGGCATCGCACTGGCCAGGGAAGGGCCAGGCACGCAGCTGCGTGCCAGCGTGCACTGGCGCCGTGCTCGGCCTTGCCTCTGCCAGTAGGCAGAAGTTGAGGACAGGTTTGCCCCTCATGGGCTGGCCAACAGTGCTGGGCCTAGGGGCTTTGCCAGGTGAGCACTCTCTCTCTCTCTCTTTTCTAATTCTGTTTCTGTTTTCTATTTATTTTGATTTGTTTTGAATTAGTAAAAATACTAACTCATTTTGTAAAATCCTGACAAAAATTGTGGGCAGTAATTGAATTATTTCCAACAGCCCCCAATTGTTTTTAGAAGTATTGAAGCATTTAAGATGTTTATAGGCATTAAATGCTCCAATTCAAATACAATATGATTTAACTAAAAAATCCATAAATGTCCAAGAAATATGCTCATCATTTTTGCCAGAGGTTTTCACCTTTATCATAAATCATGAACATTTTCAAAGGGCATTTTGGGTTTATTGAAAATGATTTTATGTTGAACCTATTTGATTGGATCTGGTGCTAGGGTTTGATCAATCCCCATTTCAAATTTAGATAAAATTTAAACATGATGCAACACCAGATGCTAGCACTAGGCATTACCAGAACTGGGGTTGTGACAAATAGTACAAGTATACAACTATGGTTCATCATTCTTTATTTGGTTCTTATGTAATTCTTGAACATATGTACCTATGAATTGGATAATGGATTGGTTGTTTTTACCTGATGGATATGAAAAAGATGTAGCATACATTCATATTCAAATCCAAATCCTATACAATTTGGAAAAGCAACAATTAAATTATGGTGAAATTACGCTCTCTAGGTTGTTACGGCACACACAGTTGGTAAACACAAATGTTTGTGATATGCACCATAATCCAAGACGGTTCACTACGAGGAAACGTCTGCAAGCATGCACACAGTTGCCATTTGCAAACCGTGTGTGATGTTAGACAATATCACAAACGATGCGGGCAAACTAAACGTTTCTGTTAGTTGCATTATCGTACACGATTCGCAACCATTAATTGTTTTTGATGAAGTATGCATCGTAAATGTTGCACCACAGGATATCATGTGCGGTAGTTGTCCTGTACGACGATGTTACGATGGTCCGACGTTTTATAATCCTGTTCGACACTCGTACGACGATTAGCTAATCTTCTTAATGTTCAACCATTTGTGATGGGCCGCGCATCATACAAGTTCTATAATAGTGAACCGTTTGCGATGGGAAGCGCATCGTAAACGTAGCACCAAAGAATACCGACTGCGATGTCAATGCAAGCAGAAACGAGTAGGAGTACTGTAGGGGCCCTATCCCTGTTTATAGGTCATGTGGGAAGGACCCCCCTATTGCCCACACTCACTTGGCGACGGTTCCAAATGCCATCACGGAAAGGGGTTAAAAACCGTTTGTTTAGGAACGAGACGCACCAGTGCAAGTGGATTCAAGACTCCTAATGGGAAGACCCCTCAAGTTCTCCTCACGAAGAAGAACCTGCTACTTGTATGGTCCCTTTTTGATCATGGATCTTGTACCTCGTTGTATTTCGTGAATCTAGCACATGTGTAACCGGATCTTGTTGGTTTGAGTGTTTTCTCCCATGTTTCCCTTGTGTTTTCCCCTTGTGTTCCTCATGTTCTTCGCTGGATCTGCTCCTTTCATGAAAGATCGAACATCTAGGGATCTACCCTACACCACAAGTTTTGAGGCTATGCAGCCTTGGAATGTGACACTGATGTCGATGGGAAACTGCAGATTACCAATGGTAAGATAGGTGTCTTCAAACCATTCATCAATGAAAGTATTCAATATATCAGCATCAAAGAGAGGCAGATCCTAGAAGATTTCAGCCTCCTATTTGCTCTTGATCAGCAGCTCCAGGGCATCATCAGCGAGATCTGCATCACTGGATAGATCTACAATGTCATCGTCATTGTGAGGATGCTTGCTGGCGTGAGGCCTTGTCCTGGGATTTTATTTGTCTTCTAAGAAGTCAGAGACAAGTCTTTAAATGCACACTGGTTTCAGGAGGTTCCATCTTCAGTGGCTTCACTCTTGAAGCTTTTGGAGCAGAAGCGGCTTTGGAAGCCTTTGACTTCTTGAGTGGCTTCAGAGAGTCAGGGGCATCAGTTGGTTGGGCTCCTTCTTCAGTAGTTTCAACATGAGCCCTTTGCTCATCATAATGCGCTAGATACGCATTGAAATCATTTAAGGGGCCTAAAACATTGGGTTCGGCTTCACGAGAGCCATCTGGTCTTGGTTCAGCTAGACCGGGATTGAAGTCAATCACGAGGTCCTTCTTGTTTCGGGTAACAGAGCCCCGGGCGAACTGATAGTTGGCCTCAAATAGATCATCAACACGCCACCAAAGTATGCTTGATGGATCGGCATATTCAGGCATGGGCCGTCTCACCATGCAAGGATAGAAGCCTTACTGAATGGCTTCAGCCTTCGTCCTTGGGTGAAGGTTCTTGTACACAATATTGGCCCATGGTGCCCTCACAATGTTTTTAGCAGCACATTCAGGGGTGACAAACTTGTATTGAAACCATTTCTAGGACCAGCACCGACGAATCCATTGCATGCGCGATTTGCGCTCCCCCATAAGTTTCTTCCAGATCATATTTGTACAGCTTATAGAGGTCAGGGGGCACATCCCGTGCAATTTTCTCACGATGATGTATGCCACCCTTGTTTGTAGATTGCCTCCTTCCATTGGCTTCACAGGACTGATTGGTTTCACAAAAGTGACTGGCTTCGCTTGGCTTGTCAGGCAAGATCTGGCTTCAGGAGAGTCAAGGTGATGTTGTAAGTAGTGGCTCAAGAACAGAGGAAGAACTGCGCGATGAGTTTAGAGAGGAGGCCGAGTAGTTCGTTCTCCCGCGCCCTAACTTGGCGGCGGACGACGACTACGGTGGCGGTAGGGCGAAGATAACTGTGGCCTGCATGAGCACAACGATGGAGAGGTCACGGCAACGAAACACTTCTTCTCCGTTGACGATGAGAGCTAGCGTCAGCACTAGGGTTGAGAGCGAGATAGCGATAGGAGTAGAAGATTTAATGACCGTGGGGGCTTTGTATTTATAAGGAAATTAGCGGCTCTATGAATTAACTCAGCTGCCCCTAGCGGTCTATATCTGTGCGACGCGTGGCATGCATGCACAGTTTAAACAACTATGCAATGACCCCATGCATAGCTCGTAAGGCGGGCAGTTTAAAGGATCAAAATAATAAATGTGTTTTAAATGTTTGTTTCAAAATCTGACTGGCAAGAACACAATGAATACACTCAACATGTGTCAAATAGAATGGATATGAAGATTTAGAGAGAGTAGGAGAGATAAGCACAAATGGGGTAAGGGTCCGATCACATTCACTTAGTGAAGAAAAAGCAACTTGAAGACATAGCTATAAGTGAATGGCGTAGAGGACAAAACATATATATAGACAAAGAACTCTAGATCAAAACTGTGAAGATAAATTATAAGGATAAACTCCAGATCAAAAGCAACTTGTGTGTAACCTTGAGCAAAGTATGCGAATGGCTTCAACTCTAGCCACGGGAGTAAAGGTTTCATCAAAATCAATTCCCTCTACTTGTGTGTAACCTTGAGAAACGAGATTAGCTTTGTTTCCAACAACTTGACCATGTTCATCTTGCTTGTTGCGGTAGATCCATTTGGTGCCAATGATACTGTGCTTGCGAGGATGAGGACACTTGACTAGCTCCCATACATTATTGAGCTCAAATTGTTGAAGATCTTCTTGAATAGCTTGAATCCATTCTGGTTCCAAGAAGGCTTCATGATACGGGGCTAGACCCGATGTCGGCCGATCTTTCATGTTTGGAGTGGATACCCTCGAAGAACATGAAGAACACGATGAACACGGGGAAGAATGGAGAGAAATCACAAGGGGAAACACTCAAGAACATGTCCAATCACACATCCACGAGACAAATCAAACACACAAGGTATATGAACAACAAAGGGAAAGATACATGCTAAAGTTCATCCCAAATCCAAAGGAGATGGGGTCTTAATGATCTAGGTATATCCTTCCCACATGGGGGTCTTGAATCCCTCGGGATCTTCTCACATGCTCACATGGAGGTCTTGAACTCCATGGGAGTGGTCTCTCTCTCTATCTCTCTCTCTCTCTCTAAAGAGTTGAGGGGATAAGGAGCAAACCTTACATACAAATGAGCTATCATATTTGCTATCCCTAACTAGAGGAAGGGGGTGGTCTATTTATAGTCTAAGGCGCGAAGGGGTATGTGGGAGAGGGATACAAGGCCAAAGGGCCGCGGCTGCGCACAAGCAAGTACCGGATGTCTGGTCGATGTTGGACGTTCGGTGGCTCATGAGGACCGGTCGTCCGGTGCATGTTGGATATCCGACGTTTTACTTCTGGACAGGTGGCACCGGATTTCTGGTAGGCGTCGGACGTCAAGTGGTTGGAGTTTGTCGGACGTTCGGGAGTCATCGATCGTCCCGCCGCTGTAGCATCTTTGTTTGTGGTTCTTCTGGCTGGGTCTTCTGCATCAGGTGCCGGATGTCCGGTGTCATCCGGGCGTTTGGTGGTTGTAGCTTGCAGCAACTCCGTTTCTTCTGTCTTCTCTTCCGCGCTTCCCATGCGGATGGTGTAGGAGATCCTTGGCGCTTGCACTCCTCCTCCTCGTCCGTGAAGCTCCGACAATAGCTATGCATGCACATGAGTGGAGTGTCAAGTAGTATACCATCCTCGAAGGGGTCAAGTGAACATGTGTAAAGGAGAGGATTCACCTTTGTGTATGTGAATTAGATGTCGCAGTGTCACTTGCCAAACAGACTCTTGACATGGTGATGTCCGTAGGATGCTCCGCGTCATCTCTCCCCCTGGAAAAGATCTGACCTCGGATCAAAAACCAAATCACCACGGGAAAGTGCTGGCTTCACCGTGTAGATGTGGACGTTCACCAAGTACTCATCATCTAGTAGCTCGGAATGGGCACTCTCTAATGTTGTGCCGTCTAGGGATTCCTTCAAAAGGAGCAAGGACAACAAACTTGTAACACCCACGATGCGGCTATATCTCCCACGTGTGGGAGCACGACTTAGACGCATAACCGCATTCTAGGCATGTTGCAAGAGGGGTAATCTTTACACGTCCCATGTACTGAATAAGAAAGAGGTACAGAGTTGGCTTACAATCGCCACTTCACACAATACATAAATATAGCATTACAACAACCAGATACAATCAAGGTCTGACTACGGAACCAAAATAAAAGAAGACTACCCCTAATGCAAAAGATCCCGATCGCCCCAACTGGGCTCCACTACTGATCAACTGGAAACAAAACAACACAACGAACACGGTCTTCATCGAGCTCCTCCTTGAGCTCGGTTGCATCACCTGCACTGGTAGCATCGGCACCTGCAAACTGGTTTTGGAAGTAATCTGTGAGTCACGGGGACTCAGCAATCTCACACCCTCGCGATAAAGACTATTTAAGCTTATGGGTAGGGAAAAAGTATGAGGTGGAGCTGCAGCAAGCACTAGCATATATGGTGGCTAACATACGTAGATGAGAGCAAGAAGAGAAGGCAAGGCACGGTCGTGAACTAGAAATGATCAAGAAGTGATCCTGAAACTACTTACGTTCAAGCATAACTCCAACAACCGTGTTCACTTCCCGGACCCTGTCGAGAAGAGACCATCACAGCTAAACACGCGGTTGATGCATTTTAATTAAGATAAGTTTCAGGTTTTCTACAACCGGACATTAACAAATTCCCATCAGCCTATAACCGCGGGCACGGCTTTCGAAAGTTCAAAACCCTGCAGGGGTGTCCCAACTTAGCCCATCACAAGCTCTCACGGTCAACGAAGGATATTCCTTCTCCCAGGACGGCCCGATCAGACTCGGAATCCCGGTTACAAGATATCTCAACAATGGTAAAACAAGTCTAGCAAGACCACCCGCTGTGCTGACAAATCCTGATAGGAGCTGCACATATCTCGTTCTCAGGGCACACCGGATAAGCTAGGCATACAGGAGCCGACGTAACCCAAGTTGCCAAGGGATGGCCCTGCAAGGTGCTCTAGGTTGGACCAACACTCAGAGGAGAACTAGCCCGGGGGTTTAAATAAAGATGACCCTCAAGAGCGCGACTCCCCAGGGAAAAAGGCTTAGGTGGAAAATGGTAAAACCAAGGTTGGGCCTTGCTGGAGGAGTTTTATTCAAAGCAAACTGTCAAGGGGTTCCCATTATAACCCAACCGCGTAAGGAATACAAAATCAAGGAACATAACACCGGTATGACAGAAACTAGGGCGGCAAGAGTGGAACAAAACACCAGGCATAAGGCCGAGCCTTCCACCATTTACCAAGTTTATAGACGCATTAATATAAGCAAGAGATATTGTGATATCCCAACAATAATCATGTTCCAATAAGGAACAAACTCCATCTTCACCTGCAACTATCAACGCTATAAGAGGGGCTGAGCAAAGTGGTAATATAGCCAAACAACGGTTTGCTAGGACAAGGTGGGTTAGAGGCTCCACATGGCAATATGGGAGGCATGATATAGCAAGTGGTAGGTATCGCGGCATAGGCATAGCAATAGAGCGAGCAACTAGCAAGCAAAGATAGAAGTGATTTCGAGGGTATGGTCATCTTGCCTGAGATCCCGCAAGGAAGAAGAACGAGTCCAAGAAGGAGACAACCGGACATAGTCGAACGGATCCTCACAAACACGACGCTATCGAAACTAAACCGAAGAAGCAACACCGGAAAGAAGCAAACAACATAGTAAACAACCATCAGATAAACATGGCATGATGCGCAAACAAGTATGATGCATGTCCAGTTTAATGAGGCATAGCATGGCAAATTGCACAAGCAAAACTACAAGTTAAGTGGAGCTCAATATGCAACGAGTTGCATATTGACGAAACACCACAGCACTTATTTAGTTCTCTCTCGTTTAGGTACCCAACAGTATTAAATGTTGTTTAACATGGCAAGAGGTGAAGCATAACAAAACTATACCATCTAAACCATTTAAATGGGGCCGGATATAACCAACAACAAATCCGGTAAATCCCCATATGCATTAGCAATTTAAAGCAACAACAATTTAAGCATTCTTGAAGTTGTTATCATGATGCAGATGACATGTGCAAGTTTATGCAATTTTTATTAAAAGTTGACAAGAGTATTATGAAGGATTTGTCACCGTGGTGGAAAGAAAAGGGGTGCCACGACAACGATAACGACAACGGTGCCATGACAACGTTCCGGTAACACGATTGAGATACCGATGCAAAGGAGAAGTGTCCGGATGCGTGCAAAAGATGGTGGGGCGCTCCCGGATACCGGGTCTCCCACGAGATGATGGCATGGCAACGGGGAACATGCAAGAAACCCGTCGGGCATGGTGCAAACGTGAGCATTTCATACAACACAAAACATTCGTTCACGGGTGTCGTCTCGGTGGTTATACCTTCGAAGCGTGCGTTATCGGAGGGGTTCGAGTTCGATGCGGTGTAGGGGAAGTAGACATTCTCGGGACGTTTGTAGTGGAAGTAGTCGTTCTCGCATGCTCTAGGGTCGATGGTAGAGGTTCTCACGATCTCGACGACGGTAGTGGTACATGTTTATCAAAGCACGAGTTTCCGTAGATGTTCGGGGTCACGGCGAGGAACTTGATACATCATTGAACTTGGCATCCGAGGAATCCCGCGTAGTCGTACACGAGTCGTAGTGGGAAGTAGCAGTGCTATCGGTCATCGGCGATGGCAGTGGAAGTAGAGGTACACGACATCTTGTTGAAAATCACGGCAGCGGTAGTTGTACACATGTTGTAGTCGAACTTGACGAAACCAATGTCCTCGAGGGTAGTCGTGGTACTTGGGGTCTTCGGACTTGACGGTCTCGGTTATTGCGATGGTAGTGGTACACGGCAACCGTAGTCGAACTTGAAGGGTTGTAGACATCGTGGCACTTGGCGTCCATGTGGTCTCTGAGAAACTTGAAGGACCGATTGCTACGAGTCCTTGGTCCTCATGCTACTTGCCAAAATCCAAGAACAAGAAGGTCTTGGCGAGATCCAGAACAACACAAAAGGCCTCGGTTGATAGCGTTCAAAAGGACACGATGAACTGGTCGCCTCCGACGGCGGCAGGTTTCGCCGATGGGGAGCTCGGAGGAGTGGTAGATGCATGGGGCAAGGGCAGTAGGAGGTTGCTGGCTGGCGCGGGCTCACCGGAGAATCTGGTGCTCGCGGTGGCAAGGTGAAGCAGGGCTGAGCAGCTCAGGCGCGGAGGCAGGGGATCGGTGACTCGTACGATGCAGGGGCAATGAGGCTCGCAGCGGAGGTCCGGGTCCCGGCGCGACGAAGAAGTACGACGGCAGCAGGCACAGGTGGAGGTGGAGCTGTAGGGGAGCGGCCGGAGACGTGGCGCTCCGGGACGCCCGCGCGAGGGGAGAGGGGCGACGGGCGTCCGGCTCCAGGGACGACGTGGCTCGGGGCTCACGCGCCAAGGCGAGGTGGAGGAGGAGTTGAGGACGGGGAGGCCGACGTGATCGCACGCACAGGGCGGCGACGGATCGGAGAGCGGGCGGCAGGGGCGGAGAGCATCGAGCTCAGCTGCCTGTGGCCATGGAAGACGGCGGCGCTGCTCGCTGGTGTTGAAGATCGTGTGGGAGGACTGTGTTGTAGGAAGGAACAAGAGGGGGAGAGGTCGAACGAGAGGTGAGGAGGGGAGATGGGATCGGGCTAACGCCAAGGGTGTGAGGCGTGGGTCTCCTGGTGGCGGAGGGACAGGGAATCGGGAGAGGAGATTGAGCAAAGGCTCGCTAGGGTTAGAGGGGATCGGGTAACTTTTGGGCCTTAGAAGGCTGGCTAGGCCTAGGTGGGCCGTGGGGATGGAGCCGGCTTGGCAGGTTGCAGCTGGGCTGGGAGGCCCAGCCGGGCTCTTCTCTCTCCCATCTCCTTCTCTTTACAAAAACAAAGAAATAACAGAAGGGAAAAGAGAGAAGAGAAGGTTAGAGGAAGAATTTGGGCACAGGGGTAATTTTCATGGACTCAGAAAAATGTGCACGGTCCACAAAAAATAGGAGAGACATGATTGAAAGATGTCATTCAAACTCATTTGAATTTAATTCAAATGGGTTTGAACTGGGGCTTGGTTATAGATGTGTTCAAAAATTTTGAGGTTTTAGGGGGAGCCTCGATAAAAGAGATGAGAGATATTGTCAAGGTTTGGAGGTCAAACTCGAAGAGAAATAGACATGGGAATTATTCGCATGTGTGTTATGATGGTTCCAAATTAATGGAATATTTATAATAGCTACCTAAATATTAGGAGGATAATGTTATAAAGAGAAGTCACTCTCCCCTCAATTTAAATGGATCAAAGATCCACACAAATTATTTAGTTGGGATGCAAAAGATTTATGACATGATGACATGATGCAATGCAAAATAAAAGGAGCAAGCAAGAATGAAACACATGGAGAAACCCAGAACCTATGGAAATCTTCTTGAGCATGGGTCTTGGGGCGTCACAAAACACTTGGAAAAAAATGTGGTTAGTGTTAGTGCAAAGCCAAGCATTCAAGCAGTAATTCACCAAACAAGTGTCGTCAGCATGCAAAGCATATGGTGTGACAAAGGATTGTGACATGGCATGTAAGCATATCAATCGAGCACAAGCAAAGATATCATGGGGGCAAGTGTGTAAACGTGAGGTAGTGATGCAAATATGTATGACAAGAGAATAAGCATCTACCTCATGGTCATAGAAAACATGCATAATCCGCTCAAGGAATGGTCTATGGTATGCATACGTGTCATTCACAACACCAAATAGAATGAAGTTTCTAGACACATGGATTATGTGCAAGACAACCCAAGCATAACGTGCATATGGTGTAGTGAAAATAGTGTGGCACTCAACACAATAGAAGGATAAATAGGTCATCACGTGTGAGGCAATCAAGTCAAACATGTGGCAAGCAATGCGACATGGCATATGTGAAGAAATGACATTGTTGCAACGAAGCATATGATAGTAACGAGTAATCCAAGAAATGGATACAGCACACAAGGTATATATGTCATGAGGCATGGCAATGTGGCAAAGTCGAAGCAAGACCGCTAGCATGTGTGCATTATGTCAGGGTGCAAGCAACACATGGCATAGGATCCACAATATTCATGCTCATGGTTTGAGGGTTCTCAAAAGGGAAGGATATTACATTGAAAGCATATCCTTGTGCGTCCTTCACAGTGTCGAAGCACAAGTGATAATCCCCAAGTGCAAGGAATCATCGTAGCAATTTCCAATGGTGGAAGTGATAAGTATGGAGTGTCGAACCCACAAGGAGCTAAAGGTAATATCAATATTCACTGGTGTGTGTCGGTGCTATACAAATGCTTTATAACCCCTTTCCGCGACGACATTTGGAACCGTCGCCAAGTGAGTGTGGGCGATAGGAGGTCCTTCCCACATGACCCAGAAACCGTCGGGGATAGGGGGCCTTGGTACATATAGTTGTCCATATATAACCGTTCCCGATATCTCGGATATCCCAAATGCTTCATCCTTGCTACTCGTTAGTGCTCACATTGACATCGCAGTCAGAGTTTTGTGGTTTACCTAAAACCAGGCAGATTCCAGGCACAGGAGCTTTCTAGGCACGTACCAAACTGCCTCTACGTTTACGATGCCTAGAACATCACAAATAGTTCATGATTATAAACTGTGTACGATAGGTAGACAATCACACGCATTTAGTTTTCCTGCACCGTATGTGATAGTGTTTGACATCACACACGCTTTGCAAACGGCAACTGTGTGCATTGTTACACACGTTTCCTCTCCATGAACCGTGTCGGAGTATGATGTATATCGCAGATGTTGTACTTTATTAACCGTGTGCACCGTAATGATGTGCACACTGTAATTTCACCCTAATTTAATTGCTGCTATTTAAAATTGTACCTAATTTAAACTTGAAAGTAGGCTATAGTTTCGGATTATGGGTTCCAGCAAACCCTTGAGGTTCTAATACTGGGGTGCGCACGAAGATCTCTCCATAACTCGCTCTCGAAACGATCTCAAGGCCTAGCTCGCCGAACCCAAGGAACAAGAGACACGAGAGTTTATACTGGTTCGGGCCATCGTTGTGGTGTAATACCCTACTCCAGTGTGGTGTGGTGGATTGCCTTGTGGGCTAAGGATGAACTAGTATAGTGGATGAACAGCCTCCTGAGCAGAGGTGTTCTTGAGCTCGATGAGCTGGTGTATTTGGGGATTGTCCGAATGTTCCGTCCCTTGCTATGGTGGTGGCTATGCCGATTTATAGAGACTCTGGTCCTCTTCCCAAATGTTAGGCGGCAAGGGATCACACAACGGCCAGTTTTGAAGGCAGACAACTAGTACAAGTTATCCTGACAAAAGGTGGTCTTCGCCTGCCAAAGGTTCTGCTGGTGACGCCGCTGTGGGCTCCGCAGTGACCTTCGTCCTGCCGTCCTGCTGATCTTGGTCTTGTTGCATCAATATGGAAACCTTTGCCTGATGCCTCGGGACTCGTCGCCTGCGCCTGCTTCCTTAGCACCAAAGAGCAAACTAGCACTCTGCGCCTGCTGGCGCCTGCCTAGCCTTGGTCATCATGCCTCATGTCACGCGCACCTCACGAGGTGCCCCTTGCATAGATATGTCCGCTCCTCAGGAGTCAGCCTAGTGAAGCCACCCCTGGGGAGGTCGTGGTGTCGTCCACCTCGTGAGGGTCTTGAGTGGTTGCTGATGAAGATGGGCCGTACCAGGCCGTTGGTGGAGCCACGCCCTGGGCCGCAGGCAGGCAGATCTGGGTACCCCCGTTCCCAGGATGCCGAGAGTTTCCCTTGGGCCCAAGGCGTGCTCGGACTTGGCTTCAAGGTGAAGCCAAAGGGAAAGTGCGGAGCACCATGGGCCCCAACCGCCTGCGGCCTTGATTGATGCACGGCGACTGATAGATCGTGGGTGTCTCTGCTTCCCCACACTGCCTCGGCAACTGCCCGACTTGACGAGACCCTGCTGCATGCAGAAGAAAACCATCATTACCTTCGATCGTGGAGGCTGGCGGTTGGCCTCCCTCTTGCTATAAATGAGGAGAGTGGCGGAGACCCCATTGCTCATCTCTTCCTCCATCCCGCTTGCTTCCTCTTCTTCCTCTTTGCTCCGCTGTCTTGCTGCGACACCCATGGCGCTGACGAAGAGATTCACGGCCGCGGAGAAGGAGAAGGCACGCCAGGAGCGGCCTGACTCTTCACCGCCTAAGCAGGGTCACGGCCACCCCGCAAGCATGCCATGACCCCTGTCGTGGCCCCTCGGGGGCGCGGGGGAACTTATTCGGGGTCTGGTGCCATTCCTGGCGGTCGCGGCCACATCTCCTCGCGCGGTGGGAGTCGCTCATGGAACGACAGTCCTGCCCATGAAGGGAGGCGCCCCATGGTCACCCGACCTCCCCGGCCGCCCTTCCATTCGGCGGAGGTGCTGCCGGACTTCGTCGTGTGGTCGGAGAACCCGGCAGGCACCTGGCTTCAGCTTCTGCGCTCCTTTGCTAGTGAGCTGCCGGCCATGGGTCCTGGCGGCCTCTAGCTGCAGCCCAACGGCTGCAGCAGCAAGGCTTCGTGGGTTGCGGTGGAGGTCTCAGTCACGGGCAACGTAGCCCTGGCTCGTGGGTGGCAGATGTTTGCCCGTGCTCGCGGTCTGATCACGCGGTGTACCCTCCACTTGAAGTACAAAGGTGTCGTGACCCTCTTCGTGTGGGTGTTCGGGGAAGATGGTCGCTGCGCCGGGTCCTGCCCTGAAGACAGCGAGGGTGACGAGGTGCTCGGCCTTGGTGACGGCCGTGATGAGGACGAGGGTGGACTCGCCCCCGACGATGGTCGTGGCTCATTAGGCAATGGCAGCTCCTCCTCTGGCGAAAGCTCCAGCAGTGGCGGCTACGACCAGCAGCCACGTCGTCGGGCTCACTTCGAGGACAGTGGCGGGTCATCCCATCACTGCGCCCCAGTGAAGCGTGATGAGGGCTCCGGCTGAGACCGGGGGGGGGCATCCTCGTGTGTAGCCGCGCCATAGGAGCTGCTTTTGCTTGTCCTTTCCTTTCCTCCTGCATTAAAAGAAACAAGTATGGGGCCCTGCGAGGGCGTGTAATGAACTATAATTTTCATGCCACTTGTGTTATGTTTATTGTTCCTGTCTTGTGTTATGGCATTCGTGCTTCATGTAGACAGAGAGGGATACTTAGCTGGATGCGCCCAGGGTAGTTTCCTGTCTCTTGAGGGCGTGCCCTCTGGCACCTGGTGAGCCCTCCTTGTTGCCACAGTGCTGCAGAAATTGTTAGGACGCCCAGGTATGCCTCCATGTGCTCGTCCCTCGGCTCATACAATTTGTTGGAAAAGTTGACGAGGAGCTGAGAGTCGCCCTTGATTGTGAGGCATTTTACTCACAAGGCCGCCGCAACCTCGAGGTCGGCGATCAACCCCTCGTATTCCGCAATATTGTTGGGGACCTTCTCACCCCGCTGGAAGCAGAGTTGCACGACATAGTAGAGCTTGTCTTGGGTAGGTGAGCTGAGCACGGCGCCAACCCCCGCACCTTGGCGTCCAAAGGCGCCGTCAAAGTACATGACCCAGCCGTCTGGCGCTTCATTTCCTGGCGAGAGGGATCATCTCTCACTTGCATCGGGCTCTAGAGCGACGGTCCATTCTGCTACGAAGTCGGTGAGGGCGGCTCCCTTGATGACCCTAGTTGTGCTGAACTCTAGCTGAAATGCTTGTAGTTCGATGTTCCACTCAACGACTCTTCCCGCAGCATTGGGCTCCAGAGCACCCTCTCCAGTGGGTAGGCCGAGACGACCTTGATCGGGTCGCCTTGGAAGTAATGACGTAGTTTACGTGAGGCCACTAGGAGCGCGAGCAAGAGCTTTTGTGGCATGGGGTATCGTGCTCTTGCGTCCCATAACACCATGCTGACGAAGTATACCAGGTGATCCACGAGGGAGGCAGCGTCGGTGGAGCCTGTGGCCTCCGGAGGTCATGGCGCCTCCCGAGGTGGGGGGACCTCAATAGCTTGGTCACCCATCATGGCCTTCGCAGGCCCAGAAATGCCATCTTGTGGGGCCTGATCATCTTCCCATAACCGCGGGCACGGCTTTCGAAAGTTCAAAACCCTGCAGGGGTGTCCCAACTTAGCCCATCACAATCTCTCATGGTCAACGAAGGATATTCCTTCTCGCGGGAAGACCCGATCAGTGTCGGAATCCCGGTTAAAAGACATTTCGACAATGGTAAAACGAGACCAGCAAAGCCGCCTGATGTGCCGACAAATCCCGATAGGAGTCGCACGTATATCGTTCCCAGGGCACACCGGATAGGTCAATCTACGAGTAAAACCAACCCTCGAGTTACACCGAGGTGGCCCCGCAGGCTGCCCGTTTCGGACCAACACTCAGAGGAGCACTGGCCCACGGGGGTGGTTTAAAATAAAGATGACCCTTGAGTCTGCAGAACCCAAGAGAAGGTATATGGTGGTAGGTAGGCAAATGGTAAATCCAACGTGGGGCCTTGCTGGAGGAGTTTTATTCAAGGTGAACTGTCAAGGGGTTCCCATAACACCAACGCAAAATCAGGGAACATAACACTGGTACGAAGGAAAACTAGGGCGGCAAGAGTGGAACAAAACACCAGGCATAAGGACGACCTTCCACCCTTTACCAAGTATATAGATGCATAAAAGTAAACAAGATATAATAATGATACCCCAACAGTAACCATGTTCCAACAAGGAACAAACTCCCTCTTCACCTGCAACTAGCAACGCTATAAGAGGGGCTGAGCAAAGCGGTGACATAGCCAAACAACACTTTGCTAGGAAAGGTGGTTTAGAGGCTTGACATGAAAATATGGGAGGCATTATATAGCAAGTGGTAGGTATCGTGGCATAGTAATAGAGTGAACAACTAGCAAGCAAAGATAGAAGTGATTTCGAGGGTAAGGTCATCTTGCCTACAAAGTTCTCAGAGTTAACGAAAAGCTTGATCCTCGTTAGCATACTCAATGGGTTGCTCGATCACGTACTCGTCTCCCGGGTCTACCCCAAGCAAGAACACAAGCGAAGGAAACAACAATCAACCACGGTGCAATGCGCAAGCAACATGATGCAAAACATGGCATGATATGCGAGATGTGATATGCAAAGCATATGCGTGCTTCGGGAGGGAAAGATTGAACCAGGCATCAACTTGGCAAACCAAGTGTGCCGCTGGAATGATGAGATGATTTCGGTCAAAATCGATATAAATATCACCAGAATCGGATGCACGGTTAGCAAATGGCAAGCAAAACAATAATGGCACAATTCTGCAATTAACAGCATGATGCCATCTAGAATGCAACATGAAACTAAGCTACTGCGCTCCAACATATCAACAAAGCACATGGCAGTGATCTACTCAAGATGTTTGACAAAATATGAACACTGATCTATGGCTAAATGATACAATAGTAGGTTCACATAAGCATGGGAAACGTGCAAAAGATATCAGCTTCATAGACGTGGTGAAAATACTAACATGCCAGGAATAATATCAGGAAGCAATGTTTAGAGCAAGCAAACAACATGCTACCTGACTGATAGTGCATGAATATAATAAATGCATAGAAAAAAGTATCTTACTGACCATAAGCCAAAAAGGCACATAAGATACAATGGCACCCATGTAAACATAGCAAGTTTCGTTAACATATTCAAACAACAGAAAACTGAGCATGGCATAATAGAATTATGAAGGCATCTTTGCCAACTCGATTCACTCAACACAAGGCATTGCATGACAAGATAAGCATAGCATCAACAAGATGGCATGTTCAAGAAGCTAACCAAGGCAAGAGAAAGTTCATATCATGCATGGATCAACTACAACAACCATGGCAAAATTGATTAACATGTAAACAATCTGCCAGGAACATTTTATAGCAAAAGTCGAGCAAGATTAAGACATGCTAGGGAACTCCATAATTGCAAACAGGGGCATGGATGGATAGAGAACAACCATATGTCAAAATTATCCTTACTAAAGCAACTCAAAACAAGCATGGATATCACTGTAGCATCATGGCTACATGGCATAAAAATAACAGAAGAGCAAGGACTTAGCAAAATCCTAAGTCCCTGAAATCAACAATATCACGAAGGCTACTTTGCATGCTTGTGCTAGTCACCACATTGATCACCAAAATACATGTCAAACACCCCTGTAAAGATGTCATGGCATATATCAAAATACATGTAGAGCTCATGCCCAAATGCAGCACACAACAAATGTAGCAAAAATGACAATTCCTCATACTCAGATAAGAATCAGCACCTAACAATTTATAGCACTCTTGTATCCACGATTAGGGCATCAAGATGGACTCAAACTAGCATGCCACAATGGAACAAAATGAAGAGCACATCATGATGAACATTTTGATATATCATGCGCATGAAACGGAGCTACGGTAATGGAGTTATGGCGTGATGAACAGGGGCTTAAAATTTAATAGGGAAAAGACTTGGACGAAAAATAGACCTCCAGATCTAGGGTTCTAGTGGCGCGCGGATAGAGGCGGCCAGATCTTCGCCGAAAAACTCGCCGGAGAGGGAGAGATGGCCAGAAAGGAGGTGGATCTGGGGCGGTGGAGACCGGATCCGGCCGCGGAACGGCGGAGCGGCGAGGTCCGCGGCGGCAGCCGAGGCGACTGACTCGGTGGCGAGGTGGCATGGCGAGATGATGGTGACAGGACGGCGGGTAGGGAAGGGCGGCGAGCTTCCCGGGCGGCAGCAGCGGCGGGGTGATGCGGCGGGGGCGTGGCGGCGGCGATGGGCCGGCCAGGCCCGTTCCGGGCTCGCCGGGTCGCGGTGGTTGGCGGTGGCGGCAGGACACGTGTCGCCCGCCGACTGGCGCGAGCGGCAGAGGCGGACGCGTCCGGCGGCGGCGGAATTGTCCGGCGGCGTGATGGGAGGATTTTTAGGGTTTCATCCGCGAATTTGGAGGAGGGGTCCATATATTTATTCCTAGGAGGAGGTAGGAGTGTCCAAATGGAGTGTAGTTTTCGGCCACACGATCGTGATCCGACGGCGGAGGACATGGAAGGGGTTTGGAGGGGTTATTAGGCCGTCTTGGAGGGGTGTTGGGCTACAACACACACGAGGCCTTTATGGTTCCCTGGTTAACCGTTGGAGTATTAAATGGAGTCGAAATGATGCGAAATTTGACAGGCGGTCTACCGGTGGTGTACCAAGGCCGCTTGGAAAATCTTGGTCCATTCCAAGAATGTTTAACACCCGCTGACAAAAAGAGACAAGAGTGGGACGCCGGAGGACATAGGAGTGTCAGATTGCAAAACGGACAACGGGGAAAATGCTCGGATGCATGAGACGAACACGTATGCAAATGAGATGCACATGATGACATGATATGAAATGCAGGACATGCAAAAAATGCAAAACGAAGACCAAAACCCAATCACGAAGGGAATATCATGACTTAATGCCGGAAAAGGCAAAGTCGGTGTTACAAATATGGTAAGTTACATCCGAGGTGTTACAACACTCCACCACTACGAAAGGATCTCGTCCCGAGATCTAGGACTGAAAGAACTCCGAATATTCGGAACAGAGGTGGTCCGCGCGTTCCCAAGTGGCTTCTCAGTCAGAATGGTGTGACCACTTCACTTTCAGGAACTTGATAGACTTGTTGCGAGTTTCTTCAAGAATAGCAACGGGATGCTCATGATAAGACAAGTCTTCTTGGAGATCAATCTCTTCGAAGTTTATGGTGCGCTCAGGCGTCTTGAAGCACTTGCGAAGCTGTAACACGTGAAACACATCGTGCACGTTTGTGAAGTTGGACGGAAGCTCAAGTTGATAAGCGAGATCGCCTCTTTTGCCAATGATCTTGAAAGGACCCACGTATCTAGGAGCAAGCTTTCCTTTGATACCGAAGCGACGAGTACCTTTCATTGGAGAGACACGGAGGTAGACATGGTCTCCGATCTCGAAAGCCAAGTCACGATGCTTGCTATCATAGTAACTCTTCTGGTGCAATTGCGCGACTTTGAGATTTTCACGGATGACTTTACACATTTCTTCAGCTTCTGTGATTAAGTCATTGCCAAGATGTTGGCGTTCACCAGTCTCTGACCAATTAAGAGGAGTACGACACTTTCTGCCATAGAGAATCTCGAATGGGGCCTTGCCCGAACTCACTTGGAAGCTTTTGTTGTAGGAGAGCTCGGCATATGGAGGACAATCTTCCCAATTCATACCGAAGGAAATGACACAAGCCCTGAGCATATCTTCAAGAATCACTACTAGGGAAAAGCTTATGGACAGACGCTTACTAGTAGCGAGGGTTTATAACCCTTGCTACTGCTACTTACTAGTAGCGCGAGTTTTTAACCCTCGCTACTACTAAGTTGATACTAGTAGCGCGGGTTTTTAACCCTCACTACTACTAAGCGGTCTCTATCGTGCCCTCCCGGGACATGCCATAGTAGTAGCGAGGGGTACAAACCCGCGCTACTACTAAGTTGATAGTAGTAGCGCCGTTTTACACCCCTCGCTACTACTAAGTATGAGGTAGGTGAAATCCCCGTATCCTTAGCCAAATCCCTCCTCTCTCCCTCACTTTCCCCCTCTCTCACTTTCCTCGTCTCTCCCTCATACTCCAGCGGTGGCTGCCGCTGGTACACTCTGCTTTCTTCGCCCCCTCCCTCTTCGAGATCCCTTCGGTGGGCAGTCGCCGGAGCTCCTTGCCGCCGCCAAGATGCGGAAGCGTGACCACGGCATCCTCCTCCTCGCCGCCTTCACCGTCTTCTTCTTGCTCCAGGTCAGCCCTCCTCCCCCCTCTCCAATTTGATCCGGAACACTAGCTGACCCATCCCCCTCCTCCTCCGGCAGCACGAGGGCGACTTCTCGTTCCGGAAGACGTGGACCGCCTCCTGCCACCGCTCTTCGCCGACCTCAACGGCGACGGCCACCGCGAGGTGTTGCTCCCCACGCATCATGCCAAGATGCAGGTCCTCTAGCTCCTGGCCCACGCCGGGCTGGCCTCCGCGGCCGCCCTCGACGGCTTCCACGAGGCACGCGTCATGGACGAGATCTCCCTACTCCCGGCCAACGTGCGTGCGTCATGGGGTCGAGATTTTTTTTTGGTTTTTCAAATTAATAGTAGTAGCGTGGGTCACAGACACGCGCTACTACTAACACACGTACTGGTAGCGCGGGATGCACCGCGCTACTACTACTAGTTAGATGTAGCGCCGTAGTAGTAGTGCAGGCACCCGCGCTACTACTAGGCTTTTTCCTAGTAGTGAATTTGATTTACTGACTCGACTTGGCCACTAGTTTGAGGATGGAAGGCTGTGCTGAAGCGAATGTTGGTGCCCATGGCCTTCTAGAAGGAATCCCAGAACTTAGAAGTAAAGATGCTTCCACGATCTAAATATATCAATTGTGGGATGCCATGCAAAGAGACAATCCTGGAGGTGTATAGCTCTGTCAACTGAGCTGTCGTGATAGATTCTTTGATTGGAAGGAAATGAGCCACTTTAGTAAGCTTGTCGATGACAACAAAGATAGCATCATTTCCACGCTTGGACTTGGGAAATCCAGTCACGAAGTCCATCTCAATATGGTCAAACTTCCATTCTGGAATGGCAAGAGGTTGGAGGAGACCAGCTGGCCGTTCGTGTTCTGCTTTCACCCTTCTGTAGACATACATTCATTCACGAACTGAGCGATTTCTCGCTCCATTCGAGTCTACCAATACGACTGCTTGAGGTCATGGTACATCTTTTTACTTCCAGGATGAATGGATATAAGGGAATTGTGAGCCTCGTTCATAATGACTTTATGTAGATCACCCTTAGGAACCACAATTCAATCCTCCAAGAATAGAGTATCTTGGTCATCAAGGCGACATCACTTGTATTTGGGTTGACTCTTGGCAATCCCATTTTTCACCTTATTCACCATTGCATCAAGAAGTTGTGCCTCACAAATCTGATCTTCCAATGTAGGAGAGACTTGGAGGTTGGCAAGAAAGCCTTGAGGAACAACTTGGAGATTTAGTTTGTGGAAAGCTTCACAAAGGTCTGGTTGGAAGGGCTTGAGAATTAAACTGTTGCAATAAGCCTTCCTACTCAAAGCATCTGCAATGACATTGGCCTTGCCTGGAGTATATTCAATACTCGGATTATACTCTTGAATCATTTCGTCCCAACGAGTCTTCCTGAGGTTGAGGTTGGGCTGAGTGGAGATGTACTTGAGGCTCTTATGATCAGTGAAGATGTCCACTTTCCTTCCCAACAAGAGATGTCTCCATGTTTATAGAGCATGGACAACTGCCGCCAACTCGAGGTCATGAGTGGGGTAGTTCTTTTCGTTGGGCTTCAATTGGCAAGAGGTATAGGCCACAACTTTCTTCTCTTGCATTAACACAGCACCGAGACCATGCAGGGAAGCATCACAAAAAACCTCAAATGGTTTGGATTCATCAGGAGGAGTCAAGACAGGAGCTGTGACCAGCTTCTCTTTGATGGTGTTGAAAGCAATGTCACATTTAGGCATCTAGAGATACTTGACATGCTTTTGGAGGAGGTTGGGAAGAGGCTCGGCAATCATAGAGAAATTCTCAATGAATCTTCGACAATAGCTTGCAAGCCCAAGGAAACTGCGGAGCTGCTTCACATTTTGAGGCAGTTCCCAATTCACAATTGCAGACACCTTCTAAGGATTAATCGCGATGCCCTTGGCGGAGATGATATGCCCAAGGTAGAGAACCTCATCAAGCCAGAACTCACGCTTGGAAAACTTCACATAGAATTGACGTTCTCTGAGTTTGTCGAGTATGAATCTCAAATGCTTGGCATGATCCTCGTTGTTCATCGAAAAGACCAAAATATCATCGAGATACACCAAGACGAAATCATTTTTGTAAGGGTTGAAGATGAAGTTCATCATGCGAGACAATGATGGAGCAGCATTGACAAGGCCGAAAGACATGACAATATATTCATAAGAACCATAGCTTGTTCTGAATGCTGTCTTGGGGATATCTTGTTCATGAATGTGAATCTGATGATAGCCCATACGGAGGTCAAGCTTGGAGAATACTTGGGCACCCTTAAGTTGCTAGAAAAGCTCATTGATGTTGGGAAGTGGGTACTTGTTCTTTATTGTCTTCTTGTTCCATGGGCGATAGTCAAAGTCGGTCCGTGCCATCCTTCTTCTAGACAAAAAGAACACCACAACCCCGTGGAGATGAACTCGGTCTGATCATACCTGGACACTCTTGTTCATCGAGATGTTTCTTCAATTCCTTCAATTCCTTTGGTCCAAGCTTGTAAGGGCATTTGCAAACAGGTTCCGTGCATGGCTCAAGATCGATGACGAATTCAACTGGCCGGTGAGGAGGCATTCCTGGAAGCTCTTCTGGAAAGATGTCTTGATATTCACAAACGATTGGAATCTAAGAGATGGCATTAAACTCGCCCTTCTCATTGAGAGAAAACAACCGAATGGTTTCGTCACGAGCGGCATAAATGATCACATCCTCAGACGAGTGTGTCAATTGAATATGCCTGGCAGCACAATCATGCCGAGCCTTGTGCTTAGAAAGCTAGTCCATCCCGAGAATTAGATCAATATCCGAGTCACCAAGGACCATTGGAGAAGACAAAAATCTATAGTCTCCCATCTTGATAGAAACATCCGGAACCACCAAACTGGCACTCAACCGTTTACCCGGAGAAACGATATCCATGGATTTACCCAAATGTGAAGAAGTGAATTCATTCTTGGCAAAGAACGGTCTTGACATGAAACAATGCGATGCACCAGTATCAAAAAGAACATTAGTAGGAATGGAGTTAACTAGAAGGTTACCCATGATCACTTCTGAAGAATCCTCTACCTGAGCTGCGTTCATCATGTTTACCTTGGCATACTTGGGATTATGCTTGACCACTGCATTGCTGGCAGATCTCACAGGAGGAGGAGGTGGAAGGCGCCTTTGGTTGAAGCATTTGTTTGCATAGTACCCTTTCTGCTGACAGTTGTTGCAAGTAACCTCTCAGAGCGGACGGTGATAAGGAGCACTTGACCTTAGAGTATGAGACTGGGCTTTGTTCTGATAGCCTGGGTTGGGTGGGTGGGAAGATCCATTGCCACCTTTACTCTTCTGCTGGTAAGGCTGACGAAATAGAGGAGGAGGAGGCAACCAGAACTTCTGCTGCTTAGCTGCCACTTGAGTTGAAGAAGATGATGATTGAACTGCATCCTTAACTCTCTTCTTAGAAGCATCACACTTGAGCTGAGAAGCTTCTTGTTTTAGTGCCATGTTGTAGAATTCATCATACTTGGTCAGCTCAAAAAGCACGAGAGCTAATTGCAGATCTTCTCTGAGGCCACCTCTGAATTGATAAATCATGCTCTTTTCATCAGGGACGTCTTGTTTAGCGAAGCGAGCGAGCCTCTGAAATAGTATATTGTGTTGGTAAACAGACATGTTGCCTTGCTTGACATTGCGGAACTCCTCGCGTTTACTCTCAGCAACACTTTGTGGAATATGGTGAGCTTTGAAGTCTCGGCGGAAATCATCCCAGGTAATCACACGACCTCCTCTGGAATGTTTCTACTGTTGATACCACTCAGCAGCTTGATCCTTGAGTTGAAACGAAGCAAACTTTTCAAAGTCCTTAGGCCTTACATTGCTACACTCCAAATGTTTGCAGATATCCACGAGCCAGCCGTTGGCGTATGTGGCCTCGACACAGTTACTGAAGTACTTTGGCTGGTTTGCGAGGAACTGATTGAGGGTAGAAAACTGAGGTTGATTGTTGTCTTGGCCTTGATTTCCTTGGTTGCACTCTTGCAAGAGTTGCAAAAGCATCTGAGTGTTGGCGTTGGTGGCGGCCATGACAGCTTGCCATGCCTCCGGAGGTGGAGGTGGCGGCGGAGGTTCTAGATTCTAACGCGTTGGAGGAGCCATCCTGAAGAGGTTGACATCCGTTAGAATCTTGAAATAAATATATTCAAGCTAAATCAATGGATCGAAATTGCAACATATAGCCTTAACATTCGAACAAGATTGAACAAATGAATTCCAAAGTAAATCATCACACTTCCATAAATTTGAGAAGCCACTTAGATAAAGGTAGATGAATAAAGCAACAAGGTACGAATATGAACAAATAATTGGTAAGGGTTACCCAATCACAAACCAAGTATCTGTGGGAAGACATACTAGAGCTACTTGAATTCCCACCTATGAAACTCCTGAAACTTTCTGGTTATGCAATCAGGTGTTGGGGACACAGGGGTAGCATAATATCTCACCCCAAACTAGCAAATCCTACATCCAGCTGTATCCATCCTTCAACACATAACCAAGAATTCGGAAATCATTTACCTCAACCTTCTAAAAGCATCTGTTATACGAGTTATGGCAATACTCCCGAACTCCCGCCCCAGTACTGGGTGGCGTCGAGGTTATCTCACCAACAACTGCATAAAAGAGATTCTCGATGTCGGCGAACTCAGGTATTCTAGAACTGCAACGATAAAATTGTGACGACAACACCTCGGAGCTCAACTCCCCGGGACACTGCCACAACCCCTAAATGTCAGGAGGCACCAAGAACAATGTTCTCGTCGCAAAACCATTGGAACGATTCCAAGATACCTGCGTGATCCTAAAAAATTCGTGAAATTGGAGGAGAGAAGAGTCAAAACTCTACGTCAGGAGGCCTCACCAGAGCGACGAAGGGACTGAGGAGTAAAAAGAATCCTACTCTCCGATATATATAATCCTAACTCTCAAAACATTTTGTTCTAGACTCAACAACGTCAGTGATTCGATCAACCAGATGGCTCCTAAGTCGGGGAAGGCTCTGATTACCAACTTGTAACACCCACGATGCGGCTATATCTCACACGTGTCGGGGCATGACTTGGAGGCATAACCACATCGTAGGCATGTCGCAAGAGGGGTAATCTTTACACATCCCATGTATTGAATAAGAAAGGGATAAAGAGTTAGCTTACAATTGCCACTTCACACAATACATAAATATATCATACATCATCGAGAACTACGTCGCCCACTGTCAAATCGAATAGTACTGCACCTCCCGCAGCATGCCTAGCTGAACAAGCCTCCTCACCTCCATCTATGCTTAATTACTGAATTTTAGTTGCAAAAATTGGATACTGCTAGTGATTTTTAGCTTAATATTTTGACAAATCGTAGTGTTACAAGGTTGGCAAATGGCAATGTTACTAGATCAACAAATGTTAATCTTTCTAGTTTGACAAATGGCAACATACCCAATATGAGAGATCTTCCTATTTTGGTTCACATGGGTCATCCAAAAGAACCGTTAGTGTTCAAGAGATGCACAAATCCTGGTCTCACTTTGCATACAGGTGTTCCATCCGAAACCATCATGCTTGTTGTGAGAAGCTCTGGATTGTGAAAAGCATATACCCAAACCTGCCCCAAATGGGACAAAATATTTAGAACGGCATGTTGATGCCGCTCCATGATAGCATGCCAAGTTTCATGAATTTTAGACGAGTTTTGGATTTATAAGAATTTAAAAACCAGGCATCTCAATGTTTGCGGCTGAGTGATGGTGGCAGGGTGTTTGACATTCATTCCCATATCTTGCATGGGACCTAAGCATGCACCCAAGGACAAAAGATTTGATTTTTCAACAAATTTATATGCACCGGAGCATGTGCATGTAGTTCAAATTTGAATTATGCACATAAATGCATTGAAAACTCACTTAATGCATAAAAATGTTCAAATGAACCCCGAAAAATCACAAAAAATAACACAACACTCCTGTAGTTCTATGTTGATATGAGAAAAAAATTGAAAGTAATAAGAGGCAATGGATATCGTTACGCCCCCAAAGTTGGGGCGTTCCCTACTGAAACCATTATGCTTGTTGTAAGAAGCTCTGGTTTGTGAGAAGCATATACCCAAACCTGCCCCAAATTGGACAAAAAATTTGCCACCGCATGTTGATTCTGCTCCATGATAGCATGCCAAGTTTCATTAATTTCAGACGAGTTTTGGATTTACTAGAATTTAAAAACTAGGCATCTCAATGTTTTGCCGACAATCAATGGTGCCGTGGTGTTTGAAATTCATTCCCAATTCTTGCATGGGACCTAAGCATGCACCCAAGGACAAAGATTTGATTTTTCAACCAATTTATATGCACCGGAGCATGTGCATGTAGTTCAAATTTGAATTGTGCACATAAAAGCATTGAAAATTCACTTAATGCATAAAAATGTCCATACGAACCCCGAAAAGTCACAAAAAATAACACAACACTCTTGTTGTTCTATGTTGACACGGGAAAATTTTTTAAAGCAATAAGAGGCAATGCATATCATTTTGTCCCCAAAGGTGGGGCGTTCCCTACCGAAACCATTATGCTTGTTGTGAGAAGCTCTAGTTCGTGAGAAGCGTGTACCCAAACCTGCCCCAAATGGGACAAAAAATTTACCATGACATGTTGATGCTAGTCCGTGATATCATGCCAAGTTCCATGAATTTAAAACGAGTTTTGGATTTACTAGAATTTAAAAACCAGGCATCTCAATGTTTTGCCGGCAATCAACGGTGCCCTAGTGTTTGAAATTCATTCCCATTTCTTGCATGGGACCTAAGCATGCACCCAAGGACAAAGAGATTTTTCAACCAGTATATATGCACTGGAGCATGTGCATGTAGTTCAAATTCGAATTATGCACATAAATGTATAGAAAACTCAGTTAATGCATAAAAATGTTCAAACAAACCCCGAAAAATCACAAAAAATAACACAACACTCCTGTTGTTCTATGTTGACATGAGAAAAAAATTGAAAGCAATAAGAGGCAATGGATATCGTTTTGACCCCAAAGGTGGGGCGTTCCCTACCGAAACCATCATGCTTGTTGTGAGAAGCTCTGGTTTGTGAGAAGCATATACCCAAACCTGCCCCAAATGGGACAAAAAATTACCACAACATGTTGACGCCGCTCCATGATAGAATGCCAAGTTTTATGAATTTTAGACAAGGTTTGGATTTACTAGAATTTAAAAACCAAGCATCTCAATGTTTTGCCGGCAATCAACGATGCCCTAATGTTTGAAATTCATTCCCATTTCTTGCACTTAAGCATGCACCCAAGGACAAAGATTTGATTTTTCAACTAATTTATATGCACTGGAGCATGTGCATGTAGTTCAAATTTGAATTATACACATAAATACATTGAAAACTCACTCAATGCATAAAAATGTTCAAACGAACCTTGAATAATTCCAATTCTTTTATGACACACATATAGTTGTAGTATCATTGTAGATAAAAGTTCTAGCCTTTCAAATACCGTCGATGGCCACTGTGACCCCATTATGTAATTCAAATCAAGACAAAAAATCAAGTAGATCGCACACAGTTTATTTTAACCAACCGTGTGAGATTCAGCACAATATATCGTCGGACCATTTCTGAATAAGGTACCATGTCTGATGACACTCTGTGCGCTAGTTTTTTGGCTGAAGGGATTCCAAATTTTTGGCTTCCGCAGAAATATCTACGTCCCCGCCCCCTCCCTCGTACCAAAAGCCACATTTCCCATGTTTCCTCCTTCCTTTCCAAATTGAAACCTTCACTCCTTGCTTGTAGCACCGTCGCTTCCTTGTCGGCGACCCTCCTTCATGCTGCTCGGGGTCGCCTATCCAGGCAGGTAATCCACACCCGACCCCATCCTCCTCCTCCTTCCACATCCCACATGCCCCGACCGCCAGCATGAGCACGACACCTTCCACCCAAATCCCCGACCCCTCCACCGAATAAGCGCCATCCTAATGCATGGTGCACGCAGTATAGCCAAGACCTCAAGGAGCATTTGGCAGCGAAGAAGCAAATCGCGGCCGCACACACGGATGTGGTCGTGATGGTTGCCATTTGTGCCGACCCCTGGATCTTTGAGGAGCACCCCGCCGTCGAGGCCACCATTGACGCCTCGCACACTGATGCAACAAAGCGGTTGGCTGCTTTCAACGAAAGTTTGTGGCGTTATCTTGAGGCCACCATCGGTGCCTTCGACAAAGACAACGAGGTGTTTTTCAGCGTGCACATGCTTACCTCAACTCGAGAGCCAGCAGGTTGGTGCCAGGAGCGGCTCAGGCAACTCACCACTACAACGAGGGCACACACGATGCGGAGGTCTCGCCCTCTTCCATGTCCAAGGAGCCAATCGTCATTGATATCTCCGACAATGAGAAGTAGCTTGTCTTATTAGCTCACTATAAGGACCCATGTTCAGTTTGCTAGCTACTGCCTTTCAACAAATTCTAGTGAATTGTGCTATCTACTTTTACCATGCAATCTTCTACTATAGTGTATATGTTCTATATGTCGTGCAATGTGGTGTTCAATTAGCTGCTTGGTTCAATTCTGCAAATGTGATGTTCAATTCTTCAGGGTGCAATATTTCCAAGTTCTTAAGCATGATTGGTTTGGTTAACTGTCTGATCTTCTCTTAGGAGTATGTTATATTGTTCAATTGGTGTTTATTTAACTTCTTGGTTCATTTGTTGTGGCTTGGTTCACTTGTTGTGGTGTTTAGTTAACTGCTTGGTTCAATTCTGCAATGCGATGTTCAATTGTTGTGGCTGCATTCTATTATGGTATACCATGTGAAGAATATATAAATCGAATTTGGCTGTACTAAATACATGAGAAACAAATAGAATTGGTATATTTCCAAGTTGTTAAGCATGCTGGGTTTGGTTAACTGTCTAATCTTCTATTAGGAGTATCGTTATATTGTGCACTATGGTGCTCAGTTAATGTTTGGTTCATTTATTGTGGTGTTTAGTTAACTGCTTGGTTCAATTCTGCAACGCGATGTTCAATTGTTGTGGCTGCATTTTGTTATTGTATACCATGTGAGGAATAAATTGAATTTGGTTGTACTAAATACGTGAGAAACAAATACAATTGCTATATTTCCAAGTTGTTAAGCATGCTTGGTTTGGTTAACTGTCTAATATTATATTAGGAGTATGTTATATTGTGCAATGTGGTGCTCAGTTAACGTTTGGTTCATTTGTTGTGGTGTTTAGTTAACTGCTTGGTACAATTCTTCAATGCGATGTTCAATTGTTGTGGCTGCATTCTGTTATTGTATACCATGTGACGAATAAATCGAATTTGGCTGCACTTAATACATGAGAAACATATACAAGTGCTATATTTCCTAGTTCTTAATCATGCTTGGTTTGGATAAATGGGGTTTCCATGTGGCTTGAATTAATCTGATGAATCTGCACTGTGCTTATTTTTCATCAACATATTTTACTGATAGCATGCGAACCCTTACTTAACCTGATGACTAACTACCTTATATGTGTTGTAGGGAAACAATGGGAAGCACTGAGGTTTACAAGATGGTACTAACTATTATACATTGCCTTTTTTATTCCTTTGCCCCGTTTCAAATATAGAGAATATATTTATGCACATCCTTGTTTTCAGTGTTCACTGATGATTACCTCTCAAACCACGTCTGTGGTCAGGAGCCGAGGAAAGTTTTCATACAACACCCACAGTTCAATATTGAAGTATTCTTGAAGAGGTCGGAGGATGGATGGTCAATCATACACAAGCACTGTCCTAAAGTTGCAAAGACCTTCAACATGAATGAAGGCTCAATATTTTCCTTCCGCTTCAGCAGTTTTCCAGATGAGATGCATCTCTCTATGTACCGTCTATGATGCTAATTTCGAAAGGTTCTAGATGTTGCATGTGAAACTTGCTGCTAGTGCAGTTGTGTAATGGGGTAGGTGAGTGCTGAAGCTATATCATGTTGTACTCCGATGTATTTCATATCTGAAATCATGCTTCCTTAATATGGAAATGGAATATATTATGTGCTGCATATGAATGTCAATTAGATTTGTAAATGGATTATTAATAATAGGGCAATTAGCCCGCTAATTGGCCAATTAGCTTGCTAATTGGGGTTTCCTATTGCAAACGGTTAATGAGAAAACTCCGTGGGAAATGACCTCAGGCAATGCACACAGTTTCTAGGAATAACCCGTGTTGGATCAATGAACAATCACACACGACATTCTTTTTAAAACTGTTTGCATTACGCCACCTTGTGCAAACATTTTCCTTGTAGCGACTATGTGGGATGTATATACAGACGGAAACGTTTAGCGGGGACTGACTATGTGGGATGTACTTGCGACCAGAAACAATTTCGCCGTATAATTGTATTTTTTTAGCACTACTGTACGTATTTCTGTATTTGAGCGCTTGTCGGTCGCACACGACCTCATTTTGCCGAGCATGTGTGCCAGGAGGGCTTATCCCCAATGGTTTCTGGGTCATGTGGGAAGGACCCCCCTATCGCCCACACTCACTTGGCGATGGTTCCGAATGCCGTCGCGGAAAGGGGTTAAAAACCGTTTGTTTAGGACCGACGCGTACCAGTGATATATGACACACAAAATGGTCAACAATCCCACACGGAGGTTCATGACTCGTAGTGTACTGCCGGACCCCTCGCCCCCCACCCCCACACAGACAGACACACACATCCCGCACCACCACAACCACTATGAGGCATGTCAAACTTTTTCTGCAGTGAACATTTGACGAAATGCGAAGTGTCGTGTTAATTTTTTAAAAACATACATCATTCGACCGTTTTATACATTGATTGATTTCCTAGGGATTTAATGTGCAAAAAACAAATTTGAGCTACATGTGGACCAAAATGGGTTGCAAAATCATATGTGTCCTTGTGTGCATGATTCCATGTGCAAGAGATTTCAAAATATTGAGAATATATATTTTTTAAATTTAGTAAATCCAAAACTTAGTTGAAATTCATGGAACTTATCATGGTGTCATATATGGACAACAGTAGATTGTGATATTGTATTTTTTCAACAATGAGACCCATTTTGATATAATCTTCTTACAAATGAGAGATTATTAAAAACTGGCAACCAATATATCATACAGATTATTTATTCGGACCATGTGCGTTAGAGCGTGCCATGCTTCAGTTAAGCAGTAAAGTGGTAGAAAATGAAAAAAAATATACGTGCTACCACACGTGGAGGCATGGGTGCAGGTGTGTGTATTGATGGGGAGGCGTGCAAGTGGCTGTGTCAAATGATCGTAGGTATGGTAGAAGTCCACCACGCAGGCTCACCGAGAGGCGAGACAACTTTTGACCGCAGCCTGCCTCGCTCCCACTGGTATGTATTAATTGTGCGCCCGAACCGCCGGCCATAATAGGTGGCCGCACCCCCGGTCCATAGTGGTCACCAACGTCTGGACTCTGGAGTGTATGAGGATGATGACGAAGCGCACCATCGGAGTGAGTGGCGACGCCGGGGCTGGTGAAGCATCCGCGCAACACGTGAAGCTGGGCACAGAGGTTATCATCGCCGCCAACACGGTCTCGTGTGGGTAGCAGCACAACCTTAACTTCATCGACGCCGTCGTGTCCCCCCCCTAGCCGGAGCCGGAGGTCAACAGCAACTCCGGCAACGACTGTGACTTCGACGGAAAACTGGTTAGTCATCTATATACCCACTTATGCGGCAAACATATCATGTGTTTTCTTTGGTTAATCCCCCCGGCCCCTCTATAGTTTTTCTGGAATACAAATCATATGGTTATGTTCTCTCAGTCCATGAAATAAAAGTACTTAAGATCCGTTTGATTGTTTGAACGTTATCCGTATAGAGTTGGTGATTAATTGTTTGTTCTGTACAAATGTATTTTGCTAATAATCCGACTATGGTTAGCTTGCATGCTAATAATTCATGGCCAGATCTTGAAAATTGATTTTGAATGTCCTACATATATGTTTGTGCCTTTTTTCTTCCTGATCCTGAGAATTGATTTCGAATGTCCTACATGTTATGCCATTTTTTCTTTCAGATTGGTATGTACACAGATGAGGCTTTGGCCAGCACCGCCACCGGATGTAGATCTTGGACCCGGTTGTGCGGCCAGCAGCGGCCCCCTGGACCTGAGGAACCAGTAGAATCTCCGGCCGCCGGCATTAGCGATCTCCCAGGCAGCATCCTTGGGGAGATCATCTCCCTTCTCCCCACCAAGGATGGTTTCCGCACACAAGTCCTCGTATCTCGGTGGTGCACCGCGCCTCTTAATCTTGACTGTCGTCAGCTATCTGTCGATGATGATTCTGATCTCACCGGAGCCATCATATCCTCCCACGAGGGCTCTGTTGGGGATATTACTATTAAGTATAAACCGGCCATGAGGGGCCGGGTTATGTTCACAAGGAGTTAGTCATATTTGAAGCCCATGAAGATAAAAGGGATGGCGCTTTAAAGAGGAGATCTAACATGGAGGCCCAGGGCCCAAAGGCGATTAGGGCCCGTAGATGTAAACCGCCATATGATATGTAACTTATGTTGTAAGGCAAGGAAAGGTAGAAACCAAGCCGGGCACGTTTAAGAAGCAGCCTCGAGATTCTGTAAAACGTCGGGCGTCAACCTGTGTATATAAAGGGATGACCCTACAGCGGTTTAGGGGATAACACACAACAACTCGAGAGCCAGGCAAAGCGGATTCGCTCCCAGGTCATCGAAACCCTAGCAATTCCATCAAAACTGGAGTAGGATTTTACCTTCATCGTAAGGGGCCGAACCAGTATAATTCCTTGCGTCCCTTGTCCACTTTAACCCCTCTAAGCTAACCCGTCGCGGTGGCTCCACGATTATGTCCTTTCACTAGGACATCTGCCATGACAAAACCATGACAGTTGGCGCCCACCGTGGGGCCATCACATGATGGTTTTGAGTTTTGGAAGGGTAGCTTCGAAGGACTCAAGGGATACATTATGGGCCGGATGACTAAGAGTCGTCACAGCAAGCTCTACATCGACGATGCAGGATGGGGCCCCGAGGTCGGCTCAATTGAGTACTTGTACCAGGTCCCCTTTGGTGGAATTCACGTCTTCATCTGCATGATCGGCAAACCGGGCCCTGAGCCGGACATCTGCACCGACATCATCGAAATGGCTCAGCGTGCAAGATCTGCGTAGGTTCAGCCCACCGTAAGGCGCGCCTTCATAGGTCTCGTCCATGGAGCAGAATATGAGGATAGATCGGCATCTGGTGGCGAAACCATTGTCTACTCTGATGACGAGTCTTCAACCGGAGAGACCGAGTCACTGCATCAGCTGCAGGATGGCCGGATTAGTGGTGGTTCCAATGGCGACAGTATTCCGGACCCCCTTGATCCGCCGAGTCAGGTCACGGTCTTCATGGCCGGTACACAATCAGCGCAGCACTCTTCTACTGCAGTAGTAATGATCTCTGGTTCAGTAGCAGCAACACCAGCTGGGGCAGGAGGGTCTGCACCGCCGCCGACTCAAGTTTTGTCTGATTTATTTGACGCATTGGCAACATTGCTGATGGCTGTGGTTAACCCGGCAGATCAGGACCGGCATAACGCGGAAGTTGCAAAGGTGAAGGATCAGATAACTCAGGCCAAAGCGGACCTGGCGGCACAGAACACCAGGATGGCTACAGAGCGGGGATGAGTTAGAGGCTTATGCTTACTGGCTTATGCTGGATCAGAGTGCGTCAAATGATGTCATGAGGAGAAGATACTGGTCGCACCTTCTGCCGGTTTTTGAGGCAAGAAATCTCTTTAACGCGCCAGGAGCAGGCACCAGGAACCATCTAGTGGTAAACCGGGCGGAGGCGCGTGGGACCAGGGCACCATTTCAGGCGCGCGCGATGGATCCACTCCCTCAGCCTTGTCAGAACGATGCCCCATCACGACACGTCTCAACGCCTCTGGGTCATTATTCTAACCCGTTGGATAACATCTTCGCCACCACTTCAAGATTGGCAGCCCTCCCGATTGATGGCGAGTCCCCAGTAGCAGTTGAAACACGATGGGCTAGGGAGCTCCTTCAGACGGCCTTGACTCAGCTGCAGGCTTATTCGTATAGCCACGAAAGGATTCATTCTACTCCCCGCCTGAGCTGGGGCTACAACAGGCATATCAATGAACCGGTGTATCAAGCAGTGCGCGGAATCGTAATCCGCCCCGTGGCAATAACCCGGCAGGTGGCGGTGGCAATGCTCAGGATGTGGTGGATCGCACTAGGGCACGTCGAGAGGCCGAGTTAGCGCCGCAGCATGAGGCCCGCCAACTCACTCTGGTTCATCCAACAACATTGGTCGAACCAGGGGTTACCTCCAGTTCTTTGGGGTTACCATGTCTCGTCCCAGCACTATGCAATGTACGGCTACCCAAGGATTTCAAAGGCCCGCGCAAGGTGCTGAATTACACTAGCGATTTATCCCCCGAATCATGGGTGGAAAGCTATGAGATGGCAATGGACATGCTGGATGTGGACGAGGTGGCATGTGCCAAATACTTTACCATTATGTTGGAGGGAACAACTCGCACATGGTTGAAAAACCTATCGGCCAACTCCTTTGGGTCGTGGGTCGAGTTAAGGGCCCGGTTCATCCAGAATTTCAAGGATACGTGAAAGCAGCCCATGTCAATCGTGGATTTAGCTGCCTGTGTCCAGGAGGAATGAGAATCAACAACCCGCTGGGTGCGCCGGGTTTCGAAGATTTGGCATTCATCAGACCACATCAACGCTGACACAACAATTTTAACATTGGAAGGCAATTGCTGGTTTGCACCTTTGAAGCTGAAGTTGGGACGGCTCAAACGCCATTGCAATGACATGGGAACACTTATGGCGGCTCTGGTGAAGTATGCCAACTCTGATAGTACCAAGGACCCCGACTCTGATGACGACAAGACAGGGAAGGGAAAGAAGAGCGGCAGCACCAAAGGGCCGCAACATAACCCGGCAGGTCATGGTAACAACGGTAAACGCAAGGCGGATAATAGCTTGGACTTTGTGGCGAACACCAACACCCAGGATAACGGTCCGTGGTGTAAGGCTAAACCGCCCCAGTGGGGTGGAGGGTTAGGCCCCAATCTTGAGCGCCTGTTAAATCAGCCTTGCCCAAAGCACGGATCGAAGTAGAGGCCAGCTACGCATCTTTGGAAGGATTGCTTCATTATGTGGGAGTTCAAAAATTCAAATCTCTTTCAATACGACAATGGACCGCCCAGCGGTTCAGGAGGCGGTTTCCATGGGCTGGGTTATGGCAGTGGCAGCTCCGGTTCAGGATTCCAAGGCAACCAAACCAGACATGGCAGTCAAGGCGGTCAGGGCAGTCAGGGAGGTTATAACCATCAGGGGAGTCAACAGCAGCAACAATCGGGTAATCAGAGCAATCTGAAGCAGTTGAATAGTGGGCAATATCATGTCTTCACCACTAGCCTATGTAAGCGCGATCAGAAGCTTCATAAAAGGGCTATGAACTCCGTTGAACCGGCGGTACCTCGTTATTTGCACTGGTCTGAACAGCCCATTTTGTGGAGTCGAGAGGATCATCCACCAATGGTTGATAATCCGGGTCATTTAGCCTCAGTGGTGGCACCGCAGGTTGGGGGTATAAGTTCACCAAGGTGCTTATGGACGGAGGAAGCAATATCAATATCCTTTACTATGAAACCTTCCGTCGCATGGGATTGACAGATAAGAATCTTAAACCATCGAACACCATTTTTCATGGTGTGGTGCCTGGTAAATTGGCATACCCAGTTGGCAAGATAGCTCTAGAGGTTTCTTTTGGAGATGATCATGATTCAAGATTAGAGGTGTTGACTTTTGAAGTGGTGAAAATCAAGAGTCCATATCATGCCCTATTCGGACGGCCGGCTTATGCTATGTTCATGGCAAGGCCTTGTTATGTTTATCTGCAACTTAAGATGCCGGGTCATAAGGGGACCATCACAGTGCATGGGAGCCGGAAGATTGCTTTCGAATGTGAAGAGGGTGATGCTACTTATGCTGAGTGGGTTTGTGCCACAGAGGAGCTGAAGTTTTATAAAGACAATGTTGATCCGGCAGATATGACTTCTCTAAAAGTCAACTACAGAGCATGATCCGGCACTAAAATTTAAATCGGCCGAGGAGACTAAACTGGTTGACTTTGTTCCTGGCGAGTCATCCAAGCAGTTCAGCATCAGCGCTAACCTGGATCTGAAATAGGAAAGCGCTCTCATCGAGTTCATCTGTGAGAACCGGGACATCTTTGCATGGAAGCCTTCTGACATGCCAGGTGTACCGAGGGAACTCGCTGAGCACACTCTTTATATAGATCCTAAGTTCAAACTGGTCAGGCAGTTTCTCTGCCGCTTCAATGAGGAGAGGCGTAAGGCTATTGGCGAGGAGGTAGCCCGGCTTTTGGCAGCAGGGTTTATTGTGGAGGTCTTTCACCCTGAGTGGCTAGCTAATCCGGTGTTGGTACTTAAGAAAAACGGCACTTGGCGTATGTGTGTGGATTACACAGACTTAAACAAGGCCTATCCAGCTGATCCCTTTGCTCTCCCTCGTATCGATTAAATTATTGATTCTACGGCAAGTTGTGACCATTCATGTTTTCTAGATGCTTATTCTGGTTATCATCAGATCAAAATGACAGTTAAGGACCAGGAGGAAACAACTTTCATAACTCCCTTTGGAGCCGTCTACTATGTATCTATGTCTTTCGTGCTCAAGAGTGCCCATGCGACTTATCGGCGCAGTGTCCAGAATTGTCTTCATAAATAGATTGGGCGCAATGTTTGTGTTTATGTGGATGATATCATGGTGAAATCCAGAAAAGAGGAAACATTGATAGATGACTAGAAGGAAACTTTTGATAACCTCCTGGTTTATAAGATGATGCTTAATCCGGCCAAATATGTTTTTGGTGTACCGGCAGGCAAAGTCTTGGGTTTTTTGGTGTCTGACAGGGGCATTGAAGCTAATCCGGAGAAGATCACAGCTATCACATCTTTGGCTAAACCGGCGTGTATCAACGATGTTCAGCGTTTGGTGGGCCGGATTGCAGCCTTAAGCCAGTTTATCAGTCTCCTTGGGGAGAAGGCTATCCCTTTGTATCAGATGCTAAAGAAGACGGATCACTTTGTCTGGAGTGATGCTACTGATAAAGCGTTTGAGGACTTGAAGAGATAGTTAGCCAAGCCACCTGTCCTTGTGGCTCCGGTCGATAAAGAGCCCTTATTGCTATATGTGGCTGCTAATGCCCGGGCTGTTAGTGTGGCTATTGTTGTGGAGCGCAAGGAGGCCGGAAAAGAGTATCTGGTTCAACGACCGGTTTATTATATCAGCGAGGTGCTTATTGAGTCCAAACAGAGATACCCACATTGGCAAAAGCTAGTGTATGGGGTTTTCATGGCAAGCCGGAAGCTCAAGCATTATTTTCAGGGTCATCCTATCACAATGGTTAGTTCAGCCCCCTTGGGAGACATTCTCCGAAACAGAGAAGCAACTGGCCGGATTGCCAAATGGGCTATTGAGCTTGGACCTCACGGGTTAAAATATACGCCTCGCACAGCAATCAAATCCCAAGCACTTGTGGACTTCATCAATGATTGGACAGAGTTGCACGCACTGGAGGAAAAGCTAGACAACACGTATTGGACTATTCATTTTGGTGGGTCCAGACAATTGGTGGGCTCGGGGGCTGGATTCATATTAACTTCCCCACGAGGTGATAAGTTTTGTTATGTTCTCTGTTTAATGTTCCCTTGCACTAACAATGCAGCTGAGTATGAGGCCTTGCTCCATGGTCTTCGAATGGCTAAGGAGATGAATTTAAGACGGGTTAAGTGCTTTGGTGACTCGGACCTGGTGGCTCAACTGGTGTCTGGCACTTGGGATTCCAAGGATCCACTCATGGCGGCGTATAGACGAGAGGTGGACATAGTGGCTGGTCATTTCAAGGGTTATCAGGTTGACCATATACACCGGCGAAAGAATGAAGTGGCTGATGCTTGAAGTCGCTTAGGCTCTCAACGTAAACCAGTGCCACCCAATACCTTCCTAGATGTGCTGCATAATCTGTCAGTCAGGATACCTACGGAGGAGGATTTGGCTGTGCCTGACCCGGAGGCTCAATTGGTGGCGGCTCTTCACGTTATTTCGGATTGGACGGTCCCATACCTGGCGTACATGAACTAGGGTGAGTTACCAGACAATGAAACTTTGGCCCGGCAGGTAATCCGGTGATCCAAGTCAATGACCATTGTCAATGGGGAGCTGCATCATTGCAGCGTAACAGGGGTGTTTCAGTGTTGTGTGTCTCCTCAAGAAGGTTGTGAGATTTTGCGTGAGATCCACGAAGGAGATTGTGGTCACCAAGACGGTTCAAAATCCTTGGTGGCTAAGGCCTTTCGTCACGGCTTCTATTGGTTGACGGCTCATGCTGATGCTGAGGATTTGGTAAAGAGGTGTGACGGTTGTCAGAAGTTTGCACGCCGTGCTCATGTTCCGGCTCAAGAATTAAGGATGATTCCAATAACCTGGCCGTTTGCAACTTGGGGCTAGATATGGTTGGACCCTTTAAGAGGTCCAATGACAAGAAGACCCACCTGCTGGTGGCGGTTGATAAGTTTACCATGTGGGTAGAGGCAGAGCTAGTCAGTAAGTGTGATGCGGCCACGGCGGGTCAATTCATGAAAAATGTGATCTTCCAGTTTGGTTTTCCACACAACATTATACTACTAGGGAAAACCTTATACACAGAATCTTAGCAGAAGTGCGGCACAAAAGAGGCACTGCTACTAATTAGTAGCAGCACGGTTAGGGAAAGCGCGCTACTGATGTAAATTTAGCAGTAGAGCGTGATGTTTAAACCGCACTACTACAAAAATGCACCGACAGTACACAACGACCTAACTTTACCCACAGCACGGCGTCAAGAAGCGCGCCACTACTAATGCCATAGTAGTAGCGCATGTTTTAGTCATGCCGCTGCTGCTAATTTTGAAATTGTCCACACGGTTGGCCCGTTTAGCAGTAGCGCGTGATAGGAAAGCGCGTTGCTGCTACGATCATAGCAGTAGCGCATTTTTGCTCCCGCGCTGCTGCTAAGACACACCACCCACCACCTTTTTCCACCTCCCCCTCCCCATCTCCTCTCCTCGCTTTCCCCTACCTCCCACATCCTCCCTCTTTCACTCTTCTTCTTCCACAATACTTCTCCCCCATTACTCTCCCTCTTCTACCTACCTTTCTCTCTCTTCATTACTCCTAGCTAACTACATCACCTCCATTAATGCATCTCCTTTCTCTTTTTCCTTCCCCCTCCACTAGTTGAAGTTGTCTCCTCCCAAATTAGCTAGCTAGGTAGATAATGGATTTTGTTAAGTGACCTATTTGCCCCCTAACTAGATCTTTCTTTGTCAAGAAGAGCTTTGTGCACTTTTGATCTCCCTACATCATCATCCACACTGTGTGCTCGATCTCGTAGCTAGAGGTGATTAATTTCATGCTTTTGCAAAATGGAAATATGTGTATGTGTGTGTGATATGATAATTGGGAAATATGATGGAAATTGTGTGTGTGGCATGAGTTGACGCCAAATTGTGCTTTTGAGTTGCCTATGTTTTTCCGAAATGTCAATTCATTTCCGTTTCTGTGAATTCCGGGCAAACTCTAAATCTATATATGTCCTATTTTTAGGGAAGGTCATGCCGAATTTTTGTATGACTTTGATGCATGCACGCATTTTTATAATTAATTTGTTTACTACTACCATGCAGGTGTTCATGATGGTCAGTGGAACGATGGTGGACAGGTGGTTGCGGTCGGCGGTGCAGGACATGAAAGAAAAAAAACCTGAAGAGGTTTTATGTCCGTGTCGAAGATGCAAAGGAATAGTTTGGCTCGACCCATATGACGAAGGTCGTGTCGAAGCGCACCTCCTCATGACTGGTTTCATGGATGGCTATACTCGGTGGATAATTTAAGATGAGGATGATGATGTTGAGGACGCCGACGGGGCAGTCAATGATGACACTGGGCAAGATGAAGAGATGATCGATAATGGCAGCGGGGAAGAGGCCGGACATGGCGGCAGAGAAGGGGCCGGACAAGGCGGAGGAGAAGGGGCTGGACATATCGGCGGAGAGAACGTGGACCTCACACAATAGAGTTCGTCAGTACTAAGTTCAATCGTGCGGGACCCTCATGTTCAAGCACTGCTTCACAAGGAGACGAGTACTGAGAGAGCTGCTTCTAGAGAGGAGGCTAAGCTGGAGCAACTGGTGGTAGACTCGAACACTCCATTGTATGATGGTTGCAATCCTGAGGTGACTCGCTTGAGTTTCACTCTCCAACTCCTGAAGACGAAGGCTAAAAACAAATGGACCGACACTAGCCTCGATGAGCATCTCAAGTACCTAAAGGATGTTCTTCCCGTGGGGAATCTATGTCCTAGTAGTGTTGATGAGGCCAAGAAGATCGTGTGCCCTCTTGATCTGCCACACGTTAGGTACCATGCATGCATCAACGATTGCATAATTTATTGGAAGGTGCACGCGGAAAAAACAAGCTGTACGGTGTGCAATGCTTCTCGATACAAGAAGGCCAGGAAGAAATGTCGCCAGAAAGTTGTATGGTACTTAACGATCACTCCCCGTCTCTAGCGGTATTTCGTAGATCCCAAGGAAGCAAAGCTAATGCGTTGGCACGCGGAGAGGAAGATGCCCGACAATGGAGACGATCCAAAGCTGAGACACGTCAAGGATGCAAGCAAGTGGAGAGCGTTGAACAGCTTCTATCGGTATTTTGAATGTGATGGAAGGAACATCGTGCTCGGCGCATGTATTGATGGCATGAATCCTTTTGGCAACCAGAGAAGCAACCATAGCACATGGCCCGTGTTTGTATGGATGTACAACCTCCCCCCTAGTTGTGCATGAAGTCGAAGTACATTCACATGAGCATGCTTATTCAAGGGACGAAACAACCAGGAAATAATATTAATTTGTATCTGGGGCTACTTCAAGAGGAGTTAGACACATTATGGAAAACACTGGCCAAGACATGGGACGCCAGCAAAGGCGAGTATTTCTACATGAGAGCCGCGCTGATCATGACGGTGCACGATTATCTCGGTTACGGATATGTCGTAGGCCAGGTGTGCCATGGATATTGCGGATGGACGCGGTGCATGGATGATACGACATCTTAGTAGCTAACATCAAGGAAAGATGGCGGGTCTGAGAAAATCATGTACATGGGGCATCGAAGATGGCTTGAACAGGACGACCCGTGGAGAAACCGTGGAGATCTATTCAATGGTCACGCTGAGCATCGAGGACCTCCACGTAAGCAGAGCGGTGCCGAAATCAATGAGCTGTTGAAAAACTGGAAGGAGTGTCCCGCGCCGGGAAAGACGATGAAAAAGGCGCCGGAGCCGCTACTACAGGTATGGAAGACGAGTTCTGTGTTCTAGGACTTGGAGTATTGGCACAAACTCGATACACCTCATTGCCTTGATCAAATGCACATATGTAAGAATGTCCTTGAGAGTTTGCTCGCGACACTGATGAACATGCCGGATAAGACCAAGGATGGCCCGAAGGCAGGAAAAGACTTGCAAGGTTTGAAAATCAGGGAAGATCTGCACATGCTGCCCCATAAATAGTCAGACGAGACAGAGACGGAGACAGAGGCGCGGGAGAAGAAGGGCAAGAGGATTATTGCCCCCCTTCTGGCTTCACCTTAAGTCAGGCTGAGATCGTTCAATTCTTTAAGTGCCTTACTGGAGTCAAAGTTAGTTCCGATTACTGTGGCAAGATAAGCAGATATCTAGACACGGACAAGAAAAGGTTCAGCGGGATGAAGTCCCATGACTGTCATGTGATGATGACGCAGATACTACCTGTTTCCCGTAGAGGGATAATGGACAAGCACGTTCGTAAGATGCTTATTTGTCTCTGTAACTTTTTCGACGTCATCTCTCGAAAGTTGATTAGTGTGAAGCAGCTCCGAAGGCTACAGGAAGAGATCATTGTGATACTGAATGAGCTTGAGATGTACTTCTCGCCCGCGTTCTTTGACGTGATGGTGCATCTATGTGTCCATATTGTGGACGACATAATAGACTTGGGGCCGTCATATCTGCACAACATGATGCTGTTTGAGAGGATGAATGGGATCATCAAAGGATTCGTTTGTAACATGTCCTGTACGGATGGAAGCATCGTCCAGGGCTATCTGACACAAGAGTGCATCTCTTTCTGCGAGAATTTTCTATATGGCGCAGACCAGCCGCCTGATGTTAGTGTTGGTTTGCCCGTTAACAAGCATGAGGGGAGGACGGAGAAGGTCACTCCAACGGTCGCAGGGAAGTGCACGCGGCATACTCAGATCGACGCAGTGACTTTGACATGGCAAACTTGGTAGTGCTACAACACCTAGACGAGGTAGATCCTTTCGTGGCACTGCACAAAGAAATTATTGCAAAGAAGTATCGTGACCGGGGGGTATGCAGGACGGACGCCAAAGTTACTAGAGAGCACAACTCCACTTTCCTGCATTTGTTCGAAGAGCATATTATTGCTAATCGCCCGGAGGAGGGCTGTAAAGACAGATTGCTCATATACGCCTTAGCACATGGCCCCTCGCCCAACCTCCTAACCTATCAGGCATACGATATCAACAGATACACATTCTACACGAAGGCCAAAGATATGTTCAGTGATGATCAGAACTCAGGGTGACGATGGAATGCATGACCATCAGCGACAATGGCTCAACTTAAAGATTTTACGGAAGGGTGGAGGAGATCTGGGAGCTTGACTACTCTGGACTACACAACACGCGATGTTCCTTGTCAGATGGGCTAAGAAAGTCGAAAGAGAAAACCGGAATTTACCTACCATTACTATACCCGACGCCAAGAGTGCTACCATGAACGCTATGACCAAAAATGAGCCATGGGTACACGCTAAGCACGTGACACAATGCTTCTTCATAACTGACCCGTGCAATCCCAGCCATGTTGTCATGAGGAGAGGCAAAAGGAACATCATTGAAATGGATGGAGTCGCCAACGAGGAATACTACGATCAGTACGGCAACCCAATGAGGGAAGAAGAAGAAGATGATGAAGTATACATCAAACGAAGAATCAATACTACATTACCTAAGAAAAATCATACTCCATGGAAAAGGAAAAGTCACAATGAGGGGCTCAATTATTCTTCAACGAACAAGAAGGGAAAGAATCTGACTCAAAAATGAAAACGTCAACGCTGAGGAACCGTATGTTATCAGTCAAATGATGTAATATATATGTCCCTATTTTGTATACGCACTTAGCCATTATTATGCATGGGTCCAATGATGTAATATATATGTTCCTATTTTTTATATATATTTAACCGTCAAATGATGCAATATATACCGCCTTCAATTCCCTTAGTTAACTGCTCTCGGGAAAAAAGTGAGAGAAAATAAAGGAAAAGAAAACATAAGGAAACAAACGGAGAAACTGTTATATAGGTACTGGTTATAGCAGCAACGCGTTTTTCAGAAAAGAGCTATAGCTAGTCAAGGTAGCAGTAGTGGTTTCTATAGGAAAACGCTATAGCTACCTCGAGTAGCTATAGCGCGTTTTCCCTAAAGGTGCTACTACTATTCCCACTTAACCCCCAAAATCCCCACTCCTCTCCTCATCCCGCCTCTTTTCCCCCAAATCCCCACACTCTCCCTTCCCCCGTCGCACCGCCGGAGCCCTTGCCACGCCTCTGCACTCACCCCCGACCCTGACGCCGACCGACCCCGGCGCCGGCTCCGGCCCCCGACTGACCCCGGCGCCGGCTCCGGCCCCCGACCCCAACCCCGGTGCTCGCCCATGGCCCCGGCCCCGACCCCGCCGCTCGCCCACGGCCCCGGCCTCGACATCGACCCCGGCTCCGGCCCCGGTGCTCGACCCCGACCCCAACCCCTCCCAACCTCGGCCGTCGTTGGGCCTGCACCCTCTGTAAGGTTTTAGTTAGGTTTTTTGGTTAATTTAGTTAGGTTTTAGTTAGGGCAAATGGTTAATTAGATTATATATGTGGACATGTGATGTTTTGGACATGTCATATTTGGAAATTTGGACATGTCATTTGGACATGATGATTATGTGCAGGGTAAATGATCCGAGTGGCCTATGTTATGCCGGAATGTTGATTCATTTCCGTTCTGGTGAATTTCAGGCGCTCGATATGTCCTTTTTTTAGCAAAGGTCATGCCAAAAAAATTCGTGAATTTTGGCATGATTTATGCTAGATAGTAGGCATATCGAGTGCTCGGAAATGACATTCCAGCAAACATAGATTTCTTTTTTATGTCATTTTTCATTTTTTTCATCGTTTTAGAATTAAACGAGTAGACTTAATCATTGGAAACTTGTCGAAGAACGAAGAAGCTGGGCCTTCTGACCAAGATGCAGATGAGATGGATTATGAGGGTGAACAAGAGTACCTCGACTATTGTATTGCTAAGAAAATGCAAAGTCAAGGTTTGCAGGTCGACCTCGATGCTGGTACTAACACCGACATCGACACCAACGGCGCCGGCACCGATGGTGGCGCCGAGACTGGCGGGGATGGTACCGGCGAGGAATATACCGGTGGCGAAGGTACCGATGCCGCTAGCGAAAAGAAGAAGCAAAAGAAGAAGAGGATACGAAAACCTAACAAACTAGGGATTGGACGACTGATGATCACAAAGATGGCACCTGACAAGTTTGAGCCATTAGAGCCGAAAGAACCTCACAAGTGCTATGGGAACCAAGTAGGATGCATCATACGGGAATGCGCGAGCATCAACGACGATGACTTAAGGAGTAAAGAACATTTGACGCAGTTGCTCCTAACGAAGTTGCACAAGAGATTCACGTTCCGCGACCGGGATGATAACATAGAAGAACCATGGGATGATCCGAAGATGAAAAATATTAACAATCACGCCATGGGCATGTTTAGCAATGATTTGTCCTCCTGGAAAGGGAGGGTGAAACGAGCTATTGAGGGCGAGGAACCCCTGTCCAAGATTCTGGAGAAAAATCCGACACTTACGGTAGAGGAGTTCGAAAAGATCAAGGACACTTGCGCTACCGAGGCAGCCAAGTCTAAGGCTGCGAAATTCAAGAGCCTTCAGCAAAGGAACACGGGGAAGCATCGCCTCGGAAGCCGTGGCTACCTCGGCAAAAGGCCCATATGGAATAAGGAGGATGCAGAACGTGAAGCCGCGGGTCTCCCAGAACCCTTTGCGAAGTTCACCAACCCCTTGGAGCATGACTTCATCAGGTCCCGCTACAAGTGGGACAAGGAAAAAAGGTTTTTTACACAGACCATATCACGAGGAAATTGATTATACTACTGGTAATTATTCTTTTACCACCTTACATTTAGCTCCAGATCTAGTCGACTACACATTCCTAAACGGTTCACGCTCCTTCTGGAGGAGAAGCAACACCAGCTTGCAGCTGAAAGCCCTACTTCTCTGATGAGGCCCAAGTGGGACACCCATCTCAACCGGGCCTTGAACGAACTTAAGGGACTCCCTTTGGGCCAGCGGCCACAATATGGTCATGTGCACGGCGCTGGAGACGGCGCCACGTGGAAGGTGTTTTACAACGAGGGCCCGGAGGCAAAGAAGCAGAAAAAGAAGTTTAGTCAGGCGGGCATCAACGAGAAGGTGAAGCTTGCAGTCGAGAAAAATGCAGCTGAGGACGCGAAAAAAATACAGCCGAGGAGAAAAATGAGTTGCTACTGCAAGCTGTCACTGCAGCTGTAACTGCTTGCAGAAATGATTTCGCTACTAACTTGGTTCCAGCTATCATCAACTAAACGGAGGAAAATCCAGACAAGACGGTACATGATTTCCCGTTGCCCAGTTTCGTTGGGAGCAACTCCGTGAACAACAACACCACTGCACCATCACTTGCTCACGCAACCGGGCCTCCTCTCGCAGTCGCTCCCGCTCAAAGCAGCCCGTCCTCAGTCTCTGGCGTGCTAGGTGGGCCTTCGTCTTTGGCTGAGCTCGACGCCATCACGGTAATTACATGATGCACCAACATAGAATATTCCATTTTCGTTGCCTTTCAGATGTTTTACGCATTGACATATGTGTTTACAGGCCGAAGAAACCCCGTGCACCATACTCTACTTGATCAAAGGACAGAAGGTGGACGTGGGAAAGGGGATGATAATGAACCCCTTGCAACCCACGTTCCACAACCAGCCGATCCCCGCTGGGCACTTCAGGGTTAGCTTGTCCAGTGTGAAATCGGGGCACAAGCAATTTCCTCCTCCAGTATATCCTGTGGGAGAGGACGACGAGACCCCGCCGCGGATAGGAAACTGCAAGGGTTGGGTGCTGCTATGGCTGAAGAATCTTATTCGTCTGGAGCCAGCCGAGAGCACAAAAATAAACACACATCAACAACCATGTGCGGAGACCACCACCCCGCCTACGTAATTACCAGCTCCTGTAGTGTTGGGTGAGAGCGGCGGACGACGTGATGAAGGGGGTGCAACAGTACTGGCTGATGTAATCGGTCTTGTAGAACATATAATGGATGAAGAGATGGAGGTCGACCCAATGGGTTTCCTCAATACAAACGCGTATGAATGTGACATAGATATGATGAGTCAACCATATGACGAATCGGGCTACCAGCATGCTAATGAGGATATGGATGATCTGCCCGGGCAGGAAGGTCGTAGCAGGGATTACGAAAAGTCTCTCTTCATGAAATCCTCACGGGACACGCTTGAAGATGCCGCCTCAACACAGGCTCAACTAGCCGAGGGCCATACAGTGCTTAGCCCGGGAACACTGGGGCAGGGGTTAAGGAAGGGTCTGTAAGGTGTGCCTAAGAAAAAGGAGAGGAAGAGATCGGGGAGGATAGCTGCCTCCAAACAAGCTAGAGCACATAGCAGCTAGATGATGGATTTTGAAGAGCGTGTACCCGTGAAAGGTGTGTCCATGTTCCATCTCACGGGCGAGCCGATGCTACCGTCGAAACCGCTGGAGGCACTATGAGGGGATCTCAGGAGACTGCACAACCATGTGTTGTCGACTGAGAAAAGCATACTAGCCTCGAAGGATCCAGGATATCCGACATACGCAGCTCGTGTGCCTGAGGGGAAGTGCTACGTCGACACATAGCCCACGGAGGAGTTCTTCCTGTGGTTTGACCATATCTTTGAGATGTTTCTAACAAGGCGGCTCGATTTTACAATCGTCCGCCTTTTTGCGCTACATATGAGCTCCATCATGAAGAGAGAAGAAGTCTCGCAAATCTGTGTGGCGGATCCATACTACATGCACGAGTCTTTCTTGAGTCTCGGCGACTCTGAGCGTGAAACTGCTAGGGACTACCTCCAAAACATCATGGTACAGAATAAGGACCAGGAAATTGTCCTCCTGCCTTATCATCCAAAGTAAGTCAGTTCCAGACAACCCTTTCGTATATTTCAATCATTCCTTCTCGCTAATATGATGAATAATTTGAGGTATCTTCTCCCCGCAGCAATGGGCGTGCCGTCCTTATCGTTCTTTACCCGCGAGTCTCCCACGCCGTGTATTTCGACCCTTCCAGAGACTACGAGAAGAAGGACTACACCCACATAATGAATATTCTGGATGATACAATCCAAGGCTTCAGCATTAGAGGTGGCCACATGAAGATCAGGAAACAAAGAAACAAGAAGATGGATTTCGCACATAAAACTAACTTCTCCTGCATCCATGTCCCAAAACCAAGAAAGAAGGATGGATTCTACATCCTCCATCTCATGATTGAGTTCAACACGGATCTCCAAAAGCTTCGCATGACAAGCAAAAATGATGAACATATCCACAAGTGGCTAGACTCTCATGGAGAAGCGGATTATAAACTTAGAGATGACTTCTTTCGCATCCCAAGGGACATTGCGACGATCATCATGAAAGAAGTCGTCGATGAGAAGGGGATGTTCCACCATGGCCCTATATCGCGAGATGACGTCCGAACTCGCATAGGCATGCAACATCAAGACCTCACGCCGTGAAAGAAGCTAGGGTCCATCCTCGATGATATGGAAGGATGGAACTTCTAGTGATTTACTATGCCAATGATGATGATATGTGTCGGTTGAATTTGTATACTTTCTATAGCGATGAAACTTTGTGATGTCCATGGTCCCTTCTGAACTTCCATAACACTACTTTGTTTGTTTGGGTACGATGACACGCGTACCTCTAGTTAATTAGGTTGCGTACTGTATGTTGCATCTAGTTGCTAATCAACCCTTTCTTTTTCGTGTTGCTCTAATATATTTTGTTGCATATGATTGTAAATCCTCTTGATGAACATGCATCTCTAACAGGTACCTAGTTTCTTGATGGCGAGATGGCGGTACTATGTCGTGTACAAAGGGAAGGTTCCGGGGGTGTACAACAAGTGGACTGAGTGTCAGGCGCAAGTGAATGGGGTCTCGGGCGCCAGCCATAAAGGCTTCAAAAGCAGACAAGAAGGAGAAGCTAGTTACTTGAGGTTCACGCTAGTGCGAGAGAGGACTCGTAACCGCCGCCTCATGTACTGCATAGTACCGCTCTCACTCATAGTGATAGCTCTTCTCGCATATACCATTGTTTAGATGGATGACGTTGTAGTTGCAAGTATTCGAGACTTGCATGTATCGCTATTTTCGAGATGATGACGAGATACCACTTTGTGTTGGATGATGATTATGATGAGACTATTTGTATGTTTATGCTATGATTACATTTGTGGTCTCGCAGCCATTGGTATGTGTATCATGATGACATTTGTATCTGCTAAAGATTCTTCTATAAAGCCTTTTCAAATACAAAACAAATATGCAGAAAAAACAAAAAATACTAAAATTAGAAGTAGCGAGTGGAGAAAAGTTAGCAGCAGCGCCATGATAGCAGTAGCGCGTCCAGGCAAAGCGCGCTAGAGCTATTAGAGTAGCGAGCTTCCATGAAGCGCGTTGCTGCTACACTTGTGTAGCAGTAGCGCTAGTGAGCACGCACTACTGCTACGTGTTAGCTGTAGCGTCTTATTAGTAGCGCCGGTCCCTGCGCTACTAATACACCTAAAACCCGCGCTGCTGCTAGCCTTTTCCCTAGTAGTGTTATAACTGATAATGCTACTAATCTGTCTAAGGGTGCTATGGAAGAATTTTGTCAAGGTGAGCACATCCGGATTGACGTGTCATCAGTGGCTCACCCCCAATCTAATGGTCAAGCAGAGAGGGCCAATCAAGAGATTTTGAGAGGTATCAAACCCCGGCTTATGGTTCCTTTAAAGGGGACGCCGGGTCGTTGGGTGGTGGAGTTACCTTCTTTGTTATGGAGTATCAGCACCATACCGAACAGATCTACGGGTTACACACCTTTCTTCATGGTTTACGGAGCAGAGGCGGTTCTCCCTAGTGACATCCGTCATGACTCGCCCGTGTGGCGGCTTATGTTGAAGCTGATAATGAGAAAGCACGTCAGGACTCACTGGACCTGTTAGATGAGGAGTGTGATCTTGCAGCGGCACGTTCGGCGATTTATCAACAAGATCTGTGACGTTATCACAGCCGCCGGGTTAAAAGCAGAACTTTTCAAGAAGGCGATCTGGTGCTCCGGCTCATCCAGGATGAGACTGATATGCACAAGTTATCCCCACCTTGGGAAGGACCTTTTGTGGTCAGCAAAAATCTGCACAATGGATCATACTACCTTATCGATGTCCGAGAGCACAAAGACTCAAGTAAATCGGAGGAGGAGACCCAGCGGCCGTGGAATATAGCTCATATTCGGCCTTACTATACTTGAGCCACAGGCTCTTCTTATGTACATAATTATGACAATGTATATAATGATCAATATAATAAACCAGAGCCTCAGCTAAAGCGAGGTCTCTGTTGTTTTACATCATGTCTATTTAAATGGAGGCATTTTGTTTATAAAGCGGAGTTCTACTGATCCGTCTTATACATTAGGGGTCTATAAAAGGAAATCACTAGGTGGCTTGGTCGTATTCGAACCATAGGTATGCCTCTTGATCGGCTTAAGGCCAAAGGGAAATCACTAGGGGGCTTGATTGTATTAGCACCATAGCTACACCTCTTGATACGCTCAAGGACAAAAGGAAATTATGTGGGGCCAAAGAGAGTGTTGCACCTGCACAACTCAAACATAGGTACAAACCGAGCACAACTCAAATGTTGCTTGGTGGCTCTTTGCTTCTCAAAGAACAAAGAGTTTGCACCTTTGCAATAGGCTATCAAGCCAGGCTTGGAAGCCAGGTGAATTCACCTAAAACCCCGGGTTATCCTGCCTTGTTAAGTAAGCCACTCCATCCAGGTAAACCTGGTATGACCCGTCGAATGTTTGACAAGTCAATCTCATAGACCTTGAACTTGGCAAAGTTAAAACGATGATTAGTTAAAGATTGAGGTCCATCTTAAAAGGCCTTGAAAAATGGTATAACTCAGTGGCCTTGCAGCCCATGAAAAGCCTCAATTTAGGGCCTGGCAGCCCATGAAAAGACTTGCATATTTTTCTTATGTTTTTTATTTGCAAAGTTTTTTCTCCTTTGATAAGATTCATAAATATCTTCTGATAAACAAGTGTTTATTAAAACCCGGCGTGGCTGTTAACATTAAGTTGTCAGTACATGATTAGTTATAATCCGGCACTCATTGATCCGGTCTGGCTTTGACTATGAAGTCACCAGTATTATATGGATAAACCGGTGTTTATCATAACCCAGTATGGTTTTATCGTAAACCGGCGAACATGGAAGGAGTCAACAATACTCCAGATTGATGTTATCACCCTTATTATAACAACAGTTGGTCAACCAACAAGGTGGTTCAATGTAACAAATATCATCTATTTTATATCTGGTTGTTTTTTAAACACAGCCTTGGCTCTACACCTAGGCTATATATTTGGGCATCATGACCCGTCCAGCGGTAAACCGCCAGGAAACTTTCAGTCTCTTGCATGCAGGAACAAGTCACAACACAGCCACTTCAGATTATGCATATAATAGATCCCAAAAGCATGGCAAGTTATGGGTGTCAAGCAAAATAAGTACGCTCGATGGCATAACAGACAAGTGTTTGAACTAGCCTATTACAAGGCGCTTTAATTCCCACACAGAATAATTGTTTCAGCAAGAGTGGTAGGCTGTGATAGGCTAAACTGGCCTCCGGTTTAGGATTCATCACCAGGATGACTTGAAGATTGGGGATCATCTTGCGTCGGTGCATCTTCCTCCTCCCTACCTAGTGGCTGGAAATCAATGGTTGCCCAATTGATTCCATTAAGGCTTGGAACACGGCTTCTTCACTTATAAGGTTGGAAGGATCAATGTCAGGGGCATAAGTGTGCTTACGAATTGGCGGAAAAAGATCCTCTACATCATAAGTTGGCGCAGGATATCTTTTCTGATCAACATCATAAACCGGCTGATAATGAGAGAGATCTGTTTCTTCCGCCAATCTCGCTAAAGGTCGAATTTCCCTTGTCAGCCTTCAGAGATTATCATTGTTAAATTCTGAACCGTCTTCCTTCACGCCAGGATAGCCTTTGCCAATATCTGATGGTTCAAGTTCTGGAATCCATGCCTTGGCCCGGATTAGCGCAGTCAGCGCGCCTGACCTTGCAGCTGATCTTTTAAGTTCATCCTACCGGGCTGGCAACATTGACAGTTTCTCAATAGTTTCTTTTATTAATGTTGGAGGAGGCTTGTTATGAGCAGCGGTGCAAATAGCCTGTTGGGCTCCGAAATATAACTGCTCTATCAAAGTATAGGCAGCCTTCAGCTTCATCCGCATGTCAGAGCCCAGATGGGTAATGTGGGTCCCTGTGACATTGCAAGCATCAGTAAACCGGTAACTAATGAGATTAAATGAATTGAAAAACATTAGATGAGGATACTTACCAAATACAACATAGTTCATAGTGTTTATTTTCTGCTTTAAACCGGTCAGTTTTTCGACCACCGGTTAAGGGCTACTTCTGCGTCTTCGGCTCTCTTTGCTAAAGCGGCTTTCTCTGTGTCCCAATCTTCCTGTTCCTTCTTAAAGGTCTCCTTCAGCTTCTCCATGGCTGTTAAGACATTGGCCAGTTCCTCCTTGGCCTTAGAAGCCTCCGCTTGCTGAGATTTAATGATCTCATGAAGATCAGCGGTTTGGTTGTCCTTTTTGCTCATCTCAGCCTATAAAGGAAAGACATATCATCAGTGGGCCGTATATATTTGAAGTACCAACCACATAACAAGTTATGCACTCTGCACTTGGGGGCTAATGCCTATTTGCATCATTATCAAAAAAAAAAGTCAACTCCCAAGTGTAATACAAGCATTATTCTTGGCACTTGGGGGCTAATGTACATCTGCTCAAAGTAACAGTGGTTAAAGTCCCGATTCACCTTGGAAAGATAAACCGGCCCTTGGGGGCTACACATGCAAATGTTATAGGATTACAATGCTAAAGTACCGGTTCTTTTTTAAAAAGGATCAACCGACCCTTGGAGGATAAGTATGCAGAGTTGAGATATTAGAAAGTCTCGGTTTTTGATTGCCATCATAAATTGGCCATTGGGGGGCTACTAGAGTTAGTACTTACAATTGGACTTAAGAGAGAAAAGGTTATGTAATTACCTCATAACGCTCCTTCATCAGGTTCACTAAACAGGCTTCGTAGTCACGGTTTGTGTACAGATGGTTTAAAAAACCAGAATGGAGTTCCTGGGCGTTGAGGTGAGCATAGCTTGATAAATCAGTGCTCCATTTGCCTTTTTCCATAGCAGAACGTTCCTCCTTGGAGCTATGCTTTGATAATGCAACAGGGTTACCAGGGGAGGTGTGGCCAACGCTAGTGATGATAACATCATCTTCCTTGTCACCGGTAGCCTTCACTAGAGTTGACGGGATATCATTAGCCTTAACCGGACTAGATGGTCCATCATCAATACGGACCGGGCTCGTCGATTTATCAGCATGGTCTGCTGTTTCAACTTCTACTTGTTCATCAAAACCATGATCTTGAGGGGGCAGTTCATCAAACATGGCTTAAGCATTTGGACCTTCCTGTTCTCGAGTTTTCTCCGGTTCAAGAACCACATGGTCGTCAGACGGTTTATTCGCCCAAGCCTTCTTGTTGGGTCAAGCCTTGGCTCTGAAAGGAGAAAGATGCAAGGGTTAATATAGCATGCAAGTATAAAGCATCAAAAGATTGAGTTAAAATACTTACCTGTCTTAAGAGGATGGAGTTGTGTGGCCGTTGCTACCTCTTGAGCACTGCGTTGGTTTTCCCTTGAAGAGGAAAGGGTGATGCAACAAAATAGCGTAAGTATTTCCCTCAGTTTTTGAGAACCAAGGTATCAATCCAGTAGGAGGCCACACACGAGTCCCTCGCACCTACACAAACAAATAGAATCCTCGCAACCAACGCGATAAAGGGGTTGTCAATCCCTTCACGGTCACTTACGAAAGTGAGGTCTGATAGATAGGATAAGATAATATTTTTTTGGTATTTTTATGATAAATATGCAAAGTAAATAAACTGAAATAAAAACGGCGCAAAAAATATCTTGTTGACGAAAGATTAATATGATGGAAAATAGACTCGGGGGCCATAGGTTTCACTAGTGGCTTCTCTCGAGAGCATAAGTATTACGGTGGGTAAAAAAATTACTGTTGAGCAATTGATAGAATTGAGCATAGTTATGAGAATATCTAGGTATGATCATGTATATAGGCATCACGTCCGAGACAAGTAGACCGACTCCTGCCTGCATCTACTACTATTATTCCACACCTCGACCGCTATCCAGCACGCATCTAGAGTATTAAGTTCAAAAGAACAGAGTAACGCTTGAAGTAAGATGACATGATGTAGAGGGATAAACTCATGCAATATGATATAAACCCCATCTTGTTATCCTCGATGGCAACTACAGAATATGTGCCTTGCTGCCCCTACCGTCATTGGGAAAGGACACCGCAAGATTGAACCCAAAGCTAATCACTTCTCCCATTGCAAGAAAGATAAATCTAGTAGGCCAGATCAAAATGATAATTCGAAGAGACTTGCAAAGATAAACAATCATACATAAAATAATTCAGAGAAGAATCGAATATTGTTCATAGATAAACTTGATCATAAACCCACAATTCATCGGTCTCAACAAACACACCGCAAAAGAAGATTACATCGAATAGATCTCCACGAGAATCATGGAGAACTTTGTATTGAGACCCAAAGAGAGAGAAGAAGCCATCTAGCTAATAACTATGGACGCGAAGGTCTGAGGTAAACTACTCACACATCATCGGAGAGGCTATGGTGTTGATGTAGAAGCCCTCCATGATCGATGCCCCCTCCGGCGGAGCTCCGGAAAAGGCCCCAAGATGGGATCTCACGGGTACAGAAGGTTGCGGCGGAGGAATTAGGTTTTTGGCTCCGTATCTGGTAGTTTGGGGGTACGTAGGTATATATAGGAGGAAGAAGTACGTAGGTGGATCAACGTGTGCCCCCACGAGGGTGGAGGGCGTGCCTGTGGGGGTAGGCACGCCCCCTACCTTGTGCCTTCCTGGTTGCTTTCTTGACGTAGGGTCCAAGTCCTCTGGATCACGTTCGTTCCAAAAATCACGTTCCTGAAGGTTTCATTCCATTTGGACTCCGTTTGATATTCTTTTTCTGTGAAACTATAAAATAGGAAAAAAAACAACAATTCTGGGTTGGGCCTCCGGTTAATAGGTTAGCCCCAAAAATAATTAAAAAGTGTATAATAAAGCCCAATAATGTCCAAAATAGAATATAATATAGCATGGAACAATCAAAAATTTAGATACGTTGGAGACGTGTCAAGCATCCCCAAGCTTAATTCCTGCTCGTCCTCGAGTAGGTAAATGATAAAAATAGAATTTTTGATGTGGAATGCTACTTGGCATAATTTCAATGTAATTCTCTTAACTATAATATGAATATTCAGATCCGAAAGATTCAATACAAAAGTTTAATATTGACATAAAAATAATAATACTTCAAGCATACTAACTAAGCAATTATGTCTTCTCAAAATAACATGGCCAAAGAAAGTTATCCCTACAAAATCATATAGTCTGGCTATGCTCTATCTTCACCAGACAAAGTATTCAAATCATGCACAACCCCGATGACAAGCCAATAAATTGTTTCATACTTTTGGTGTTCTGAAACCTTTTCAATCTTCACGCAATACATGAGCGTGAGCCATGGACATAGCACTATATGTGGAATAGAATGGTGGTTGTGGAGAAGACAAAAAAAGGAGAAGATAGGCTCACATCAACTAGACGCATCAACGGGCTATGGAGTTGCCCATTAATAGATATCAATGTGAGTGAGTAGGGATTGCCATGCAACGGATGCACTAGAGCTATAAGTATATGAAAGCTCAACAAAAGGAACTAAGTGGGTGTGCATCCAACTCGCTTGCTCACGAAGACCTAGGGCATTTTGAGGAAGCCCATCATTGGAATATAGAAGCCAAGTTCTATAATGAAAAATTCCCACTAGTATATGAAAGTGATATCATAGGAGACTCTCTATTATGAAGATCATGGTGCTACTTTGAAGCACAAGTGTGGTAAAAGGATAGTAACATTGTCCCTTCTCTCTTTCTCTCTCTTTTTGCGGAATCAATTCATCTTTATCATTAGGAACAAAAGTAATACCTCCCTTTTTAGGGACACAATGGACAGGACTTACCCACTGACTGTTAGCAATGGGATAAATTATACCTGCCTCAAGGAGCTTTAGTATTTCCTTTATTAGCACTTCTTTCATCTTAGGATTCAGCCGTCGTTGGTGATCACGAACTGGTTTGGCATCTTTCTCCAAATTTATTTTGTGTTGACATAGTGTGGGACTAATGCCCTTAAGATCATCGAGAGTATATCCAATAGCAGCATGGTGCTTCTTCAGAGTTTTCAATAATCTCTCTTCTTCATGCTCTGAAAGGTTAGCACTAATAATAACAGGATATATCTTTTTCTCATAAATATAAGCATATTTAAGAGTATCAGGTAACGGTTTGAGCTCAAACACAGGATCACCCTTGGGTGGAGGAGGATCCCCTAGGATTTCAATAGGAAAATTGTGTTTCAGGATGGGTTCCTGTTTAAAGAATACTTCATCTATTTCCCTTCTTTCATTCATATACATGTCATTTTCATGGTCTAGCAAATATTGTTCTAAAGGATCACTAGGAGGCACGGCAATAGAAGCAAGACCAATAATTTCATCTTTACAAGGCAATTCCTCTTCACGGTGTTGTCTATGAAATTTAGAGAAATTAAACTCATGAGACATATCACCTAAACCAATAGTAACAACATCCTTTTCGCAATCTATCTTAGCATTAACTGTGTTCAAGAAGGGTCTACCAAATACAATGGGACAAAAGCTATCTTGTGGGGAACGAAGAACAAGAAAATCAGCAGGATATTTATTTTTCCCGCACAAGACTTCAACATCTCTAACAATTCCAATTGGTGAAATAGTATCTCTATTGGCAAGTTTAATTGTGACATCAATATCTTTTGTCTCAGCAGGTGCAATATCATGCATAATTTCTTTGTATAAGTCATGAGGTATATCACTAGCACTAGCACCCATATCACATAAGCCATGATAACAATGATCTCCTATTTTAACAGAAATAACAGGCATACCTACCACGGGTCTATGTTTATCTTTATTACAAGGTTTAGAAATTCTAGCAGTCTCATCACAGAAATGAATAACATGCCCGTCAATATTATCAGATAAGAGATCTTTAACAATAGCAATATTAGGTTCAACTTTAATTTGATCAGGAGGTGTATAGGTTCTAATATTGCTTTTACGAACCACAGTTGAAGCTTTAGCATGATCTTTTATCCTAACAGGAAAAGGTGGTTTCTCAACACAAGCAGCAGGAACAATAGGATCATTATAAGTGACAGTCTTTTCTTCAACTTTAATAGGTGCAGCTACTTTTACTTCTATGGGAGGATGAAATTAAAACCACTTCCCCCTAGGGATATCAACATGAGTAGCAAAAGATTCACAGAAAGAAGCTACTATTTCAAAGTCAAGTCCATATTTAGTGCTAAATTTACGGAAAACATCGTTATCCAGAAAAGATTTAACACAATCAAACTTAGGTGTCATACCTAACTTCTTACCATCGTCGTGGTCCCAATCTTCAGAGTTGCGTTTAATTCTTTCCAACAAATCCCATTTGAATTCAATAGTCTTCATCATAAAAGAGCCAGCACAAGAAGTATCGAGCATAGTGCGATTATTATCAGAAAGTCGGGCATAAAATTTTTGAATAATCATTTCTCTTGAGAGCTCATGATTGGGGCATGAATATAACATTGACTTAAGCCTCCCCCAAGCTTGAGTGATGCTTTCTCCTTTGCGAGGCAAAATATTATATATATAATTACGATCACGATGAACAAGATGCATAGGATAAAAGTTCTTATGAAATTCCAATTTCGATCATTTGTAGTTCCATGATCCCATATCATCACATAGCCTATACCATGTCAATGCGTCTCCCTCCAAAGATAAAGGGAATACCTTGTTCTTGATAACATCATCGGGCATACCTGCAAGCTTAAATAATCCAGAAACTTCATCCACATATATTAGGTGCTCATCGAGAAGTAATGTTCCATCTCCTGCAAAACGTTTAGCTAGCAGTTTTTCTATCATACCCGAAGGAATCTCAAAGTAGACATTTTCATTTTCAGTAGATTCAGTAGGTTGAGGAGCAACTCTTTGCTCTACTGGTCGGGGTGAAGATACCCCGAACAAGCCCCTCAGAGGATTACTTTCCATAGCAACAAGTGATAGTAAATTTCAGCACACTATATAAATTTTTCCTTACCAAATTCCACCTACCAAAGGCGCTTCACTCCTCGGCAACGGCGCTAGAAAAGAGTCTTGATGACCCACAAGTATAGGGGATCTATCGTAGTCCTTTTGATAAGTAAGAGTGTCGAACCCAACGAGGAGCAGGAGGAAATGATAAGCGATTTTCAGCAAGGTATTCTCGGCAAACACTGAAATTATAGGTGACAGATAGTTTTGTGATAAGATAATTTGTAACGAGCAATAAGTAACAAAATTAAATAAGGTGCAGCAAGGTGGCCCAATCCTTTTTGTAGCAAAGGACAAGCCTGGACAAATTCTTCTATAGAGAAAAGCGCTCCCGAGGACACATGGGAATTATCGTCAAGCTAGGTTTCATCACGATCATATGATTCGCGTTCGGTACTTTGATAATCTGATATGTGGGTGGGCCGGTGCTTGGGTGCTGTCCTTACTTGGAAAAGCATCCCACTTATGATTAACCTCTATTGCAAGCATCCACAACTACAACAAAAGTAGTAAGGTAAACCTAACTATAGCATGAAACATGTGGATCCAAATCAGCCCCTTATGAAGCAACGCATAAACTAGGGTTTATGCTTCTGTCACTCTAGCAACCCATCATCTACTTATTACTTCCCAATGCCTTCCTCTAGGACCAAATAATGGTGAAGTGTCATGTAGTCGACGTTCACATAACACCACTAGAGGAGAGACAACATGCATCTCATCAAAATATCGAACGAATACCAAATTCACATGACTACTAATAGCAAGACTTCTCTCATGTCCTCAGGAACAAACGTAACTACTCTCAAAGCATATTCATGTTCATAAACATAGGGGTATTAATATGCATATAGGATCTTAACAATATGATCTTCCACCAAATAAACCAACTAGCATCAACTACAAGGAGTAATCAACACTACTAGCAACCCACAGGTACCAATCCCAGACTTGGAGACAAGAATTGGATACAAGAGATGAACTAGGGTTTGAGAGGAGATGGTGCTGGTGAAGATGTTGATGGAGATCGACCCCGTCCCGATGAGAGGATCGTTGGTGGTGACGATGGCGATGATTTCCCCCTCCCGGAGGGAAGTGTCCCTGGCAGAACAGCTCCGCTAGAGCCCTAGATTGGTTCTGGCAAGGTTTCGCCTCGTGGCGGCGAAGTCTCATCCTGAAAGCTTGCTTAAGATTTTTTTCTCATCGAAAGACTCCATATAGCAGAAGATGGGCATCGGAGGGCCACCAGGGGGGCCCACGAGGTAGGGGGCGCGCCCAGGGGGGTAGGGCGCGCCCCCACCCTCGTGGGCAGGGTGTGGCCCCCTCCGGAAGTTCTTGCACTCAGTATTTTTTATATATTCTGAAAATGACTTCCGTGAAGTTTCAGGACTTTTGGAGCTGTGCAAAATAGGTGTCTAATATTTGCTCCTTTTCCAGCCCAGAATCCCAGCTGCCGGCATTCTCCCTCTTTATGCAAACCTTGTAAAATAAGAGAGAATAGGCATAAGTATTGTGACATAATGTGTAATAACAGCCCATAATGCAATAAATATCGATATAAAAGCATGATGCAAAATGGACATATCAACCACTGTGCTCTAAAAGATATAAGTGAAGCACTAGAGCAAAAACTATATAGCTCAAAAGATGTAAGTGAAGCACATAGAGTATTCTAATAAATTCTGAATCATGTGTGTTTCTCTCAAAGGTGTGTACAGCAAAGATGATTGTGGCAAACTAAAAAATAAAGACTCAAATAATACAAGATGCTCCAAGCAAAACACATATCATGTGGTGAATAAAAATATAGCTCCAAGTAAAGTTACCGATGGAAGTAGATGAAAGAGGGGATGCCTTCCGGGGCATCCCCAAGCTTTGGCTTTTAGGTGTCCTTAGATTATCTTGGGGTGCCATGGGAATCCCCAAGCTTAGTCTCTTGCCACTCCGTGTTCCATAATCCATCAAATCTTTTACCCAAAACTTGAAAACTTCACAACACAAAACTTAAAGTAGAAAATCTCGTGAGCTCCGTTAGCGAAAGAAAACAAAACACCACTTCAAGGTACTATAATGAACTCATAATTATTTATATTGGTGTTAAACCTACTGTATTCCAACTTCTCTATGGTTTATAAACTATTTTACTATCCATAGATTCATCAAAATAAGCAAACAACACACGAAAAACAGAATCTGTCAAAAACAGAATAGTCTGTAGTAATCCGTAGCTAATGCAAACTTCTTGAACTCCAAGAATTTTAAAATAAATTGCTGGACGTTAGGAATTTATCTATTAATCATATTAAAAAAGAATTAACCAAATATCACTTTCCAAATAAAAATGGCAGCAATTCTCGTGAGCGCTAAAGTTTATGCTTTTTACAGCAAGATCAAAAGACTTTCCCCAGGACTTCCAACGGTTCTACTTGGCACAAACACTAATTGAAACATAAAAAACACAACCAAAACAGAGGCTAGATAAATTATTTATTACTAAACAGGAGCAAAGAGCAAGTAATAAAAATAAAATTGGGTTTCCTCCCAACAAGCGCTATCGTTTAACGCCCCTAGCTAGGCATAAAAGCGAAGATAGATCTGGGTATTGCCATCTTTGGTAGTCAATCCATAAGTGGCTCTCATAATAGATTCATAAGGTAATTTTATTTTCTTTCTAGGGAAGTGTTCCATGCCTTTCCTTAACGGAAATTGGAATCTAATATTCCCTTCCTTCATATCAATAATTGCACTAATTGTTGTAAGGAAAGGTCTACCAAGAATAATAGGACATGAAGGATTGAAATCTATATCAAGAACAATAAAATTTATGGGCACATAATTCCTATTTGCAACAATAAGAACATCATTAATTCTTCCCATAGGTTTCTTAATGGTGGAATCCGCAAGTTGCAAGTTTAAAGAGCAATAATCAAAATCACGGAAACCTAGCAAATCACACAAAGTCTTTGGAATCGTGGAAACACTACCACTCAAATCACACAATGAATAGCATTAGTGCTCTTTAATTTTAATTTTAATAGTAGTTTCCCACCCATCATAGAGTTTTCTAGGGATAGAAACTTCCAACTCAAGTTTTTCTTCATAAGATTGCATCAAAGCATCAACGATATGTTTAGTAAAAGCTTTATTTTGACAATAAGCATGAGGATAATTTAGCATGGATTGCAACAAGGAAATACAATCTATCAAAGAGCAATTATCATAATTAAAATCCTTGAAATCCAAGATAGTGGGTTCATTAATATCTAAGGTTTTGATCTCTTCAATCCCACTTTTACCAATTTGTGCATCAAGATCTAAAAACTCTGAATTTTTGGAACGCCTTCTAGGTAAAGGTGGATCATATTCAGTCCCATTATTATCAAGAATCATATTGCAAAATAAAGATTTAATAGGGGACACATCAATAACTTTTAGATCTTCATCTTTATTTTCATAGAAACTAGAAGAACACGCTTTCACAAAACAATCTTTCTTAGCACGCATCCTAGCGGTTCTTTCTTTGCACTCAAATTCTCATGGCCTTGAGAGACCCATTGATATCATGCTTAGGTGGAATAGATCTAAGTTTCAAAGAATCAACATCAAGAGAAATTCTATCAACGTTCCTAGCCAATTCATCAACTTTAAGCAATTTTTCTTCAAGCAAATCATTGAAATTCTTTTGCAAATTCTTAAACTCCTTAACACTAGTCTCAAATTCAGAGGGAATCTTATTAAAATTTCCATAAGAATTGTTGTAGGAATTACCATAATTATTAGAGTAATTACTAGGATACGGCCTAGGATTAAAGTTTCCTCTATATGCTTTGTTGCCAAAATCATTCCTACCAACAAAATTCACATCCATAGATTCATTATTATTCTCAATCAATGTAGACAAAGGCATATCATTAGGATCAGAAAAAACACTTTTATTAGCAAATAATTTCATAAGTTCATCCATCTTTCCACTCAAAACATTAATTTCTTCTATCGCATGCACTTTCTTATTAGTAGATCTTTCAGTGTGCCATTGAGAATAATTAACCATAATATTATCTAGGAGTTTAGTAGCTTCTCCTAAAGTGATTTCCATGAAAGTGCCTCCCATGGCAGAATCTAAAAGATTCCTAGAAGCAAAATTCAATCCGGCATAAAAATTTTGTATAATCATCCACAAATTCAAACCATGTGTAGAGCAATTACGTATCGTTAATTTCACCCTCTCCCAAGATTGTGCAAGATGTTCATGATCAAGTTGCTTAAGAGAGATGATCTTAGCGGGAGGAAAATACTTAGAGATAAAAGCATCTTTCCACTTATTCCATGAATCAATACTATTTTTAGGCAAAGACGAAAACCAAGCTTTAGCATGATATCTAAGCGAAAATGGGAATAGCTTAAATTTAACAATATCATTATCCACATATTTCTTCTTTTGCATATCACACAAATCAACAAAGTTGTTTAGATGGGTAGCGGCATCTTCACTAGGAAGGCCAGAAAACGGATCTTTCATGACAAGATTCAGCAAAGCAGCATTAATTTCACAAGATTCAGCATCGGTAAGAGAAGCAATCGGAGTGCTAATAAAATCATTGTTGTCGGTATTAGTAAAGTCACACAAATTGGTATTATCTTGAGTCATCGTGACAGGCAAGCAATCCAACACACAAGCAAACAAGAAACGGGCAAAAAAGAGGCAAATAGGGAAAGAGAAGGAGGACGGAGAGAGGGGGAAAATAAAACGGCAAGGGTGAAGTGGGGGAGAGGAAAACAAGTGGCAAATGGAAAATAATGTAATGCGGGAGATAAGGGTTTGTGATGGGTACTTAGTATGTTGACTTTTGCGCATACTCCCCGGCAACGGCGCCAGAAATCCTTCTTGCTACCTCTTGAGTAATGCGTTGGTTTTCCCTTGAAGAGGAAAGGGTGATGTAACAAAGTAGCGTAAGTATTTATCTCAGTTTTTGAGAACCAAGGTATCAATCCAGTAGGAGGCCACACACGAGTCCCTCGCACCTACACAAACAAATAAAATCCTCGCAATCAATGCAATAAAGGGGTTGTCAATCCCTTCACTGTCACTTACGAAAGTGAGATCTGATAGATAGGATAAGATAATATTTTTGGTATTTTTATGATAAAGATGCAAAGAAAATACAGCGAAATAAAAATAGCGCAAGAAATATCTTGTTGACGGAAGATTAATATGATGGAAAATAGACCCGGGGGCCATAGGTTTCACTAGTGGCTTCTCTCGAGAGCATAATTATTACGATGGGTAAACAAATTACTATTGAGCAATTGACAAAATTGAGCATAGTTGTGAGAATATCTAGGTATGATCATGTATATGGCATCACATCCGAGACAAGTAGACCTACTCATGCCTGCATCTACCACTATTACTCCACACATCGACCGCTACCAACATGCATCTAGATTATTAAGTTCAAAAGAACAGAGTAACGCTTTAAATAAGATGACATGATGTAGAGGGATCAACTCTTGCAATATGATATAAACCTCATCTTTTTATCCTCGATGGCGACAATACAATACGTGCCTTGCTGCCCTACTGTCACTGGGAAAGGACACCGCAGGATCGAACCCAAAGCTAAGCACTTCTCCCATTGCAAGAAAGATCAATCTAGTAGGCCAAACCAAACTGATAATTCGAAGAGACTTGCAAAGATAACTAATCATACATAAAAGAATTCAGAGAAGATTCAAATATTGTTTATAGATAAACTTGAACATAAACCCACAATTCATCGGTCTCAACAAACACACCGCAAAATAAGATTACATCGAATAGATGTCCACGAGAATCATGGAGAACTTTGTATTGAGATCCAAAGAGAGAGAAGAAGCCATCTAGCTAATAACTATGGACCCAAAGGTCTGAGGTAAACTACTCACACATCATCGCAGAGGCTATGATGTTGATGTAGAAGCCCTCCGTGATCGATGCCCCCTCCGATAGAGCTCCAGAAAAGGCCCCGAGATGGGATCTCACGGGTACAGAAGGTTGCGGTGGTGGAATTAGGTTTTTGGCACCGTATCTGGTAGTTTGGGGGTACGTAGGTATATATAGGAGGAAGAAGTACGTCGTTTGGACTCCGTTTTATATTATTTTTCTGCGAAACTCTTAAATAGGCAAAAAACAACAGTTCTGGGCTGGGCCTCCGGTTAATAGGTTAGTCCCAAAAATAATATAAAAGTGTATAATAAAGCCCAATAATGTCCAAAACAGAATATAATATAGCATGGAACAATAAAAAATTATGGATATGTTGGAGAAGTATCAGTCGTCGACTCGCCAGATGATGAATGAAGCGTTCCCTGATAATTTGAATCGGACGAAATAAGAGGTTGACAGATTAAGAAAGGGATCCCCAGCTCTATTTATAAGGCGAAGAGATAAGCGACAGGCGCGAGAATCGAGGAGCCCAAAAAATGGATATATAACAAGGTTGTCGCCTCGATTGTTGATGCTTATTAATAATGGGTATCTTCGGCTTTAATGAACAGGTGATGTCATGGCGGTTTACTGCGAATCTGGAGGATGACGTCACGGTGGTTTACAAGATATATGCGAAGGTGCAAAAGGAGGAATTTTTCTAAGTAGTGAAGATTGACATGAACAAGTTCAAATCAATCTAGGGCCTAATGTTGGGGATATTACTATTAAGTATAAACTGGCCATGAGGGGTCGGGTTATGTTCACAAGGAGTTAGTCATATTTGAAGCCCATGAAGATAAAAGGGATGGTGCTTTAAAGAGGAGATCTAACATGAAGGCCCAGGGCCCAATGGTGATTAGGGCCCGTAGATGTAAACCGCCATATGATATGTAACTTATGTTGTAAGGCAAGGAAAGGTATAAACCAAGCCGGGCAGGTTTATGAACTAGCCTCGGGATTCTGTAAACCGCTGGGCGTCAACCTGTGTATGTAAAGGGATGACCCGGCGGCGGTTTAGGGGATAACACACAACAACTCGAGAGCCAGGCAAAGCAGATTCGCTCCCTGGTCATCGAAACCCTAGCAATTCCATCACAACTGGAGTAGGCTTTTACCTTCGTCGTAAGGGGCCGAACCAGTATAATTCCTTGCGTCCCTTGTCCGCTTTAGCCCCTTTAAGCTAACCCATCACGATGGCTCAACGATTAAATCCTTTCACTAGCACATCTGCCGTGACAAAAGCACGACATGCTCTGTTCAACACATCCGCATCCCGGGATGCTACCTACTGGACATACCCTGCATGGTGGCCGCCTGGCTGACATCCCTTCAATTTGATAAACTCCAGCAGCTTGAGTTCTACCATGACTATGTATGTAACATACCACGAACTGATGTATTTGTGCCCTCACCACCGATGTCCATCTCGTAGTTTTCCTCCTCTCTCTATACCGCCGCCTTTGCCCAGTGGCATCTAACAGACAATCTGGTACAAATGCTTCAACTCCCATTGCTAAAAAAATTGCGCTTGTGTTGGTTGATCTATCGGAGGCCGCAGTGCATAGCTTCATCCACTCCAGCTGCCCTGCCTTGGAGTGCTTGCTACTTGTTTTTGGAATGGAAATTCATATTCCTTGTCTCAAAATAAAGTCTCCCCACCTTGTAAGCATGGGAATTTTTTTTGGGGCATGATCTCATCATTAATGATTCCCCTTCACTTCAAATGTTGCTTTGTGATTCTGTTATAGTACCTTTGCAAATAACTATAGTCTCTGCGCCTAAACTGGAGACCTTGGGTGCAATTTGTGATCCTTTTAGATGGTTGAAGATGGTGTTAGTCTCCACACCTATTGAGGTATTGTATATTATTCACGTAAACTTTCGTAATCTGATTTTTTTCATTTGTGTGCATAAGTTAAGTATCATCTTGGAGTACGCTTTTGGTACAAATATTATGTTCAATGCTCAATGAAGAGTTTGTCCATCATAGCAGTGGTGGTGGATTCTGTCAAGACCTTACATATCAGTATGTGGTGTTTTGATCTGGACATGATTATTGGCTTGCTGTAATGCTTTCCATATCTGGAGAATTTTTATATGAAGGTGATGATTTCACGCACATTGAAATCCCATATATAATGTACTATAATTAATCGTTCAGCTATCACTCTTTCAACATAATCTTTTTTAGACATTAACTGTTTTCATTCTTTATCTCTATTTAGGCACTAACACATGGACGAGAAGGTATAACCAATCGATGGTTCAAGAAGCACCAGGATTTTCTCAGATCTGATGACATTCATTTGCAGGCAGTAACGCTGGAAGGATATGCATCCAACAATGCAAACACTAGCTTTGTCACATACTTCATGTTGAATGTGAGGGCACTATTGTCCGTGAGGATTAATTTTTTCGACAACAAATTTCTTACGACTGCAAGTGTTGATCAGCGCTTCTGGTCGTGCTCGGCTTCAATTTACAGTAGCTTGTCATCATAGACCAATAGAATTTCTAGGCCAGGATCTTGATTTTATGGATAAGACCGATCCATTTGATTGTGACTAAAGAAAACTTTGGTTGAGTTAGATGCATTGTCCTGTTCAATCTTGATTTTGTCTAAACCTAATGAGCAATTAATCCTCATGCTTTTGTACTGTTTGTTAGCTGGAGTTAGATATTCTTGCCCTTTTCAACTCGGCTCTGACCCATATTTTCTTTCACACCGGGCCAATGACTTGCCATTTATTTAATTAAGACATTAATATTATAAGCATTAACAACATAGGGAAAGAACATCACTCTTGTGGGATCCTTGAGATCGTTGTTCATTATAGAACCGCAAGTTCTTAGCGCCCACCAGCACCCACAAACTTATTTTTCAGCTTGCACACCAAATGGGCTATAATTCCTAATAAGACAAGCTGCATGGTAGTGACAGATTTGGATTTATCATTTTTTGACCCACGAGGAAAAAGCCTATCCGGGGCGGTGCCGACTCGATAGTAAACATTGAGAAACCTGGTTTTAAAATTACTGTAAATCCAAACTCGCCTCAAAATCATGAAACTTCGCACGGTGTTATGTCATAACAGCAACATGCTGTGGTAAATACTTAGTCCAATTTGGGACAAGTTTTCGTACAAACTTCTTACAAACCGGAGGTTCTCTCAAAAAGGCTCATGGTTCCGAGAGGGACCTTGTCACCTATGTGTGCGAAATGACATACGATGCATCTTCCCGCCTTGATTTATTTTACAAAGGCAACATGCAACAATAGTAGCATCGTCCTAAAATTTTGAAATTATTCATGGTTCATTTTGCGTTTTTATACATTATTGGAGTTTCCTAGGCATTTTGGAACGTACATTGGTGTGTGCGAAGGTCATGTGTGTACTAGACACATATGTAATTGGATGTTCAATTTGTTTATGGAATCAAGTCCTTGTAAGTTATAAGTACATATGTTGTTGTTCTGTGTGCAATGACATAGCACACGGACCATACTAGGGAACCCGTCGGTGATGATTTCAACAATCACTGACAATTGTATACCACCAAGCGTTTGCCCACAACACACATGGCTTATTAGCAACAATCGTCTGTGTTATTATCAGTCTTCGGACACATTTTTTATTACAGACCTGTTTGCCGTGTATCACACATATCTTGTTATATTGAACCGTTTCTGTTCTCTTGGCTCAAAGAAAACAGTTCATTCGAGTGAACCGCATGCCGTATATCGCACACACCTTGATCTGGCTGACCATTTCTTTTGTGTTGCCTAATCACAAATAGTTCATCCAAGTGAATCGTATGTTGTATATCGCACACACCTTCATCTGGATATCCATTTCTTTTGTTCCTCCTCATCACAAATAGTTAACTGAACTGAACCATATGCCCTGCATCGCACACGTAACTAAAATCTGAACCGTGTTTCATGCATCGGCCATCGCAAATTTTTTGCACCTTTTTCACGGGTTTTTTACACCACCGTTTGCGATTATTGCATCACACATAGTTTCGTCATAGGGTCTCTGATCGTAGTGTCGCGTTAGCAGCATCTTGAAGTAGTGATCCTCTTAAGTCATATCTAACACTGATACGACTCTATGTACACCAAACATTTGCTTCCATCTAGAAACGAGAAATAAAACTACGTTGTGGGTATGAAGAGGATAGGTTAGCATGATATCGGAGAGCTAAAATATAAAAATAGGTGTTGTTAATATAAAGTTAGAATATACTACTATATATTATAAATAGCGAGTGTGGAATAATTATGGATCGGTGTACGAAATTATCCTAGGCAATTTTTAACAAGATCGGTAATCATTATTGCAATTTTGTATGAGGGGGAGGCATAAGCTAACATACCTTATCTACCTGGATCATATGCACTTATGATTGGAACTCTAGCTTGCATCTGCAACTACTAAAGATCATTAAGGTAAAACCCAACCATAGCATTCAAGTATCAAGTCTCGTGTATCCCATATGCAACAACCCCCTTACTCGGGTTTAAGCTTCTGTCACTCTAGCAACCCACTATAAGTGAATCGTGAATGTATTGCGACACCCTACAACAGGAATCCTTCACGTGTGCACAACACGGAAGGCACCATAGGACAGCACTAGAATAATACATACAACTCAAACCAATCTAGATAATCAATCAACCAAAAGACAAAAGAAATCTACTCAAAACATCATCGGATGGCAACACATTATTGGAACATAATATGTGGCATAAAGCACCACGTTCAGTAGGGGATTACAGTAGGGTGCGGGAGAGTGGACCTCTTAAAAGAGATAAGGAAGGCAATGAAGATGGTGATGTTGATGAAGCCGATCACCGTAGTGATGTTTCCCATGGCGGCACTCCCGCGCCACCGAGAGAGAGGGGGAGAGAGTCTCCCCCTTGTGCTTACTCCTCCATGGCCTCCCACTAGATGCGGAGAGGTTCTCCCTCTGGTCATTGGCCTCCATGGTGATGATGGGCCCTTCTAGCTTCCTCCTCCATGGCCTCCGGTGATGATGGCCCCCAACGGCAGGGTGCCGGAGAGGGCCTAGATTGATTTTTTGTGGCTACAGAGGCTGTCGTTGGCAGAACTTCCGATCTAGGTTTCTTTGGGGGATACATGATTTATAGGAGTTTTTGGTGTCGGTCACACGTTAGGGGGTTCCCGAGGGGGGCGCGCCCCCAGGGCTTGTGGCCTCTGGGTGGCCCCCCTCTGGTATATTTTCGCTCTAGTATTTTTATATTTTCCAAAAATATTCTCTGTAAATTTTCAGGTCAATCTGAGAACTTTGATTTTTGCACAAAAATAACACCATGGCAATTCTGCTGAAAACAGCGTCAGTACGGGTTAGTTCTAATAAAATCATACCAAACCATTTAAAATTGTTGTAAACAGGGCATGAATACTTCACAAATTATAGAGATGTTGGAGACACATCAGCATCCGCAAGCTTGTCCTTGAGTAGGTAAATGATAAAAGGAAAAAATTTATGAAGTGTGAATGCTAGCAAGTGCATAAGTTTGATCAATGATAATTCCAATCACTCTTTCTAGCATCATTATATATCATAAATAGTAGCTCATCTCATAAAACTAATCATGATCAAGTAACAAGCTATTCACATCTAGGTCATAAACTTTCTTGAAAACTAACAAACTATGTTCTTGGTCATCAAACAATTGCAAATCATTTTATTTTCAGTAAGGGTCTATGTAAGTGCTTTGATTTAGCAAATTCCACATAATCTAATATCATATAGTCTTCCATGATTGCTACCACTCAAAGCATATTTTTAGAACAAATAGCATCCATCGAACACAGAGAAAGATAGGGGCTTAATGTTTCGCCTCCCAACTTATTTATCACATGGATAATTGTCAACAATAATAATTCATGGTCAAATATATTTGAATGGCCAAATATGTTGGGGAACATAGTAATTTCAAAAATTTCCTACGCACACACAAGATCATGGTGATGCATAGCAACGAGAGGGGAGAGTGTGATCTACGTACTCTTGTAGACTGACAGCGGAAGCGTTAGCACAACGCGGTTGATGTAGTCGTACGTCTTCACGGCCCGACCGATCAAGCACCGAAACTACGGCACCTCCGAGTTCTAGCACACGTTCAGCTCGATGACGATCCCCGGACTCCGATCCAGCAAAGTGTCGGGGAAGAGTTCCGTCAGCACGACGGCGTGGTGAAGATCTTGATGTACTACTGTCGCAGGGCTTCGCCTAAGCACCGCTACAATATTATCGAGGATTATGGTGGAAGAGGGCACCGCACACGGCTAAGAATATGATCACGTGGATCAACTTGTGTGTCTATGGGGTGCCCCCTGCCCCCGTATATAAAGGAGTGGAGGAGGGGAGGGCCGGCCCTCTCTATGGCGCGCCCTAGGGGAGTCCTACTCCCACCGGGAGTAGGATTCCCCCTTTCCTAGTCCAACTAGGAGTCCTTCCATGTAGTAGGATTAGGAGACAAGGAAGGGGAAGAGGGAAGAGAAGGAAGGAGGGGACGCAGCCCCTTCCCCTAGTCCAATTCGGAAAAGGCCTTGGGGGGGGGGGCGCGGCCTGCCTCTCCCTCTCCTCTAAAGCCCAATAAGGCCCATATACTTCTTCTCCCGTATTCCCGTAACTCCCCGGTACTCTGAAAAATACCCGAACCACTCGGAACCTTTCCGATGTCCGAATATAGTCGTCCAATATATCGATCTTTATGTCTCGACCATTTTGAGACTCCTTGTCATGTCCCCGATCTCATCCGGGACTCCGAACTCCTTCGGTACATCAAAACTCATAAACTCATAATATAACTGCCATCGAAACCTTAAGCGTGCGGACCCTACGGGTTCGAGAACAATGTAGACATGACCGAGAAACGTCTCCGGTCAATATCCAATAGCGGAACCTCGATGCTCATATTGGCTCCTACATATTCTACGAAGATCTTTATCGGTCAGACCGCATAACAACATACGTTGTTCCCTTTGTCATCGGTATGTTACTTGCCCGAGATTCGATCGTCGGTATCTTAATACCTAGTTCAATCTCGTTACCGGCAAGTCTCTTTACTCGTTCGGTAATACATCATGTCACATCCCTAGCTGCTGGTAGTGCTCTAGGCTAGCTCATGTGTGCATCATGTTTAATTCCGAAAATTTGAACTGAGAGAATTTTGGAAGCCTCAAAAACTTAAATAAAAGAGGGGCAAAAACCCTAGAAATCTCATTCATTGCTCCAAAATGCTCTTCTTAAATGTTTGATAATTTTTGGCAAGGGTTCTGGTCCCAACCAAAATATTGAACATTTTTAAGGAATTATTTTTGGGACTTTGGATTTAATTCATTAGCTATTTGAATTTGAATTATATTCATATAATTAGAATATAATTTCAAATACCCCTGATATATTTTATAAGCTTTTGGAAAAGTCCATCTAGCAATATAAAATATTCAGAGGAGTTTTTGGCATTGTTTGAATTATTTTAAATTCAAAACAGTGGCAAAATAAATTAAATAAAAAAATAAACAGAACAAAAAAAATAAAACAGAGCAGAGAACTACCTGGCGCTCACCTCAGCCCACTTACCTGGCCCAGCTCCTCCAGCGCGGCCCAGCCGGCCCAGCCCATCTCCACTTCCTCCCCTGTCGTCTTCCTCCCTGCCAGGAGGACGGGCACGCGCACGGCGCGCGCGGCCACGCGCCCCGGCCACCTCCTGCTTCCCGGCCACCTCCTGCTTCCCCCCCCCCGGCCTCCCTAGCGACGCCACGACGAGGCCTCATGTCCCCTCGCTCCTCTTCCTCCCCCGCTGCATCCCCTCTCTCCTCTGCTCCCTCTCTCTCGCCCGGACCGAACGGAGCCGCCGCCACCGACGAGCTCCCTCGCGGCCACCGCCACCCCCTCTCCACCCCGACGTGCTCCCGAGCTCCTGCACCTCGTCGCCAACCCCCTCACCGAGCCACGTGACCGGAAGAGCCCCGAAGCACCGCCCCGACGTTTTTTCCCCTCCTCGGCCACCGAGGATCGCCGTCGTCAAATTCGTCGCCGTCCGGCCTTCCTCAAGCTCGCCGTCCACCTCTACAGGGTCTATGTGAGCTCCTCTTCCATTTCCCCTCCTCCCCGCGCTCGTTCCCGCACGCTAGCCGCCCTTTCCACCAGGGCCGTGAGCTCCTCGCCGCCGGCGATGACGCGGACAAGGCCAGAGCCACCGGAGCTAGCTACCGAGCACGGCAACATGCTCCACACCTCACCAGGAACCTAACACACACACTAGCTTTCCCTCCCGTGCCCCCTAACGCCAACCCCGACCTCGCCCGAACTCCGGCCGCCGCCTCCCTCGCCGCTGCCGACGCCACAGCCAACCCCAACTCCTCTGGCTTGCTCCATTGGATGCGCACGAGCTCGAGCTCCCTGTAGAACCCCTCCGCGCGTCGAATGGGCGCCGGAGCAGCCATTCCGGCAAGCCACCGCTGCGTCTCGTCGTTGCCGGCGGTTAGACGCCGGTGGATTAGCCGGGTTGACCAGGGATTTGACCCCCCTGGGTCACTGACGTGTGGGCCCGTCCCCTGCTAACCTTTGGTTAAATTAATAACTAAGTTTAATTAAGCCACTAACTCACTGACATGCGGGCCCGGGCCGACTAATTAAACTAGGTTAGGTTTAAATTATATTAGGATTAGCCGTAGTCACTGACCAGTGGGCCCCACTGGTCAGGTTTGACCCGAGCCGGCCCCTGTTGACTTGCTGACGTCATGCCAACGTCATGCTGACGCAGTAATGTTTTCTGGATTTAATTTAATTCTGAAATTCCAGAAAATGCCTATAACTTCTAAAAATCATAGAAAATTAACCGTAACTCCAAATTAAATAAATTATATATGAAAAATTATCAGAAAAATTCAAGGAATCCATCTGTACCATTTTCATGCATGTTAAAACAACTTATAGCTGCTGTATAGCACAAATCAATTAAATGGCATTTGAATAATCACATATGGAGTTTGAATTTGAATCTTGTATTCAAACCAACTTCATTTAATCTATTGCTAGTTGCATTAGCTCATAACACATTCATTTTGCCATGTCATGACCACGCATCATATTGTGCATTGCATTGATTGTGTTCCCTTTTGTGTTGCCGGTATTTGTCCCCTCTCGATAGACGTGATACCGATGATGTGATCGTTGACACTGATGAAGACTCAATGTTATCTTCAGAAGTGCCAGGCAAGCAAAACCCCCTTGTTCATTCCGATAAAATCCCACTCTCTCGCTCCTGCTCTCTTTTACTGCATTAGGACAAAAACGACATATTTGATACTTGTCGCGGTAGCTGAACCCTTTATCCTTTGCATGACCTGTCATTGCCACAGTAAATAGATGAAACCCACTAGCATGAGTAGGAGTTGTTTGAGCCCTGTTGTGCCTACTCATTCTTGCTTGTTTGTCATGCCTGCTACTGCTTAGAGTTGAGTCAGGTCTGATTCATCGGGGATGAATCAGAGGCGTGTGAACATGTCCTACTGTGTGTGAGCTAAGTGTGTGAACACGATTTGGTAAAGGTAGCGGTGAGAGGCCATGTAGGAGTACATGGTGGGTTGTCTCATTGCAGCCGTCCTCAGGAACTGAGTTCTGTGTTTGTGATCCATGATTCAGCTACTACCACGCATTGGGCCCGAAACCAATGGACCCTCTCCGCTTCTTGATCACCCTTGTCCTCTGTCCGGGAGTTGCAAGTAGTTTCTGGTGTTTGTAGTATGCTGGAGGCCGTGCGCAGCGCTGACCGTAGGGGTGGGCTGTGATGCGGTAGGCACGTGGCCGGGTAAACCGGGCGCCCGTTTGGTGTCACGGAACCCTGTTCACATCGTTTGGGGCTGTGAGCGAAACTCCGGCCGGATCTCCTCATGGATGGAACCCGAATAGGCGATAAACCTGGACTAGAGACTTGAGTGTTTAGGTAGGCCGTGGCCGACACCCACGTTGGGCTTCCGCTTGAAGGTTGCCGAGTACATGTCGTGTAAACGGCGGTAAGTGGTGAGAGCGTGTGCGAAGAAGTACACCCCTGCAGGGTTAACATCATCTATTCGAATAGCCGTGTCCGCGGTAAAGGACTTCTGGGTTGCTTATATCAGTTCATAGACAAGTGAAAGTGGATACTTTAAAATGCGCAAGATAAGCGTGAGTGCTATGGATGGCGTTCTCGTAGGGAGACGGGAGCGGATCCATAGTGGTGTATTGATATGGTGAATATGTGGACTCGTGTGCGCCACCTCAAAAGAGTTACTTGCAGTCGTAGTTCAGGATAGCCACCGAGTCAAAGCTGGCTTGCTGCAGTTAAACCCCACCATCCCCTTTGTTGATAATGATGCATATGTAGTTAGTTCTGATGTAAGTCTTGTTGGGTACATTTGTACTCACGTTTGCCTATTTTATGTTTTTGTAGAGAGACTTCGTTCTCACTAGTAGTTCCGCATGGACTTCGACGTTTAGCTTGTTACCTCAGCTACGATCTTGTGCCCTCGGCAGGATCTGGTAGATAGTCAGGCTTCTCAGCCTTTTTCATTTATAGATGTCTGTACCCAGACATGATAGCTTCCGCTTGAGCTTTGACTTGTATGCTCTGATTGTTGGGTCGTGAGACCCATGTTTGTAATATCTCGCTCCTCGGAGCCTAATGAATAAATTACTTGAGTGGTAGAGTCATGTTGTGATGCCATGTTGTGTTTGCACATATCGAGCATATTGTGTGTATGTTATTGAAATGCTTGGTATGTGTGGGATCTGACTATCTAGTTGTTTATCTTTAGTAGCCTCTCTTATCGGGAAATGTCTCCTAGTGTTTCCACCGAGCCATGGTAGCTTGCTACTGCTCTGGAACACTTAGGCTGGCCGGCATGTGTCCTTCTTCATTCCTGTGTCTGTCCCTTCGGGAAAATGTCACGCGATGAATACCGGAGTCCTGTTAGCCCGCTACAGCCCGGTTCACCGGAGTCCTGCTAGCCCAGTGCTACAGCCTGGATTCACTCGCTGATGACCGACACGTTCGATGCTGGGTCATGGATGCATGTCCCTGTAAGTCTGTGCCACTTTGGGTTTACGACTAGCCATGTCAGCCCGGGCTCTTTATCATATGGATGCTAGCAACATCATCATATACGTGAGCCAAAAGGCGCAAACGGTCCCGGGAAAAGGTAAGGCGACACCCGTGGAATACCGTGCGTGAGGCCGCAAAGTGATATGAGGTGTTACATGCTAGATCGATGTGGCATTGAGTCGGGGTCCTGACAGCGTTGGTATCAGAGCTTGACTGCCTGTAGGATTACCAAGCCAACTGGTCGAAGTTGAGTCTAGAAATTCTTTAGTTATGTAAGGGAATTGATTGTGGGATGGAACGTAAGGCTCTTTTTACTCCTTATACCTCATGGCCTTCTGATCTGAGTCATCATCTTCTCTTCTACGGGGATTAAGAACTAGGCTATCTCTTCTTCTATCAGGATCACGTGTTACTAATCCGTAGACTTATAAGATTGTTGGATTTAAGTCTCAGTTCAGTTCCTACTACTTCCGTATGTTAATTGTTGATCTCGAGACCTTGATATTGTGCTTCTGAGTGGTTATGCCACCATTTTTGTGAATGTCTCAAATCTTTTCTGAGCATTTACAGCCGTTATGCTGTCCGAGTCATCCCAGGTTTCTAAAGAGTCTGATGCATTTGCAAAATCCTTTTTCTCCGGTTTCAATGTCTGTTAGGCCAGGTTAATCACACAAATTGTTGAGCTGAGGTACTCTACTGCCTCAACCTTTATGTTGGAGTTATTATTATGACCCTAGGTGTCTCAGGGGATCATCTAGTAGTCTAGCCATGATTTATGTTCCAGTGTGATGACTCTGGCCGTCATTATCGAAAGCATCCCGTGATGTCATTTAGTTAGTAGGTATTCTATTCCTGGGTTCTTAAACCGATATTCACCCTACTTACATCATGTTGATAGTGTTGCTAGTTCCTTTAGGATATTAGTAACCTTTGCGATAGTCCTCGAGGTTCGTGGTACATCCTTCTTCCAAATACCATGAACTACTTATGGCAGAAGTTCCTCGTTGAACTGAACGATCACAACTAGAGTGCTCTTGATGAGTTCTCCATTATATGTTATGGCTCTGCCAGTTCTACTTTTCTGCATGGGTTATCCGGAAGAAATATGTTGAACTTCGTTCGACATGCTAAACCATGCATCCACAACTCAGAAAATCATATGTTCCTTTGAGTTGTCCCCTTTTAGTTGTCTATTGACCTTCGTCTATCAATTGATAGTTAAGATTATGTGTGCATTCGTTCATCGATGCCTATTACTCTTGTGGTCCATCAAGCCATTCTATTCCAGAATGACTAGGAGAAATGAACTCCAGTACCTCATCCATATCTAGGATTGGGTCAAGGTAGTCATGCTCCGCAGATCAAAATGCCAGCACAGCTTTTGATTCTGTTCTACCCTGAAGTATTACCATCTTTATATCGGGATTGTTATAGGAATTGCACACCATCCTATGAACTCTTGGTACAGTGATACTTCTTGCCATCATTGTTCATTCCTCGGTTCCTGTGTTATTGTAACCAGAATGCCGACAAGTGAATCGTGGCGTGTGAAATCAATACTGCTAGCAACTCTGTTGCTTGGTAGTTAAATGGACGATAACCTCATTCTTAGCGTATTGATTATTGAATCGTCACCCTAAGACTGATCGTGCTATCTAGTTCTTATTTCAGTGCACCCTTCGATTGATGAGTTAGGATCTTGTCAAGTCCTCACTCATTTGATCATATTGTCTTGCCCTCAAAAGCGAGATTGTTCTCGAGCTTAGTAACATACCGGTGGTTCGTGATTTCTGAATATCTTCTCGGAAGTATCACCAGGTCGTCACCTGACCGTTATGTTGAGCTCGAGATCAAGTTGGTTTCTTGTGAACCACCTTCTCTCCAAGAATCGGTGTTAGATATCCCTGAGCTAGTTGGTTAAGCTAGACAACAACTTGGAGAGTTGGAGGATAAAAGCTTGCCTGACTTAGTTCGTTCCAAAGGGATAATCTTGTGTAGTGTGTGTTGAAGAAAGATGATATCTTCATCGATTGGTCCCTGTGATCAGTTGCTGGACCTATTGTCTTATCAATCCTTTGATTTGAGTGTGGGCCATCGTCAAGTCAAACCAGAACCAACGATATTCGTAATGTTGTCTTACTCGTGGTTGATCCCTCGAGCATACACCATTATATCTTTCTGGTCTGACCAATGCTATCACCGTGTTCACTTAACTATGGAATTCCTTTTAAAGGGAAACCCGGATGAATTGTTGTTGAGCCCATTGACAACATCGTTATCTCCTCCATGATTTTGTTGAACATTAAGCTAGTGTTGGAAATTTTTGAAAGCATTTGTTCATGCTAGCTCATGAAGCATATGTTTGGATGAAGGTAGTGACTTCCTTTAATTCATGTGCATCTGATGCAAGTTGCCACCGTGGATTCGAGAAAGTCAATGTTGCTTTCTTTGGAATCATTCCAAATCAGTCATGCACACGTGCGAAGAATGCTGTGGTTTGAAGACTTGCAACCTTCAATCTATATGTATCCCTAGCACACCAAGCCACTGATTGATTTGTTCAAGGAGAAGGAGTTCCTTCATAAGAGCTAATCCGGACTTATGTAAGGACTTCGATACCCTCGTTGATGGTTCCCCCTCCTGAACTCGGTAGTGTTTTATTATAAGACTACTTTGTGGTCATGCTTGTCTTGGACAACGTGTTCACATGTTTGTAGCAGAACCAGCTCATGTTTTGGAGCTTGCTATCGTAGTTCATCTCCCGAGAATCCCGCAACGTCATCTCGTCGATTTGTGTTGCAAACTTCCGTTTTTCTTCCTAGACTCGATGAGTCTGGAATATCCTGACACCAACCAGATCTGAATCTCAGGCAGATATGATGGTTGGAATATTTCCCAAGAATTATAATATTGGTTGCACGATAACCGGTAAAGTGGATGTCGTGACCAACACACCCAGTCGGAAGACCTGTTATTATAATATCTTGATTGATGAAGTTGGCCACCTCCCCATAAGGATTTCGTAGGGTTTACTTCCTAGTTGCCCCTATGGATTTTTGTGTTCCCGAAGTCCGACCTTTTACTTGATGTTCTAGTTATCAAACCATATCTATGAATGGGATACACTAGCACGTCAAGGAGAACATTAGAAGCGGAGTGCTAAATGTCTCTCGGTCGATCATCCAGATTTTATTTCCTTGGCCCTGCCAAGGGTGAAATCTGAGAAGGTGTTATCTTCCTTTGCATCTGCATCCTCCATCACCATTCATCATGTTAGTAAGTTGTGTTACCGGACCCTTGACACGGATGTTGGTAAAACCTTGATGATTATGGAATTGCTCAAGTTCTTGAGAGCACGCACAAGCGCTACGTGTTATCATCGGCACTAACTGGGATTCCTCTCAGTTTCCTCGGCAATGCTATGACCTTTTCAAACAGTGAATTCACTCTCTATTGTTGGGTTCTTCCCCAGTTACCAGAATCATTCCCAGCATTTGCATTCTGTTCCCAGCTTGCACCGCCATTGTGCCATTCTACCATGGGTCTCTTCCATTTCCGGTGATAAGCAAATTCATCCATTACGTTGTCTTCAACAAGGTAATCCACATCATCCAAGTCCGAGTATGCCATTCTACCGACCCCCTCCAAATGATCGCTTGTGATTGCCTTAGGCTGGTATAAAGAGTTTCAATGATCTTTGAATCAAAGGTAATTCTTTTTGCCACTTAAGGCAATAATCTACGAATCACCCTCCTCCAGGATGTTTCGTCGTGGTATCATGGCAACTCAACTCCTCGCTACGTGGGCAATCGTTTACCACCTTCTTAAGCGTGAAATTGTTGTCCACCTAGTGAACCTTCGTCATCCGTTTCTTTCCACCCCTCTTGATGTGTATCTCGTGTCTCAACCCGAGAGATGGCTCTATGTCTCATTCTGTGAGTTGTTCGGTCTTCTAGAAGATCGATCCTGCTAGAGTTTCCCTTTCCTCTCATTGTCATGTCAATTGGAGTTCTCAGAACAAGACGACAAGACAAAGATGGTGATCGAAACAACGTTCATTTGAAGTGCAACCTGGATCGTGAAGATTATACTAGTTTGCGTTTCCCCTTCATCTTACCCTACGCTTGAATCTCGAGACGAGATTCTTGTTTAGTGGGGGTGAGTTGTCACATCCCTAGCTGCTGGTAGTGCTCTAGGCTAGCTCATGTGTGCATCATGTTTAATTCTGAAAATTTGAACTGAGGGAATTTTGGAAGCCTCAAAAACTTAAATAAAAGAGGGGCAAAAACCCTAGAAATCTCATTCATTGCTCCAAAATGCTCTTCTTAAATGTTTGATAATTTTTGGCAAGGGTTCTGGTCCCAACCAAAATATTGAACATTTTTAAGGAATTATTTTTGGGACTTTGGATTTAATTCATTAGCTATTTGAATTTGAATTATATTCATATAATTAGAATATAATTTCAAATACCCCTGATATATTTTATAAGCTTTTGGAAAAGTCCATCTAGCAATATAAAATATTCAGAGGAGTTTTTGGCATTGTTTGAATTATTTTAAATTCAAAACAGTGGCAAAATAAATTAAATAAAAAAATAAACAGAACAAAAAAAATAAAACAGAGCAGAGAACTACCTGGCGCTCACCTCAGCCCACTTACCTGGCCCAGCTCCTCCAGCGCGGCCCAGCCGGCCCAGCCCATCTCCACTTCCTCCCCTGTCGTCTTCCTCCCTGCCAGGAGGACGGGCACGCGCCCGGCGCGCGCGACCACGCGCCCCGGCCACCTCCTGCTTCCCGGCCACCTCCTGCTTCCCTCCCCGGCCTCCCTAGCGACGCCACGACGAGGCCTCGTGTCCCCTCGCTCCTCTTCCTCCCCCGCTGCATCCCCTCTCTCCTCTGCTCCCTCTCTCTCGCCCGGACCGAACGGAGCCGCCGCCACCGACGAGCTCCCTCGCGGCCACCACCACCCCCTCTCCTCCCCAACGTGCTCCCGAGCTCCTGCACCTCGTCACCAACCCCCTCACCGAGCCACGTGACCGGAAGAGCCCCGAAGCACCGCCCCGACATTTTTCCCCCTCCTCGGCCACCGAGGATCGCCGTCGTCAAATTCGTCGCCGTCCGGCCTTCCTCAAGCTCGCCGTCCACCTCTACAGGGTCTATGTGAGCTCCTCTTCCATTTCCCCTCCTCCCCGCGCTCGTTCCCACACGCTAGCCGCCCTTTCCACCAGGGCGTGAGCTCCTTGCCGCCGGCGATGACGCGGACAAGGCCAGAGCCACCGGAGCTAGCTACCGAGCACGGCAACGTGCTCCACACCTCACCAGGAACCTAACACACACACTAGCTTTCCCTCCCGTGCCCCCTAACGCCAACCCCGACCTCGCCCGAACTCCGGCCGCCGCCTCCCTCGCCGCTGCCGACGCCACAGCCAACCCCAACTCCTCTGGCTTGCTCCATTGGATGCGCACGAGCTCGAGCTCCCTGTAGAACCCCTCCGCGCGTCGAATGGGCGCCGGAGCAGCCATTCCGGCGAGCCATCGCCGCGTCTGGTCGTTGCCGGCGGTTAGACGCCGGTGGATTAGCCGGGTTGACCAGGGATTTGACCTCCCTGGGTCACTGACGTGTGGGCCCGTCCCCTGCTAACCTTTGGTTAAATTAATAACTAAGTTTAATTAAGCCACTGACTCACTGACATGCGGGCCCGGGCCGACTAATTAAACTAGGTTAGGTTTAAATTATATTAGGATTAGCCGTAGTCACTGACCAGTGGGCCCCACTGGTCAGGTTTGACCCGAGCCGGCCCCTGTTGACTTGCTGACGTCATGCCAACGTCATGCTGACGCAGTAATGTTTTCTGGATTTAATTTAATTCTGAAATTCCAGAAAATGCCTATAACTTCTAAAAATCATAGAAAATTAACCGTAACTCCAAATTAAAAAATTATATATGAAAAATTATCAGAAAAATTCAAGGAATCCATCTGTACCATTTTCATGCATGTTAGAACAACTTATAGCTGCTGTTTAGCACAAATCAATTAAATGGCATTTGAATAATCACATATGGAGTTTGAATTTGAATCTTGTATTCAAACCAACTTCATTTAATCTGTTGCTAGTTGCATTAGCTCATAACACATTCATTTTGCCATGTCATGACCATGCATCATATTGTGCATTGCATTGATTGTGTTCCCTTCTGTGTTGCCGGTATTTGTCCCCTCTCGATAGACGTGATACCGATGATGTGATCGTTGACACTGATGAAGACTCAATGTTATCTTCAGAAGTGCCAGGCAAGCAAAACCCCCTTGTTCATTCCGATAAAATCCCACTCTCTCGCTCCTGCTCTCTTTTAATGCATTAGGACAACAACGACATATTTGATACTTGCCGCGGTAGCTGAACCCTTTATCCTTTGCATGACCTGTCATTGCCACAGTAAATAGATGAAACCCACTAGCATGAGTAGGAGTTGTTTGAGCCCTGTTGTGCCTACTCATTCTTGCTTGTTTGTCATGCCTGCTACTGCTTAGAGTTGAGTCAGGTCTGATTCATCGGGGATGAATCAGAGGCGTGTGAACATGTCCTACTGTGTGTGAGCTAAGTGTGTGAACACGATTTGGTAAAGGTAGCGGTGAGAGGCCATGTAGGAGTACATGGTGGGTTGTCTCATTGCAGCCGTCCTCAGGAACTGAGTTCTGTGTTTGTGATCCATGATTCAGCTACTACCACGCATTGGGCCCGAAACCAATGGACCCTCTCCGCTTCTTGATCACCCTTGTCCTCTGTCCGGGAGTTGCAAGTAGTTTCTGGTGTTTGTAGTATGCTGGAGGCCGTGCGCAGCGCTGACCGTAGGGGTGGGCTGTGATGCGGTAGGCACGTGGCCGGGTAACCGGGCGCCCGTTTGGTGTCACGGAACCCTGTTCACATCGTTTGGGGCTGTGAGCGAAACTCCGGCCGGATCTCCTCATGGATGGAACCCGAATAGGCGATAAACCTGGACTAGAGACTTGAGTGTTTAGGTAGGCCGTGGCCGACACCCACGTTGGGCTTCCGCTTGAAGGTTGCCGAGTACATGTCGTGTAAACGGCGGTAAGTGGTGAGAGCGTGTGTGAAGAAGTACACCCCTGCAGGGTTAACATCATCTATTCGAATAGCCGTGTCCGCGGTAAAGGACTTCTGGGTTGCTTATATCAGTTCATAGACAAGTGAAAGTGGATACTTTAAAATGCGCAAGATAAGCGTGAGTGCTATGGATGGCGTTCTCGTAGGGAGACGGGAGCGGATCCATAGTGGTGTATTGATATGGTGAATATGTGGACTCGTGTGCGCCACCTCAAAAGAGTTACTTGCAGTCGTAGTTCAGGATAGCCACCGAGTCAAAACTGGCTTGCTGCAGTTAAACCCCACCATCCCCTTTGTTGATAATGATGCATATGTAGTTAGTTCTGATGTAAGTCTTGCTGGGTACATTTGTACTCACGTTTGCCTATTTTATGTTTTTGCAAAGAGACTTCGGTCTCACTAGTAGTTCCGCTTGGACTTCGACGTTTAGCTTGTTACCTCAGCTATGATCTTGTGCCCTCGGCAGGATCTGGTAGATAGTCAGGCTTCTCAGCCTTTTTCATTTATAGATGTCTGTACCCAGACATGATAGCTTCCGCTTGTGCTTTGACTTGTATGCTCTGATTGTTGGGTCGTGAGACCAATGTTTGTAATATCTCGCTCCTCGGAGCCTAATGAATAAATTACTTGAGTCGTAGAGTCATGTTGTGATGCCATGTTGTGTTTGCACATATTGAGCATATTGTGTGTATGTTATTGAAATGCTTGGTATGTGTGGGATCTGACTATCTAGTTGTTTATCTTTAGTAGCCTCTCTTATCGGGAAATGTCTCCTAGTGTTTCCACCGAGCCATGGTAGCTTGCTACTGCTCTGGAACACTTAGGCTGGCCGGCATGTGTCCTTCTTCGTTCCTGTGTCTGTCCCTTCGGGGAAATGTCACGCGATGAATACCGGAGTCTTGTTAGCCCGCTACAGCCCGGTTCACCGGAGTCCTGCTAGCCCAGTGCTACAGCCTGGATTCACTCGCTGATGACCGACACGTTCGATGCTGGGTCATGGATGCCTGTCCCTGTAAGTCTGTGCCACTTTGGGTTTACGACTAGCCAAGTCAGCCCGGGCTCTTTATCATATGGATGCTAGCAACATCATCATGTACGTGAGCCAAAAGGCGCAAACGGTCCCGGGCAAAGGTAAGGCGACACCCGTGGAATACCGTGCGTGAGGCCGCAAAGTGATATGAGGTGTTACATGCTAGATCGATGTGGCATTGAGTCGGGGTCCTGACACATCATCTCACAACTAACTCATTAGTTGTAATGCTTGCAAGGCTTATGTGATGTGCATTACCGAGAGGGCCCAGAGATACCTCTCCAACAATCGGAGTGACAAATCCTAATCTCGAAATACGCCAACCCAACATGTACCTTTGGAGACACCTGTAGAGCTCCTTTATAATCACCCAGTTACGTTGTGACTTTTGGTAGCACACAAAGTGTTCCTCCGTTAAACGGGAGTTGAATAATCTCATAGTCATAGGAACATGTATAAGTCATGAAGAAAGCAATAGCAACATACTAAATGATCGAGTGCTAAGCTAACGGAATGGGTCAAGTCAATCACATCATTCTCCTAATGATGTGATCCCGTTAATCAAATAACAACTCTTTGTCTATGGTTAGGAAACATAACCATCTTTGATTAATGAGCTAGTCAAGTAGAGGCATACTAGTGACACTCTGTTTGTCTATGTATTCACACATGCATTATGTTTCCGGTTAATACAATTCTAGCATGAATAATAAACATTTATCATGAAATAAGGAAATAAATAATAACTTTATTATTTCCTCTAGGGCATATTTCCTTCAGTCTCCCACTTGCACTAGAGTCAATAATCTAGTTCACATTGCCATGTGATTTAGCACCAATAGTTCACATCATTATGTGACCAACACTCAAAGGGTTTACTAGAGTCAATAATCTAGTTCACATCGCTATGTGATTAACACCCAAAGAGTACTAAGGTGTGATCATGTTTTGCCTGTGAGAGAAGTTTAGTCAATGGGTCTGCTATATTCAGATCTGTATGTATTTTGCAAATTTCTATGTCAACAATGCTCTGCACGAAGCTACTATAGCTAATTTCTCCCACTTTCAATATGTATCCAGATTGAGACTTAGAGTCATCTAGATCAGTGTCAAAATTTGCATCGACGTAACCCTTTACGATGAACCTTTTTGTCATGTCCATAATTGAGAAATATATCCTTATTCCACTAAGGATAATTTTGACCGCTGTCCAGTGATCTACTCCTAGATCACTATTGTACTCCCTTGCTAAAATCAGTGTAGGGTATACAATAGATCAGGTACACAGCATGGCATACTTTATAGAACCTAGGGCTGAGGCATAGGGAATGATTTTCATTCTCTTTCTATCTTCTGTCGTGGTCGGGCTTTGAGTCTTACTCAATTTCACACCTTGTAACACAGCCAAGAACTCTTTTCTTTGACTGTTCCATTTTGAACTACTTCAAAATCTTGTCAAGGTATGTACTCATTGAAAAAACTTATCAAGCGTCTTGATCTATCTCTATAGATCTTGATGCTCAATATGTAAGCAGCTTCACCGAGGCCTTTCTTTGAAAAAATCCTTTCAAACACTCCTTTATGCTTTGCAGAATAATTCTACATTATTTCCGATCAACAATATGTCATACACATATACTTATTAGAAATGTTGTAGTGCTCCCACTCACTTTCTTGTAAATACAGGCTTCACCGCAAGTCTGTATAAAACTATATGCTTTGATCAACTTATCAAAGCGTATATTCCAACTCCGAGATGCTTGCACTAGTCCATAGATGGATCGCTGGAGCTTGCATATTTTGTTTAGCACCTTTATGATTGACAAAACCTTCTGGTTGCATCATATACAACTCTTCTTTAAATCCATTAAGGAATGTAGTTTTGTTTATCCATTTGCCAGATTTCATAAAAATGCGGCAATTGCTAACATGATTTGGACAGACTTAAGCATCACTACGAGTGAGAAAATTTCATCATAGTCAACACCTTGAACTTTGTCAAAAACCTTTTTCGACAAGTCTAGCTTTGTAGATAGTAACACTACTATCAGCATCCGTCTTCCTCTTGAAGATCCATTTATTTTCTATGGCTTGCCGATCATCGGGCAAATCCATCAAATTCCATACTTTGTTCTCATACATGGATCATATCTCAGATTTCATGGCCTCAAACCATTTCGCGGAATCTGGGCTCATCATCGCTTCCTCATAGTTCGCAAGTTCGTCATGGTCTAGTAACATGACTTCCAGAACAGGATTACCGTACCACTCTGGTGCAGATCTCACTCTGGTTTACCTACAAGATTCGGTAGTGACTTGATCTGAAGTTATATGATCATCATCATTAGCTTCCTTACTAATTGGTGTAGTAGTCACAAGAACAGATTTCTGTGATGAACTACTTTCCAATAAGGGAGCAGGTACAGTTACCTCATCAAGTTCTACGTTGCTCCCACTCACTTCTTTTGAGAGAAATTCCTTCTCTAGAAAGGATCCATTCAAAGCAACGAATATCTTGCCTTCAGATCTGTGATAGAAGGTGTACCCAACATTTTCTTTTTGGGTATCCTATGAACACGCACTTCTCCGATTTGGGTTTGAGCTTATCAGGTTGAAACTTTTTCACATAAGCATTGCAACCTCAAACTTTAAGAAATGACAGCTCAGGTTTCTTGCCAAACCATAGTTCATACGGTGTCGTTTCAACGGATTTAGATGGTGCCCTATTTAACGTGAATGCGGCTGTCTCTAATGCATAATCCCAAAACGATAGTGGTAGATTGGTAAGAGACATCATAGCTCGCACCATATCTAATAAAGTACGGTTATGACGTTCGGACACACCATTATGCTGTGGTGTTCCAGGTGGCGTGAGTAGTGAAACTATTTCACATTGTTTTTAACTAAAGGCCAAAATCGTAACTCAAATATTTTACTTCTGCGATCATATCGTAGAAACTTTTTATTTTTGTTACGATGATTGTCCACTTCACTCTGAAATTCTTTGAACTTTTCAAATGTTTCAGACTTGTGTTTCATCAAGTAGATATACCCATATCTGCTCAAATCATCCGTGAAGGTCAGAAAATAACGATACCCACCGTGAGCCTCCACACTCATCGGATCACATACATCAGTATGTATTATTTCCAATAAGCTAGTTGCTCGCTCCATTGTTCCGGAGAACGGAGTCTTAGTCATCTTGCCCGTAAGGCATGGTTTGCAAGCATCAAGTGATTCATAATCAAGTGATTCCAAAATCCCATCAGCATGCAGTTTCTTCATGCGCTTTACACCAATATGACCTAAATGGTAGTGCCACAAATAAGTTGCATTATCATTATTAACTTTGCATCTTTTGTCTTCAATATTATGAATATGTGTATCACTATGATCGAGATCCAATGAACCATTTTCATTGGGTGTGTAACCATATAAGGTTTTATTCATGTAAATAGAACAACAATTATTCTCTAACTTAAATGAATAACCGTATTGCAATAAACATGATCAAATCATATTCATGCTGAACGCAAACACCAAATAACACTTATTTAGGTTCAACACTAATCCCGAAAGTATAGGGAGTGTGCGATGATGATCATATCAATCTTGGAACTACTTCCAACACACATCGTCACTTCACCCTTAACTAGTTTCTGTTTATTCTGCAACTCCCGTTTCGAGTTACTACTCTTAGCAAATGAACCAGTATCAAATACCGAGGGGTTGCTACGAACACTAGTAAAATACAAATTAATAATCTGTATATCAAATATACCTTTGTTCACTTTGCCATCCTTCTTATCCGCCAAATACTTGGGGCAGTTCCGCTTCTAGTGACCAGTCCCTTTGAAGTAGAAGCACTTAGTCTCAGGCTTAGGACCAGACTTGGGCTTCTTCACTTGAGCAGCAACTTGCTTGCTGTTCTTCTTGAAGTTCCCCTTCTTCCCTTTGTCCTTTTATTGAAACTAGTGGTCTTGTCTACCATCAACACTTGATGCTCTTTCGTGATTTCTACCTTCATCGATTTCATCATCATGAAAAGCTTGGGAGTCGTTTTCGTCATCCCTTGCATACTATAGTTCATCACGAAGTTCTACTAACTTGGTGATGGTGACTAGAGAATTCTGTCAATCACGATCTTATTTGGAAGATTAACTCCCACTTGATTCAAGCGATTGTAGTACCAGACAATCTGAGCACATGCTCACTAGTTGAGCGATTCTCCTCCATCTTTTGGCTATAGAACTTGTTGGAGACTTCATATCTCTCAACTCGGGTATTTGCTTGAAATATTAACTTCAACTTCTGGAACATCTCATATGGTCCATGACGTTCAAAACGTCTTTTGAAGTCCCGATTCTAAGCCGTTAAGCATGGTGCACTAAACTATTAAGTAGTCATCATATTGAGCTAGCCAAACGTTCATAACGTCTGCATCTGCTCCTGTAATAGGTCTGTCAACTAGAGGTGCATCAAGGACATAATTCTTCTGTGCAGCAATGAGGATAAACCTCAGATCACGGATCCAATCCGCATCATTGCTACTAACATCTTTCAACACAATTTTCTCTAGGAACATATCAAAATAAACACAGGGAAGCAAGAACGCGGGCTATTGATCTACAACATGATTTGCAAAATACTACCAGGACTAAGTTCATGATAAATTTAAGTTCAATTAATCATATAACTTAAGAACTCCCACTTAGATAGACATCCCTCTAATCCTCTAAGTGATCACGTGATCCAAATCAACTAAACCATGTCCGATCATCACTTGAGATGGAGTAGTTTCATTGGTGAACATCACTATGTTGATCATATCTACTATATGATTCACGCTCGACCTTTCGGTCTCCATGTTCCGAGGCCATATCTGTATATGCTTGGCTCGTCAAGTATAACCTGAGTATTCCGCGTGTGCAACTGTTTTGCACCCGTTGTATTTGAACGTAGAGCCTATCACACCCGATCATCACGTGGTGTCTCAGCACGAAGAACTTTCGCAATGGTGCATACTCAGGGAGAACACTTCTTGATAATTAGTGAGAGATCATCTTAAAACGCTACAGTCAATCAAAGCAAGATAAGATGCATAAAAGATAAACATCACATGCAATCAATATAAGTGATATGATATGGCCATCATCATCTTGTGCTTGTGATCTCCATCTTCGAAGCACCGTCGTGATCACCATCGTCACCGGCGCGACACCTTGATCACCTATCGTAGCATCGTTGTCGTCTCGCCAATTTTATGCTTCCACGACTATCGCTACCGTTTAGTGATAAAGTAAAGCATTACAGCGCAATTGCATTGCATACAATAAAGCGACAACCATATGGCTCCTGCCAGTTGCCGATAACTTGGTTACAAAACATGATCATCTCATACAATAAAATTCAGCATCATGTCTTGACCATATCACATCACAACATGCCCTGCAAAAACAAGTTAGACGTCCTCTACTTTGTTGTTGCAAGTTTTACATGGCTGCTACGGGCTTAAGCAAGAACCAATCTTACCTACGCATCAAAACCACAATGATAGTTTGTCAAGTTGGTGCTGTTTTAACCTTCGCAAGGACCGGGCGTAGCCACACTTGGTTCAACTAAAATTGCAGAAACTGACACCCGCTAGCCACCTTTGTGCAAAGCACGTCGGGAGAACCGGTCTCGCGTAAGCGTACGCGTAATGTCGGTCCGGGCCGCTTCGTCCAATAATACCGCCGAACCAAAGTATGACATGCTGGTAAGCAGTAGGCTCGGATGCCACTGTTGGGGAACGTAGTAATTTCAAAAATTTCCTAAGCACACGCAAGATCATGGTGATGCATAGCAACGAGAGGGGAGAGTGTGATCTACGTACCCTTGTAGACCGACAGCGGAAGCGTTAGCACAACGCGGTTGATGTAGTCATACGTCTTCACGGCCCGACCGATCAAGCACCAAAACTATGGCACCTCCGAGTTCTAGCACACGTTTAACTCGATGACGATCCCCGGACTCCGATCCAGCAAAGTGCTGGGGAAGAGTTCCGTCAGCACGACGGCGTGGTGACGATCTTGATGTACTACTGTCGCAGGGCTTCGCCTAAGCACCGCTACAATATTATCGAGGATTATGGTGGAAGAGGGCACCGCACACGGCTAAGAATATGATCACGTGGATCAACTTGTGTGTCTATGGGGTGCCCCCTGCCCCCGTATATAAAGGAGTGGAGGAGGGGAGGGCCGGCCCTCTCTATGGCGTGCCCTAGGGGAGTCCTACTCCCACCGGGAGTAGGATTCCCCCTTTCCTAGTCCAACTAGGAGTCCTTCCATGTAGTAGGATTAGGAGACAAGGAAGGGGAAGAGGGAAGAGAAGGAAGGAGGGGGCGCAGCCCCTTCCCCTAGTCCAATTCGGACTAGGCCTTGGGGGGCCGCGCGGCCTGCCTCTCCCTCTCCTCTAAAGCCCAATAAGGCCCATATACTTCTTCTCCCGTATTCCCGTAACTCCCCGGTACTCCGAAAAATACCCGAACCACTCAGAACCTTTCCAATGTCCGAATATAGTCGTCCAATATATCGATTTTTACGTCTCGACCATTTCGAGACAACTCGTCATGTCCCCGATATCATTCAGGACTCCGAACTCCTTCAGTACATCAATACTCATAAACTCATAATATAACTGTCATCGAAACCTTAAGCATGCGGACCCTACGGGTTCGAGAACAATGTAGACATGACCGAGATACCTATCCGGTCAATAACCAATAGCGGAACCTGGATGCTCATATTGGCTCCTACATATTCTACGAAGATCTTTATCGGTCAGACCGCATAACAACATACGTTGTTCCTTTTGTCATCGGTATGTTACTTGCCCGAGATTCGATCGTCGGTATCTTAATACCTAGTTCAATCTCGTTACCGGCAAGTCTCTTTACTCGTTCCGTAATACATCATCTCACAACTAACTCATTAGTTGTAATGCTTGCAAGGCTTATGTGATGTGCATTACCGAGAGGGCCCAGAGATACCTCTCCGACAATCGGAGTGACAAATACTAATCTCGAAATACGCCAACCCAACATGTACCTTTGGAGACACCTATAGATCTCCTTTATAATCACCCAGTTACGTTGTGACGTTTGGTAGCACACAAAGTGTTCCTCCGGTAAACGGGAGTTGCATAATCTCATAGTCATAGGAACATGTATAAGTCATGAAGAAAGCAATAGCAACATACTAAATGATCGAGTGCTAAGCTAACGGAATGGGTCAAGTCAATCACATCATTCTCATAATGATGTGATCCCGTTAATCAAATAACAACTCTTTGTCTATGGTTAGGAAACATAACCATCTTTGATTAATGAGCTAGTCAAGTAGAGGCATACTAGTGACACTCTGTTTGTCTATGTATTCACACATGTATTATGTTTCTGGTTAATACAATTCTAGCCTGAATAATAAACATTTATCATGAAATAAGGAAATAAATAATAACTTTATTATTGCCTCTAGGGCATATTTCCTTCAAAATATGCTTGGATCTTTCCATACGATATGATGCTTGCAAATTAAAGAATAATTGACGTTGAAATAAGAAGGAATACTATTGACTCTTGCATAAAAGTAAATACATGGAAGTAAAAGATAGGCCCTTCGCGGAGGGAAGCAGAGGTTGTCATGCGATTTTTATTTTTGGATGTGCAAGCCCTTAATGCAAAGGAACGTCATATTGTATTACCCCTTGTGATAGCAACATTTATTATGCAGTTTGTCGCTTTTATTTCTTTACCATCACAAGTTCGTACAATGCTTATTTTCCCTTACAATAAAAGATCATACATATTTATATTATTTCTTTTTGCACCGATGACAACTTACTTGAAGGACCTTACTAAATCCATAGGTAGATATGGTGGACACTCATTGCAAGAAACGGGGTTTAAGGGTTTTTGGATACACAAGTAGTATCTCTACTTAGTACAAAATTTTGGCTAGGAAAAGATCCTAAGCAAGGACCACAGTGTGACGCCCCGAGACCGATGCTCCAGTCGCCTTCCATTTATTTTTCGTTGTTGCCATGTGTTTATTTTGTTTGTTGCATATTGGGTATGACAAGTTGGTATCAGAGCCTCGACCGACCATAGGACTCCCCTTGATTGATCACTGGCATTGTTGAGTCTAGTACAAAACTTTTTGAGTCTTAAGAATATATCTATCAGAGAGTAGGATTTCTTTTACTCCTCAATCCCTTTGTCGCTTTGGTGAGGACTCCTGACGTAGATGTTTTGACTTTCCTCTCCTCATTTTCACTAAAAAATTAGGATCACGCAGGTATCTTGGGGTCGTTCCAATATTCTTGTGACAAGAACATTGTTCTGGGTCTCTCCTGGCATTTAGGGGTTGTGGCAGTGTCCCGGGGAGTTGAGCTCCGAGGTGTTGTCGTTTCAATTTTATCGTTGCAGTTTCGGTATACCTGAATTTTCGCCGACATCGAAAATCTCTTATATGCAGTTAGTGGTGAGATAACCTCGACGCCACCCAGTAATGGGGAGGGAATTTGGGAGTATTTCCACAGCTCGTATATCGGATGCTTTTCGAAGGTTGAGGTACACGATCTCTAGAGCTTTCTTGGTTATGTGTTGACGGATGGATACAGTGGAGCCTAGGGCTTGCTAGTTGTGTGATATATATTGTGCCTCCTTGTATCCCCAACACCAGATTGCATAACCAGAAAGTTTTGGGAGTTAATAGGTGGGAATTCAAGTATCTCGCAGGATATCTTTCCAACAGACACATGATATGATATGGGGTCTATCATATGTTTGTTTTCGGCTTATTCTACAAGCCAAATCCTTTTTTGTTTTGAGTTGTGCTATTCGACTTGCTTCAATGTCAAATGTGTATCCCATACCTTTTCTAAACGGTGTTCTCATATTTTTCTGTGGATGCTAATCCTTCTTGTTAATCGAGATTGTCATGCCAGCTCTTTCCATCTGGTGCTTCATCATCAAGTGTTTCGACCCTCTTTGTCTTCTGCAAGATCAATCCTCAGTTCTTTATCAACAATGTTGTTACCCCATGTGAAGTTGTCTCTATTTTTCCCACCTGCCCACCCTTTTTCTTCTCGGAGCTGGAGTCCGTGATCGAGTATCCACTCTACTAGTGCGAAGCCTTTGCATTCCTTCCTCAAATATTTCTACCGGTGTTTTCTCTTCAAGTTATTCGTCGGTTCCCCATTCCAAGTTGTCTTTGTTTTTCCCGCCCTCCCACCCCTTTTATACCTAGAGTCGGAGGCTCTATTCGAGCATCAATTTCATTCTTAAGGAGCCTCTTCAGTCTTTACTCAATTGTCTCAACCTATGAATTCTTGTCAAGTTCATCATTGTACGTCTCATTTTCCTTTCCGGTGGATCCAATTCCAATTTTCGGTGTTGATCGTATTATTTTCCTTGATTGAAATGTTTTGCATTGCTCGTTCACCTCTCTCCATTTAATCATTCTGGAGTGATGAAGACATCTCACAAGATTCGTGGTTGCCTTCAATTAATTTGAGGTTGTCACCACATTCGAGTCTTTCAATCGTTCTGGTGCATCATCTCTCTCCACAATAATCCTTTCCAACGGTGTTTGTTTTCAGTGGGACCTAACCCACAGGTCTTTTGCCAGGATCTTACCTGACTCTTCTAATTTCCCGGGGTTATTCTCAAATTCTTTTTGAAGTTTGACGTAAGAATGAATTTCATCAGTCAGATGCTTTCCCAAGATCGATTTCAAATTATTTTCATTATTGGCTCAACCTCTTCGCTTTTCATTCTCCCGGAGTATCTCAACAATTTTGGTGATGTTTCCCGTCGTCATTTTCAACGTTTGAAGACGGAAGAAGAGTTTTCCTCTAAATCTTGTCCGTTCTGTCGAAGATTCGTGGTGCTAGCTTCATGTTATCCTCTCAAATTATTCTGTTTGTCATAAATTATTTTTTTACCCATCCGGAGTATTTCAGGAGTTGTCTTCCGGCTTGATCATCTGGAAGCCATTTTAGAAGAGTTCTTTGTTCTACCAATTCGTTCATCTCCATATTCATACCGATGCATCGTTCAAGAATTCTTTTGTAAGCTTGTGATCTCTTCGTTCTTTTTCATCTAAATTCACTCGAGTATCTTCCTTCATTCTCTAATTCTTTCTGGCGATTCGTTCTCTTCTTTTTGTTCGTTTTCATTGTCACGGTGGTTCGTCTAAGAATTGCACTTCTGTTCTTATCATATCAATTCATTCGTTCTTTCCAGTCCTACCGGGGGTGCATGAAGAACTTCTCAACTCTTGCGCTATATCTCCCCTTAATCTTTCCCAATGTGAATAAGTGCCATGCCAAATCCATTGCTTATCATCAATTAAACTGGTGAAGTATAAGCATAACATAATTCTTATTCTTCTTTAATCCAAGTGATTAATCCCTTCCTTCGGAGTTGCCCATGATGAGGAAATTCTCAGTTTCTACTTGTTCATCTCTCTCTTCCGGAGTTCCAAGTTTTTTTGGTTATCTAGTCATGAAGCTCCATCTAAATCATTGCAAGGATTCACCTTGTGTTTTCAGCTTCTCTTTATTTCTATCATCCTTTTATTACCGGAGTTCTTTTCAGCTTCCCTTTCGTTTGATCATTCTTTATTACCGAAGTTCTCACGAAGGCTCAACATGGTCCATCCAGGATTCCTTTCATTCTTCAATTGTTCTTCAAGATTTCTCTCGGAGTTAAGATCCGCCAAACTATACTCTAAAATAAACATGGTGCTCAACACATGCTTTGTTTTGAGGAGTTCAAGCCTTCTTTATCTTGCATTCTGAAGTGTAGTTCTTCCTATCTTATCTTTTGAGTTGGTGTTATGTCATTCTTGATAATTTCCCTTCGTGTTTCATGATTCACAAGTATCAAGAATAACATATTCTAAATCCATCATTTTCTCTTCGTTTAGGAGATCTTTCCAATCCATCAATCTCTTCATTGGAGCTATCTTCGTATAGATTTCACTTAAAGTCTTCCCAAAGGAATGTTCCTATTATGGTGTTTATCAATGATCCAAGTTTCCTCCTATTCTCGCGGTGAAATAAGTTTTTCTATATCTTTGTTCCTCTTAGTTAATCAATCTTTTGGTAGCGGCTGGTTGTCACCTCATAATTTGGAGATGTCTCCATAAGCCCATGAGGATCATATCCTTTCGTATTGATCTTCCAACAACTCCGTTCAATACTTCTTTTTAAGGATGCTCTCTCAAATTCATTTCAGGTAGAAGATGTTGCCTTTCTTCTTGTTCTTTGGATTCCATTCTTACATTTGTTCCGGAGGCATTGTGATGTTGCTCTCTTTGACCCATCGTCTCATTTTGTAAATATCATGTTCTTTTCCTAGCTTATCCCTTTAGCCGAAGTGTTGTGTTTTCATTCGAGTTCTTTCATCTTATCAAGTCTTGCATCTCTTTTCAACCGGAGTGTTGTCCGAATCCTTTCACTCTTACTCTTTGTCTATTTTGTCGTAACCGGAGTTGTTTCAAAATCTGTCTTGACCTTTGAGCTCATGGTGTTCCACCTTGTTCCTCTTGTCTAACGGAGTGTTCTAAATTTCATTTGTATCTGTCGTGTCATTTCTTCAAGCTTCACAACCTCTCAAGGTTCTTTGGTTTCACTCGTTTGTCAAAGAAGCAGCTTTGTTTTACCTCTTGCTCTTCCGCTTCTCTCCGGTGCCATTCCTAGATCTCGGGGCGAGATCTTCTGTTAGTGGGGGAGATTTGTAATGCCCCAAGACCAATGCTCTAGTTGCCTTCCATTTATTTTTAGTTGTTTCTGTGTGTTTATTTTGTTTGTTGCATATTGGGCGTGACACACAGGTTGGAGGATCCATAACAATATAACTTCTATACAAATATACCCAACCATAACTCATTACGTTGTCTTCCTTGTCCAACTTCAACTAATTTGCTCAAGTTTGAAAATAATTAATGGGGCTCACAATCATAGAAGATGTCCAAGATAGTATATTTATATGTGAAATCTCTCTTCCTTCAATATTCTTTCATGAATTGCTCAAGTGACCAATGTTGAGTTTGCTAACTTTCAATAAATTTTAACACTTATACTTCTTATATGTGAAGTCATTACTCCCCATGGGATAAGTATATGAAACATATATAATTTCAGATTTATTATATTCAATTCATTCAACCTTTTACTCATAGGACATAAGTGAAGCACGAGAGCAAATGACAAAACTACTCCAGAAAGATATAAGTGAAGATCAGTGTGTAGTCAAATAGTTAAATAGCCATGGGAGGACTCTCTCTCATTCATGATTTCAGATCCAATAATTTTACTCAAACATCAAGTAAAAATAAATTACGCTCCAAGCAAAACATATATCATGTGACGAATAAAAATATAGCTCCGACTAAGGTATACCGATAGTTTTGAAGATGAAAGAGGGGATGCCCCGGAAGGCATCCCCAAGCTTAGGCGCTTGGGTATTCCTTGAATATTACCTTGGGGTGCCTTGGGTATCCCCAAGCTTAGGGTCTTTCCACTACTTATTCTCATCATATCGATATCTCACCCAAAACTTGAAAACTTCAATCACCCAAAACTTAACAGAACTTCGTGAGATGGGTTAGTATGATAAAGACAAATCATTCACTTTGGTACTGTCAAGATAATATTCATAATTGTTCTCACATAATGCCTATTGTACCATATCATTTCTACAATTTCTATTGAGCAATATAAGCCATAGAAACTAGAAAACAAGCAAACTATGTATTGAAAACAGAATCTGTTAGAAACATAACAGTCTGCAATGATCTGAACAACAACCATACTTCTGTTAAAGTTGAAGAAAAGACTATCACTTATAATGTTGATCCTATTGTTCCTACCGCTTTGTAACACCCATGATGCGGCTATATCTCCCACGTGTCGGAGCACGACTTAGAGGCATAGCCGCATAGTAGGCATGTCGCAAGAGGGGTAATCTTTACACATCCCATGTACTGAATAAGAAAGGGATAAAGAGTTGGCTTACAATCGCCACTTCACACAATACATAAATATAGCATTACATCATCCAGAATACAATCAAGGTCCAATAGAGCCCGATCGCCCCAACAGGGCTCCTCTACTGATCATCCGAAAGGAAACATAGTAACGTCCTGAATCCTTGTCGAACTCCCACTTGAGTTTGGTCGCGTCCCCTCCATTGCCATCGTCGGCACCTGCATCTGGTTTTGGAAGTAACTTGTGAGTCACTGGGACTCAGCAATCTCACACCCTCGCGATCAAGACTATTTGAGCTTATGGGTAGGAAAAGGCAGTGAGGTGGAGCTGCAGCAAGCACTAGCATATATGGTGGCTAACTTACGCAAATGAGAGCGGGAAGAGAAGCAAAGCACAGTCGTGAACTAGAAGTGATCAAGAAGTGATCCTGAAACTACTTACGAACAAACATAACCCAAGAACCGTGTTCAATTCCCGGACTCCGCCGAAAAGAGACCATCACGGCTACACACGCGGTTGATGCATTTTAATTAAATTAAGTGTTAAGTTCTCTACAACCGGACATTAACAAATTCCCATCTGCCCATAACCACAGGCATGGCTTTCGAAAGTTCAAAACCCTGCAGGGGTGTCCCTACTTAGCCCATCACAAGCTCTCACGGTCAACGAAGGATATTCCTTCTCCAAGGAAGACCCGATCAGACTCGGAATCCCGGTTACAAGACATTTCGACAATGGTAAAACAAGACCAGCAAGACCGCCCGATGCACCGACATCCTGATAGGAGCTGCACATATCTTGTTCTCAGGGCAACACCGGATGAACACTACGTATAGCTAGAACCAGCCCTCAAGTTTCCCCGAGGTGGCGCCGCAAGTGGCTCTGGTTTGGACCAACACTTAGACAAGCACTGGCCCGAGGGGGTTAAAATAAAGATGACCCTTGAGTCTACAGAACCCAAGGGAAGGTGATAGGTTGTTAGTCAACTGTAAAACCAAGGTTGGGCCTTGCTGGAGGAGTTTTATTCAAAGCAAACTGTCAAGGGGTTCCCATAACACCCAACCATGTAAGGAACACAAAATCAAGGAACATAAAACCGGTATGACAGAAACTAGGGCAGCAAGAGTGGAAAAAAACACCAGGCATAAGGCCGAGCCTTCCACCCTTTACCAATTATATAGATGAATTAAAGTAAACAAGATATGATAGTAATGATATCCCAACAATAATCATGTTTCAACAAGGAACAAACTCCATCTTCACCTGCAACTAGCAACGCTATAAGAGGGGCTGAGTAAAGCGGTAACATAGCCAAACAACGGTTTGCTAGGCAAGGTGGGTTAGAGGCTTGACATGGCAATATGGGAGGCATGATATAGCAAGTGGTAGGTATCGCATCATAGCAAAAGAGCGAGCAACTAGCAAGCAAAGATAGAAGTGATTTCGAGGGTATGGTCATCTTGCCTGCAAAGTTCTCCGAGTTGATGAAAGCTTGATCCTCGTAAGCATACTCAACGGGTTCCTCGATCACGTAATCGTCTCCCGGCTCTTCCCAAAGAAAGAATACAAGCAAAGGAAAACAACAATCAACCACGGTGGAATGCACAAGCAACATGATGCAAAACATGTCATGATATGCGGGATGTGATATGCAATGCCTATGCATGCTCCGGAAGGAAAAGATTGAACCAGGCCTCAATTTGGCAAACCAAGAGTGCCGCTGGACAGATGAGTTGATTTCGGTCGAAATCGATATAAAGATCACAGAAAAAGGATGCACGGTTTGCAAATGGCAAGCAAAACAATAATGGCACAATTCTGCGATTAACAGCATGATGCCATCTAGAATGCAACAAGAAACTAAGCTACTACACTCCAACATAGCAACAAACCACAGGGCAGTGATCCTCAAGAGGCTTGACAAAAGTTGAACACTGAGCTACGGCTGAAACACACAAGAACATGTTCAAACAAACATGGAAAAAGTGCAAAAGATATCAGCATCACAAACTTAGTGAAAATAACATGCCATGAATTAACATCAGGAAGCAATGTTTAGAGCAAGATAACAACATGCTACAGGATCAGATCATAGAAATACAAGGCATGGCATGAATATACACAAAGCATATAAAAAAAGTTCCTTACTGACCATAAGCCAAAAAGGATCAGAAGATATGATGGCACCCATGTAAACATAGCAAGTTTCTTTAATAGATTCAGACCTGGCAGAAAACTGGACATGGCAAAAACAGAGTTATGAAGGCCTCTTTGCGAGCTCGATTCACCTATCACAAGGATTTGCATGATAAACTAAGTATACTACCAGCAAGAAGACATGTACATGATGCTAACCAAAGCAAGAACAAACTCATAGCATGCATGGATCAACTACAACAACCTTGGCAAAATTGATTAACACGTAAACAATCTGCCAGGAACATTTTATAGCAAAAGTAGAGCAAGATTGAGTCATGCTAGGGTACTCCATAAATGCAAACATGGACATGGATGGATAGAGCATAACCATATGTCAAAATCATCCTTATTTAACATAATCAAAAGAAGCATGGATCTCTCTGTAGCAAGACGAATACATGGCATAAAAATAACAGCAGAGCAAAGACTTGGTGAAATTCTAAGTCTCCGAAATCAGCAATATCATGGGAGCTACTTTGCATGCTTGTGCTAGTCACCACATTGATCACAAAAATACATGGCATACACCCCTGTAAAGATGGCATGGCACATACCAAAACACATGTAGAGCTCATGCCTATACGTAGCACACAATAATTGCAGCAAAAATGACAAAACATCATAAACTGCTATGAATCAGCACCTAACAATTTATAGCACTCTTGCATAAACTATTAGGGCATCAAGATAGACTCAAACAAGCAGGTCACAATGGAACAAAATGTAGAGCACATCATGATGAACATTTCGATATATCATGCATGCAAAACGAAGCTACAGTGACAGAGTTATGGCATGTTGAACAGGGCTTGAAAATGTTTCACGGAAAAGACTTAGGCAAAATATCAACCTCCAGATCTAGGGTTTCACTGTAGCATGCAGATCGAGGATCGCCGGAGTTGGAGGTCGCCGGAGTGGTTGTCGCTGGAGCAGAGGAGGGACTTGCCGGATCCGGGTCGGGGACGGCAGGGATGGCGAGCTGTGGGCGCGGGCAAGTTCGTCGGAGTGCGAGCGACGGTGCACCGCGACGCTGGGAAGGCGGCGGCGGCCGGTCGGAGGAAGATTGGCGGCGAGGTGGAACTGGCGCACCAGCGGGAGGTGGCGGACGGCAGCGGGGAGGCGCGGCTCTGCTCGGGCGGCACGAGCGCAGGGAGGCGGAAGGGCGACGCGGGGGGCGGCGCGGGCTCGGCGGGCCCCATGCGGGCCTGGCGGGCTGGCGACGGAGGTGGGCGATGCGGGACACGTGGCGCGTGGGGATTGGTGCGAAGCGGCGACAGCATTCGTCCGGCGGCGGCCGGACGTGTCCGGTGACGGCGGGGACGAAAATTAGGGTTTGGACTGCGAGATTTCGGGGGGAGGTGCAAATATATAGGTAGAGGGAGCTAGGAGAGTCAAAATGAGGTGTGGTTTTCAGCCACGCGATCGTGATCGAACGGCCGAGAGGAATGAGGGGGTTTGGATGGGTTATTGGGCAACTTTGGAGGGGTGTTGGGCTGCAACACACACGAGGCCTTTACGGTTCCCCGATTAACCGTTGGAGTAACAAACGGACTCCAAATGGCACGAAACTTGACAGGCGGTCTACCGGTGGCGTACCAAGGCCGCTTAGCGAATCTCGGTCCATTCCGAGAAAGTTTAACACCCGCACATGCAAAGAGACAAAAGGGGGCGCTGGAGGACGTAGGAGTGTCGGATTGCAGAACGGACAACGGGGAAAATGCTCGGATACATGAGACGAACACGTATGCAAATGAGATGCACATGATGACATGATATGAAATGCAAGACATGGACAAAAGCAAAACAAAGACAAAACCCAACCACAAAGGGAAACTCATATCGCATCTCCGGAAAAGGCAAGAGTTGGAGTACAAATATGGAAAGTTGTATCCGGGGCGTTACAACACTACACCACTACGAGAGGATCTCGTCCCGAGATCTAGGAGATGCAATGGACTCAAACACTCCAACACTCCAACTATTTGTGCATCAAGATGGACTCAAACAAGCAGGTCACAATGGAGCAAAATGTAGAGCACATCATTATGAACATTTTGATATATCATGCATGCAAAACAGAGCTACGGTGACAGAGTTATGGCATGTTGAACAGGGCTTGAAAATGTTTCACGAAAAAGACTTAGGCAAAAGTTCAACCTCCAGATCTAGGGTTTCACTATAGCAAACAGATCGAGGATTGCCGGAGTTGGAGGTCGCCGGAGTGGTTCTCGCCGGAGCAGAGGAGGGATTTGCCAGATCCGGGTCGGGGACGACGGGGATGGCGAGCTGCGGGCGTGGGCGAGGTCGCCGGAGTGCGAGCGACGGTGCACCGCGGCGCTGGGAGGGTGGCAGCGGCCGGCCGGAGGAAGAATGGCGGCGAGGTGGCGCTGGCGCGCCGGCCAGAAGTGGCGGACGGCAGCGGGGAGGCGCGGCTCCGCTCGGGCGGCGTGAGCGCACGGAGGCGGAAGGGCGACACGGGGGCAGCGCGGGCTCGGCGGGCCCCACGTGGGCCTGGCGGGCTGGCGGTGGAGGTGGCCGATGCGGGACACGTGGCGCGTGGGGATTGGTGCGAAGCGGCGACAGCATTCGTCCGGCGGCGGCCGGACGTGTCCGGTGACGACGGGGACAAAAATTAGGGTTTGGACTGCGAGATTTCGGGGGGAGGTGCAAATATATAGGTAGAGGGAGCTAGGAGAGTCAAAATGAGGTGTGGTTTTCAGCCACGCGATCGTGATCGAACGGCCGAGAGGAATGAGGGGGTTTGGATGGGTTATTGGGCAACTTTGGAGGGGTGTTGGGCTGCAACACACACGAGGCCTTTACGGTTCCCCGATTAACCGTTGGAGTAACAAACAGACTCCAAATGGCACGAAACTTGACAGGCGGTCTACCGGTGGCGTACCAAGGCCGCTTAGCGAATCTCGGTCCATTCCGAGAAAGTTTAACACCCGCACATGCAAAGAGACAAAAGGGGGCGCTGGAGGACGTAGGAGTGTCGGATTGCAGAACGGACAACGGGGAAAATGCTCGGATACATGAGATGAACACGTATGCAAATGAGATGCACATGATGACATGATATGAAATGCAAGACATGGACAAAAGCAAAACAAAGACAAAACCCAACCACAAAGGGAAACTCATATCGCATCTCCGGAAAAGGAAAGAGTCGGAGTACAAATATGGAAAGTTGTATCCGGGGCGTTACAACACTACACCACTACGAGAGGATCTCGTCCCGAGATCTAGGAGATGCAATCGACTCAAACACTCCAACACTCCAACTATTTGGGCATCAAGATGGACTCAAACAAGCAGGTCACAATGGAGCAAAATGTAGAGCACATCATTATGAACATTTTGATATATCATGCATGCAAAACAGAGCTACGGTGACAGAGTTATGGCATGTTGAACAGGGCTTGAAAATGGTTCACGAAAAAGACTTAGGCAAAATTTCAACCTCCAGATCTAGGGTTTCACTATAGCAAACAGATCGAGGATTGCCGGAGTTGGAGGTCGCCGGAGTGGTTCTCGCCGGAGCAGAGGAGGGATTTGCCGGATCCGGGTCGGGGACGACGGGGATGGCGAGCTGCGGGCGTGGGCGAGGTCGCCGGAGTGCGAGCGACGGTGCACCGCGGCGCTGGGAGGGTGGCAGCGGCCGGCCGGAGGAAGAATGGCGGCGAGGTGGCGCTGGCGCGCCGGCCAGAAGTGGCGGACGGCAGCGGGGAGGCGCGGCTCCGCTCGGGCGGCGTGAGCGCACGGAGGCGGAAGGGCGACACGGGGGCGGCGCGGGCTCGGCGGGCCCCACGTGGGCCTGGCGGGCTGGCGGCGGAGGTGGCCGATGCGGGACACGTGGCGCGTGGGGATTGGTGCGGAGCGGCAGCGGGATTTGTCCGGTGGCAGCCGGACGTGTCCGGTGACGGCGGGGGCGAAAATTAGGGTTTGGACTGCGAGATTTCGGGGGGAGGTGCAAATATATAGGTAGAGGGAGCTAGGAGAGTCAAAATGAGGTGTGGTTTTCGGCCACGCGATCGTGATCGAACGGCCGAGAGGATTGAGGGGGTTTGGATGGGTTATTGGGCCAGTTTGGAGGGGTGTTGGTCTGCAACACACACGAGGTCTTTACGGTTCCCCGGTTAACCGTTGGAGTATCAAACAGACTCCAAATGGCACGAAACTTGACAGGCGGTCTACCGGTGGCGTACCAAGGCCGCTTAGCGAATCTGGGTCCAGTCCGAGAAAGTTTAACACCCGCACACGCAAAGAGACAAAAGAGGGCGCTAGAGGACTTAGAAGTGTCGGATTGTAGAACGGACAACGGGGAAAATGCTGGGATGCATGAGACGAACACGTATGCAAATGAGATGCACATGATGACATGATATGAAATGCAAGACATGTACAAAAGCAAAACGGGATCAAATAATGACTCAGGAGTCTAATCAGAATATGTCTATGTGCATATGCAGGCTTCACTGCTGGCCGCTGCCGCACGTACTGCGGAGGTTGCTGTATTGAAGCAGGACCTTGAGCGGTCCGAAGACAAGCTCGGCCTTACCAAGAGGCAGCTCGAGGAGAGCAAAGGTAAGCAATACCTTGTCTATATATTAAAAAGAAATTCGGTTGTAAGTAATAGGATCATTATGAATTTGTCAGGGGCAATAACCGAGGTGGCGACCCTGAGGAAGGCGCTGTCCGAGGCCGGAGACAAAGCGGCCATGGAGTGCATTGAGCGCGAAAAGCAAGAAGCCTGGGTAGGCGAGGTACAACAAGAGCTCGAGGTTCTCGCCAAAAAACATGAGTCCTTGGAGCTTGACTCTAAGACTCGAGAGTCAGAGCTTGCGAAGGCGCTCAAAAGCGCACGGAGCACGAAGGCTGAAGCCCACAAGGCCCTCCAGGAGATGGATGCGGTGAAGAATATAGCAGTGGGTAAGGCATTCATTATGCAAAGAAAGCATGTGAAGGAAACTTTCCTTTTACTTACCCGAGTTCGAAGCTCTCTAGGAGCATTCACAGATCTTCCCCGCAGTGTACTGGATGTCGTGGAGTTTTACCGAGCTAAGGAGGGGAGCTCGGCGGAAAAGTTGTTCTGGTCTCAGTATACTGGGACTGAACACCCAATGCCCTTGAGCGACCAGCTGAAGCAACTGGTCGAGCTTCACAAGGCGGCCGAACAGGCCATTAAGAGCTTATAGTCCGGATGTGTCCTGGAAATCCCTACCTAGCAGCTACTTCGGTCTAGTGAGGTGGCTCATGGATGCCTGCCCACGGCTTGAAGTTATAAAACAGTCCGTCTGCATCGAGGGTGCATGCAGGGCTTTTGCCCGGGTGAAGGTGCACTGGGCGAAGCTGGACGCCGTAAAGCTGGTGAAGGAGGGTCCGCCAAAGGGCGAGGAGCATCACTGCCCTGAAATGTATTATGATAGTGTCCTGAAGGGTTCCCACCTTGTGGCGGAGGAATGTGCCAGAGATGTAATTTTCGAATGAACATGCTCATGTGATCCTGTAATATGAAACGAGTTCATTTGCTCTATGCAATGCTTTTTGAATTTAAAATATTACCTTATGTGCGGCCGTTTATAAAATTTGAGAGTTGGCTAGTTGTTGGCTTCTTCCCCCATGTAACTAGTACTGGGGTGTTCGGGATAAACCTGAGCACTCTTTATCCCAATTTTGGGTCCTTTGAGGGAGGTGTTCAGCACAACGAACGAGGCAATCAGACTATAAGGCTTTATCATTCTCACTTAGCCATAGAAGTCTACAATTTTAAATTTTGGCGAAGCCCCTAGTATTCGGAGGGCCAGATTGGGGGCGCTATATACGCCTAAGTCGGACAAGGCCGACTCCTCGCCCAAAGCGGAACAAGTCTTTAAGGACTTGAGACCTCTCGAATAGCGACCAGCTCTTGCCTTATCATGACAGTCAGTTTTCGACTTTCTCTACTGAGGTGCTTGTCCGGAAGAACCGGGACACAATCGCAGTAGTTCTCCCAGTGCTACTTTAGCCGATATAGCGGAACGTAAGGTACCAAAACATGGGAGCCGCGTAAACCAAACTATTGACCCAAGACATGATTCGGAGCTGATGCATATACTACTATAAGTTCGGGGTGCCACATTGTCAAAAGTGTTCGGACTTCTCACGCCGTATTATGGGGTAAATGAAAGCCCCTGGCGTACTGACCGTACCAACACGTATGGGTGCAAGTTGTCGTAAATGAACATATAAGAAAAAAGGGATGAATAATGCAATAATAGACTAATGCTATGCATTGTTATTTAAATAATACGTCGAAGTGTACTGATACAAGTAGTGTAATAAGCAGAAAATAGGACTATTTGACATGTCCTATCCAAGGGCAAGCTGCGTATGGATAGTAGAAAGCGGGTATATCGATTATTATTAGAGACCACTTGGGGGTTCCCTTGTACATCTTAGCTTCTTGCCTCCTTGGTTGTTCCTTCCCGTAATGTGTCCGGCAATCATACTGCCGGAAAGGGCTTCCAGAGAGTTAAGTCCTGAAAGACAAAAAATGATAAAGGTATGCAGCCCCTAGGGCGGTTAAGCCGCATTGCGGGACGTGCCCTGATCGTGCCCCCGCCTTTGCCCATGGTATTTTCATTTTGCAATTATGTACGCGCGGCATGGATTTCGTCGCTTGACTGGGACTGGGACGGGGGCCGAATTCCTAGGCGAGCTCTGAACGTGCCAGGCGATCCTGTTGCAGTTTACTCCGGACTCGCTTGATGGTGTCCGAGGGCTGAATCACCGAATTGGTGGTTTGCCTTAAAAGGTTGCTTTGTGCTTCTGTTGCGAGGGCCGCAGTGTTCTCTTCTGTGCGGAGCCAGCGTTCTGTGTTTCCATTGACTGTTATGACCCCCCTAGGTCCTGGCATCTTGAGCTTGAGGTATGCGTAATGCGGTACCGCATTGAATTTTGCAAATGCGGTTCGCCCGAGCAGTGCGTGATAGCCACTGCAGAACGGGACGATATCGAAGATTAACTCCTCGCTTCAGAAGTTGTCCAGAGATCCGAAGACAACTTCTAGTGTGATTGAGCCCGTGCAATGGGCCTCTAAACCTAGGATGACGCCCTTAAAGGTGGTTTCGGTGGGTTTGATCCTCGAGGGATCTATACCCATTTTGCGCACTATATCCTGATAGAGCAGGTTCAGGCAGCAACCACCATCCATAAGGTCTCGAGTGAGGTGAAATCCGTCGATGATGGGGTCTAGGACCAGTGCGGCAGATCCGCCATGACGGATACTAGTGGGGTGGTTCCTGTGATCGAAGGTGATCGGACAAGCGGACCATGGGTTGAACTTTGGGGCGACGGGCTCCATCGCATAGACGTCCCTTAGTGCACGTTTCCGTTCCCTATTGGGAATGTGGGTTGCGTATATCATGTTCACCGTCTTCACTTGTGGGGGAAACCTCTTCTGTCCTCCCGTGTTCGGTGGCCGGGGCTCCTCCTCGTCATCACTATGCAGCCCCTTTTCCTTGTTTTCGGCATTTAACTTACCGGCCTGCTTGAACACCCAGCATTCTCTGTTGGTGTGATTGGCTCGCTTATCAGGGGTGCCATGGATTTGACATGAGTGATCAAGTATGCGATCTAAACTGGACGGGCCCGGAGTACATCTTTTGAATGGCTTTTTCCGCTGACCAGATCTAGAGCCTCTGAATCCGGCATTGACTGTCGTATCATTGGTGTTATCACCGTTGTTGCGGTGCTTTTGTCTGTTATGATGTGGTCTGTCGTTGGCATCTTTGGTATCCGAAGTGCCCGGATTCCTTGATGTGTTGTTGCTGCGAGTCAGCCAGCTATCCTCGCCCGCGCAAAAGCGGGTCATGAGTGTCGTGAGGGCTGCCATAGACTTCGGCTTCTCCTTGCCGAGGTGCCGGGCAAGCCACTCGTCACGGATGTAATGCTTGAATGCCGCTAAGGCCTCTGCATTCGGACAGTCGACAATTTGGTTTTTCTTAGTTAGGAACCATGTCCAGAATTGCTTGGCCGATTCCCCTGGCTGCTGAGTTATATGACTTAAATCGTCAATGTCCGACGGTCGCACATAAGTGCCCTGGAAATTGTCCAGGAATGCATCTTCCAAATCCTCCCAACTGCCGATGGAGTCTGTTGGCAAGCTATTCAACCAATATTGAGCTGGTCCTTTGAGTTTTAGTGGGAGGTACTTGATGGCATGCAGATCATCACCGCGAGCCATGTGGATGTGAAGGAGGAAATCCTCAATCCATATAGAGGGATCTGTTGTACCATCATACGATTCAATATTTACGGGTTTAAAACCCTCCGGGAATTCGTGATCCATAACTTCATCAGTGAAGCATAGGGGGTGTGCTGCACCTCTGTGTCGGGCTATATCACGACGCAGTTCATATGAGTCTTGTATGCTGTATTCGGCCTGGCCGGATTTACTTTTAGTGTATCCAGCGCGACAGTCATTGTCCCGCGTTGGCACGCGCCCCCGTGACCCTTATATTTACCTTGCATGTTTTACCCTGCTGTCCAATACGTCTCGCAGGCCCGTGTGTTGCCCCGGGCCTTGGTATTTTTGATTGAGTGGCGGCGGGGTGCAGGCTGAACTTCAGGCTGAAACGCCTCTCTGTCTCGGCCTCGCGGTGGCCGGTCAGCCGCATCGTACGCTAGTGATGCGGGTTTCAATGCTTCCTCCTCGAGGTGAGGTAGCAACCTGCGCTTTGGATAACTCTTGGTTGGGCGCTCGAGTTCGTATTCCTCGGCCGCAAGGACTTCGGTCCATCTATCTGCTAGCAAATCTTGATCAGCTCGAAGCTGTTGTTGCTTTTTCTTCAAGCTATTTGCTGTGGCTATAAGCCGGTGCTTGAAGCGCTCCTGTTTGATGGGATTCTTAGGCACGATAAATTCTTCGTCGTCGAGGCTCACCTCGTCTTCGGAGAGAGGCATGTAATTGTCCTCCTCTGATTCTCTATCTGTTGCCTGCTCTGGAGGGCTAGCTGGTTCACCCTCCCACTCTAAATCATGTTGGGGGGGATTGTTGTCGTCTTCGGCACTATCCGGAGTGTTATTGTCTCTTGTGCCGGTATCACTACTTAGAGCAGCGCTGCTGACGTTGGCACTTGGGTTGCTTCTTGGAGGGTTCATCCTCCGTTGTCTCATCGCCATTGCCTTCTTTGGGGGTGTCCACCATGTATATATCATATGAGGAGGTGGTGGTCCAGCGCCTTGTGGGCGGTGGTTCCTATTCGTCTCCTCCATCGTCGTCCATACCGTCGATGTCTTCGGAGTCGAAGTCGAGCATGTCGGTTAAATCTTCGAGAGTGGCTACTAAGTGGGTGGTGGGTGGGCAGCGAATTTCCTCGTCGTCCGCATCCCATTCTAGACGGACATAGTTCGGCCAAGGTTCTCCTGACAAGGAGAGAGACCTTAATGAATTTAGCACATCACCGAAAGGCGAGTGCTGAAAGATATCCGTGGAGGTGAACTCCATGATAGGCGCCCAATCGGATTCGATAGGCACGGATGCAGGCGGCTCGGAGTCCGTGGTTGGAGACGAATCCAGTGGTCCGGCAACATGGCTCTCGTAAGGGGTGAAGTCAGTATCCGGCTCCATCGCCACTAAGAGTGCGGCCTCCATGCCGGGGTCTATCCCTCGGTCCTCGAATGGCACAATTTTCTCCGGATTGAAGGCCGGAGTAGTTGCAGATGCGATCTCTCGAACACTATCCGACGGCAGAGTTGCGTCATGCTCGTCATGATTGTGCGACGCACCTGACATGGCCTCGAATCCGTCAAAGATCAAGTCTCCATGGATGTCGGCAGTGTAGTTTAAGTTTCCAAACCTGACCTGATCGCCAGGGGCGTAGCTCTCGATCTTCTCCAGATGGCTAAGCGAATTGGCCCGCAGTGCGAAGCCGCCGAATACGAAGATCTGTCCGGGGAGGAAAACCTCACCCTGGACCGCATCGTTACCGATGATCGAAGGGGCCATCGAGCTTTCCGGTGATGGCACAGTGGAACTCTCAATGAAAGCACCAATGTCGGTGTCAAACCAGTGGATCTCGAGTAGGGGGTCCCGAACTGTGCGTCTAAGGCGGATGGTAACAGGAGGCAGGGGACACGATGTTTACCCAGGTTCGGGCCCTCTTGATGGAGGTAATACCCTACGTCCTGCTTGATTGATATTGATGATATGAGTATTACAAGAGTTGATCTACCACGAGATCATAGAGGCTAAACCCTAGAAGGTAGCCTACGGTATGATTTTATGTTGTTCTACTGACTACACCCTCCGGTTTATATAGACACCGGAGGGGGCTAGGGTTACACAAAGTCGGTAACAAGGGAGGAGATCCACATATCCGTATTGCCAAGCTTGCCTTCCACTCCAAGGAAAGTCCCATCTCGACACAGGACGAAGTCTTCAATCTTGTATCTTCATAGTCCAACAGTCCGACCAAAGGATATAGTCCAGCTGTCTGTAGACCCCCTAATCCAGGACTCCCTCACCCCACCACCACCCTTTTCTAGTAGTCTGTAGGATCATATTCTTGTGTGCTTCTATTGCTGCTAACCATGGCAGGATCACAAGTCGATCAAACTGACTAGGAGAACATGACGAATAAGGAGTTGCATGATAAATTTCAGCAAATGATGACTGAACAGGTGCAAGATAATTGGCTTTGAGAAGACGTTCGAAACAAAGCTCGATAACAAATTTAATGAACTACTTGCGCGTCTTCCACAACAACAACAGCAACAACAACAACAATGACGACAACAATGACAACGTCGACTGATTAAATGCGGTATTGTTGAGGATAACAACAACAACGACAAAAAATATGTAGAAGAATATTATTAGGAATTACAAACTGGCATGATTAGATGTGGTATTGTTGAGGATAATGAAGCTATGCTTGCAAGTTTTATGGGTGAATTAAGTAGAGAAATTAGACCATTCTAGAGTACAAGGAGTATAATAATATCACTCATTCATTCCATCTTGCTTGTAAAAGCTAAACGTGAAGTGCAGGATCGACAAGCATTGGCACGAACTAACTATTCTGCAGGTCGACCTTCCTCATGGACACTGCATTGGCACCTCCATCAGCTGCCACCTCCAGTCGTGATACAAGAAAGCAGGCACAACCACAACTATCTACCAAGGGCACACCTGTTGGGCTTGTACAGAGCTCTTCTTCTTCCATGGCATCAATAGGGCACACAAGTGATATTATTTGTCGTCACTGTAAGGGAAGAGGTCATTATGCAAGAGAATGCAAATCTCATTGTGTGATGATTGCTACTGAGGATGGTGGTTTTGAGTCCGCTAGTGACTATGATGAGGAGACTTTGGCTCTTATTACACGTGAAGAACAAGGTGGAGATGATTCTGAAAATGAGATGCAATACATGGCTCCTGGAGACGCACACAGGTATGAATGTTTAGTTGCTCAACGTGTTTTGAGTGTTCCACACAAGCAGAGCAAAATCAGAGGCATAATTTGTTCCATACAAAGGGAGTTGTGAAGGACCGTTCTGTTCGTGTCATCATAGATGGAGGGAGCTGAAACAACTTGGCTAGCATGGAGATGGTCGAGAAGCTATCTCTCACCACAAGACCACATCCACATCCTTACTATATCCAATGGTTCAATAACAGCAGCAAGATTAAGGTAACACGTACTGTTCCTGCACATTTTAGTATCTCTAAATATGCTGATTATGTTGATTCTGATGTGGTACCCATGCAAGCATGTTCCTTACACTACAGAAAAATACACTTCCGTGATGATACGTGTTTGTCAGAGTAGGTCACGTTTTCTGTCATGCATGTACATCCATGACAAATTTATGATAGAATCAAGATAGTCCTACCTATGCTGTCGTAGAAATGTTCCTTGACATTACCAAAATTATCATCACGGAAGTGTCCACTTCCATGACAATAAATCACGTGTCACAGAAGTGCTTTCATCAAGGGTGACCGACACATGGCATTCACCGTAACGGAATGCCGTTAAGCTATCGGGTCCGGTTTTGGATCCGATAACCCGTTAACAGCCCTGACCAATGGGGATTTTCCACGTGTAAATTCATCATTTGCTAGAGGAAACACATGTCGGCTCACCGTTGGGACAGATGTCATCCACTCATTGGACCCAAAGCGCCTATGATATATCAACACGTGGCACGGCCCAACAGAGGCCCATTCATGTGAAAAAGCCAGCCCGTTTGACTTGGTCAAAAGGTGGCGGGCCGGCCCATGGAAAGCCTATTAACGGCTTGTTCGCGTATAGCCCATTTACAGCCCACTAACCCAGGGCCCGTTTACGGCCTATCTGAATTAGGCCCAGTAGCGTCATCTGGGCCGTCCAATATAATTCCAGCCCGTTTTAACTTCCGGCCCATGTATGGCCCATGGCGTCTTTCAGCCCGTATGAGGCCCTTATTACTGTTGGCCCATTAACGTCCCATGGTAAAACTGGCCCGTAATGAACAGTGTATCACTTTATACCCATTAACGGCAGGTCATGAAACTGGCTCGTAATGAACAGTGTATCACTTTATACCCATTAACGGCCCATTATTCCGTTGGGCCGTTTCCAGCCCATGTTATATTTTGGCCTTCTTGGGGCCCATTTTTTCTTGGGCTCATTTCCACATTCGTTTACTTATGGGTCGTTGCTGTCATTTTCTGCTTGTGGGCCAAATTCAGCCCGTGGTTACAGTCGGCCCATTTGTGGCTCGTTAATACGTTGGGCCATTTTCATAGCGTCATGAAAATACGGCCGATTAACGATGGCCCATTATGGTCAGCCCATGAACGGACAATTTCAACTCTAGCCCATTTACGACCATAATGTGGTCTGTTATTGGCCCATGTTTGGCCAACCAATCAAAAGCCCGTAGAAGGCCCATTGTGTCTACGGCCCGTATAAGGCCCATTGTTTCTACGCCATGTAGAAGGCCCATTGTTTCTACGACCCTTAGAAGGCCCATTGTTTCTACGGCCCATACGAGGCCCATGTTAACTATTGTCGGTGGGCATCAAAGTTTTCCACTAGTGAAAATATAGGGAACACCCTACACTATACAAAAATGGCTTACTGTTTTCTTCAACCGGTGGCTGCACATTAAGAACAAATTTTGTATCGCACCAAAAAAATTACAACTATAAAACAAAGGGAAGGTTGGCATAAAAGTTAACAGTCTAGCAGATAAAGGCACCACCAGAAGTTCAGAAGCTCAGTTCATTTGACCTGACTGTTACGTTTTCATGCTATATTGTCCGATGGAGCACCATAACCTTCGCCTTCAGTTATCCTAGGCACCTGAACAACATAGCAAATGTCTGATAGTCTGGTTTCAAAACCATGCATATCTTGACAACATCAAACAATGTCTCTCCTTGTTTCATAAAGGGTCTCTGTTAGGGAATGGACTTGTGTCTGGAGCGTAGATAGAACATTGTTTTGAGCTTGCATATCTTGATCATGAGGCAGTTTGGACGAGATTGCCTTAACAACCAAGCCAGTATTATGCAAGAATGTGCTTTTGGCACTGTTAGTGGCCAGGTACGGACCCACTCCAGCAAGAGCTGACATTGCGGTTATAGTTGCCTCGCCACCTTCAGAAGGCGGCGGTTCCACCATTTTTTCCATAGCTCGCTGAAAAGTTGTGGTTTTACATTAGTAGTACCAGAACAGAAGATATTAAGGAGGTAGAAAAACCAAACAAAATAGCTTTGGTCTATATACATAACTTATTCTGGTGAACCCATGTAAAATAATAGTTGTATTTTATTGCAAAGTACATAATAAAACCAGGTTCCAAACATATGACCATGTACCATCGCTAATGTATTGTCTATTTATTCACATTGTATTGAGGGCTAAGGATAAAGAGACGAAGTTTATAATACGGTAAGCATAGTATGGCATTGTTCATATCACAAAACAACTGAGAACAGACAAATAGGCAATTGTAACGTTGTGTGGGCAAGTCCAGCACAGAACTAGATTACAGGTCAAGATCAAAGGAACATCACTCCTCTCTTTTAAACCTTGTAAGGTGCAATGATACGCTAAGACAATTGTGTATAAAATTGAAAAGAGTAATAGACATTGGCTGCAAACCATGCAGTTCAAGGCACAAGTCAGAGTAAGTAGTAGTTAAAAGGCATGAGGATTAAGGACTTACAACAACGACTTTGATTGGTGTAGTCATGTCCTTCTTCTTGCTGGTGTGACAGTCCTTGAAGATTTCGACGACATTTGGTTCAGGTACTTTTTGGTCCTTGTGGGCTTTCCTCTACATTTGGAACAAGTCAATATAGATCTGATAATATGGTATAGCAAAAAGAGTGCAACAGCTACTAATTACAAGAGCCTCGCAGTGTGCAATATAGCTATGAGATCCTGTCGTCTGTTGGAATTTCACTTTCGTATGGTTCGCCTTATTCTTTGAACAGTTCACCTACAAGAAGATAGATTTGTGTGGCACATGCGTAAATAGGACTTCAACATGTGATCTGATCACATATATATAATATACCTAATACTTCCGATCGGACCAGTATTTAACGAGGCCTCTCCAGTCTTCATCAGATATATTTTCCACTAGAGATGTTTGGGCAAGTTCACTGTTAGCCTTGCCTTCAAAGTGAGTTTTCCTCAAGTTATACCGATACTGTCGTAAGCAGACTTGAAAACATGGGTGCAAGCTTGTCTGGTTGCATCATCTTGGCTATCCAACTTGAACCTCATCTATTGAAAATTATGGGAGTCTCATTATTGGCAACCTAGAAAGTATTGGACAGAGCAAGACGATATTACTAGTTTCCATACGTAACCATACTTACAGATAAATGGTCGAGGAAGGTGTTGAACTGGGTTTCGTCTTTGTCATTCCTGTATTGAATCCATGTTGGGACACTACAAAAAAAGACACATCTGTGACATTTTGGGCAGAACAAAAAAAATTTCTGTCATACCTATGCCACTTCTATGACGATAATTGTGACAAAACCCGGTATCATCATAGATGTGGTGGGGTCCTACTTCTATGACAAAAAATCCTGATAGAAAATGGGCTTTTCGTCCTGCGCGGGCCCGAGACGCAACTGCATGACATTCTTTGGGCCGTCCCTGAGGGAAAAAAACCATGGTAGAAGCGAGGGCGAGGAAACTATCGGGCTGTTCCCAGTTACGGTGGGTGGTCGGGGCCTAGCGATGCGTGTTTCTCTCGTACACACACGTGAGTGGGTGCCAGGTGTTGGGCTCTAACTGAACCCGAGCGATTGCACTGTAGGCTACGCGTTACTGAACCCGAGCGATCGATCGATGGCTGTTAACTGAACCCGATCAAGCGATTCCTTCGCTACTGCTGCTAACTGAAGCCGATCGATGCTGCCTATGGATGAACAATGAGCGTGCTAGGGGGTTTGGATGAATAGTTCTCAGTGGGGTGGATGAACAGGACCCCGTGGTGTTGCCTCTGGATGAATAGGACCCCAATCGATTGAGCTGGTTGGGGCTGGATGAACAGGACCCCGTGGAGGGCAGGATGAACAGGACCACCCCGTGGAGGGTAGGATGAACAGTAGACGGTGGAGGGATGGATGAATAGTAGCCCATGGAGTGGTGGTTGAATAGGAGCCCATGGAGAGGGCTGGTTGAACAGTAGCCGGTGGAGTAGCGTGCGGTGGAGGCTGGATGAACAGTCGCAGGTGGAGGCTGGAGGAGGTCGACGGTGGATGAACAGTAGCCCGTGGAGGGTGGAGGGGGTCGACGGTGGAGGTGAACAGTATCCCGTGGAGTCCCGTTTTGCGGTACGCCACACCCCTCCCGATGAACAGGACCCCCGTTTCGACAGTAGCGCTCCAACACAAGTCCATTTCCTCCGTTTTGCGGTACACCACACCCCTCCCAATCAACAGGACCCCCATTTCGACCGTAGGAGGTTCGTTTCCTCTGTTTTGCGGTACGCCAGACCCCTCCCGATGAAGAGGATCCCATTTCGAACGTGGCCGGTCGAACACAAGGGCGTTTCCTCCGTTCTTTGGTATGCCAGGCCTCATTTCCATCGGTTGTTCCGTCCAAGCCCTCCCGATGAACACGACGACGCATTCCGTTCTGACCCAGCCGGTTGGATCCCCATGAACAAGATGACGTCATTGTTTCTCCGTTCCGACCCAGCCATGTACACGAGCCCTAGCCATACGTACGCGTGAGTAGGCGTTCGAGACCCCGCCAGTATGTACGTACGTGGGTGTATTTACTTTCTTGCACCCTGTCTATTGTATGTACGTGTACATGCTACGTGTGCGCCTCTACTACGACACGTGCGCGCCTATACATCGACCGGTATGTACGCACACGTTCGTGACCAGAAATGACAACTCTACGTACGCTTTGACCAGGTGGGTCCCGACTGTCAGGCACTTCCTTGCATGTAAAGATGTAGCTGGTGGGTCCCAGCAGTCAGGGGGGCGAATCGTTTTTTTTTGCCTGGACGCACTTCCTTGCATGCGAAGATGTAGCTGGTTGGTCCCAGCAGTTAGGGGAAACTTTTTTTCACGAAATACGGTGGCCCGTCCGGTGGGTCCCCGCTATCAGGTGGAGGAATAATTATTTTGCGTGTAATAAGGAGGCGCTTCCTTGCTGTGGTCGTGGACCCAGCTGTCAGCCTCTCCACGTACAATCCACGTCCGATGGAAGCCATTCCTTGACCATGTTGACCACGCCACATCGAGAGCACCAGGACAGTAGACGACGGCGAGGCCTAGGAAGGGGACAATGCGGAGCCGGGGAAGACGTGGCAGTGGAAGCCCGCGCAGAGAGGAGTACGAGGGTTCACTGGTTCGGTTGCGATGTGAGGCTGTCATCGCCGCAAAAGAACAGGGGGTGTGGGTGAGTAGAGGGATGGCCTGGCCAGTGGTGGGAATAGTAGGGGCGGTGAGGCCTCCGCGGCAGCACAGCCGGCCACGGGAGGCAGGAGCATGCGGCATGACCGGCGCTGCTTTGGGCGGCTGGAGCAACAAGACCAGAGGTTGAAGAAGCGCTACAACCGTTAGATGGACATATGGTCACTGGAGCTAGAATCGTTCATATTGACTAAGTTGACATAGCACTCCATCCCCGTCAACTTAGTAGGCCCACAAGTCAGCCTCCCACCAAGGTGGGTCCCAACTAGCAGGGGGAGTATTCATTTTTGTGTGCATAATAAGGAGGCACTTCCTTGCATGCGAAGATATACCTAGTGGGTCCGACCTGTAAACAGTGGGAATATTTTTTCGTGAAATACAGAGGCCCTTCCGATGGGTCCCAGCTGTCAGGTGGAGGAATCATTATTTTGCGCATAATAAGGAGGCATTTCCTTGCATGCGGCTGTGGACCCAATTGTCAGCCTCTCCACGCACAGTCTACTTCCGATGGTGTTGTTCGTTGACCACGTTGACCACTCCGCGTCGAGCGCATCCAAGCTGGTGGACGACGGCGAGGCCCCGGACAGCAACGAGCCGGAGATGGGAAGACGCGGGAGTAAAGTCACAGACGGAGATGTGTATGAGGGTTAACTGGTTCTGGTGCGGTGTGGTTTGGCAGTCGATGGAGAAGAACATGAGGTGTGGAGGGGTGGAGGGATGGCCTGGCCAACGGTGGAGTAGCGCTTCACAGGGAAGCGTGCTAAGCAGAGCTGCTAGTAGCAGGAGGCGGGAGCAGGTGGTCCCGGCGACGCTAGAGGAAGAAATCGAGAGATTGAAGATGGATGCCGGTCATTGGATGTAAATCCAACGGCTAACGATGTCAGAATCATTTGTTGACTAAGTTGACAACGACTTGCATTGGCTTCGGCCAATTGGCCCACTTTTCAGCCTCCAAAAATGTGGCACGTATTCAACCCATTTTTCAGAATTTACAGTCTTTTTTTTGCGAGGTAGAATTTACAGTCCATTTGATCTCTTTTTTTTGAATTACAGTCCATTAGCTGGGCTGGGTGAACAAATAATGTAGCGTGCATGCGGCCCATTTATGTTTTTCCTAAAAAATTACAGGCCATTTGCACTTTCTCGAAATACACGGTTTTGCTGAGCTGATTCTAATTATAATGTTGGGGTGAGCGCAACAATGTTATCAAAAAATAAACAGGGGCTGAGCATTTTGTTATATATATATATATATATATATATATTTAAATAATAAGTGATTTATTATTACATTGGTCCTTAAATCTTACTAAGAAATTATTTTTATAAGTTAACAAGATGTGGGATAATGTTTTCTTAGATATGTATGTACCTGCTAAACATATGATGACAATAACAATAATATATAATAACATATAAAATAATTTAAATATATATAATATAGTTAGAAGGGAAACATAAGTTGGACCAGGCGTTCCTATTCTTATATAGAAAAATAGAACAGACCTCTGCGTTTTCTTCAAAAAAATACATAAATTGGGCTGCCGATGTTCAAGGAAAAATAAAACCTCGGATGGGAGGTCCATAGGCCAGTCGATACATGACGGCCGTCAAGAAAATACAAACAGCCTTGTGGACCTCCCACTCGAGGTCGTGGGCTACGCACGTTATAAAAGAAAGCCTAGACGGGGCAGCCCAAAACCTAGTTGATACTTGCTGCCCCAGTGATAATAAATGATACCTGCCAGCTCCCCGGCTTCGTTGTGAATTTATCTCCTATAGTAATTACGTTGAAGCACCTGAAAAAGTAACTATGTTGACAAACCCATGGGCCCCAACGTTAGTATAGCATTAGGAGGAAGTATTTTTTCGATGAGGCACTGGCTTGCGTACGGCCATAGCCTGGTGGGTCCCGACTGTCCACCTCTCCACGTACAGTCCTCTCTAGATTCCTCTCGTTTTTCAGCATGTTGACAACGGCAGACAGCAGTGTCGCGACGAGCGCACAAAGGCGCAGGAGGAGATCCAACCTGAGGAAGTGCCTTATTAGTAACAGAACAACTGAACTAGCCCAGTGGCTGAGTGACACTACCCGACAGCTGTTCCGCCCGGGTTCGATTCCACCTGTGCAGAGAAAATATCTCAAAAAAATTTGCCTCTGCCTTTATTGACATGTGGGTCCCAATTGTCATCTACGCACACCACGTCCTACACTTGCCAAAACTTCGTCCCTCGTTTTCTCTGTTTTTTGCACACTTGACATTGTGTGGGCATTTTGAAAATAGCATATCTTTTTGACTGTGCATCATATGAAGATGTGCTATGCATGAATGTTGATCAGCATGATTTTAACTGGCTGGTAGTTCTAGTTTCGACCATGAATAAAACTTCCAGCATGATGTTAACACTGTTTGAAAAGGCCGTGTTAATATAAATGCCCTGCCTCTGAAAGTTGCAGTTTCTTATCTGAAACTGAACTTGAAGTTTCTTATCTGAAACTGGAACTTGCAGTTTATTCTCTGAGAATCACATTGTATGCACTTCTACACTCCTTTGAAACTACATTTTTTAAGTGCTAAAAATAGATATCTAGAATTGGTTCTTCTTCCAGAAAAGAGTACACCCCTAGAAAACTGCCAATATAAGCTACTAGTATTTTTTAAGTCTAAGCTACTAGTATTTGGTTAGAGGATTTGCTGCCAAGAGAGATCCATCCACAGTGAGCGCCACACATCCCACTATTGGTGGGGGATGCCAATGCTTAGATGGAGCAGGCTTGGTGTCGGTAATTTTTACTTGGCACCTCGGACTCTGCATATATGCCGGTTCCATCTGTACATTTGTGCAGTTCCACCAAAATGCAGCTGAATAAGCCCGTTTGCACAGATAATGAAAAGGCGTGATTAGATTATATTGGCACTAGTTGATGAAACATACACTAATAAACAGAAGAAAATATTACATCATACTGGAAATCGACCCAAGTCTCCCCGATACACCTTCTGCCAATGATGAACATCAGTGTACAGTGGTAGTACAAGGAGGGGCCTTGAGACATTCAAATCTCTATTTTTGTGCAGATCAACTAAAATTAAGCACCCCAGTTTGCAGAAACGCTTAAACATTAACAATGGGACTAGTTGATGAAACATACATTAACAAAGAGAAGCACTTTCTTTATCTACATTGGAATGAAATGATAGAGAGGACACTCGCTCTATTTTAACTGTATTATTACTTCATTTTATCAGTGAGACTAGGGTCGAGCAGGTGGCAAACGAGGTGTACCGTGCGTCGCAAGGATGAAGGCCGGGGGTGCTTAGACTAGGATGCTGAAGCTGGCTCTTTCAGTCCCTATCTTCCCCCTGATGTTTCTGTGGTAGCATTTGGGTTGTAATCCAAACTTGGTCGAGCTGGTATTGTGTCCCCTACCTGGTTAGCTTCTGTGGCGAACTTGTCTCCTGCTAGTACTCAGTCCATTCTAGTAGTAGTTGCATAACTGCCCGATTACACTGAGATGTTGTCGGATAATGGTTCTCTATGGTTGGGTTTCTTTAATGAAATCGGAGGGAACCCCCTCTTCCGATATATAAAAAACAGTGGCACTAGCGGTGCCAAAACATGGCCTCAAATTAATAGTGCCACTAGATTAAGGTGCAAAATAATAACATTACTGCTTTATCATGGCAGTGCCAAAGCAGTAGCACAAGAGAAGAATCAACATGAAGGATCTTTGGCAAACAGTCAGACCAAAAAGGAACATACCTCGTGTTGGGAACCATATCTGTAGTCAACGCCATCGTAGAAGGGACGACACCAGTCACCAACATGGATGATTCAATTCATGGGACATTTTGGTGCAGTTCACCTAAAATGAAGCAATGTCCCATGAGCTAGCAGCTTCTTCTTCTTGTTGTTGTTTTAAGAAAGGGGCTCCAGCCCCGGTTCCATTTACATCAGAAAACGAAACCCACAAAGCTTCTTCATTAGTTGCAATAAAATTGAGCAACATTAAGGTTGGTCGTGAAGCTCCTGGAGAGTAGGCGTACTAGGACAGTTGCATCTCTAACGAAAAGAAGCAACTTATCTTAATGGGAAATTTAGTAGGACATGAAAAAAAGTGCCATTGATTCATATTACTCGAGGCATTACATTGAAAACAACATTGGTTTAACGTGTCCTTACTTTTAACAGTGCGACTGCTACATTTTACCAGTGGCATTACATAAGAGTGGCTCGGGGCAACAAATAGTAGAAGAGGATATCTGGGTTGGTCCCATTTTTGTTCCATATATAGCCACCTTATACTGTGTGAGGCTAGCAAATCTAGTGCTGGACTTACTCTATTGATTTGTCCCCTAGTCCCCACTTTCTTTCCTTTTTCAACCAATAGATCGGGTTTATATTGAGTTTGTACAACGTTCCCTTTATTTCCCTATTAGACCTAGAGACCAGTTGGATAGCCAGTCTCTACTACTTTTTGCCCCCATTATTTCCTCTTTCGACCAAGTCCTAGATTCAGGTAACAAATCTTCCCCCAACCCACCCCCTTTCTTCCTTGTTTGAACCAAGTACTACTAGATTTGAGTGCATGAACAAGTTTTACCTCTTAACAATAAAAAATTAGGTGGTTTTCGAACAGCCGATCGATCCTATCTACACGAGGGGGGCTGAGAAATAGTAAAAGATACAAATGCAGCGACGTTAGGAGCTCGGGAAGTAGAGCAAGGCCGGTTTTGAAGGAAATTATACCCGAGGGTTGCCGAGATGTCGCTAGGTGGGCAGCGGGAGGCCGGATCTACCCACACTACGACAGCGAGGAAGAAGGGATGGGAGGCCCTCCCTCGCCAGCGATGCTTGGGAGAGAATGGCAAGGCACGCTGATCGGGACGCGCCGGTAGTGCGTAAGAGCCATCGCCGAGGACGACCGCGTAAATGTTGCACCTTCTCACCTTCCCCAGTGGAGAGGATCCGGTTGGATCTGTGACCAGCGGTGAGTAGAGAGAGAGAGAGAGTGTGGCCACCGCTGTTGTGTTTAGATCTGGAGAGGACGAGACAGTGTGAAGAGAGCAACACTAGGAAGCAAGCGCGGAGGCTCCTGCCTATATAGTGGAGTACTAGTTTTCTTTTGTCTATCGGCTGGAGCCGGCTTAACCTCGGCAATGACTGTTGAGAAGTCTTCATGCACGTGCCCTGGAGGCGCAGTTGTCGTCATTTTGATCTGAAGCACCAGATTATAACATATAACACGAAAAAATGCCACATGACAAGAAATCATAACCTCGCTGCCCAAAGGAGACAAGATGAATCCCGACAAACAAACTAGACGAGAATCAAAGCTCAAATTAAAGATAAACTCATAGAAAAGGGGTCCATCGATAGATGTCCTAATTAACATACCAGGCTTGACCTAGATGGCAGCCTAGTAGTCTTCGTGCATGTCTGCTGGAGTCTTGTCACATGCATGGACGAACTGATCTTCCGTGTCTTGCAGGGATCATCCAGGTACCAACATATGTACTACTTCTATTAACTCACCCGAGTTGCGGGGCCGGGGAGTGTGCCTATGGTCGGTTCTCAATTGCGGTCCCACATGTGTGTGCAAACGCAATATGACGCGCGTTCCATTCGGAGAGCGGCGTGCCAGACCGACTGACCGTCTGGGGTGTGACGCGAACGCGAGGGGCGTGCTGTATACTTAGTACATGTGTACCACCATTTTCTTGAGGCTTTGCTCCATGGCGCAATCCATGGATACAAAATTAGTATACTATACTATTTAAAAGTCGTGGGCGGGGCTTTTCCCGCGCGGTAGGCGGGGCAGTTCGGCCTAGTCGGTTTGACAGAGACGTGAGAAAATGAGGGAGTAGGCTACGGCAAACGTAGGGTTGTGTGATTTGACAGTGAGTTACTGCTGGACAGGTGGGGCCTGGTGATTTGACTTGCCATTACCATTTTAACTATGGTGCTACGGTCGGCTTGAGTCTCCCAATTCCTAACTACCTCCATACAGGTGCCTCTCCCGATGCTCCACCATGTAGAGGCTGGGTCTTGCTTGAGAGCCCACTCCTCCATTTTTTCCTTGCCTCTTTCCCCCAGATATGCAAAAATGCCATGTAAAGCGGGCTTATAGCCCACTAGTGTACTTGATCGTACAGGTGCTAAGCCTGCCACATAGGCATAAAATCTGATGTGGCAAGTTAATTAAGAAGAGACAAACTAGTTTGGTGACCCCAGGAAGAAACGGTGATAAGCACGTGTACCTAGATGAAGCAAACTTAGCAACAAAAAACTAAGCACCTATGCATTGGGGGCTTGAGTTGCTAAGCCATTTAATGCCCATAGCACCTCATCTAAGCACCATTTCATTGGAAGAGCTCACTCCTTGGCAAATGCAATAAATACTACAAAGAAAGAGATAGATAGAAGTAAACAAAAAATGCTCTTATAGCCAACCTTATAGCTAACCTTGTTGTATGAGTGACTAAGTGATGACTATGTATGACGTGCCAACATCAGATAGCCTAACACAACGTGTTAAATCTCCAAGGGCGCAGCCGCATGAGTGAGGCGACAGTCATGGTAGGTGCGACCATGATATGGGCTGCTGGCAGCCCTTGGATCTGAGATCGAACGGTAGCATGCTAAGTTGCTAAAAATTTGCAGAACAACCCTCCAGGATAGGATATTCACCCATAGGTCTAGAATCACGCCACGCAACCGTTCGATCTCAGATCCATGGGCTCTCGGAAGCCCGTATCATGGGAGAATGGAAAGCTTCGTATCACCTGTAATTTTCCCGACGCTTGACATGACATCGAAAGCCATTTAATTGGGCGTCGAGTAGACATGACATCTAATTGGGCCCCCACAGTACTATGCATGAATCCATTTATCCACCAGACAAGCCACTACCCTACCATTCGCACGCGCCCCCCACTCGACATTTTTACAATCGATAAGCCGCTCCTAGTCGTCCCGTCGTTTCACATTATGGCAGTTCCACTAATCCTAACCCTCCTCCCAAATGCATGGTGTCCGAAATCTCCATGATCGGCGGTGAGTACAAGGTTATAACCATCACCGGTGATGAGTTCGACATCATCTACACCTGTTCTTCCGCAATGGTGAAAGAATGCCTTGCTCGCTTCAAACGCATGTTCGAAAACTCAAATGATGAGTGGGTCGCTGGGCTAGATGTTGAGTACACCACAACCCTGGTAAGCGAGAAAAAATCTAAAGGAGGCAGAGAAGAAGAAGCCCGCCGTGATCCAGGTTTGCGTGCATGACTTATGCTTGGTCTACCACATATGCCATGCCGACGTTGAGTGCCAGGATTTTAAGAATTTCCTCAAGGACGGCAAAGTCAAATTGGTCACTGTAGACTTTAGGAACAACAAGGAAATTCTGGGACGGATAGGCCTCATTGTAGGCGACCCCTTCGACCTCCAGAAGAAACGGCTGGTGCCCTCCTGTGATCAGCCTTCAATGCTGACCCTGGCAGGAGCCATGGGTCATCCTTCATACGGTACACTGAAGAAACCTCCGTTCAGGTTTCATCATGCATGGGAGTGGAATGTACTAGATATAGACCACATCCACTACGCTGCAATGGATGGCTACCTTTGTTTCAATATGTACAAGGGTTGGATGAAGAGCAAGATCCAAGTGTGTGGTTCAAGCAAAGAAGTATCGGCCAAGAGGAAAAGGAACAAGCACGAAGTCGAGGACGTGGATGAGGAGTCCGAGTAAGGTGGCAGTGTCGTTGCTCGCGGTGGTTCTAATGCAGTGTCTACCTGATTAGTTGCTTAGTTTAATTTCTGGTGTGCTTAGTTTTATTTGAGGGGTGTGTTGTGTTGAGCCCCCAACAGAACTATGTTATGTTTCTTCTTGTTATATTTCGTACATTTCATCTTTTAGTTGGTATAGAACTACCACTCGTTTCTTCACATTATATACGTACAATATATATGGCCAACATCATATAGCAAGCAGTTTAGTTGTCGAAGAATTTTAGGGTGCTTAGTTTTGTCAAAGAATTCCAGGGTGCTTATTTTTATTTGAGGGGTGTGTTGTGCTGGAGACTATTAACTTATCATTGTGAGAATCGGCTTATTTTTGTCATGTAACATGGTCAACGGGTTTGACATGAAAATAACAATGTCAAATGGCATTTCTAATATACGTTGGCTCCCCCAGATTTTCTTTACTGAGGCAACATAGAACTATATGAGTGCCCTATTAAATTTTGGAATTATTCCGGGTTTGTTTGGCCTTTTTATAAATTAATTGAGTTTCTGGTCATTTAATGTGCATAATCCAAATTTGAACTACAAGCACATGCTCCCGTGCACCAAGGTTGATTGAAAAATCACATGTGTGTCCTCGGGTGAATTTCAAGGTCACATGAAAGAAATGGGAATGAAATTCAAACATCTGGGCATCGTGGTTCGGCCGAGAACATTGAGAAGCTTGGTTTCAAAATTCTTGTAAATCAAAAACATTCCTGAAAATCATGGAACTTTGCATGGTGTCATGTCATGGTACTACCATGTTGTGGTAAAAAAATTGCAGAATAGGAACAAGTTTTGGTATAAGTTTCTTGCAAACCGGAGCTTCTCTCATGAAGGCTCGTGCTTCTAAGAGGGAACGTGTCACCTTTGTGTACATAATTAAAATTTTAAATACAAGCACATGCTCCAGTGTGCCAAAGCTGGTTGAAAAATCACATGTGTGTCCTCAGGTAAATTTCTAGGTCCTGTGCCAGAAATGGGAATGAAATTCAAACATCTGGGCATCATGGCTCGGCTGGAAACATTGAGAAACTTGGTTTTTTAATTCCTATAAATCCGAAACACGCATGAAAATCATGAAACTTGGCTTGGTGTCATGACATGGCACCACTGTGGTAATTTTGATGTCCGATTTGCGAAGGCGCACACATTAACAATCAACAAAGTCATTTTGGAACAAGTGCCGTCACGTTACAATCGGAAACGCAAGTATTATTGAAACAGTGGGCATTCTATTTACCATTTATGTGCCGCCACGCATCCCCTTTTTTATTAGCTAGGAGGCGTCGTGGAGGGTAGCTATTTGAGTACGGGAGGCCTGCGAGCCCTTTGACCTCCATCTGCCGTCCACCTCTCTCCCAAGGTCTCCATTAATGGTGCCCGAGCCTCTGTTTAATGGCGTGGCAATGTCTCACTCGACTGAGATTTAAGAGAGAAAAAGAAAATCTGAAAAGAAAATTTTGCACGGATCTTGATGTAAGTTTCAATGGACCTATATAGCATCTACCGTGACTTATAGCAAGACTGATGAATGTGCGGGCCGCACACGTCACCAACACGACACGAGCTACGTCTGCCTGGTGCACATGCAGTCGGGTGAGTTGTCCAAGTATAGACACAACCAGGCCCTCGTTGGTATCCGCGCCTCGACTTTGGCTGGTTATATTGGAGAGTAGCATAGACTAGTTACTAGTCTATGTTACTAGTACCTTCATAGTGGGTAGTGTCATATATTATATGCATAATTTGGTGATGACCGGTCTCTATATGTACCACCTTTTTTCTTCAATTACATCTTGTTAGTTTTGCTCCATGGCACAATCCATCGATACTACTACTGTACAAATGTATACATTTTTTAAAATGCTAGAGGGCGGGCAGTCTAGCTTGGTCCTTTTCACGAGAGGCGAGGGCCTTTGTGATTTGACGGCTCATTACTGCTGGAAGGCGGGGTCTTGTGATTTGACTGCTCGTATAAATGTGTCGACGACCTGAGGAAGAGCAAAGAACCGTGCGATATACTCAAGTTTTCCACTAGAGTACGACGGAGGAGCACGAAACACGGCAGCCCAGTGCCATATCCTCTACTCTCTACTCTTATTATATATTACTAGCAAGAGGCATTGCTCTATTGGCGATAAAGAATGATCTAACTTGCTAGTCACCTCATTTTTAGCATTGTTCTATTCATGCCTCGCAGGGAAGGTGACACGTGCGGCGAAACACCCGAAGCAAAATAAGAAACACAGGAGCAAAAGAAGAAGGAGGATTATCACCCCAAAAAAGAAGGAAGACGCACACACAAGTCTGGGGCGCTGCTCTCACTACATGAAGGGTTGCTGGCCGCGGAGTCATAACTGCTTCTTCATCGCCTCCACGACCTCCATCTTCATCATTATGTCCATGACGCGGGATTTCTCGATGCGAGCCTTCATCATCTGTTCCACGGCCGCATTACGTACCTTGACAGCAGTTGGGTGCTCGATGCGGAGCTTTGCCAAATCCTCCTTCTGTTCCATGACGAGGGCCTGCAACATCTTCATCGAGGAACTACTATTCTCATGCAACTTCTTCCAGCCGGTGTTCTCCTCCTTCAGCAGGTCGAGCCCGTGGCAGAGCTTCGCGTTGTCCTCCTGAAGTTGCAGGATTTCGTCGGTCGCCTTCTTCTCCGAGGGAATTCTCTTCTTCATCAGCATCACCAAGCCGGCGGTCAACTCCCGCTGCTCATTGAGCTCAGCGGGCATGTCGTCGAGGCTCTCCTTCAGCAGCGCCACCAAGCCGTAGATGAACTCCTTCTACTTATTGAGGTGCTTATTGAGCTTATCGGGCATGCCGTCGAGGGATAACGACTCCAGTGCCGCCAGCTCGGCATGTTCGCCTCTGCGTCTAGGGTGCTCTTGTGTAACATCCCAAATTTTCAATTTGGAATGTTATACATTAGATCATCATGTATATCATATTTTATTTTTGCCTTTGGTTTTGATCCTAGAAAATCCTAAGCAACTCAAGGACCCACGGAGAGAGTTGGGGATTTCGTTATTTGCATATTTGAGTTTTCTCAAATTATGTAAACAGGATCATTTGATTTTATTTATTTTATCATCAATTATTTCTATTAAAAAAATATGAGAGAGGGAATAAAATGACTTTCCCAAAATATAGAAATACTGAGGATTTAATAAAAAAAATCAAATAAGATTTATTTCGGAGTTTTTCGGTATTTTATTTTGAATTTAGGAAAAATGCGCGTTTTTCAAAGTTGTAGTTTGGGCCCAGATAAATGTTCACTTTATCGGGCTTGATTTTAGGAACCCGGCAAAATTTATTTCGTGATTTTTGGAGTCTGTTTAGTATTTCTTTTTATTTTTCTTCCGAGCGGATTTAAAAAAAACGCATAACCGACTTCGGGCCGTATTCGGCCTGGACTCCACCGGCCTAGGCTATATAAGCCGCCTCCCCGGCCCGAGGAGAGCCCAGCCGCCGCCGCCTGACCTCACCCTAGCCGCCGCCGCCGCCCGCCGGAGTTGCGCGCCTTTCATGGATCGCTGCCGCCTCGTTTCCCGAGCTGTTTGTTTTTAAAAAAAATTCTGTTCGTCGTTTTTCTTTTTCGTCGGATTTTCCGCGGTTATTTTCTGATCGCGATTTCTGATCCAATTTTCGTTTTAGTATAACGTTTCGCTCGTTTATCGGAATCAGGCGATTCAAGCGCTTGGAGTTTCATCTCGAAACCCTCTTTTCGAATAATCAACTTCAACAAGTTTTTGCTACTGTAAAATTTGCCCTAGATCCAGATTACTAGAACGAAGTTGTTTTCTTTCGCCATTTGATTTCTTTTGCTTCGTTCGATTTGATTCTTTTTGCCAACCGGAGTTCTTAAGTTGAACCATCTGGTTAGATCTCCTATTTGAGTTTTACTTGTGCATTAGATGAGTACTTATTGTATGCTTGTTGTTTGTCTACGATAGAATACCCGGAGTGCGTCGCCTGTTACGTTGAATCTCTAGGTTTCGCGGATCATCAGCAAGGCAAGTAACACTTTGATCATACCTTTTTCTACAACCCAGTTTTATTGCATTAGATCAATCCTCACACATTGCATGATTAGGATCTAATTAAATTGTGGGATGGGAAGTAGATGAGGTAGTACCTATTACCTGTTTATTATCAAACCTTTGGGAGTTACTTCTATGTTTGCTTATTATGCCATGCTATGATAGTAGACGGGGATTGGGTGAGTGATATCCATGACAGATGTGAGATTGATAATTATTGGTTTATCTAAGGTGGCAACCTAACACACATCTGGGTGGATTGAGGCACCTGGGGTTACCAGGACTTGCCTGTTTTCTTTTGGACCGCCACCCAGGCTCAAAGGGATCATGAGATTATTCATACTAGAAACTTCCTGTGCAGCCACAAGCCATTATGGGCTCTGGCATAGTTGAGTAAGTTGTGTGAACTCTTACAGTGGTAGACTAGCAGATGTAGGGGAAAGTAGGTGTACCGGTCTATCCGTCGTAAGGTGCTAGCGCTTCTGAAAGACTGTGTCTCGGTCATCCGTTTCTCAAACACCATGTAGTGCGAGAAATCCAACGGAGGCGATCGAGTCTTGTGGGGAAAAGTGCGCAAACCTCTGCAGAGTGTATAAACTAATCATGATTAGCCGTGTCCCCGCTTATGGACATCTTGAGTATCTGGTACCTGGATTTTCATGTGAATCTCAACATGTTACTCTAAAATTAATATTGTTGGGTTTTAATGATGATGCTTAATTGGGATTGAGAATGTTGTCAACCATTCTCAATGTTTAACAACCACCATGATAGTAATTAATTTTATTCCTTTGAAGTAGGGAAAAATTGGCTTTACGCAAAAACTGTAACCATAGAGCTTTCCACCAGCCAAATATGCATATAGTATAGCTGTTGCATTCCTTTTTTATCTATGTGTTACCTTGCCAGCATATTCCATGTGCTGACCCGTTTTCGGGCTGCAACGTTAATGTTGCAGACTTTTCAGACGACGATTAAGGAGTTTTAGGTCGTGGTTCTATACTCAGTGATGCCGTTGGAGTTGATGGACTCACTTATCTTCCAAGCCTTCCGCTGTTATCCTTATTAGATGGCCTTAAGCCATATTTATTGTAATAAGTTCTCTTTTGAGACACTCGATGTAATAAGTGTGTGATTGCTACTCTGCTATAAATCCTCTGAGTACTGTGTGGTGTCAGCATTACTGATCCAGGGATGACACCGGAGCACAGAGATCAGACTGTTTGAGGTCTGGTCGCTACAGAGATGGTATCAGAGCACACGCTGACTGTAGGACACGACCACTAAGCAAAAGACCTAGATCACTCTCTTCTCTTCTGACTTCTCATCTTTTCTACTCTTTAGGATGGCGGATGCAAGGAACAAGTTCACACAACCAGATGAAGATACACCCTTTGGACGCCACTTGAAGGAAGTCACTAGATACCTAAACATAGGAGTACCAAGCTTCACGGGAACCTACTAAGCTAGTTTACCTGAAGAAGAGCGCTGGATGATACAAGTTCAAGTTCCAGGAAGGACGTTCATGCCAGTCATTGAGCCCATAGAGTTTTCTTTTGATGCACCAACTTGGAGTCTAGGAAAGAGTATGGCAGCTCACATCGCCATGGGATGCATTGGAGAAGTCTACCGCAAGGATCTTAAGGATACTATCTACCAGATTTGTGGGCGCCGAGATGAACACTGGGAGATGATCAGCACCAGGAAGGATAGATCAATTGCAGCTTTTATCTAGGAGTTAAACCAGCACATTCGACGCTAGGAGAATCAGATGTGCGCCGACATGATAGACCTGAAGAAGGCTAAGACTAGAATCAAGAAACTGGAGGAAGAACTCAAGGCTACACGCGAAGGTTATGAAGAAGAAATTGAAGTATTGGTGGAGAAGAATGACGATCTAATCAAGAAGATTGGAATATTTAAGGGAGGCCCGACCCCAGTAGATGAAGACAAAGAACCCAAGGAGATTAGCCCGGAGGACTACATCATCATCGACGGCACCGACTCGGAACAAGATAGTAGCGATGATGACTATGTTGATGAAGCAGGAGCAGATATCATGGAGTCTACAACCGTAGAATATTTCTAGTCGACCACCTCATCAGTAGTAGTAGTCCACCATGTAAAAATAGTAGTCCGAGCACTTTTGCGATAGCTAGATCGATTGTATGCCTTTGTTTGATTGATTGAAGTGAATTGTGTGCTTTTGCCTCATGTGCATATGGGTAGTGTTTTCTCTTTAGACCCCTTCTATTCTTATATCTCATCTTTTCTAAAACCCTCAGATGCCTCCGAGACGTGACCCCGGATTTGCCTTTCCGCCGGAGCTCACCCAGTTGATCCAGCAGCAGAATACCCTAATGCAGTTGCTAGTTCAGAATCAGAATCAGGGGAACAACAACAACAATCCACCACCACCACCACCTGTTGACCACTTAGCCCGTTTTCTTAGGCTGAATCCGCCGGTGTTTTCCAGTAGCACCGAGCCGATAGTAGCAGATGATTGGCTCTGCAAGATAGCTAGGGAGTTGACCATAGCAGGATGCACAGATGTGGAGAAGGTGAAGTTTGCCGCACATCAGTTAGAAGGACCCGCATCATCTTGGTGGGAGAATTTCACAGCCACCTTCCCAGTCGACACTGTCACATGGGACCAGTTTCAGCGGGCTTTCCGTACTGCCCATGTTTCAGTAGGAGCAATGGCCATGAAGAAGCGTGAGTTTCGTAACTTGCACCAAGGAGGACGGACAGTTGGCCAATATGTGGAGGAGTTTAGTAAGCTAGCACGTTATGCCCCAGATGACGTTGCTACGGATGCAGCTAAGCAGGAGAAATTCCTGAAGGATTGAATGATGAGTTGAGTATGCAGTTGATGGTAGCCACCTTCAACAACTACCAGGAGTTGGTAGATCGTGCTCTTATGATTGAAGGGAAGCAGCAGCAAATTGAGAATCGCAGGAGGAAGTATGGACGAGGAAAGTATAATTCAGGAGCTCAGTAGAAGCCATGTTTTACCCCTAGGCCGGGAGGACATTTTCAGCATACCCATGGAGTAGGTAGCTCACACAATCACAATGGCACCAAGAATGGTAATGGGAATGGAGGAAGCAATGGACAGAACCGCAGCACCCCATCAACCCCAGCCAAGAAGGACTTGAGCCACGTCACTTGCTATAAGTGTTCGAAGCCAAGACATTATGCCACTGAATGTCCTGAAGGCCAAAATGGCAATGGAAGTTCTGGGAAGAAGCCGAACCCTTTCAACAGGGGACAGGTGAACCACGTTAGCGTGGAGGAGGTTGAAGCTCAGCCCGATGCAGTAATAGGTAAGTTTTTGGTTAAGTCATTTACTGCACTCGTTCTTTTTTATACTGGTGCATCGCATTCATACATATCAAGGGGATTTGTGGAAAAGTATAGCCTGCCCACTAGGATTCTTAAAACACCTATGCTAGTAAGCTCACCAGGAGCGGAGTACATGGCCAGTCAAGGATGTTTTCAAGTGCCATTAAGTATAGGAAGGCATGTTTTCCCAACGGATTTAATTATTTTGGAATCCCAAGGTCTGGATGTGATTCTTGGTATGGATTGGTTGTCGATGTATGGAGGAAACATCGATTGCGCCAGTAAGACAATTTTGCTCACAACGCCAGAAGGAAGAAGGATCAAGTATGTATCCCGTCATGCGCCAAACAGGACACAAGTAAATTCCTTATTAGGAGTTGTGTAGGAGGAAGTACCAGTGGTAAAGGATTTTCCTGATTTATTTCCCAAAGATTTGCCAGGCATGCCACCAGATAGAGACATTGAGTTTTTGATTGAGCTTTTGCCAGGCACTGGGCCAATATCGAAGAGACCATATAGGATGCCAGCAAAGGATTTGGTGGAAATTAAGAAGCAGATTAAGGAGTTACTGGATAAAGGATATATTCTCCCAAGTTCTTCGCCTTGGGGATCGCCAGTACTTCTAGTGGAGAAGAAGGATGGATCGTTAAGAATGGTTGTTGATTATCGGGGATTGAACGAAGTAACAATCAAGAACAAGTACCCGCTACCAATGATCAATGATCTGTTTGATCGGTTGCAAGGAGCTAAAGTGTTTTCCAAGATCGATTTGCGATCAGGATACCACCAGTTGAAGATTCGAGAGCAGGACATTCCGAAGACAGCTTTCACCACAAGATATGGACTGTATGAGTATACCGTTATGTCATTTGGACTGACTAACGCGCCTGCCTATTTTATGAACATGATGAACAAAGTGTTTATGGAGTTTTTGGATAAGTTCGTCATAGTGTTCATTGATGATATCCTGTTTTATTCAAAGAATGAAGAGGAACATAAGGAGCATTTGCGTTTGGTACGTGGAAAGCTCAGAGAACATCAATTATATGCCAAGTTCAGCAAATGTGAGTTTTGGTTGAAGGAAGTAGGATTCCTCGGACACGTTATATCTGGAGAAGGTATAGCAGTAGATCCCGCTAAAGTTGAAACTGTGACCAAGTGGGAAGCCCCACCAACAGTTGGAGAGATCCGAAGTTTTCTTGGACTCGCAGGATACTACCGGAGATTTATTGAGAATTTCTCAAGGATTGCGAAGCCTATGACGGAGTTGTTGAAGAAGGATACTAAGTTCAAATGGACTGAGGAGTGTGAGGCTAGTTTCCAGGAGTTGAAGAAACGTTTGGTTACCTCACCAGTGTTGATTTTGCCAGATCAAACCAAGGATTATGAGGTGTATTGCGACGCTTCACGTCGAGGACTTGGAGCAGTGCTTATGCAGGAAGGGAGAGTTGTTTCATATGCTTCAAGACAACTGAAGCCTCACGAATTGAATTATGCTACGCATGATTTGGAGTTAGCAGCCGTAGTGCATGCATTGAAGACATGGAGACATTTCCTCATTGGAAATCATTGTGAGGTGTACACGGATCATAAGAGTTTGAAGTACATTTTCACGCAGAAGGAGTTGAACCTCAGACAAAGGAGATGGTTGGAGCTCATCAAGGATTATGATATGAGATTGCATTATCATCCTGGGAAGGCTAATGTAGTAGCTGACGCTTTAAGCTGCAAGAGCCATGTCAATACGTTAATGACGCGAGAAATGCCCAAGGAGTTAGCAGAAAATCTTCATGAACTATGTGTGGAAATAGTTCCGAGAGGCTATGTAGCAGCGTTGGAAATTCAGTCAACTTTGATGGACAGGAATCAGGGAAGCTCAGAAAACTGACAAGGAGATTGCTTCTATAAAAAGAGAAAATAAGCCAAGGAAAAGCTAAAGGATTTCGTGAGGATGAGCACGACACCCTATGGTTTGAAGACCGTGTTTACGTGCCCAATAACCCGGAGATTAGGAAGTTGATTCTGCAAGAGGCCCATGATTCACCGTATTCGATTCACCCAGGAAATACCAAGATGTATTTGGATTTGAAGGATATTTTCTGGTGGACCGGAATGAAAAAGGATATTGCGGAGTATGTAGCAGTTTGTGATGTATGTCAGAGAGTAAAGGCAGAGCATCAGAAGCCAGCAGGATTGTTGCAACCATTGCCGATACCCGAATGGAAGTGGGATAAGCTAGGCATGGATTTTATCACGGGATTACCAAGGACTCGTTCAGGCTATGACTCGATTTGGGTCGTAGTTGATCGATTGACGAAGGTAGCTCATTTCATCCCAGTAAAGACCACTTACACCAGTGCTAAGTTGGCAAAGATATACATGACCAGGATCGTATGTTTGCATGGAGTTCCGAGGAGCATCGTATCAGATAGAGGAACCCAGTTTACCTCCAAAGTTCTGGAAGCAGTTGCATGAGACTTTGGGTACTAGGCTAGAATTTAGTACAGCTTTTCATCCGCAGACAGATGGACAGACCAAGAGAGTCAATCAGATTTTGGAGGATATGCTGAGAGCTTGTGCGCTAGATTATGGATCTAGTTGGGACGATAATTTGCCATATGCAGAGTTTTCTTACAATAATAGCTATCAGACCAGTTTGAAGATGGCCCCTTTCGAAGCTTTGTACGGAAGGAGGTGCAGGACACCGTTGTCATGGGACGAAGTTGGAGACCGCCAGTTGTTTGGACCAGATTTGATTAAAGAGTCTGAACGGAAGGTGAAGTTGATTCGCGATAGGCTCAAGGTAGCCCAGTCCAGGCAGAAGAGCTACGCAGATTCTAAACGCAAGGAGACAGCTTACGAAGTTGGAGACAGAGCTTATCTTCGAGTATCCCCACTTCGAGGGATTAAGCACTTTGGAGTTAAGGGGAAGTTAGCGCCACGATTTGTAGGACCATATCGAGTTTTGGAGCGTATGGGAGAAGTGGCCTACAAGTTGGAATTGCCAGAAGGATTGGCAGGAGTGCATGATGTGTTCCACGTTTCTCAGTTGAAGAAGTGTCACACGGAGATGGCCGACATACCCTTGAGAGACACAGTGCCATTAGAGGCAATTCAGTTGGATAACAATTTGACCTATGAGGAGAAACCAATCAAGATTCTCGAGTTTGCCAGCCGAGTTACTCGCAGCAAGGTTATCTAGTTTTGCAAAGTTCAGTGGATCGACCACACGGAGGATGAAGTCACCTGGGAGCGAGAGGAAGATTTGCTCAAAGACCACCCTCACCTATTTTCTAGCCAACCTGAATCTCGAGGGCGAGATTCATCTTAAGGGGGGTAGGTTTGTAACATCCCAAATTTTCTATTTGGAATGTTATACATTAGATCATCATGCATATCATATTTTATTTTTGCCTTTGGTTTTGATCCTAGAAAATCCTAAGCAACTCAAGGACCCACGGAGAGAGTTGGGGATTTCGTTATTTGCATATTTGAGTTTTCTCAAATTATGTAAACAGGATCTTTTGATTTTATTTATTTTATCATCAATTATTTCTATTACAAAAATATGAGAGAGGGAATAAAATGACTTTCCCAAATTATAGAAATATTGAGGATTTAATAAAAAAATCAAATAAGATTTATTTCGGAGTTTTTCGGTATTTTATTTTGAATTTAGGAAAAATGAGCGTTTTTCAAAGTTGTAGTTTGGGTCCAGATAAATGTTCACTTTCTCGGGCTTGATTTTAGGAACCCAGCAAAATTTATTTCGTGATTTTTGGAGTCTTTTTAGTATTTCTTTTTATTTTTCTTCCAAGCGGATTTAAAAAAAACGTGTAACCGACTTCGGGCCGTATTCGGCCTGGACTCCGCCGGCCTAGGCTATATAAGCCGCCGGCCCGGCCCGAGGAGAGCCCAGCCGCCGCCACCTGACCTAACCCTAGCCGCCGCCGCCGCCCGCCGGAGTTGCGCGCCTTTCGAGGTTCACCACCGCCATGTTTTCCGTGCTGTTTTTTTTAAAAGAAGAAGAAAAAACTCTGTTAATCGTTTTTCTTTTTCGTCGGATTTTCCGCGGTTATTTTCTGATCGCGATTTCTGATCCGATTTTCGTTTTAGTATAACTTTTCGCTCGTTTATCGGAATCAGGCGATTCAAGCGCCTGGAGTTTCGTCTCGAAACCCTCTTTCTGAATAATCAACTTAAACAAGTTTTTGCTACTGTAAAATTTGCCCTAGATCCAGATTACTAGAACGAAGTTGTTTTCTTTCGCCGTTTGATTTCTTTTGCTTCGTTCGATTTGATTCTTTTTGCCAACCAGGGTTCTTAAGTTGAACTTCTGGTTAGATCTTCTATTTGAGTTTTACCTGTGCATTAGATGAGTACTTATTGTATGCTTGTTGTTTGTCTGCGATAGAATACCCGGAGTGCGCCGCCTGTTACGTTGAATCTCTAGGTTTCGCGGATCATCAGCAAGGCAAGTAACACTTTGATCATACCTTTTCTACAACCCAATTTTATTGCATTAGATCAATCCTCACACATTGCATGATTAGGATCTAATTAAATTGTGGGATGGGAAGTAGATGAGGTAGTACCTATTACCTGTTTATTATCAAACCTTTGGGAGTTACTTCTATGTTTGCTTATTATGCCATGCTATGCTAGTAGACGTGGATTGGGTGAGTGATATCCATGATAGATGTGAGATTGATAATTAATGGTTTATCTAAGGTGGCAACCTAACACACATCTGGGTGGATTGAGGCACCTGGGGTTACCAGGACTTGCCTGTTTTTTTTGGACTGCCACCCAGGCTCAAAGGGATCATGAGATTATTCATACTAAAAACTTCCGTGTGCAGCCACAAGCCATTATGGGCTCTGGCATAGTTGAGTAAGTTGTGCGAACTCTTACAGTGGTAGACTAGCAGATGTAGGGGAAAGTAGGTGTACCGGTCTATCCGTCGTAAGGTGCTAGCGCTTCTGAAAGACTGTGTCTCGGTCATCCGTTTCTCAAACACCATGTAGTGCGAGAAATCCAACGGAGGTGATCGAGTCTTGTGAGGAAAAGTGCGCAAACCTCTGCAGAGTGTATAAACTAATCATGATTAGCCGTGTCCCCGGTTATGGACATCTTGAGTATCTGGTACCTGGATTTTCATGTGAATCTCAACATGTTACTCTAAAATTAATATTGTTGGGTTTTAATGATGATGCTTAATTGGGATTGAGAATGTTGTCAACCGTTCTCAATGTTTAACAACCACCATGATAGTAATTAATTTTATTCCTTTGAAGTAGGGAAAAATTGGCTTTACGCAAAAACTGTAACCATAGAGCTTTCCACCAGCCAAATATGCATATAGTATAGCTGTTGCATTCCTTTTTTCTCTATGTGTTACCTTGCCAGCATATTCCATGTGCTGACCCGTTTTCGGGCTGCAACGTTAATGTTGCAGACTTTTCAGACGACGATTAAGGAGTTTTAGGTCATGGTTCTATACTCAGTGATGCCGTTGGAGTTGATGGACTCACTTATCTTCCAAGCCTTCCGCTGTTATCGCTATTAGATGGCCTTAAGCCATATTTATTGTAATAAGTTCTCTTTTGAGACACTCGATGTAATAAGTGTGTGATTGCTACTCTGCTATAAATCCTCCGAGTACTATGTGGTGTCAGCATTACTGATCCAGGGATGACACCGGAGCACAGAGATCAGACTATTTGAGGTCTGGTCGCTACATCTTGGGAGCCATCGCCTGCTCGTGAGAGATCTTTCGAGGTCTCTGCGTGGCGGCGAGCCCCCTCTTTTTTTCCGCAGCCTTGGTTGCCGCTCCCTTGTTACGAGTAGTTCTCGACCTAGAGCTCTGCACACCGGCAATGGCAAGGACGGACAAAGAAGCAGGATTTATGAGGAGGAAGGTAGAGTAATTTTCGGTTAGGTAGCTCCCCTTTTTATAACCTAAGTACTAGCACTAGTACTAAAGCCTGCATAGTGGGAACACGTTCAGGTTTGGTACGTACTGGTAGGTGTGAGCAGGCTTGCACTTAATTGTAGCACTAGTACTTTCGAATGTGATGGGAACAAGGTAAAGATTAATTGATGGTTTTTGGTTTCGAGGTCCGAAACGGCTCCCTATGAGTTTAGTGGGACATAAATTTCAAGTAGACTGCACTGCTCAGATGCGTAAATATTATGTTATTGTCAAAAATTGGCACAAAATATGGAGGAGACCAATGGAAGTACTACTAGCAACCCATGATTTAACTACTCGCATGCGCGCAGTGGTGTAGTAATGTCTTTCACTATGCTCAATTCTGTCAATTGCTCAATAGTAATTTGTTCACCCACCGTAGAATACTTATGCTCTCGAGAGAAGCCACTAGTGAAACCTATGGCCCTCGGGTCCATCTTCATCATATTATTCTCCTACTACTTAGTGATTTCCTTTTCTTTTTTACTTTGCCTTTATTTTACTTTGCATCTTTATCACAAAAATACCAAAGATATTATCTTATCATATCTATCAGATCTCACTCTAGTAAGTGGCCATGTAGGGATTGACAACCCCTATTCGCATTGGTTGCAAGGATTTATTTGTTTTGTGCAGGTACGAGGGAATCGCGCGTAGCCTCCTACTGGATTGATACCTTGGTTCTCAAAAACTGAGGGAAATACTTACGCTACTTTGCCGCATCATCCCTTCCTCTTCAGGGAAAACCAACCAGTGCTCAAGAGGTAGCAAGAAGGATTTCTGGCGCCGTTGCCGGGGAGGTCCATGCAAAAGTGAACATACCCAGTACCCATCACATACCCTTATTTCCCGCATTACATTATTTGCCATTTGCCTCTCGTTTTCCTCTCCGCCACTTCACCCTTGCCATTTTATTCGCCCTCTCTCTCTATCCTCCCTCTCTTTCTCTATTTGCATCTTTTTGTCGGCTTTCTTTTCGTTTGCTTGCTTGTCACAATGGCTCTACCTAAATTTGGTGATCTTCACCTTAAAAGATTAGAAGAGATCAAAAGCAATGTCAGGAGCTTTATGGTTTTGCAATTTGAACATAATAGTTTCTTTAGAAACTAGCTTAAGGAACAAAAAAGTTTTATGAGTTTTATGAATAGAGAGCTCGATGATATCTCTAAAGAATTCGATGGTTTGAGATCCCAAATTGCTCGTCTTGAAAAGTTGACCGCTGAAATTTCGGATAAGCAAGCCACCTTAGTTAATAGGATGGCCGCTAAACCGGATTGCTATGAAAATAAAGATGAAGATCTAAAAGTTATTGATGTGTCCCCTATTAAATCTTTGTTTTGCAATATGAATCTTGATAATGATGGGACTGAATATGGTCCACCTTTACCTAGAAGGCGTTCCAAGAATTCAAATTTTTTTTGTCTTGATGCTAAAATTGATAAAAGTGGGATTGAAGAAATTAAATCCCTAGATGTTGCTAAACCCACTATTATGGATTTCAAGGAATTTAACTATGAAAATTGCTCTTTGATTGATTGTATTTCCTTGTTGCAATCCGTTCTAAATTCTCCTCACGCTTATAGTAAAAATAAAGCGTTTACTAGACATATCATTGATGCCGTGATGCAATCTTATGAGGAAAAACTTGAATTGGAAGTTTCTATCCCTAGAAAACTTTATGATGAGTGGGAACCAACTACTAAAATTAAAATTAAATATCATGAATGCTATGCTTTATGTAATTTGGGTGCTAGTGTTTCCATGATTCCAAAGACTTTGTGTGATTTGTTAGGTTTCTGTGATTTTGATGATTGCTCTTTAAACTTGCACCTTGCGGATTCCACTATTAAGAAACCTATGGGAAGAATTAATGATGTTCTTATTGTTGCAAATAGGAATTATGTGCCCGTAGATTTTATCGTTCTTGTCATAGATTGCAATCCTTCATGTCCTATTATTCTTGGTAGACCTTTCCTTAGAACGATTGGTGCAATTATTGATATGAAGGAAGGAAATATTAGATTCCAATTTCCATTAAGGAAAGGCATGGAACACTTTCCTAGAAAGAAAATTAAATTACCTTATGAATCTATTATGAGATCCACTTATGGATTGCCTACCAAAGATGGCAATACCTAGATCTATCCTTGCTTGTTATGCCTAGCTAGGGGCGTTAAACGATAGCACTTGTTTGGAGGCAACCCAATTTTATTTTTATTCCTTGCTTTTTGTTCCTGTTTAGTAATAAATAATTTATCTAGCCTCTGTTTTGGTTGTGTTTTGTGTGTTTAATTAGTGTTTGTGCCAACTAGAGCCGTTGGGAAGACTTTGGGAAAGTCTTGTTAAACTTGCTGTAAAAAAACAGAAACTTTAGCGTTCATGAGAACTGCTACCATTTTTGGTGTTCCAAATCTTGCGCTAGCTACAAATTACTACAGATTGTTCTGTTTTTGACAGATTCTATTTTTCGTGTGTTGCTTTCTTATTTTGATGAATCTATGGCTAGTAAAATAGTTAATAAACCATAGAGAAGTTGGAATACAGTACGTATAACACCAATATAAATAAAGAATGAGTTCATTACAGGACCTTGAAGTGGTCTTTTGTTTTCTTTCGCTAACGGAGCTCACGAGATTTTCTACTTTGAGTTTTGTGTTGTGAAGTTTTCAAGTTTTGGGTAAAGATTTGATGGATTATGGAACAAGGAGTGACAAGAGCCTAAGCGTGGGGATGCCCATGGCACCCCCAAGATAATCTAAGGACACCTAAAAGCCAAAGCTTGGGGATGCCCCGGAAGGCATCCCCTCTTTCGTCTACTTCTCTCGGTAACTTTACCTGGAGCTATATTTTTATTCGCCACGTGATATGTGTTTTGCTTGGAGTGTCTTGTATGATTTGAGTCATTACTTTTTAGTTTACCACAATCATCCTGTTGTACACACCTTTTGAGAGAGCCATACATGATTTGGAATTTTTTAGAATACTCTATGTGCTTCGCTTATATCTTTTGAGTTATATAGTTTTGCTCTAGTACTTCACTTATATCTCTTAGAGCACGGTGGTGGATTTATTTTATAGAAACTATTGATCTCTCATGCTTCACTTAGATTATTTTGAGAGTCTTAAATAGCATGGTAATTTGCTTAAAATCCTAATATGCTCGGTATTCAAGATTAGTAAAATTTTCTTATGAGTGTTTTGAATACTAAGAGAAGTTTGATGCTTGATGATTGTTTTGATATATGGAGGTAATAATATCAAAGTCGTGCTAGTTGAGTAGTTATGAAATTGAGAAATACTTGTGTTGAAGTTTGAAAGTCCCGTAGCATGCATGTATGGTAAACATTATGTAATAAATTTGAAACATGAGGTGTTATTTGATTGTCCTCCTTATGAGTGGTGGTTGGGGACGAGCGGTGGTCATTTCCTACCAATCTATCCCCCTAGGAGCATGCGCGTAGTGCCGAGGTTTTTCATGACTTGTAGATTTTTGCAATAAGTATGTGAGTTCTTTATGTCTAATGTTGAGTCCATGGATTATACGCACTCTCACCCTTCCATCCTTGCTAGCCTCTTCGGTACCGTGCATTGCCCTTTCTCACATTGAGAGTTGGCGCAAACTTCGCCGCTGCATCCAAACCCCGTGATATGATATGCTCTTTCACACATAAACCTCCTTATATCTTCCTCAAAACAGCCACCATACCTACCTATTATGGCATTTCCATAGCCATTCCGAGATATATTGCCATGCAACTTTCCACCATTCGTTTATCATGACACATTCATTATTTTCATATTGCTTAGCATGATCATGTAGTTGACATAGTATTTGTGGCAAAGCCACCATTCATAATTCTTTCATACATGTCACTCTTGGTCCATTGCATATCCCGGTACACCGCCAGAGGCAATCATATAGATTCATCTTTTGTTCTAGTATCGAGTTGTAATCATTGAGTTGTAAATGAATACAAGTGTGATGATCATCATTTTTTAGAACATTGTCCCAAGTGAGGAATTATAAAAAAAGAGAAAGGCCATAAAAAAGAGAAGGCCCAAAAAATGAGAGAAAAAGAGAGAAGGGACAATGTTACTATCCTTTGCCACACTTGTGATTCAGAGTAGCACCGTAATCTTCATGATAGAGAGTCTCTTGTTTTGTCATTTTCATATACTAGTGAGAATTTTCATTATAGAACTTGGCTTGTATATTCCAACAATGGGCCTCCTCAAGTTCCCTACTTCTTCGTGAGCAAGCAAGTTGGATGCACACCCACTTAGTTCCTTTTGTTGAGCTTTCATATATTTATAGCTCTAGTGCATCCGTTGCATGGCAATCCCTACTCGTTGCATTAACATCAATCGGTGGGCATCTCCATAGCCCATTGATTAGCCTCGTTGATGTGAGACTTTCTCCTTTTTGTCTTCTCCACATAACCCCCTTCATTATATTCTATTCCACCCATAGTGCTATGTCCATCGCTCGTGCTCATATATTGCGTGAAAGTTTATAGGTTTGAGATTACTAAAGTATGAAACAATTGCTTGGCTTGTCATCGGGGTTGTGCATGATGAGAGCATTCTTGTGTGACGAAAATGAAACATGACTAAACTATATGATTTTGTAGGGATGAACTTTCTTTGGCCATGTTATTTTGAGAAGACATAATTGCTTTGTTAGTATGCTTGAAGTATTATTATCTTTATGTCAATATGAACTTTTGTCTTGAATCTTTCGGATCTGAATATTCATACCACAATTAATAAGAATTACATTAAAATTATGCCAAGTAGCACTCCGCATCAAAAAATCTATTTTTATCATTTACCTACTCGAGGACGAGCAGGAATTCAGCATGGGGATGCTTGATACGTCTCAAACGTATCTATAACTTTTGAGTGCTCCATGCTATATTATCGACTGTTCTGGACATTATTGGGCTTTATTATCCAATTTAATATTATTTTTGGGACTAACCTATTAACCGGAGGCCCAGCCCAGAATTGCTGTTTTTTGCCTGTTTTAGGGTTTCGAAGAAAAGGAATATCAAACGGAGTCCAAACGGAATGAAACCTTCGGGACGTGATTTTCTCAACGAACAAGACCCAGGAGACTTGGACCCTACATCAAGACACAAAAGAGGAGGCCACGAGATAGGGGGCGCGCCGACCCCCCCCCTCCCCAAGCGCGCCCTCCACCCTTGTGGGCCCCCTGTTGCTCCACCGACATACTCCTTCCTCTTATATATACCTACGTACCCCCAAACGATCAGATACGGAGCCAAAAACCTAATTCCACCGCCGCAACATTCTGTATCCACGAGATCCCATCTTGGGGCCTATTCCGGAGCTCCGCCGGAGGGGGCATCAATCACGGAGGGCTTCTACATCAACACCATAGCCCCTCCGATGAAGTGTGAGTAGTTTACCTCAGACCTACGGGTCCATAGTTATTAGCTAGATGGATTCTTCTCTCTTTTTGGATCTCAATACAATGTTCTCCCCCTCTCTTGTGGAGAACTATTCGATGTAATCTTCTTTTTGCGGTGTGTTTGTTGAGACCGATGAATTGTGTGTTTATGATCAAGTCTATCTATGACCAATATTTGAATCTTCTCTAAATTCCTTTATGTATGATTGGTTATCTTTGCAAGTCTCTTCGAATTATTAGTTTGGTTTAGCCTACTAGATTGATCTTTCTTGCAATGGGAGAAGTGCTTAGCTTTGGGTTCAATCTTGTGGTGTCCTTTCCCAGTGACAGTAGGGGCAGCAAGGCATGTATTGTATTGTTGCCATCGAGGATAACAAGATGGGATTTTCATCATATTGCATGAGTTTATCCCTCTACATCATGTCATCTTGCTTAAGGCGTTACTTTGTTTTTAACTCAATACTCTAGATGCATGCTGGATAGCGGTCGATGAGTGGAGTAATAGTAGTAGATGCAGGCAGGAGTCGGTCTACTTGTCTCGGACGTGATGCCTATATACATGATCATACCTAGATATTCTCATAACTATGCTCAATTTTGTCAATTGCTCAACAGTAATTTGTTCACCCACCGTAGAATACTTATGTTCTCGAGAGAAGCCACTAGTGAAACCTATGGCCCCCGGGTCCATCTTCATCATATTAATCTCCTACTACTTAGTTAATTCCTTTGCTTTTTACTTTGCCTTTATTTTACTTTGCATCTTTATCACAAAAATACCAAAGATATTATCTTATCATATCTATCAGATCTCACTCTAGTAAGTGGCCGTGTAGGGATTGACAACCCCTATTCGCGTTGGTTGCGAGTATTTATTTGCTTTGTGCAGGTACGAGGGACTCGTGCGTAGCCTCCTACTGGATTGATACCTTGGTTCTCAAAAAACTGAGGGAAATACTTACGCTACTTTGCTGCATCATCCCTTCCTCTTCGGGGAAAACCAACGCAGTGCTCAAGAGGTAGCATGTATCTTGGTACAAAATTGCGTCCGCCCGTGTACCCGCGTCTGTGTGCAAGGGAATGAGTGCGTGCACATCTTCGCTTTGTGCATGTACCACCAGTGAGGCTCAGGGAGGGCGGGTACATTCTTCTGGAACCAGCAGCATGTCACTGTGATCAATCCACACAAGGATGTTGTGACAATGCCTCCACATGTGCCACGTGCCCACGTGGCTTCATGAACTGTAAGAGAGACACTGTGTAGCATGCCATTGTGTTTTGCACATACTCGAAGTACTAGTAAGGTACCCGTGCATTGCACGCGTCAGATTTTTGCAACCAAATTACGAATAAATACCACACTTTAGCATGTAAGCTCTGAGTCATATATGCCTGTTGTAGACCTTCATTTAATTCTTATAGTTCATCTCATTCAAAATCAATTAGTTTTTATAAAAAACATACGGCCTCTTTGATTTTTAGGATTTCCAAAACGCAGGAATAGGAAGAACATGGGATTAGAGTGGAATGTCGTCTTGAATCCTACAGGATGGTACGAGTGTTTGATTGTGCATAGAAAAAATGCAGAATTATTTCAAAGAGGTTTGAGTGGTTGGGATGTTTCCTATGAAATCTAGTGCAAATGAATCATATGGAAAAATTTCTATGGTTTACAATCCTACGAATTAGACAACCAAGATAGGAAAAATTCCTAAGGATTAGAATCCTCCAAAATTCCTTCGAGAATCCTTTGAATCAAAGAAGCCCTTAATATATTTTATGATTCATGGAATTGTGTGTTGTAAAGCATAAAGTACAAACAAAGAATGGTAATTCAACTAGAAAAAAAGTTTGGGCAGTTACGATACGGAAGATTCTAGAACAAAGGAGAACCACTGTTGTTTTCAGATTTGTGCATTATGCTTAAGTTCAACCATGGAGTCTGCTAGATTGTAAATGTGGCAAAATCCGGTGGGGGGCTAGAAGATGGTGCAAGGGGCCGAGTGGAGGGAGACTATGAAGGAGTGCACAACTGCGAGATCGATATTTAGAGAGAGGGTGCGAGAACGTTCGCTGTTGCGCAGTGGCGGAGCCATGAAAACATGTCCCATGAGCTAGGGGGCCAAGCTTTGCTAATCCTTTACGAGGAAGGCCAATTCATCAACTTAAACCATTTTTACCAGCAATTGTCTAATGATCACATTCGTATTAGCCTCGATATATAGTGATGTTAGGGGGGGCAGGGCCCTTGCTGCCCCTGTCTTGGCCATTGTGCGCGCGTCTGAGAGATGAAGCTGAAGGCATGAACGATGAGAGGGGGGCATTGGATATATAATTAATGTGGGTGTATTAGCTATATATGTAATCCTATATAGAGAGGTATAGATTGATCGATGGGGACGTGGGAAAGAGGGTGAGACCTCACTAGATATATAGATTGATCGGTTTATGTGGAATACTATGAAATACCTAGCTACACACACACACACATAGAGGAACATCGATCATTGCGCATGCACGTCAGAGATAAAGAATGTCCGATATGATGGAGAGGGGGATGTGTGTATGTGTGCCTTCATGGGAGACTGACCTGAAGAAAAAGATTGCATGTGTGCGATGGATACTGCCAACTCGTAGTGTGTGTGCATGCATGCACGAGATAAAGTTAGTGGTACAATTATAAAGAGAAGACCATTGTGTGGGTGTAAAAGACCAGGTGAGGTCATAATCAATGTAAAGTTGAATTCAAATATTTGAATAAGAGATCATGATGTTTGAAACCCATGCAAGCATGAATATAACGGAGATCTGCACGGTGTGGTTTGGAAACGAGCATGTTGCAATGCATACACATTGAACAAGGTCAGATTGGTTTGAATTTGAGATACCGATGGTAGACATCGTTTGGCCACATTGCAGTCCTGCATGGACAAACTATACTAATTGGAGATGATGGGTGGCTTTCGCATCACATATCTATATCTATACCCCTATATATATTATATTTTATATTTTTTATATAGTGTGCGGATAACTTTAACTTTGAAAGATGGTCGTTGGATGAGGCCAATCCGATGGTGCAGAGCTGGCAAATATGAGCACTACTGGCCGTTGGATATCATCTAGATTCCACCAGATTTTGCCACATGTACAATCTAGAAGACTCTATGGTTGAACTTAAGCATAATGCACAAACCTCAAAACACAAGCACTTCGTCTTTGTTCTAGAATCTTCCATATCATAATTGCCCAAATGCTTTTCTACATGATTTGTTTTTACTTTGCCTTACAACGCACAATTCCATGAATCTTAAAATAGATTAGCTTTCTTATAAAAACTAGATGATTTTGAATGAAATGAACTATAAGAATTAAACGAACATCTACATCATGCATATATGACTCAAAGCTTACATGCTATAATGTGCTATTTATTCATAATTTGGTTGCCAAATCTCATGCGTGCAATGCACGCGTACCTTACAGTGTAAATGGTATCTGTGTGTGTGTGTTGTGCGTGTTAAACACATTGTACGTAGTATATCATACTAGTCTAAATTGTCTTTTTTGGGTACACGTTAAGCTTGTTCTCCCAAAATTTCAAGCCGCACCTTGTTATGCCGAAATTTCAAGCTAGCGTCTTTGTTTATCGTGTTGCGAAACTCCCGCCTCTTCAACCCGTGCCTTGTTAGCCCGAAATATTTAAGATATATCTTTGTCTCGATGTGCTCTGACAACTCCCTCCATCTCAACCCGCGCCTTGCTATTCCAAAATTACAACGCGCGCAAAAACTCCCACCTCCTGTGAAATCCCGACACGCAAAATGCTCGTGATACCCCTGAACCGAAATAACCGCCTCAAATCGGTGGGGGTACTTTCGTAACTTACCCCACATTTCAGACAAGCGCGTCCCTAAGCCATGGTTCCCCACTCCCATCCCATCCTCCCACCCATTTGTACACCGAGGCCGGCAAAAACCGCGAAGCACCACACCCTCCTCCGTCCGCCACCCAGCCGGAGCCTATTCCACGACGACATCGTCCACAGCAACACCCCCACGTCCCTCATCCACTGTATCGGATGAGGATCAGTCGTCGATCTGGTCGTCCCGCCGGTTCAGCCACCCCGTCCTCCACCTCCAAGGAGTTGCCCCGATGTTCCTCTCGTCTTTCGCGCCACCTCCATTCCCACACCGCCGTCTTCACCTGCACCACCGGAAGAGCATCATCATCACCGTTTCCTCGGATAAAGCTGCGGCCTAATCGGCGCCACCAAAGAGGTTGTACACTAATCGCCGCATTTTCTTCTTGATTCGATCTCACGGTGCTGCCGGCGCTCGGTCCCGAGCCGACACGACGCGGCTCCATCCACGTCGGCTTCGCCGGCCACTTCCTCCATAGCGTCGCTCCCTCGACGGCGACGTCCACATCTGTAGGAGCTGCTGCTGCTTTAGCTCTCGCTCGCGCTGCTGATGTGCTCTTGCTCTTGGTCCCCTGCCTGGTCTGCTCTTGCTCTTGCTCTTGCTTGCGCTGCTGCTCTCGCTCTTGCTCTTGCTCGCACTGCTGCTCTCGCTCTTGCTCTTGCTTGCGATGCTGCTCTGATTTAGCTACACTTATGTCGACTGAATTGAATTTTGGGTCAGTCAATTTTCAGGGGGGGCTCATCGGAGTTAAGGAAGAACCATTCGCAGCGGGGAGGAGGGTTCGCCGGAGAGGCACCCCACTACCTATCTTCGGGTTCAGGGTGGGGCGGTGGCGTGGGGATCGCCGGAGAAAAAGCTCGGCATGGGGGGCCAACAAGGATGGCTGGGGCGGCGGCGGACCGGTGGTGGGGAGTGTTTTCGGGGCGGGCGGGGCAGGGCACCGCCTACCGCGGGCGGCGGGGGGCGGCTGTTTGGCCGGTGGTGGCTGGCGGCTCAGGGGGGTGGAGGTTGAAGATGAACTGCATGCCCTTGATTTCGTATCCAACGGCTGCAAAATGGAATGACCAAAGATGAAAAGTTGACTGACTTGTAGCCTCACCTCTAGTGCGTTCAGTTTCGACAGTTAAATTCAGTTTCGATAGCAAAATTCAGTTTCGACAGTTAAGTTCAGTTTCAACAGTTAAATTCAGTTTCGACAGTTAAGTTCAGAGATGAGCGGTTGATGTATACATCTAGCACTTTGTGGTTATGTATTTTACGTCATCTATTGGAGATGCTATTAGAATTCCACTCAGGTTAACGTTGTCTCTCTTGTCCTGCTTCAGCCTCGGCGTCGTACAACTCACCGGAGCTGCTCCAACGACGAAACCCTCCATCACAGCGGAGCAGTACCTCGGGCTCCATCTCTAGACGTCTAAGATCTTCTTCTCCTCCTCCGAGAGCCAAGTCAGCCGGAGCATCCTCATCGGCCAACCTAATCACGCTGAGATCGGCATGGCTTCGCCAAAGAGGTTGTACACCTCTTGTGGTTTGACTTAATCTCAGCATGCTTCTTTGGATCTTGTGATGTTCCAATTCTTGTGAACCAAACACCCAGATTGGCAGAAATCATGTGTTTTTAAATTCCCTGTTTTGCACGTGCATTCCTATCCTATTCCTGTCTATTTCCTATCCCTGCATTGTTAGAATCCTCAAATTCAAACAAGCCCTTACACGATTACTTCTGTTCCAGATATGTGTCAAAGAAAACCTTGTGTCGTTTGTCCTGCTCCTGCGGTGCTGTGTTCCATGCTAGCTCAGCTGCTCCAACGACGAAAGGGTTCACCACAGCAGGGATCCACTCTCCAGACTGTGTTTCGCCGCCTCAGATCTTCTTCCCCACCGCCGGCAGCCACGAAAACTGCATTACCGTCTCAACTGAGCAGATGACCTTGAGGACTACATGGGTCCGCAAGAGAGGTCGCACTCTTCCGTGTCTTCTTACTTTATGCATCGCTTAATATTATGACATGATACTTTATCGTCGTGTTCACCTATTAGACTCCGACTCAGGTCCAAACTTATGCTGAAACTTGAGTTTTTAAATGGTTGTGGGGTACATATTGGGGCAACAATCAGTACTATCTGTCTACTATCTCGTTAATCTCGGGTGTCTACTATGAGTTTCATGTTGGGTGCAAACAAACATTAAAGGATCCGTTATTTGTATTTTTTAACTAAAGATATTATCTGCCTGCTATCATTTGTTTTGGGTCTATCCATAGTTTGCTACCATCACTCTGGATTTGTGCATGCACTCCTTACATAATCTCACTATGTTTTATTCCTATGCATGTCAGTTATTGTACACAATGGAACTGAACATGTAGAGCAAAAGAGATGAGCCTTGCATGGCAATAAAATTTCATGCAGACGTCGCTCCATGGTGGGCGCAAAGGCAGCCCCCCCTCAACCATTTCGGATCGTAATCAAGAGGAAGATAACTGTTCTGAGGGGGATTCAGAAGCAGAAGACCACTCCTATTTACCCCATGAGGTCTTCTCTCTAACTTGGCATGCTGATGTTGGTAATATCATGCATATGGTGCCTTGCATTGCTTACTGTATACATCAAAGATGTCATCTGTTTAGTTTCTTTATCGTATATGTGAATCATGCAATGCCATCTTGTTTAGCCAGGCATCATATATGTGAATTTTGCAATGCCACCCTGGTTAGCCAGTCATCTTATATGTGAATTATATCATGACATCGTTTTTTTATTACGTGTTAAATTTGTCAACAATTTTAGTACATTCAATTATTCTTCCTGTGCATCAGCCATTCGACATGGTCATGGAAAAATCTGGAGTGGAAACAAGGTCTTCAGAGCAGACAATGCTATCTGACGAAGCGCATGTCTTGCTGGTTACAGATAGCTCCTCAGAGGAGGATTTAGAGACAGATGACCAGTCCTATTCTCCCCCCCAAGGTGCATGCTCTAACTTGGCAGGGTTATGATGCTCATATCGTGCGTATGGTATCTTGCATTACTATGTCATTTGCTTAGTTTAGACAAGCTTTGTGTGAATGCCACCTTTTAGTGTCTAATTAGCATATATGTGAATTATGCAATGCCATCTTGTTGCAAGACATTACATATGTGAATTATGCAATTGTATCTTGTTGCAAGGCATTATATGTGAATTATGTAATGACATGCTATTTAGCCAAGCATCATATATGTGAATTATATCATGTCGTCCTTTTTTTGTATTTCTCATTGCTTTTGTTGACAATGTTTGTATATTCAACTGCTCTTCCTGTGCATCAGCCATTTGAATTCGTGATGGAGAAATTTGGAGTGAAAACAAGGTCTTCAGAGCAGACAATGCTACCTGGTGAAGCAGATATCTTGCTGGTTACAGATAGCTCTTCAGAGGAGGATTCAGAGGTACATGACCAATCCTATTATCCCCCTTAGGTGTATGCTCAAACTTGGCAGGGTTATATTACCCATATCATGCATATGTTGTATTGCAATGCTTAGTTTTTACATCATATACACGATATTGAATGCCATCTCCTTAGTTGACACATCATATATGTGATTGCCCTCTGCTCACTTCCTTAGTATATAAATCATATATTTGAATTATATCATGCCATGATGTTTACATAGACAGCATGTATCTGAATTATGGCATGCCAACCCATTTTCTAAAGACATAATATAGTTATATCATCTCATCCTGTTCACATAGTCATCATATTTTGAATTATGTCATTCTATCCGTGAATTATATCATGTCATCATGTTTCCATTGACGGCATGTTTGTGATTTATGGCATGCCAACCACTTTAATAGACACATCGTATAGTTATATCATGTCATCCCATTTACATAGTCATCATATTTTGAAGTATGTCATTCTATCCTGTTTAGTTAGCCATCATACATGTAAAATTGTGTCATGCTATCCTGTTTAATTAGCCATCATATATGTGAAATTATGTCCTGCTATTCTGTTTGGTTAGACAACATAAATGTGAATTATTTCATGCCTTGTTTTCTTCCCTACTATCCATTGCACCTGTCTATCTTACAATGTATGTACATTCGATTAGTTTTCTTGTTTATCAGCCATTTGAATTGGAGGGGGTGATGGTAGTATCTGTGGAGTAAAAACACGATCTTTAGAAAAGATCGTGCTACCTGTAGATGGAGATAGAACCACGGTTGTACTTACCCAAGAACCAGCCCCACCACACATAAGCCAGACTCACGCAGATAGTACCCCTGCCCAGTTGGACAGAGAACCAGCTACACCCCTTCTAACCCCAACCCCAGCGGATAGTAGCCCAGTTCCCGTTGACACAGCACCGTCTCCACCACAAAGCACCCAAACACGAGTAGTTAGTAAGGCAACTACAGTGCCCAAAGCACAATGACCACCACTTCGAACCCCAAGTCAACGCTTAAAGCAGAAGAAGAATTGTTCTCAAGCCATGTTCTGTAGCTATGGTTCATACTACTTTACTCTTACATCACTGGATTTACTCATACCAACTAATTTCAAGTTTGAAGGATGCAATTGAAACTCCAATGGTGCAATAGGTATGTCTTAAAACTGTTTCTTTAACGTGTTTGCTGTTGTAACTTTCTCTATGTTGATTTAAATTTCAATTGAATAAACAGTTATATTGTCATGCCATGCACCTTACAAGTGTTGTTATTGCTGTGTAGTTTCCCACACTTATATTCTGTCTAAGCTGCTTTGTCTTAAATAGATATGATTCGAACTGTATCTATCTTGATTTGGCAACATAAACTGGAATGATATAGTCCATACAGTGACCATACTACATAGATATATGTTTTTTTCATGTTGTTATCCTGTCCACCTTACTACTGAACTGGTTTACCAAAACGAGTTTCATATACTTCATTGTAAACCTGTGATTTGTTTGTTTGTTTCTCTTTTAGAATGTGGATAAAATATTGGAGAAGAGTACCCCGTTATGCAATGGTACAAGAAATAATGCAGATAAGGTTCAAGATAGTGAGACATCCCTGTTGGTCTCCAAGAAAGCTGATAAAAACTAAATTGAAGACACTGAGACAACCCCAAAGTCTTGTCTTGATGTAGTGTTTGAGTTACTGGCTACTACTGCTGGCACCAGCTCTTCGAACTCACTGCCTGAATCAGTTCGGCTTCTTGAGTCTCAACTTCAAGTTGAAAGACATTGATCAGATGTTATGCGACAGGAAGCCGAAGGACTGAGGAAGTCCCTGCAGAATTCAGATGCATACTTTCTGGTGCAACATCACGTGCTGGAGGATTTAAGCGCCAAACAAGAGAAAGTTAATAAGCTTGCTAAGCATCTTGCTAGCATTATGGGTACCCAGGATATTTTTTCTTGAGCTCTTCTGAAGTGGTTTCAGTTCTGGACTTGTTTTGCTGCAACGTTTATATGCTGCTTTATTCCCTATAATTACACTGGTGGCGAAGTTTGATGCCCAGTGGATGTAATATGTGTAATAGCCGTGATAGCCTAGCATAAGTTGCTTGCCTATTTATTTCCTTATTGTCTTGTTTATTTGTTTTTTTGTAGTCAGTGCAGTTATTTTTCCACAGTTTGGTAGTGGCCGCAATAGCCTATTTTTTAAAACTAGGCCACATTAACCATGGGCTACATATTTACTGTAGTTAACATGGGCCTCCTACGGGCCGTAGAAACAATGGGCCTTCTAAGGGCCGTAGAAACAATGGGCCATCTACGTGGCGTAGAAACAATGGGCCTTATACGGGCCATAGACACAGTGGGCCTTCTATGGGCCGTATCATCAATGGGCATTCTATGGACCGTATCATCGGTTGGCCAAACATGGGCCAATAACAGACCACATTATGGCCGTAAATGGGCTAGAGTTGAAATCGTCTGCTCATGGGCCGACCATAATGGGCCGTCGTTAATCAGCTATATCTGATGACGCTATGAAACGGCCAACGTATTAATGGGACGCAAACGGGCCGACTATAACCACGGGCTGAATTTGGCCCACAAGCAGAAAATGACAGTAACGGGCCGAAAGTAAACGAATGCTGGAAATGAGCCCAAGAATAAATGGGCCCAGAGAAGGCCAAAGGATAACATGGGCTGGAAACGGCCCAACGGTATAATGGGCCGTTAATGGGTATAAAGTGATACACTGTTCATTACGGGCCAGTTTTACCACGGGTCGTTAATGGGCCGAGGGTTACTAAGGGCCTCATGGGCCGAAAATTAAAATGGGTTGGAATTATATTGGACAGCCCAGATGACGCTACTGGGCCTAATTCGGATAGGCCGTAAACGGGCCCTGGGTTAGCGGGCTGTAAATGGGCTATATGCGAACAGGCCGTTAAAAAGCTTGCCGTGGGCTGGCCCGCCACCTTTTGACCAAGTCAAATGGGTCGGCCTTTTCACAGGAATGGGCCTCTATTGGGCCGTGCCACGTGTCGACGTATCATAGGCGCTTTGGGTCCAATGAGTGGATGACATCTGTCCCAGCGGCGAGCCGACACGTGTTCCCTCCAGCCAACGATGATTTTACACGTGGAAAATCCCCATTGGTCGGGGCTGTTAACGGGTCATAGAACTCATTCATGCATGATACTGACAATCACTAATTTGATGTAAGGCAAACACATGATTCCAGGATGGAATAATATGAAAAACAGGACGGCATGGCATATTCACAACTATTTGTGTAAACTAAGCAGAAACCATTTCACCAAATAAGAAGCAATGCAAGCTAGACACCACGTGAAAGATGCAACCAATATGACTCTGCCAAGTTAAAAGTGTCCCATCATAAATGGCATTTCAACAAATTAGAAGCCGTGCATGCTATAAATCATATCAAAGATGCAACTAATATCACACTGCATATACTAAAGGTGTCTCGTCATATTGATTTATGCAGGATACAAAAAAACAATAGTTTTATGTGAGGACATGCTTAATAGACAGATGTACTATGTACTAAATACAGAAAGGCTTGTCACATTAACAGGTATAATGTATAAGCTAAGCAGAATAGCACATGCAGTTTAACTAGATTGGAAGAATTACAATCTAGACACCATATGCAACATGCAACCACATCACGCTGCCAAGTTAGAGCAAGCACCTGCGATGCTAGTGTAGGGGAAATGCGGTAATCAACTACAGAGCTACGTTCACTATCTTCATCTACCCTTGTTGTTTCTTGAGAATCATGTTGGGAGGCTGACGCTGCATTCTTTAAATGAGTAATCCACTTTCCTAACTGCCTCATCATAAGTGATTGATGAGGGATACACAAGAACATTAGTTTGATGTAAGAACATGGTTAATACACAGATGTACTAGTATGTACCAAAAACAGAAAGGCATGTCATATTCAAAGGTATAATGTGTAAGCTAAGCAAATGCAATTTAACCAAATTAGAAGCAATACAAGCTAGACATCCGGCTGGAGTGGTGAGCATGATCATCTTGGACCTGAGAGCCTGGTGGGAGGCGGGCTGCTTCACCACCATCGCGGCTTTTTAGTTGGCTTCCAGGTGATGCCTCTCTTTGCTGGGCTTGTCACTGGCTCGGCCAGTGCCCTGACTAGCTATTTGTCTTCTAGTGCTCACGGGATGGTGGTTCATGTAAAAAATGTCTTTCCTTATCTTAATAAAGACCAACTTCGGCCTTTCGAATACAAGCTAGACACCATATGGAACATGCAACCACATATGACACCGCGAAGTTAAAGCAAGCACCTGGGATGGTGGTTCATTGTGAGCGAGGTCATCAACTCTAGAGCTACGTTTACTGTCTCCATCTGCTGACACTACACCCTTTATAGTGTTGTAACATGCCATGCTTACCCGCGTAGAAAGCTGGAGCAACTTCTCTCTTTTCTTTTATGCTTCTCTCGAGGCAGACTCTGAAATACCCTTGCATAAAAACACAATAGTGAGAGTATGGGTGAAGTGTGTGCAGAACTAGTGCACTGTAAAAGTAGCAGATACCAGGTGGCTGAAAAGTAAATGACAGGAGACATATGATAGCTCTACAACATTGCATGGCAAACAAAATTAGATTCTACTCCATATGATTTTTTTAATATATGAGCACAAGAAATGCAGGTACTCCTCCAGCACAGCACCAGATGTGGTCATATCAAGATAACAGTCGACTGAAAATAAATAGGTCAGTCGGTTTTTTAATGAACCGTCCGATCTATAAGGAACGGGCATATGGCCTTCGTCTACCTCCCGCCAATCACTATTGACGATCTTTCTCGAACCGCCATCGACCATCAGCCCAGACCCGTGCCTCCGCCGCCCCGCCCTCCCCTCGACCTCAAACCACCGCCGTGGTCGGCAGCGCCCCCAGGCCATCCCTTTAATCCCAGTCGACCTCCAGATCGGGCGCTAGTAGCTCTAGGCGCCATACGCCCCTAAGATAAAGACCGAGGCGCTCCTTCCCCGGCGTAAGAGGCGGACTAGCGCCTATTACACGGGGGAATGATTCCGTTAATTGGGAATCAACTGACCAGGAATTGAAATTCAGGGGGGCGATGGACCTCTAGCTAAGGTCAAGTAGTATATGAGGAGAAACCTTGTGCATGGCGAGTTACCAGGAACATCTAGTATCAAGAAGAAGCGGTCAACTAGTGTCTTCTGTGGTATGAATACCGTGCAAGCAGACACGTAAGATTTGCACGAATAAGGGAAGAGGAGTACCATTTTCGGTTGCCGGTGTGGTCGCCTCCACATGTCACGCCGATCTTCTTCTTTTTGCCGGGGAAACCGATGTTCTGGAGGGTGCAGGATTGGACGAACCCATGGCCAAATTGTTGACTGTGTTGTCATGGCCATATGTCGGCAGAGGGGAAGCAGATCCAAGGCGGCGAAGGATGGCGTAGCAAGAACAACTCCAGTGCGGTGGAGGGTGGCGAAGTTGGAGCGGCATCGCTGACGCGCAGGATGGCGTGGTTGAACTGGCTCGGGTACGGACGGCTCGGCCTCGGCTTCAACTACTAGCCGTGGAGGGCGTTGCGGTTGAGGTTGCGGTGGACGATAACGTCGGGGTATCGGCTCCGGCATAATGGAGGAGGGTGGCGGTTGATGGGTGGAATGGGGTGGCAGACGGAGGATGCTGGGGTTTCGCGGCTGGTGGAGAGGTTGTTTTTGCACCCACGGAGTACGAATGGGGAATCAGACGGGTGGGCGGGGGGGAGGGGGGAGAACCATGTTTCGGTCTGGGCGCGCTTGTTTTTGGCTTTTTTGAACAGAATATGGGACGCGCTTGTTTGAAATTTGGAGAAAGTACAAACTTTGCCCCCTCTTAAATTTCAGACCTACTACAGGTCGGGGGTAGGATGGTAATCCCAGGTGTCTGAAATAGTGGGCAGGAGCGATTTCGGCCGGCATGTGTATTTAGGAAGCCATTGTGTATGAATGTTTTTCGGAGGCGGTTGGCGTCTAGATGAAGCTACAAACCTACCCCGGTTTAGACCTTTGGATGTCAGGCCGGTAGGCTTCACGGGTCAGTGTTATTAGAAAAGTAATTTTCTTGTAGTACCAAATATTGGTCTCACGCGGTTTCGAGTGAGTAGAGGCTCTTTTGGTGCTTCGTTTGAAATTTTGAAACACAAGCATTCACGTTTAGAGTACTCTTGAACTTTGAGGATTGACCTAAATAGACAACGTTAAATTTGACCTTGTATGTTTGAAAACCTCTTTAAATTATCCGCTTCTTTTTGAAATGTTGACACTTGAAAATCCTATAACTACGATTATTTTGGAATGGAGGAGCTAAATTAGAATCTATTTTGTACACGACTACATATGCTATTATGTACAAAATCAGAGCAAATATTGGTGCCGCCATAATTTAGGTATGATTTACAAATGCCATGATATCAAATTCAAATAATTGAATGGACTTCATGTTGAATTCGATTTTTTTAAACCACCTTAAGTTGAATTCAAATGTATGCTAGTTCATAGGTAGCTATTTATAATGTTCATTGTGTAACTTTCTTATGTATAATGTGCTTTACACACAAAACATGAACTATACTCACGTTTATATTCGATTGCTAAAGCGATGCATTGTCTGGAGTTCAAAAAACTAACTATGTGGATCAATTGTGTCGAGTAATAAGATGGAAATGCTCAAATTCGATAGAATCTAGATGTCTGATGGATCAATGACCGTTCCTTACGCGAATTGCAAATATCATGATCCCATCCTAATATTTGGATACAATTTATATCTTTAATAATGTGTACAACAGTCTTGTATGTGTAGTTTCACTCTCCATCGGTGGTCTCCCACACATGCTCACACACTCTCTCCCAAGGTGTCTTTCTTGCACACATGCTCTCGATATAACCCTCCCTCCCGCTCGTAACCATTTACGATTGTTTTCACTAACCTTTATCACAAGCACTCTTCCCCTCGCAAGCATACACACGCACAATCCCCATCGAACCTTTCTATATACATAGACCTGCCTACGTGTCTCCTGTACGCACATTATCTTTAGGCCTATCTCTCACGCATTGTGTCACACCTCTCTTCCTAATCGACGAGTATGATTCTAGCAGAGCATTCTGTAGGATGCCCCTTAAAGTTAGGTTGGATGAATAGTAATATCAGAGATAAAGGGGTTACCTTAGTCCGAGAACCTAGAGTTACAAATCCTAGCCGGCTTTGTCAGTGGACATAGAGTCCTTCACAATTATGCTATCTTTATCTTGTACGACTAGTCATCCATGGGTCTCCCTAAATGCATCATGGGCCGACCAATGTGGCGCAGGACGGAACCGAACGAAGGGCCTCACCTCGACCCACCGGACCTCACACGGTGACACACCCTCTGCCCCCACGTCTCGTTATCATCTCACACCCACACATACCAACACATACACCACACACAAAAAATATATTCTCCTGGTGCCTCTATCCACTCCCTCCTTGCATATACACACTCAAGGGAATCTCTCGCCGTGATGTCATATTCGTCTCTCTCTCTAGACCACTCTCATTTCTCATGCTATCTCTCCCACGCCCCCCTGTCGGCCCCTCTATCCATGTCTCTGTCGAATACGTAATACACACACATACCTCTCTAGGCCCTGCCAAATGCATCAACTACACATTCGCACATGTTACATCACGTACCCCATTGATCTAAAAAGCCATCTCTTCACGTTTATTTCGCATACAACATTCCTTTTGAATAAAGTGTGGCCAAAAAAATGTTTTAGAATTTCTACATATATACAACATTACAAAGTTATATGGAGGAGTATGAACGCTTGCATTGCATGGTGCCCACAATGATATTTATTCCGCACTGTGAATTTGTATATTTTTATACTATATATAAAGTTAGTCATAATAAAGAGAAACGAAGATCATCTCTCTCTCCATCGCATACCCCCCCCTCTACGCCCCTTTCACGTACGCACACAATCTATCTCCAGGTCCTCTAAAAGTAAGCCCCCAGCACATTAACGCATGTTTCATCTTTCTCTCGCGATATATATAGTGACCATCATTGTATTTGAAGCGAAAGCATGATACGTACATTGGACTTTAGAATCCACTCATTACGGTCACCATATACGTTTTGTGGTTATTATACAGTCACGGGCTCAATGTACAACTCTTTATTTGCTAAAGACACGACTAGTTGACCAGTTAAACGCTCCACATGGCACCTCTAGTGTTGCATCACATTATCTCACTACCATTGGGCCCACCTGTCGGCTTGTATCTACTCTACATCTACACTCTTATAAAATACTAGCAACATGCCCATCGTTGCACGGAACATCAAGATGCATTTGTATGAGTAGTTTATCTTGTGGGAGAAAAGGATGAACAAGGGAATGCCTTATTTGCAAGTGTGGAGAGGGGTGTGGGTATCTTTTTGCAAAATTGCCATAGTTTCCTTCCTATCTGTCAGATATAGATCGGATGGCCTATATTGCAGGATGGCAGGCACACGATCATCACCGACTATGCTTTTTATAAGAGTAGGGATAAAATACACTCTTATAAAAATAGACTTGGTGATGATGGTGTGCCTGCCATCCTGCAATATAGGCCATTCGATTTATATCTGACGGGTAGGAAAGAAACTATGACAATTTTGCAAAAAGGTACCCACATACCTCTGCACATTTGCAAATAAGGCATCCCTCGTTCATCCTTTTTCTCTCACAAGATAAACTAGTCATACAGATGCATCTTGATGTTATGTGCAACGCACAGGCATCTTGCTAGTAAGAATGAAAACAAACGACAAAAAAATATTGGACGGTGGTTCGAAGTCATGACCGCGGGAACAGTGGACAAGGTGGCCTTGTATTGGTATGATGAGTCGTCTGTTTTAACACATAGGAGCTGGTGTGGTGATTATACACACACGCACGCATGCACACGAACTGCATGCATGTAACACTCACAGAACACATGCACCCACGCACGCACGCAACACTCACACGTACACACGCATCCACGCACACACGCATGCATGCATGCACACACCAGTACACCACACGACCAACACACACTCTCACGCTCAAGTGCTCAACCTACACATGCATGCGCACACATCAGGCCTTGACAGACACATACACAACCACATGATTCCCGCGCATGGGGTGGAGTCTTGTCATGCCTGCGTAAATTTTTGTTTATCTGACCTTTTCCCTATGCAAACTGACAGGTGGGACCCACAAGGAACATGGTCAATTTAACTAGTCAACATGGTGCCACACAGACTATTTGGCCGGTCAACAGAGTGCAATCCGATGTTGAACCGTGAGGAAGTGACCGTATAATCACCGCAAAATGTATATAGTGACCGTAATCAGCTTATTCTGAAGTTTAGTGAACGTATTACGCATTTCTCTCTGTAGGCCCTCCAAAACTAAATCTATACATGTTCTCGCATGTTACATCTAAAAACTATGCAATACAACACTACTACTACACTCTAACACAATAAATCATATGTGTTTTTAGTTTTACTAGATATTATATTGTTACTTAATTATTCATTTTGCATACATTAAAATTGCCTTTTAAATGTATGGCCAGTATCATATACCGCGCGGGAAAAATCCCGCCCTTTCCTGTTTAATCGGGTTTGTTGTAACACCCTGGATGTAACTTTCCCTTTTTGTACTCCAACTCTTGCCGTTTCCGGCGTTAAGTTAATTTATTTTCTCGGGTTCGGGTCTTTGTCTCCGTGTGTTGTTGTCGTTGTCATGCATCTCATATCATGTCATCATGTGCATTGCATTTACATACGTGTTCATCTCATGCATTCGAGCATTTTCCCCGTTGTCCGTTTTGCATTCCGGCACTTCGTTCTCCTCCGGTGGTCTTTTCTAGCTTTCTTTCGTGTGTGGGGATTAAACATTTCCGGATTGGACCGGGACTTGCCAAGCGGCCTTGGTTTACTACCGGTAGACCGGTTGTCAAGTTTCGTACCATTTGGACTTTGTTTGGTACTCCAACAGTTAACTGAGGGACCAAAAAGGCCTCGTGTGTGTTGCAGCCCAACACCCCTCCAATTTGGCCCAAAACCCATCAAACTCTGCTCCATGTCCTAGAGCGTTCGATCACGATCACGTGGCCGAAAACCGCACCTCATTTGGACTCTCCTAGCAACCTCTATGCCTATTTAAACACCCCCCGAAATCCGGATCTTCCTCACCCCCGAAAACCCTAATTTCGCCTCCGCGCCGGCCGGACACGTCCGTCCGGACCGGATGAAATCGCCGCCGCCCGCCCGCACCAGTGGCAAGCTGCCACGTGGCGCGCCGCCGCCGCCGCCGAGGCCCGCGAGGCCCATCCGGGGCCCCCGCGGCCCAGATCTACTACCGCCACCGCCGCCTCCTCTTCCCCGCGGCCGGGCCCGCTCGCCGTCCGGCGCCGCCGGCGCCGAGGCCCAGAAGGCCCATCCGGGGCTCCCGCGGCCCAGATCTACCACCGCCACCGCCGCCTCCTCTTCCCCGCGGCCGGGCCCGCTCGCCGTCCGGCGCCGCCGTGGCGCCATAGCCGTCATTGCCGCCTCGTCTCCCGGGCCGCCGCGCGGCCGCTCCCGCCATCAGCCGCCGCCGCCAACGGCCGCCGCCTCCGCGCCGGCCTCGCCACGCCTTTCGTCCGGCCCCGCCGCCCCGGCCATCGCCGGCCCCAGGCGACGCCGGCCGCCGCCTCCACCACCTCCCGCCGGCCGCTGCTTTCTTCTTCCCCGACAAACAACTACAGTGCGCGCCTGCCTCGGATTCCGCGCCAACCCTAGATCTGAGGAGGTTAATTTTTTTCACTAAGTCCCAGATATTTTTAGTCCATATGCTCCTGTTCGCGGCTCCGTAACTTTGCATCCGTACCTCCGAATCATGCATATAGCAGATCAAAATATTCATCTTAGAGTGTACATCATTTCATTCCATTGCATCATTTTCATTTGAGTTCATCTTGATGCCCGAAATGCTGTTAGCAGAGGGCTACTTGAGTTAGTTGTCAGATCTGTTACTCCGTTTAGCACTTTTGTCTGTTTTGCCATCTTTCCAGAGGTGCAACCCATGTATTTTTAGGATGTGTGTGGTGACTTGTGCAAGCTTGCAAAGTGGTGCACTTGCTAATTCTGTTTTCAGGGACTTAGTAATTTCACTAAGTCCTGGGATTGTTTATCTCATGATGCCATATGTTCATGCCGTTTCCTAGTGATTTGTGCCTCTTTTGAGGATGATCAGTAAGGGAGTTTTGTTAATATTGTAGTGCTCTATCCATCCATATCTTTGTTTGCACTTATGGAGCATCCTAGCTTGAGTCAATCGAGCTCTACTTTTGCTTCGTTGCGAATCTGGGCAGATCGTCAACTTGTTTGCGATTTTGCCGATGTTATTGTAGTTGATCCGTGCATGCTATGCCATTGTTCTTGCCATGTCTAGCTTGAATTTTGTGCCTTCTTAAGGGATGTGTGCTTGTCTTGCCATGACTTGCACCGTGGTGAGTGCATCGACCTCGTAAACATGCCTCCGTGAGTTATGTTTCAGCATGTCCCAGTTTTCACTAAGTCTGAAAACTGATTATGTTTTTGCTATGTTCGTGTGCTTGTTAGTATATTTCGTGATCCCTTTTGGCTCAAGGTCACTAAGGGACTTTTGTTAAGCTTGTTGAGTAGCTCCATGCCATGTCTTTCTTTGTCATGTTCAGGTCTTGTAGCATGTTGTTTTGTTGCTCCAAAGAGGGCTATATGATCTGAAATTCCAGACAAGTGTTAATTTCACTAAGTCTGAGATCTATTTACCATTTGCATTTTTGCCATGCTTGTTTGAACCTGTTAATGGATGAATTGGCCGTAGCCCAGTGCTAGACTTTTGTTAAGCATCTTGTGTGAATCCCTACCATGTATTTTGTTGTCATGTTTGGGTGCTGTAGCATGTTCATCTCGTTGCATTTAGATGCCTACTTGCTATAAATCGCAGACCGGTGTCATTTTTGAAACGCTTGCCATTTCCAAACCGTAACTCCGATTTCGGCGTTCTTTATATCGTTTTCAAGAGATACCATCTCATCTTTCCAGTGGCACCCTTGGAATTCCATGTTGAGGCTAGATCATGCATTTCTTGTCATATCTTGCATTTTGCATCCCGCATCGCATCCCGCATAGCATATCATCTTTGCATCGTGTTGTTTGAGTTTGCACGTGGTTGATTGTGTCCTTGTTGCTTGTTTGTCTTGTTTGGGTAGAGCCGGGAGACGAGTTCGCTAACGAGGAGCCCGTTGAGTTTGCTTTTGAGGATCCAGTCAACTCTGACAACTGTGCAGGCAAGATGATCCTACCCTCGAAATCACTACTATCTTTGCTATGCTAGTTGCTCGCTCTTTTGCTATGTCATTGCTACGATGCCTACCACTTGCTTGCAAGCCTCCCAAATTGCCATGACAAACCTCTAACCCACCTTTGTCCTAGCAAACCGTTGATTGGCTATGTTACCGCTTTGCTCAGCCCCTCTTATAGCGTTGCTAGTTGCAGGTGAAGATTGGAGGCTGTTCCTTGTTGGAACATTTATTTACTTGTTGGGGATATCATTATATTGCGTTGTTATCTTAATGCATCTATATACTTGGTAAAGGGTGGAAGGCTCGGCCTCTTGCCTAGTGTTTTGTTCCACTCTTGCCGCCCTTGTTTCCGTCATATCGGTGTTATGTTCCCGGTTTTTTGTGTTCCTTACGCGGTTGGGTTATAATGGGAACCCCATGATAGTTCGCCTTGATTAAAGCTTTTCCAGCAATGCCCAACATTGGTCTTACCATTCGCCACCTAGCCTTTTCTTTCCCTTGGGTTCTGCAGACTCAAGGGTTATCTTATTTTAACCCCCCCCCCCCCCGGGCCAGTGCTTCTCTAAGTGTTGGTCCAACCGAGCGATGTCCGGGGCTACCAGGGGCAACTCTGGGCTAGCCTACCCGACGTCTTGCTCATCTGAGTGTGCCCTGAGAAAGAGATATGTGCAGCTCCTATCGGGATTTGTTGGCACATTCGGGCGGTGTTGCTGGTCTTGTTTTAACCTATCGAAGTGTCTTGAGTTACCGAGATACCGAGTCTGATCGGAATGTCTTGGGAGGAGGTCTATTCCTTCGTTGACCGTGAGAGCTTGTCATGGGCTAAGTTGGGACTCCCCTGCAGGGATTGAACTTTCGAAAGCCGTGCTCGCGGTTATGGGCAGATGGGAATTTGTTAATGTCCGGTTGTAGACAACTTGAACCTTAATTTAATTAAAATGAATCAAGTGAGTGTGTTACCGTGATGGCCTCTTCTCGGCGGAGTCCGGGAAGTGGACACGGTGTTGGAGTAATGTTTGCGCAGGTTGTTCTCTAGCTTCTCGCTCGTGCTTTGCCTCCTCTTCTCGCTCTCTTTTGCGGATAAGTTAGCCACCATATTTGCTAGTCGCTTGCTGCAGCTCCACTCATATTTTACCTTGCCTTACCTATAAGCTTAAATAGTCTTGATCGCGAGGGTGCGAGATTGCTGAGTCCCTGTGGCTCACGGATTACTATTACACCAGATGCAGGGCCTGATGATTCCGCTCCAGGAGACGCGTATGTGCTCAAGTGGGAGTTCGACGAAGACTCTCAACGATACTATGTTTCCTTTTCCGATGATCAGTAGTGGTGCCCAGTTGGGGGTGATTGGGACCATGTCGCATGTTGGGTTCTCTTTTATTTTGGCGCCGTAGTCGGGCCATGAGTGTTTGGATGATGTAATGTTATTTATGTACTTGATTGACGTGGCGAGTGTAAGCGAACTATGTTATCTCCCTTTTTATTATCATATTACATGGGATGTTGTGAAGATTGCCTAACTTGCGACATATGCCTTCAATGCGATTATGTCTCTAAGTCGTGCCTCGACACGTGGGAGCTATAGTCGCATCAAGGGTGTTACAAGTTGGTAATCAGAGCCTTCCCCGACCTTAGGAGCCCCATTGCTTGATCGTTTTTAGCGGCCGAGTCGTGTCTAGAAAAATGTTTTGAGTCTTTTAAGAATTATATATCGGAGAGTTTAGGAATTCTCTTTACTTCCCAGTCTCCTCATCGCTCTGGTAAGGCATCCTGACGTAGAGTTTTGACTCTTCTCTTCTCAAATTTCACTAATTTTTTTTTAGGATCACGCTGGTATCTTGGAATCGTTCCGATGGTTTTATGATGAGAACATTGTCTTGGTGCCTCCTGTCAGGGGTTTAGTGGAAGTGTCCCGGGGAGTTGAGCTCTGAGGTGTTGTCATCATAATTGTATCGTTGCAGTTCTGGAATACCTAAGTTTAGTACGCCGACATCGAAAATCTCTTTTATGCAGTTCGTTGGTGAGATAACCTCGACGCCACCCAGTACTAGGCGGGAGTTCGGGAGTATCTCCATAACTTGTATAACGGATGCTTTTCGAAGGTTGAGGTAGATGGTTTCCGAAGGTTTCTTGGTTATGTGTTGAAGGAGGATACAACTGGATGTAGGATTTGCTAGTTTGGGTGAGATATTATGCTTCCCCTGTATCCCCAACACCTGATTGCATAACCGGAAAGGTTTGGGAGTTTCATAGGTGGGAATTCTAGTAGCTCTAGTTTTTCTTCCACGGATATTGGTTTGAGATTGGGATTTCTTACCGATTATTCGTTCTTGATCCATACCTTGTTGATTTATTTCTCTACCTTAATTCTACGTGGCTTCTCAATTTATGGATATGTGACCATTTCAAGAGGAATGCATTCGTTCATTTTGTTCGGATGTGAAGACTATATGTTGCAATTTTCATTCCGTTGGATTCAGCTTCATTATTTATCTGTCAATGTGCTAATGGTGGTCAACCTCTTCAGGATGGCTCCTCCAATGCGCACGACTCCGAATCCTGATCCGCCACCACCTCCACCTCCTCCAGAGGCATGGCAAGCTGTGATGGCCGCAACCAATGCAAACACACAGCTGATCATGCAAATTCTCCAAGAGCGCAATCAAGGCAGTCAAGGGAATCAAGGCAGCAATCAGAGTCACTTTGCTATGCTCAACCAGTTCCTTGCTAACGGGCCAAAGACTTTCAGCAATTGTGTTGAGGCAACCGATGCTGACGATTGGCTTGTGGATCTGTGCAAGCATTTTGAGTGCAGTAACGTCAGGCCTGAGGACTTTGTCAAGTTCGCTTCCTTCCAACTCAAAGATCAAGCTGCAGAATGGTTCCAGCAGTACAAGGACTCCAGAGGTGGACGTGTTATCACTTGGGATGATTTCCGTCGGGATTTCTGAGCTCATCATATTCCGCAGAGCGTGGTTGAAAGCAAGCGTGAGGAATTCCGCAATCTGAAGCAAGGTTCTTGTTGCTTATACATCTCGCCAGTTGAAGCCTAATGAGATGAACTACCCCACTCATGATCTCGAGTTGGAGGCAGTTGTGCATTCTCTTTTGACTTGGAGACATCTTCTATTGGGAAGAAAAGTGGATATTTTCACTGATCACAAGAGTCTCAAGTACATCTTCACTTAGCCTAATCTCAACCTCAGGCAAACTCGATGGGTCGAAATGATTCAAGAGTATAATCCGAGTATTGAGTACACTCCAGGCAAGGCCAATGTGATTGTTGACGCATTGAGCAGAAAGGCCTACTGCAACAGTCTGATTCTCAAGCCTTATCAACCCGAGCTTTGTGAAGCTTTCCGCAAGCTTAATCTGCAAGTTGTTCCTCAAGGTTTCCTCACCAACCTTCAAGTCTCTCCTACCTTATAAGACCAGATTCGCCAAGCCCAGCTTCTTGATGCTATGGTGAAAAAGGTGAAGATTGGGATTGCCAAGAGTTAGTCCAAGTACAAGTGCTACCGCCTTGATGACAAGGACACTCTCTTCTTCGAGGATCGTATTGTTGTACCCAAAGGTGACCTCCGTAAAGTGATCATGAACGAGGCTCACAATTCTCTCCTCTCCATCCACCCTGGGAGCACGAAGATGTATCAGAACCTTAAGCAAGCTTATTGGTGGACTCAAATGAAGCGCGGGATCGCTCAATTCGTGAATGAATGTGATGTCAGCAGAAGAGTGAAGGTAGAACACCAAAGGCCAGCAGGTCTCCTCCAACCTCTTGCCATTCCAGAATGGAAGTTTGACCGCATTGAGATGGACTTCGTGACTGGGTTTCCAAAGTCCAAGCGTGGCAATGATGCTATATTTGTTGTCATCGACAAACTCACCAAAGTGGCTCACTTTCTGCCTATCAAAGAGTCGATCACTTCAGCTCAATTGGCGGAACTCTATACCTCTCGCATTGTCTCTCTGCACGGTATTCCTCAAGTGATCTCTTCAGACCGTGGCAGCATCTTTACCTTGAAGTTTTGGGATTCTTTTCAGAAGGCCATGGGCACTAACATCCGCTTCAGCACAGCTTTCCATCCTCAAACAAGCGGTCAAGTCGAGCGTGTCAACCAGATTCTTGCAGATATGCTTAGGGCTTGTGTGATATCCTTCGGCATGAAGTGGGAGGATTGTCTTCCTTATGCTGAATTCTCCTACAACAACAGTTTTCAAGCAAGTTCAGGCAAGGCCCCTTTTGAAATTCTGTATGGCAGGAAGTGCCGTACCCCTCTCAACTGGTCTGAAACCGGTGAACGTCAGCTTTTGGGTGATGACTTAATTACAGAAGCAGAAGAAATGTGCAAAGTCATTCGTGATAACCTCAAAGCAGCCCAATCCCGCCAGAAGAGCTACTATGATAGTAAGCACCGTGATTTGGCTTTCAAGATCGGAGATCATGTTTACCTCCGCGTCTCTCCTATGAAAGGTACTCGTCGCTTCGGTATCAAAGGGAAGCTTGCCCCTAGATACGTGGGACCTTTCAAGATTGCCAGCAAGAGAGGCGACCTCGCCTATCAACTCGAGCTTCCTTCAAACTTTGCAAATGTTCACGACGTGTTCCATGTCTCTCAGCTTCGAAAGTACTTCAAGACTCCTGACTGCACCGTCAACTTCGAGGACATTGAGCTCCAAGAAGATCTCTCTTATTGTGAGCACCCAGTTGCTATTCTTGAAGAGACTGAACGCAAGACTCGCAACAAGTCAATCAAATTTCTCAAAGTCAAGTGGTCACACCATTCCTACCGTGAAGCTACCTGGGAACGCGAGGATCACCTCCGTTCTGAGTACCGGGCGTTCTTTTAGTCCTAGATCTCGGGTCGAGATCTTTTTGTAGTGGTGGAGTGTTGTAACACCCCGGATGTAACTTTCCCTTTTTGTACTCCAACTCTTGCCGTTTTCGGCGTTAAGTTAATTTATTTTCTCGGGTTCGGGTCTTTTTCTCTGTGTGTTGTTGTCGTTGTCATGCATCTCATATCATGTCATCATGTGCATTGCATTTACATACGTGTTCATCTCATGCATTCGAGCATTTTCCCCGTTGTCCGTTTTGCATTCCGGTGCTTCGTTCTCCTCCGGTGGTCTTTTCTAGCTTTCTTTCGTGTGTGGGGATTAAACATTTCCGGATTGGACCGAGACTTGCCAAGCGGCCTTGGTTTACTACCGGTAGACCGCTTGTCAAGTTTCGTACCATTTGGACTTTGTTTGGTACTCCAACGGTTAACCGAGGGACCGAAAAGGCCTCGTGTGTGTTGCAGCCCAACACCCCTCCAATTTGGCCCAAAACCCACCAAACTCTGCTCCATGTCCTAGAGCGTTCGATCACGATCGCGTGGCCGAAAACCGCACCTCATTTGGACTCTCCTAGCTCCCTCTATGCCTATTTAAACACCCCCCGAAATCCGGATCTTCCTCTCCCCCGAAAACCCTAATTTCGCCTCCGCGCCGGTCGGACACGTCCGTCCGGACCGGACGAAATCGCCGCCACCCGCCCGCACTAGTGGCAAGCTGCTACGTGGCACGCCGCCGCCTCCGCCGAGGCCCGCGAGGCCCATCCGGGGCCCCCGCGGCCCAGATCTGCTGCCGCCACCGCCGCCTCCTCTTCCCCGCGGCCGGGCCCGCTCGCCGTCTGGCGCCGCCGTGGCGCCATAGCCGTCGTTGCCACCTCGTCTCCCGGGCCGCCGTGCGGCCGCTCCCGTCGTCAGCCGCCGCCGCCAACGGCCGCCGCCTCTGCGCCGGCCTCGCCGCGCCCTTCGTCCGGCCCCGCCGCCCCGGCCATCGCCGGCCCCAGGCGACGCCGGCCGCCGCCTCCACCACCTCTCGCCGGCCGCTGCTTTCTTCTTCCTTGACGAACAGCTACAGTGCACGCCCTCCTCGGATTCCGCGCCAACCCTAGATCTGAGGAGTTTGATTTTTTTTCACTAAGTCCCAGATATTTTTAGTCCATATGCTCCTGTTCGTAGCTCCGTAACTTTGCATCCGTAGCTCCGAATCATGCATATAGCATATCAAAATGTTCACCTCAGAGAGTACATCATTTCATTCCATTGCATCATTTTCATTTGAGTTCATCTTGATGCCCGAAATGCTGTTAGAATAGGGCTACTTGAGTTAGTTGTCAGATCTGTTACTCCGTTTAGCACTTTTGTCTTTTTTGCCATGATTATTGTGTGCATGATATGCCCGTGAGTTCTTCATATGTTTTGTTAAGGGTTTTGTCATATTTCCAGAGGTGCAACTCATGTATTTTTAGGATGTGTGTGGTGACTTGTGCAAGCTTGCAAAGTGGTGCACTTGCTAATTCTGTTTTCAGGGACTTAGTAATTTCACTAAGTCCTGGGATTGTTTATCTCATGATGCCATATGTTCATGCCGTTTCCTAGTGATTTGTGCCTCTTTTGAGGATGATCAGTAAGGGAGTTTTGTTAATATTGTAGTGCTCTATCCATCCATATCTTTGTTTGCACTTATGGAGCATCCTAGCTTGAGTCAATCGAGCTCTACTTTTGCTTCGTTGCGAATCTGGGCAGATCGTCAACTTGTTTGCGATTTTGCCGATGTTATTGTAGTTGATCCGTGCATGCTATGCCATTGTTCTTGCTATGTCTAGCTTGAATTTTGTGCCTTATTAAGGGATGTGTGCTTGTCTTGCCATGACTTGCACTGTGGTGAGTGCATCGACCTCGTAAACATGCCTTCGTGAGTTATGTTTCAGCATGTCCCAGTTTTCACTAAGTCTGAAAACTGATTATGTTTTTGCTATGTTCGTGTGCTTGTTAGTATATTTTGTGATCCCTTTTGGCTCAAGGTCACTAAGGGACTTTTGTTAAGCTTGTTGAGTAGCTCCATGCCATGTCTTTCTTTGTCATGTTCAGGTCCTGTAGCATGTTGTTTTGTTGCTCCAAAGAGGGCTATATGATCTGAAATTCCAGACAAGTGTTAATTTCACTAAGTCTGAGATCTATTTACCATTTGCATTTTTGCCATGCTTGTTTGAACCTGTTAATGGATGAATTGGCCATAGCCCAGTGCTAGACTTTTGTTAAGCATCTTGTGTGAATCCCTACCATGTATTTTGTTGTCATGTTTGGGTGCTGTAGCATGTTCATCTCGTTGCATTTAGATGCCTACTTGCTATAAATCGCAGACCGGTGTCATTTTTGAAACGCTTGCCATTTCCAAACCGTAACTCCGATTTCGGCGTTTTTTATATCCTTTTCAAGCGATTTAATCTCATATTTCCAGTGGCACCCTTGGAATTCCATGTTGAGTGTACATCATTTCATTCCATTGCATCATTTTCATTTGAGTTCATCTTGATGCCCGAAATGCTGTTAGCAGAGGGCTACTTGAGTTAGTTGTCAGATCTGTTACTCCGTTTAGCACTTTTGTCTTTTTTTCCATGATTATTGTGTGCACGATATGCCCGTGAGTTCTTCATATGTTTTGTTAAGGGTTTTGTCATCTTTCCAGAGGTGCAACCCATGTATTTTTAGGATGTGTGTGGTGACTTGTGCAAGCTTGCAAAGTGGTGCACTTGCTAATTCTGTTTTCAGGGACTTAGTAATTTCACTAAGTCCTGGGATTGTTTATCTCACGATGCCATATGTTCATGTCGTTTCCTATTGATCCGTGCCTCTTATGAGGATGATCAGTAAGGGAGTTTTGTTAATATTGTAGTGCTCTATTCATCCATCTCTTTGTTTGCAATTATGGAGCACCCTAGGTTGAGTCAATCGAGCTCTACTTTTGCTTCCTTGTGAATCTGGGCAGATCGTCAACTTGTTTGCGATATTGCCGATGTTATTGTAGTTGATACGTGCATGCTATGCCATTGTTCTTGCCATGTATAGCTTGAATTTTGTGCCTTCTTAAGGGATGTGTGCTTGTCTTGCCATGACTTGCACCGTGATGAGTGCATCTTGCTCATAAACATGCCTTCGTGAGTTATGTTTCAGCATGTCCCAGTTTTCACTAAGTCTGAAAACTGATTATGTTTTTGCTATGTTCGTGTGCTTGTTAGTATATTTTGTGATCCCTTTTGGCTCAAGGTCACTAAGGGACTTTTGTTAACCTTGTTGAGTAGCTCCATGCCATGTCTTTCTTTGTCATGTTCAGGTCCTGTAGCATGTTGTTTTGTTGCTCCGAAGAGGGCTATATGATCTGAAATTCCAGACAAGTGTTAATTTCACTAAGTCTGAGATCTGTTTACCATTTGCATTTTTGCCATGCTTGTTTGAACCTGTTAATGGATGAATTGGCCGTAGCCCAGTGCTAGACTTTTGTTAAGCATCTTGTGTGCATCCCTGCCATGTATTGTGTTATCATGTTTGGGCGCTGTAGCATGTTCATCTCGTTGCATTTAGATGCCTACTTGCTGTAAATCACAGACCGGTGTCATTTTTGAAACTCTTACCATTTCCAAACCGTAACTCCGATTCCGGCGTTCTTTATATCGTTTTCAAGCGATTTAATCTCATATTTCCAGTGGCACCCTTGGAATTCCATGTTGAGGCCAGATTCATGCATTTCCTGTCATATCTTGCATTTTGCATCCCGCATAGCATATCGTCTTTGCATCGTGTTGTTTGAGTTTGCACGTGGTTGATTGTGTCCTTGTTGCTTGTTTGTCTTGTTTGGGTAGAGCCGGGAGACGAGTTCGCTAATGAGGAGCTCGTTGAGTTTGCTTTTGAGGATCCTGTCAACTCTGACAATTGTGCAGGCAAGACGATCCTACCCTCGAAATCACTACTATCTTTGCTATGCTAGTTGCTCGCTCTTTTGCTATGCCATTGCTACGATGCCTACCACTTGCTTGCAAGCCTCCCAAATTGCCATGACAAACCTCTAACCCACCTTTGTCCTAGCAAACCGTTGATTGGCTATGTTACCGCTTTACTCAGCCCCTCTTATAGCGTTGCTAGTTGCAGGTGAAGATTGGAGGCCGTTCCTTGTTGGAACATTTATTTACTTGTTGGGGATATCATTATATTGCCTTGTTATCTTAATCATCTATATACTTGGTAAAGGGTGGAAGGCTCGGCCTCTCGCCTAGTGTTTTGTTCCACTCTTGCCGCCCTAGTTTCCGTCATATGGGTGTTATGTTTCCGGTTTTTTGCGTTCCTTACGCGGTTGGGTTATAATGGGAACCCCTTGATAGTTCGCCTTGATTAAAGCTTTTCCAGCAATGCTCAACATTGGTCTTACCATTCGCCACCTAGCCTTTTCTTTCCCTTGACTTTAGCAGACTCAAGGGTCATCTTATTTTAAACCCCCCCCCCCCCCGGGCCAGTGCTCCTCTGAGTGTTGGTCCAACCGAGCGATGTCCGGGGCTACCAGGGGCAACTCTGGGCTGGCCTACCCGACATCTTGCTCATCTGAGTGTGCCCTAAGAAAGAGATATGTGCAGCTCCTATCGGGATTTGTCGGCACATTCGGGCGGTGTTGCTGGTCTTGTTTTAACCTGTCGAAGTGTCTTGAGTTACCGAGATACCGAGTCTGATCGGAATGTCTTGGGAGGAGGTCTATTCCTTCATTGACCGTGAGAGCTTGTCATGGGCTAAGTTGGGACTCCCCTACAGGGATTGAACTTTCGAAAGCCGTGCCCGCGGTTATAGGCAGATGGGAATTTGTTAATGTCCAGTTGTAGACAACTTGAACCTTAATTTAATTAAAATAAATCAACTGAGTGTGTTACCGTGATGGCCTCTTCTCGGCGGAGTCTGGGAAGTGGACACGGTGTTGGAGTAATGTCTGCGCAGGTTGTTCTCTAGCTTCTCGCTCGTGCTTTGCCTCCTCTTCTCGCTCTCTTTTGCGGATAAGTTAGCCACCATATTTGCTAGTCACTTGCTGCAGCTCCACTCATATTTTACCTTGCCTTACCTATAAGCTTGAATAGTCTTGATCGCGAGGGTGCGAGATTGCTGAGTCCCTGTGGCTCACAGATTACTATTACACCAGATGCAGGGCCTGATGATTCTGCTCCAGGAGACGCGTATGAGCTCAAGTGGGAGTTCGACGAAGACTCTGAACGATACTATGTTTCCTTTCCCGATGATCAGTAGTGGTGCCCAGTTGGGGGTGATTGGGACCGTGTCGCATGTTGGGTTCTCTTTTATTTTGGCGCCGTAGTCGGGCCATGAGTGTTTGGATGATGTAATGTTATTTATGTACTTGATTGACGTGGAGAGTGTAAGCCAACTATGTTATCTCCCTTTTTATTATCATATTACATGGGATGTTGTGAAGATTGCCTAACTTGCGACATATGCCTTCAATGCGATTATGTCTCTAAGTCGTGCCTCGACACGTGGGAGCTATAGTCGCATCGAGGGTGTTACATTTGTATCAATGGATCGTGCGAAACAGCAAAACTATAGTACTATATACAGTACAAGTGATAGTTCACTAGGCTGTCGTGTCGTGTACTCCTCCATTGTAAGAGTGGAGTGCTCGCTTTCATAAATCTTCTAGTCCCTTTCGCTGACATGTGGGGCATTAAGCTACCGGATCCACGTGCCATACCGGAATACAGTGCAGAGTAGCTGGTGTGAAGCACCCAGTCATGGCGCCGAGGTAGTAATGAGCAATGAGGCGTCAAATCACAAAGTTGCACCTTTCCCGCAGTTAAGTTGGAGCGATGAAGTAATAATGCTAAAAAAAGAAGTTGGAGGGATGAAGCAACCATCATTTGACTCATTGCTGAATTCGCTTCTCCCTCATCTTCTTCAAGTTAACCACGTGTTGCCTCTACTGTTGTTCTGCCTCATGTGGGAAGCGGATCGGCTTGGTAAAGCACGGACACATGGGACCGCATGTTAGCAAACCGCTAGGACAATGTCCTCTAAAAATAAGAAACCTCCCCAGCCATCTGCCCGGCAAAATCACCTCCTTTTTACTAATCTTGATTCTATAATTTTTTAGATCAATATAATTGAGATTTGTATAGATAGCACATAGGAGGAAAACCAAGTGGTACAGTTAAGGGCATCCACAATGTGGAGAAAAATGTGAAAATAGCTTTTGGCATTATGGGAGCCATTGTGGACGGTGTTGCCAAAGCCAAAATGATGGAACTGAAGCTCCCTGATTGATTTATTGATTGATTGAAGGAATAGAAAAAATGCAACGTCTCTCCTCTTTCTCCCGTGCTTGGGTGCATGTACAGTATAGAGGATAGAGTCTACTCCTCTGTCCCTTCTATCACAAATCACAAAGCAGTGAGGCGTCAAATCACAAAGCACGGACAAAGCAACCATCATTTCACTCTTCGCTCACTCCGCTTCTCCATCGTCTTCTTCGAGAAACCATCTCACCACACTAAGCTGGACGGACGGTGCTATTGTGTACCAGTAGTACTAGTACATTTATGCGTCCTTTGGTTCAACAGACTTCCTGGATGCAAATAAGGCGGTTGTCTCGGCTTGCAGGCCGCACTTGCGAACGACTTACCATGGTTTCCCTCAATGGTGTTCTCCGTCGAACACACTTCTCCAAACCACAACGTTCGAGATATCGTCGACGTCACCGCAATGGGGAAGGAAGTCAAATATAGTTACTACCTCCATTTTTTCTACATAACGCCAGTATATCAAAATTACAATTTGCAAAAGGCCACTAACACTAATCGAGGAAAAATTGATGGGGTTTGCCTCATACTAGCAACCAAGGACATTAATATCCCCTGCATGCAAGCGGAAGTGAGAAGGTTGGTTTGCATGGCGCTGCATTAATGAAGCGATGAGGAGTGAGATGGTTAGCTCTTTGGGCTTTCGAGAAAAAATACGCATTAATTGACATGTGAAATGAGGATTTGTATCGATTAATCCCGCGAAGGAAAACCCCGCTTTTCTTTTTTAACACTAGTACTCCTAGTACATAGTACTATGTACTTATCCTGTTTGGGTCTAGGCCTTGCATTGCCATACTTCGCCACACATTTTTGCTAAGCTTGCCTAAAGTTTTCAAAATGAAAAGGAGCTACACTTGCACACCGCTATGGCGGTCGCACCGCACCCTCACACGGGCGCTCCTGCACGTCGCGGTCGCACCGCATCCTCACATGCACAGTCGCTCCTGCACGCTGCAAACCCAACCAACGGAATGCACCCTCACTGACACGTGTTGTTGCATGTGAACAAACCAAACTCAGCCATCCTACCGCTGACACATAATTGTCGTTCATAGAGTATGTTTATCCAACCGCATGTTGGGGAGTATCTGTACGGCCCGTGCGGTGGTCTGTTGGGGAAGAAGAAGAGGTGAGGAAGAAGGGTTAGGAGACGTAGGATATTCATCCAACCGCCTGAAATGGTAGACTGACCCAAGTCAGGCAACTTGCATAACAGTATATGTTTTTACTACACAGCAAAAGATCCATAAAAACAACAACATAAAGAAAAACTATCACTGCTCGCGGAACGAGACGGCCTCGTCGTCTTTGGCTGCCGGCACGAACCAGCCGTAGTTGCTGACGTGTGTCTCCGCACCGTGGTTGTCTTTGGCCTCCAGCTACTCGTTCACGTGGAGCGTGCGGGCACTCTGCACGGACGAGAGCACTGCCCGGTTCAAGTCGAGGACGTCCAGTTCCGCCTGCAGGAGGGCCTCGACGGCAGCAGCATCCGCGTGCTCCGCGTCGACTCGAGCCTCCGCTGCCCGATTCAAGTCCAGGACGTCCGGTTTTGCCTGCACGAGGGCCTCAATGAGAGCGGCATCCGCGCGCTCCGCGTCAAGTTGAGCCTCTGCCGCCCGGTTCCGCCTGCAGGAGGGCCTCGATTGCAGCGGCATCCACGTGCTCCGCCTTAAGTTGAGCCTCGGCCGCCCGGTTCACATCCAGGACATCCGGTTCCGCCTGCAGGAGAGCCTCGATGGCAGCGGCATGCGCGTGCTCCGCGTCGAGTTGAGCCTCTGCCTCCCGATCCTCCTTTAGTATCGCCAGGTTGAACTGCTAGTCCGCCTGCACCATGGGGGACTCGGACGGTGGCACGAAGTCGACGTCCATCGTCTCATACCCATCGGGGGCCTTCTGCGCCGTGACTTCCACCATGAACATTGGATCGGCTTCCTCCTCCTCGTAGCTTGGTTCCAGAGAACTCGGGGATTGGTCCGCCGCAAAGCGATCCTGGGAACGGAGGTCTCTGGCACCGACCGCTGCCGCGATTTCTGCGTGGTGCTCCGGCGTCAGCATCTTGTAGTACGTGATCTTGCGGCGCACCATGGCTTTCCGATGAACTAGAGGATGCTTGATGCGAGCTAGGGGATCGAAAGTTGGGGGAAGGGGCTGGAGATTAGGTGTGGTTTTAGGGCAGTGGCTGGCGTAGGCTTAGCAGCGAAGGTTCTGGTGTGAATAGTGGTTCTGGTGACGACCGGTCAATCGGTTTTGACTGTACATCGCTCTTGTCGCGTTCGTGTTGCAGCCCGGCACGCTTGACCCTCCATGTCGCTCACCGAATGGAACGTGCTTCGTCTTGCGTTTTCGCTCGCTTGTGGGATCGCAGTTGAGAGCAAACTGACGTCCCTCCCCCTACCCCGCCCGCGTCATTTTATGCAGAGTAAATAAAAACAGAGGGAGTATACTACAGATGAGGATCCCCTGACGTGGCCGAACCCATTGAGTAACTGACATGCGGGGCCTAGCAAGCATGGGGTCTGCCACTTAGTGATCGAAAGGGAGGGTAAGGCAGGGATACATATGTGAAAGGAGCTTCCAATGATATAATTTTCACATTATACATCTCATGTACTATTAATCTTGTCAATAGTCAAATGCGGGTTTGAAAAACGCATTAGAGCATGGTTAATAATATAGCCAGTCGATGGCTATAAGGAACGGCCATGTCATCTATAGCCATCATCTATTATATGCACTCATAGAGTAGTGTGGGCTATAAGGTTGGCTATTTCCTCCAAAAAAATTTATAAGGTTGGCTATTGTATTAGTTCTTTTTTCCATCTCCTCTCCATCTCTTTCTTCATATTTGTTGTACGTATTTAACTAGGAATGCGTATATAGCTAGGCTCTTGCATGAGAGCTCACTCGCCTTACTTTTTCACATCTCTCTCGTCCACATAGGCCATATATAAATGGAAGGAGGGAGTACAACTATGAGCACTACATACTCTAGTACAGATGTTGTCAGTACTCCACTAGTACTATTGGATAGGGAGCTTAAAATTTTTTACTATTGGACTGGCTATACATGGAGAAATCCTAGTAGGAAGAGCATGTGCGAGAACAAGCACATTCACGTGGTTGAAAACAAATTGGAAACCATCTCGAGTACAAATCTAGGAGTACGTACGAATCTAACAATATTGATTGGGCGTTGTTGAATGTTGATACTTTTTTTATCAAAGTAGAGATACTTTGACTACACATAAAACTTGTATGCAAACTAGAAAGGATAGGAGGGAGTATATTGTACGTTCAAAAACGAAACGAACATTGAATACCCTTTATATATGATTTGCGGATGCTATGATCACCGGTTCAAAATTTTGAATCCGCCTTAGGTATCACACATGCCCCCACTCGTTCTCTCTCGATTTCATCTTGGGGTTCGAAGATCGATTGAAAGAGGACTAGGGTGGGTACAATACGTTTGTTCGCTTATGAACGTACAATATACTCCCTCTGACCCCCCCACCCCGCGCGGGTCATTTCTATCAAAGAAATAGACCAAACCTTTATCTCCTTGCATGACACGCAATTAATCTCTAAACATCAATCGATCTCGTCAACATGGGTCCGGGCATGAACCGAATGGGATGTCAAAACTAAGACGCGAAGCGACACATAGTGGAGGCAAAGTTAAACTTCAAACGAACCGTTTGTTTGTATGCATGTCAACAAATTACAAATAAACATTAGAAATTCAGGCATGGTCTAGGCCCACATGCGAATGATACTCGGTGGAATGTTCAAATGAGGCATGCGGGGAGATGGACTCGTCCGGAGGGCGACATGATCGATGGAGAAGAGGGTTGGAGAGGAATGAGAAATAAGCAAACGCCACATGATTATACTTGAATGGCTCAAATAAACAATAAGTTGTCTCGCTTGGCCTACATAGTGAAAGGCCTAATGCGCAACGCGAAGCACTGACGCATGAATATGGCTGGGAAAACAGGGAAAAGGACATGTGGGGCACACCTGTCGGGATGACGCAGTGCAAACTAGTTCAATGGAGTAGCTGGCCCACGACCTCCTCGCCACCAGCAACCGTTCATGTGGGCCGTGGGGGCCAACAATGTGGTGCAGCTCCAGCACCGCCTCTGGACACGGCGACCGCGGTGAGCAACATGCTCATCATTGCTAGACACGGTCGGTTTCAGTGTGCCGAGCGTGGCGTTAGTGCTGTGGCACGACCAATAGTATGTTTGGTTTGTGCCCAAGGTTGCCGCATCAAATCATTGGGTAACCAAAATTTTGGTTGAGGTTTTGGTTACCCATGATTTGGCCGACATCGGCAAGAAAAATGAACTAGAGTTGGCTCGAGTTCATTGGCATGCCAAAAAAATGGCAACCATCCATTTTTGGGTCATGACCAAAACCTCAAAAAATGGCAACCATCCAAACAAAGACCAATCTTTGGGTCATGACCAAAATTTTGTTAAGGTGCATTTTGGCCACAATCCAAGCACACCCCAACACCCGGCTCGTCGAGGATGCACGGGGTGCCGGGACGCGTCCGCGGAGTGGTGTAGCGCGGCCAACTGCATCCTCAAGACCTGAGACAATGCCGGGTCGTCTTGCTTTTTCAATGACATGCGTCGACCGCATGTGAGCAAAGGGCATCTCCAACGTTACCACAACCACAGCTGACTACCCTGGCACACCAAAAACCCTCATCCCTCACGCCATTGCGCGGTGCGTTCCCAGCCGGCGCCAGCTGCCCGCATTCATGTCATCCATCCGTAGGCCGTCGTTAAGAGGCTCGGTGCCCGAGGAACCAACTTCGGCGACTTAATGACGCACCAGGACGCTTGGCCTCACCGGAATGCGCTATTTAAAGCGGCAACGCCCAGCTAACCTCCACACTATAGCGCATCGTCCTCCTACCTGGCACCACATTCGCCATGACCGCAAGCGCGAATGCTCTACGGGAGAGCTTGTCTTCGGGGATCCAGCTCGAGGTCGCCGCCCTCGCTAAAGCCGCCGCCCTCGCTGAAGTCGCCACACAAGCGGTGGCCACGCTGGAGGCCGACGATGGGAGCACCGTCAGCCACGCGTCCTACTTTCCATCGTCTAACGTCCGGCCCCACATGGTGTGGCATGGGAGGCGGCAGGGCATGGTGTGCCAACTGGCCGGTCCGTCTCCCGTGTTCTACTTTTCCTCGCCGGAGACCGCACCTTCACTTCACGGGTCTTGAATCCCGCCCCCGTATATGGAGATCGCAGATGGAGGACGTCGGTCGCCGCTGTAGAATAATTTTAGGGTCGGGTTTCTTTTTTTCTATCCTATAAAAGTTCAAAATGTAATGAAAATCTGTTGTGTTTGCATTAATCTCGGCCGGTGTATATGAACTTTCACAATAATATAGTATATTGTAGGAGTACTAGCAAGATGCCCGTGCGTTGCATGGAAGATCAAGATCTTGTGGGAGAAAAAGATGAACGAGGGAAGGCCTTATCTGCAAATGCACATTCACGCATTTCACATTTTTCTATATCTACGGGAACCTACGAAAGGGTTAACGTAAATTGCCTCTCTCTCTCTCCTCCCCTGATTTTCTTGGTGGTGGGCCCCTCCCTCCCCACAATCTACAATCAACAGCTCACACGTTTCACATTTTGTTAATTACGTAACTAGGACTACATAGGTGTAGCATTACTCGTCCTAAGAACCCCAACTAAGCCAACCTCCCAGCATATTGCGCGGGAAAAGACCCGGTCGCGCCGTTTTAGTCAGGATTAAGAGATTACTAGTAGTAGTATCGATGGATCGCGCGAAGCAACAAGTTTTTTTTTGAGGGGGCGAAGCACCTAGTTTAAAAGGAAAAAAGGAGGTACACTCACAGCACCCCTGTCACGGTCGCATTGCACCCCACACACGTTCGGTCCTGCACATGGCTCACGCAAACGGAACGCGCTTCGGCTTGCCTCTTCACTGACACGTGGGACTGCACTTGGAGAAACCGACCATGCGCCAAACTCCCCCTGCCCACCATGTGAAAATCCTCCCCCCCCCACCCAAAAATTCCCCCAAATCCTAGAATCAACCGCCCTTCGGCCCACTAGCCAATAATATTCCCCAAACCCCCTCCCCCATCCCCCTCCACTCCATTCGCTCCGCCAAAGCCGCCCTCCCCGCCACGCCGATACGTCGGCGCCGCAGTTCGTCGAGGGGACGCACGGTGATCCTCCCGCTCCCACAGTATGCTCTCGTAGACTGCCGTCCTCTAGCCGCACCACCACCACTGGCGAAATTCTTGTGGAGGTGCACGGCAGTCAGCGCCGCCACCGCTGGCGACATTCATGTGGAGATGCACGGCGGTCAGCTTCTCCCATGGTACGTGCATTCTAGACTGAGGCCCCGTGCATGTCGGTGTAGCGCTGAATGTTAGCTGATAGATGCTGTTAATCTCACTATTTGCCGAAGTAGTTTACATTCAATATGCTCTGCTTAAGAAGCTTCCTTTCCCTGTTCTACACTCAATCTGCTTAGCTGAGATGGCATGCCAAGGCCGATTAGTTGCTAAAATATCCTGCCATATATTTATTGTGACATAGATTGCCATGGTCTAGTAGCCAATCTGTTAGGTGAAATAGCTCTACACCATTTTATACCCGATCTTTGTTGCTACGATGGCCTTCGATAGTTCGATGGTTGTGCGCTTGGCCTCATTGACTGCTGAAATAGCCTGCCATAATTTAGTGCTCAAATCTGTTTGCTGAATTAGCTTTACATATATTTCATTACTTAGATTTTCTCGTCCAAATATCTTGCCATAGCTTTAGACATCAACCTAGGTATTTTCTTCTGGACTTCATAAAAAAGCATATATGTCTTTCCTGTATTATCTAGTAGAAGAACTAATTTGTATGTCTAACAGATGGACATGACTTGGATAACTTCTTCTCAAAGATTCTCCGCTGCATATGTCGAGGGGGTTGAAAACTTCATGAACTTTATCAGAGCTAAGTACGGTGCTCCATAATCAGATGTGCTCTGCCCGTGTAGCAGTTGTATGAATTCAGTTACAAGACCCCAGTCAACTGTGCAAAATCATCTACACTTGTATGGGATGTCGGTCACATATACTAGGTGGGTTCATCATGGTGAAGCTCGTGCATTCTGTGAACTTTCACCTGCAAAAGAAAAATGGTGGGCCCGCATGTTGGAACAATGCAACGTGGCTGTCACCCCAGGAAATAAGCTATTAGTATTCTTAGCTATGCACTACAGGAATCAGCTACTTTGCCGTCTGCCATGGCGGACGGCAAAGGCATGAACAGCGGACGGCAAAGGCCTTTGCCATCTGCCGCGGACGGCAAAAGGCTCCGTCAAAGTAAGGTCCGGCAAACAGCTACTTTGCCGTCTTCTTTACGAGGCTGACGGCAAAGGGGCCTTTGCCATCAGCAGCAGACGGCAAAGAAAGCTGACGGCAAAAATTGCGCTGTTAGTCCGTTAGGTGCCTAACGGCAGGCCTATGTCGTCCACCGCTGACGGTAAAATTTGTCCTTCCTTTGCCGTCCGCCGTATGATGTCAGCTGGACGTCACTACACGGCAGGCCTTTGCCGTCCACCGCTGACGGCGAAACTGTTTCCTCCTTGCCTTCTGCCACTGTAGGCAAACTGACCAAATGGGTCAGCTCCCAGGAAGCACAGTTGCCTGCCATGTGGCCTCTTTGCCATCAGCTGCTGATGGCAAAGAGCCCTTTGCCGTCGGTGGCAGATGGAAAAGAGCCTGCTTATTGGCTCTTTTTTGTTTTTTTAATCCAACAATTTTCACAGCAAATATATAGATATATTTCACAGGGCTATTTAACAGCAATCATATCATATATCCAGCACATAAGTTTCATCCATTCATACAAAAGCAAGTTCCATCCATACACATTGTTCCATCCATATACATATTACAATGCAAAGTTTCATCAAGATAGCAAGTTCCATCATAGCAATCTAGATACAATGCAAAGTTTCATCAAAGAAAAAGCAAGCACTCCATCATAGCAAGCTAGCTTCCATGAAGTGAATGAAATCTGCAAAATGGCAAATAAGAAAGTTAGAAATAGGTGACTAGAACAAAAAGACTAGAACAAGAAGAAGACTAGAACAAGAAGTATATGTCATTTATGAGCTAACTTAGGTGAAATGGATCATAGATGAGCTAACTAAGTTGAAATGGGTCGTTTATGAGCTAACTTAGTTGAAATGGATCATTTATGAGCTAACTTAGTTGAAATGGGTCGTTTATGAGCTAACTAAGGTGAAGGGCATCGTTTTTGACCTAAGTAAGGTGAAATGGATCGTTTTTGAGCTAACTTAGGTGAAATGGATCATTTATGAGCTAACTTAGTTGAAATGGGTCGTTTATGAGCTAACTAAGGTGAAATGGATCGTTTTTGAGCTAACTTAGGTGAAATGGATCATTTATGAGCCAACTTAGTTAAAATGGGTCGTTTATGAGCTAACTAAGGTGAAATGGTTCGTTTTTTACCTAACTAAGGTGAAATGGATCGTTTTTGAGCTAACTTAGGTGAAATGGATCATTTAAGAGCTAATTTCGGTGAAATGGATTGTTTTTAGCTAACTTAGGTGAAATGGATCGTTTATGAGCTAACTTAGTTGAAATTGATCGTTTATGAGCTAACTTAGTAAAAAAAGCATCATTCTATAGCTAACCTAGGTGTGATGGGTCATTTTGGAGCTAACCTAGGTAAGATGGGTCATTTTGGAGCTAACCTAGGTGAAATGGGTCATTTTAAAGCTAACGTAGGTAAAATGGATCATTTAGGAGCTAATCTAGGTAAAATGGGTCATTTTAGAGCTAACTTGGATAAACTGGATCATTTATAAGCTAACTAAGGTAAAATGGGTCATTTTAGAGTTAACTTAGGTAAAATAGATTGTTTATGAGATAACTAAGCTAATTATGCAATTTTTGACATAAGTAAGCTAAGTACAAATCGTTTTAGAGCTAACTTAGGTAAAATGGATGGTTTTGGAGGTCAGTAAGCTTATTAAGTCATTTTGGAGGAAAAGAAGCTAACTCTAGGTCATTATGGTAAGCATATTGAAGGAAATAAAGCTAAGTCTAGGTCTTTATGCATTTGTTAAGCAAAACACTAGAGAAACTTACCATGATCATGGAGGTGTAGGAGTGGGCTGGCTCGTGCTAGTAGCTGGAGAAGGATCGTGCGATGCTTGTCTGGAGTTACGCTACACCAATGATCATTACCAATGTCTCGTTACCATGATGACACTCAAATGTTAAGACTAGCAAGTAATGTCCATCCAAATTAAACTCACCGTGGTCCCAGGAGCAATCACTTGCATCGGTGGAGCGGTTTGACCGGACTTCTCACACACAGACTGCACATTTGGTTTTGACAAACACAGACATACTAGTTAGTAATGAGACAAACACTACATGAATGTTTTGGCTAATCTGCAAAAGAAACTTACCACAAGGAGCTCGTACATGGCCCTTGCCTGCATGTCATTCTGTGCCCTCTCCTCCTCCAACATCTTTGTCGTCCTCTCCTCCAACTCCCGCTGCCTCTCCGCCGCCTCCGCCAGAAGTTTCTCCGTTCTATCTCTCTCACTCTGTATAGCAGCCTGCAACACCACTCACATGACCATTTGTAAACATTGATGGAAGCGCACACAATGTAATGGAGAAAGATAGCTGAGTACGTATAACTAACCTTGAAGGAAAGTTGGACTGGCCATTCACGAGGCCTTATCTCAGGAGCGGAGCTCGACTGGCGCGCCTTGATCTCCGGGAGAGTGCTAGGACAACGGATAAGTCCATCTCCCATGGCTATGGAGCCATGGGACCTCCCGCCACAAGATATCATCAGCAGCTCCATATCAATGGGACCCTGGCTCGGGTTAAAGTCCCCCCCTTTCCTCGCCTTCCCCTGATCTCTATATTGCATGAGCTTGTCGTGGGAGGAGATGTTGGTGAAGTTCTTTGGATCATCGAGGTCAGACGCAGAGAATGCCTTGACTTTCTTGTCAGGGCTAGTGTGGGCCATGGCATACAGTTCATACACCTCTGGCACCTTATCCGCCTTATTGTAGCGTGCCTGAAAGAGAGAAACAAAGTTAATTAGCAATTAAAGGGCTAAAGCTAGCATGATGAATGAATTGCATGAATCATGAAGCAAACCACATACCCAGTTCCGCCCGTACTGAAATAAGTTGGAGCTGCCTTGATGGTGTGGCACACCTTCCATTTGGGCACGTTTGTCCTTGGCCTCGTTGTGCTGGGCTAGCCATTCATTTGAGCACCACTCATTGACCAACACCTCCCAACAATCCGTCCGATCAGCACACCATCTCGGAGGGGCCTAAGTTAGCAAATAGAAACTTGAGCGCTACGGCTATGAATTACTAAATGAAGGAAGTAAGTACAAGGCCTTAAGAATTACCTTCATGTACTATTCCTTACTCAAGAACTTCTCGCGGCACGCCGGCTTGGTCTTCTTGATACCACGCGAGGCATAGTAGTCTCGAACAGCCTGCACCCGAGCCTCGTGCTGTAAGTTCTGTAGTAGGCACTTGCAGACGTTATCGATAACATTTGCCGCTTCCTCCTCGTATCCCTCCTCACACTTGTAGAATTTCTGCAATCAAATGAAACAATATTGATTAGCACAATTAATAACTAGCTAGCTGAAGATTTTTAATTGTGTAAAGGTGAAATTACCCAGAACTTTCTGATCACCACGTCTGCCCTCGTCTTGCACAAGACACCGTCGATAATCTCACCCGGCAGGGCCGAGGCAGCCAAGTAGTGCTCCCAACTCAATCCAAGCTCTAGAAGCCGACCCTCACCAGGCAACGTGACAAACCCCGGGAAGTTTTGCCGACAAAGAACTCCAAGGACGAAGTTGGGCCAGCAGACACTATGATGGTGGTCCCAACCCCTAAAGCATGACAAGGCCAACACATTAGTTATTTGAAGAAACGTGAATGAAGAAGGTACAAAAATATTAAATGTGCGCACTTACCTCTCCCCATCAGGGGAAATCAACCACCTCTGCTCGTGGGTCACCGGCACGGACAGGAGCCGTGTACAACCACGCTGGTAGACGTTGCCCCCTCCTCCTCGATATCAGTCAGCTCCCCGCCATCATCAGCATGGCCAGTCGGCTCCTCAGGCTGATCCGGCCAGGTACCCCATCCAGACGTGTGCTCCTCCGGGGTCTCGTGGGCCGAACTCTCGTGGGTCGAAGGCCCGTCGACCCGAGGCTCGTGGGCTGAAGACCCTTGGACCGGAGGCTCGTGGATCGGAGTCCGTGTAGCCTCCTCCTCGGACGACTCCACCCTAGAAGTCACATGCTCGGGTGAAATAGCTGGGGGTGGCGGCGAGGAAGGCGCCGTAGCAGTCACCCTGTTGGGGAATGTAGCATAAATTCAAAAAAATTCCTACGTGTCACCAAGATCTATCTATGGAGTCATCTAGCAACGAGGGAGGAGTGGATCTACATACCCTTGTAGATCGCGCGCGAAAGCGTTCAAGAGAACGGGGTTGATGGAGTCGTACTCGTCGTGATCCAAATCACCGATGATCCTAGCGCCGAACGGACGACACCTCCGCGTTCAACACACATACGGAGTAGCGATGTCTCCTCCTTATTGATCCAGCAAGGGGGAGGAGAGGTTGATGGAGATCTAGCAGCACGACGGCGTGGTGGTGGAAGTAGCGGGATTCCAACAGGGCTTCGCCAAGCGCTGCGGGAGGGGGGAGATGTGTCATGGGAGGGAGAGGGAGGAGCCAGGGCTTAGGTGTTGCTGCCTCCCTTCCCCCCACTATATATAGGGCCAAGGTAAAAGGGGGGGCGCAGCCTTGGCCCGTCCTCCAAGGAAGGGTGCGGCCAGGGAGGAGTCCATCCTCCCCAAGGCACCTCGGAGGTGCCTTCCCCCTTTAGGACTCTTCCTTTCCCTCATCTCTTGGCGCATGGGCCTCTTGGGGCTGGTGCCCTTGGCCCATACAGGCCAAGGCGCACCCCCTACAGCCCATGTGGCCCCCGGGGCAGGTGGCCCCACCCGGTGGACCCCCGGGACCCTTCCGGTGGTCCCGCTACAATACAGGTGACCCCGAAACTTGTCCTGATAGCCGAAATAGCACTTCCTATATATAAATCTTTACCTCCGGACCATTCCGGAACTCCTCGTGACGTCCGGGATCTCATCCGGGACTCCGAACAACTTTCGAGTTACCGCATACTAATATCTCTATAACCCTAGCATCACCGAACCTTAAGTGTGTAGACCCTACGGGTTCGGGAGACATGCAGACATGACCGAGATGACTCTCCGGTCAATAACCAAGAGCGGGATCTGGATACCCATGTTGGATCCCACATGTTCCACGATGATCTCATCGGATGAACCACGATGTCAAGGACTCAATCAATCCCGTATACAATTCCCTTTGTCTATCAGTACGATACTTGCCCGAGATTCGATCGTCGGTATCCCGATACCTTGTTCAATCTCGTTACCGGCAAGTCTCTTTACTCGTTCCGTAACACATCATCCTGTGATCAACTCCTTGATCACATTGTGCACATTATGATGATGTCCTACCGAGTGGGCCCAGAGATACCTCTCCGTTTACACGGAGTGACAAATCCCAGTCTCGATTCGTGCCAACCCAACAGACACTTTCGGAGATACCTGTAGTGTACCTTTATAGCCACCCAGTTACGTTGTGACGTTTGGCACACCCAAAGCACTCCTACGGTATCCGGGAGTTGCACAATCTCATGGTCTAAGGAAATGATACTTGACATTAGAAAAGCTTTAGCATACGAACTACATGATCTTGTGCTAGGCTTAGGATTGGGTCTTTGTCCATCACATCATTCTCCTAATGATGTGATCCCGTTACCAATGACATCCAATGTCCATGGTCAGGAAACCGTAACCATCTATTGATCAACGAGCTAGTCAACTAGAGGCTTACTAGGGACATGGTGTTGTCTATGTATCCACACATGTATCTGAGTTTCCTATCAATACAATTCTAGCATGGATAATAAACGATTATCATGAACAAGGAAATATAATAATAACTAATTTATTATTGCCTCTAGGGCATATTTCCAACAGTCTCCCACTTGCACTAGAGTCAATAATCCAGTTCACATCGATATGTGATTAACACTCAAGGTCACATCCCCATGTGACTATCACCCAAAGAGTTTACTAGAGTCAATAATCTAGTTCACATTACCATGTGATTAACACTCGATGAGTTCTGGGTTTGAACATGTTATGCTTGTGAGAGATGTTATAGTCAACGGGTCTGAATCTTTCAGATCCGTATGTACTCCGCAAATCTCTATGTCATCTTGTAGATGCAGCTACAATGCTATATTTGGAGCCATTTCAAAAAACTGTTCTACTATATGAATCCAGTTTACTACTCAGAATAATCTGGATTAGTGTCAAAGTTTGCATCGGCGTAACCCTTTACGACGAACTCTTTTACCACCTCCATAATCGAGAAAATTCATTAGTCCACTAGTTAGTAAGGATAACTTTGACCGCTATCATGTGATCCATTCTTAAATCTCTTGTACCCCTTGACTGACTCATGGCAAGGCACATTTCAGGTGCGGTACACAACATAGCATACTGTAGAGCTTATGTCTTAAGCATAGGGGACGACCTTCATCCTTTCTCTCTATTCTGTCGTGCAGAGCTTTAAGTCTTAACTTCATACCTTACAACTCAGGCAAGAACTCCTTCTTTGACTGATCCATCTTGAACACCTTCAAGATCATGTCAAGGTATGTGCTCATTTGAAAGTACCATTAAGCGTTTTGATCTATCCTTATAGATCTTGATGCTCAATGTTCAAGTAGCTTAATCCAGGCTTTCCATTGAAAAACACTTTCCAAATAACCCTATATGCTTTCCAGAAATTCTACGTCATTTCTGATCAACAATATGTCAACAACATATATTCATCAGAAATTCTATAGTGCTCCCACTCACTTCTTTGGAAATACAAGTTTCTCATAAACTTTGTATACACCCAAAACTTTGATCATCTCATCAAAGCATACATTCCAACTCCGAGATGCTTACCTCAGTCCTTAGAAGGATTGCTAGAGCTTTGCATACTTGTTAGAATCTTTCAGGATTGTTAAAACCTTCTGGTTGTATTTTATACAACCTTTCCTCAAGAAAATCGTCGAGGAAACAATGTTTTGACATCCTATCTGCAAGATTTCATAAATAATGCAGTAATCGCTAATATATTTCCAACAGAATCTTAGCATCGCTACGAGTGAGAAAGTCTCATCGTAGTCAACTCCTTGAACTTGTCGGAAAACATCTTAACGACAAGTCGAGCTTTCTTAATGGTGATACCTATCATCATTGTCCGTCTTCCTTTTAAAAATCCATATGTACCTAACAGCCTTACGACCATCAAGTAGCTCTTCCAAAGTCTACACTTTGTTTTCATATATGGATCCTCTCTCGGATTATATGGCCTCGAGCCATTTTGGAATCCAGGCCCACCATCGCTTCTCCATAGCTCGTAGGTTCATTGTTGTCTAGCAACATGACTCCTAACACAGGATTATGTACCACTCTGAAGTAGTACGCATCCTTGTCATCCCACGAGGTTTGGTAGTGACTTGATCTGAAGTTTCATGATCACTATCATAAGCTTCCACTTCAATTGGTGTAGGTGCCACAGGAACAACTCCTGTGCCCTGCCACACACTAGTTGAAGAGACGGTTCAATAACCTCATCAAGTCTCCACCATCCTCCCACTCATTCTTTCGAGAGAAACTTTTCCTCGAGAAAGGACCCGATTCTAGAAACAATCCCTTATTGCTTTCGGATCTGAGACAGGAGGTATACCCAACTGTTTTGGGTGTCCTATTAAGATGCATTTATCCGCTTTGGGTTCGAGCTTATTAGCCTGAAACTTTTTCACATAAGCGTCGCAGCCCCAAACTTCTAAGAAATGACAGCTTAGGTTTCTCTAAACCATAGTTCATACGGTGTCATCTCATCGGAATTACGTGGTGCCCTATTTAAAGTGAATGTGGTTGTCTTTAATGCCTAACCCATAAACTATCGTGGTAATTCTATAAGAGACATCATTGTATGCATCATATCCAATTAATAGGGTGCAGTTATGATGTTCGGACACACCATCACACTATGGTGTTCCAGGCTGTATTAATTGTGAAACAATTTCCACAATGTCTTAATTCTGTGTCAAACTCGTAATTCAGACATTCATCTCTATGATCATATCATAGATATTTTATCCTCTTGTCACGACGATCTTTCAACTTCACACTGAAATTACTTGAACCTTTGAATAATTCAGACTCATGATTTATCAAGTAAATGTACTCAACATCTACTCAAATCATCTGTGAAGTAAGAACATAACGATATCCACTACACGCCTCAGCACTCATTGGACTGCACACATCAAAATGTATTTCTTCCAACAAGTTGCTTTCTAGTTCCATTTTACTGAAAACGAGGCTTTCAGTCATCTTGCCCATGTGGTATGATTTGCATGTCTCAAGTGATTCAAAATCAAGTGAGTCCAAACGGTCCATTTGCATGGAGTTTCTTCATGCATATACACCAATAGACACGGTTCGCATGTCTCAAACTTTTCAAAAATGAGTGAGTCCAAAGATCCATCAACATGGAGCCTCTTCATGCGTTTTATACCGATATGACTCAAGTGGCAGTGCCACAATTAGGTGGTACTATCATTACTATCTTATATCTTTTGGCATGAACATGTGTATCACTTTGATCGAGATTCAATGAACCATTCATTTTAGGTGCAAGACCATTGAAGGTATTATTCAAATAAACAGAGTAACCGTTATTCTCCTTAAATGAATAACCGTATTGTGATAGACATAATCCAATCATGTCTATGCTCAACAGAAACACAAATCTTGATGGTAGAGGGAGCGTACGATATTTGATCAACCTTGGAAATACTTCCAACACATATCGTCATCTCACCTTTAGCTAGTCTCCGTTTATTCCGTAGCTTTTATTTCGAGTTACTAACACTTAGCAACCGAACCGGTATCTAATCCCCTGGTGCTACTAGGAGTACTAGTAAAGTACACACTAACATAATGTATATGCAATATACTTCTGTCGACCATGCCAGCCTTCTTATTTACCAAGTATCTAGGGTAATTCTGTTCCAGTGGTTGTTCCCTTTATTACAGAAGCACTTAGTCTCGGGTTTGGGTTCAACCTTGGGTTTCTTCACTAGAGCAGAAGTTGATTTGCCGTTTCATGAAGCATCCCTTTTTGCCCTTGCCCTTCTTGAAACTAGTGGTTTCACCAACCATCAACAATTGATGGTCCTTCTTGATCTCTACTTTTGTGGTGTCAAACATCGCGAATATCTCAAGGATCATCATATATTTCCCTGATATATTATAGTTCATCACAAAGCTCTACCAGCTTGGTGGTAATGACTTCGGAGAAACATCACTATCTCATCTGGAAGATCAACTCCCACTCAATTCAAGCGATTGTTGTACTCAGACAATCTGAGCACAAGTTCAACAATTGAGCTTTTCTCCCTTAGTTTGCAGGCTAAGAAAATCGTCGGAGGTCTTATACCTCTTGACGTGGGCACGAGCCTGAAATCCCAATTTCAGCCCTCCAAACATCTCATATGTTTCGTGACGTTTCAAAACGTCTTCGGTGCCTCAACTCTAAACCGTTTAACTGAACTATCACGTAGTTATCAAAATGTGTATGTCAGATGTTCGCAACATCCATAGACAACGTTCGAGGTTCAGCACACTGAGCGGTGCATTAAGGACATGAGCCTTCTATGAAGCAATGAGGACAAACCTCAGTTTACGGACCTAGTCCGCATAATTACTACTATCAACTTTCAACTAAATTTTCTCTAGGAACATATCTAAACAGTAGAACTGAAGCGCGAGCTACGACATAATTTGTGAAGACCTTTTGACTATGTTCAGGATAATTAAGTTCATCTTGTGAACTCCCACTCAGATAGACATCCCTCTAGTCATCTAAGTGATTACATGATCCGAGTCAACTAGGCCGTGTCCGATCATCACGTGAGACGGACTAGTCATCATCGGTGAACATCTTCATGTTGATCGTATCTACCATACGACTCATGCTCAACCTTTCGGTCTCTTGTGTTCCGAGGCCATGTCTGTACATGCTAGGCTCGTCAAGTCAACCTAAGTGTTTCGCGTGTGTAAATTTGTCTTACACCCGTTCTATGTGAACGTTAGAATCTAACACCGATCATCACGTGGTGCTTCGAAACAACGAACTGTCGCAACGGTGCACAGTTAGGGGGAACACTTTCTTGAAATTATTATGAGGGATCATCTTATTTACCACCGTCGTTCTAAGTAAACAAGATGCATAAACATGATAAACATCACATGCAATCAAATAGTGACATGATATGGCCATCATCACTTTGCTCCTCTTGATCTCCATCTTCGGAGCTCCATGATCATCATCGTCACTGGCATGACACCATGATCTCCATCATCATGATCTCTATCATCGTGTCTTCATGAAGTTGTCTCGTTAACTTTTACTTCTACTACTACAGCTAACTGTTAGCAATAATGTAAAGTAATTACATGACATTTATGTTGACACGCAGGTCATAAATAAATTAAGACAACTCCTATGGCTCCTGCCGGTTGTCATACTCATCGACATGCAAGTCGTGATTCCTATTACAAGAACATAATCAATCTCATACATCACATATATCATTCATCACATCCTTTTGGCCATATCACATCACATAGCATACCCTGCAAAAACAAGTTAGACGTCCTCTAATTGTTGTTTGCATGTTTTACATGGCTGCTATGGGTTTCTAGCAAGAACGTTTCTTACCTACGCAAAAACCACAACGTGATATGCCAATTGCTATTTACCCTTCATAAGGACCCTTTTCATCGAATCCGATCCGACTAAAGTGGGAGAGACAGACACCCGCTAGCCACCTTATGCAACTAGTGCATGTCAGTCGGTGGAACCAGTCTCACATAGGAGTACGTGTAAGGTCGGTCCGGGCCGCTTCATCCCACAATGCCACCGAATCAAGATTGGACTAGTAACGGTAAGCATATTGAATAAAATCAACGCCCACAACTACTTTGTGTTCTACTCGTGCATAGAAACTAATCATAGACCTAGCTCATGATGCCACTGTTGGGGAACGTAGCATAAATTCAAAAAATTTCCTACATGTCACCAAGATCTATCTATGGAGTCATCTAGCAACGAGGGAGGAGTGGATCTACATACCCTTGTAGATCGCGCGCGGAAGCATTCAAGAGAACGGGGTTGATGGAGTCGTACTCGTCGTGATCCAAATCACCGATGATCCTAGCGCCGAACGGACGGCACCTCCGCATTCAACACACGTATGGAGCAGCAACGTCTCCTCCTTCTTGATCCAGCAAGAGGGGAGGAGAGGTTGATGGAGATCCAGCAGCACGACGGCGTGGTGGTGGAAGTAGCGGGATTCCAACAGGGCTTCGCCAAGCGCTGCGGGAGGAGGGAGATGTGTCATGGGAGGGAGAGGGAGGCGCCAGCGCTTAGGTGTTGCTGCCCTCCCTTCCCCCCACTATATATAGGGCCAAGGGAAAAGGGGGGGGGCGCAGCCTTGGCCCTTCCTCCAAGGAAGGGTGCGGCCAGGGAGGAGTCCATCCTCCCCAAGGCACCTCGGAGGTGCCTTCCCCCTTTAGGACTCTTCCTTTCCCTCATCTCTTGGCGCATGGGCCTCTTGGGGCTGGTGCCCTTGGCCCATACAGGCCAAGGCGCACCCCCTACAGCCCATGTGGCCCCCGGGGTAGGTGGCCCCACCTGGTGGACCCCCGGGACCCTTCCGGTGGTGCCGGTACAATACCGGTGACCCCGAAACTTGTCCCGATAGCCGAAATAGCACTTCCTATATATAAATCTTTACCTCCGGACCATTTCGGAACTCCTAGTGACGTCCGGGATCTCATCCGGGACTCCGAACAACTTTCGGGTTACCGCATACTAATATCTCTATAACCCTAGCGTCACCAAACCTTAAGTGTGTAGACCCTACGGGTTCGGGAGACATGCAGACATGACCGAGATGACTCTCCGGTCAATAACCAACAGTGGGATCTGGATACCCATGTTGGCTCCCACATGTTCCACGATGATCTCATCGGATGAACCACGATATCAAGGACTCAATCAATCCCGTATATAATTCCCTTTGTCTATCGGCACGATACTTGCCCGAGATTTGATCGTCGGTATCCCGATACCTTGTTCAATCTCGTTATCGGCAAGTCTCTTTACTCGTTCCGTAACACATCATCCCGTGATCAACTCCTTGATCACATTGTGCACATTATGATGATGTCCTACCGAGTGGGCCCAGAGATACCTCTCCATTTACACGGAGTGACAAATCCCAGTCTCGATTCGTGCCAACCCAATAGACACTTTCGGAGATACCTGTAGTGTACCTTTATAGCCACCCTGTTACGTTGTGATGTTTGGCACACCCAAAGCACTCCTACGGTATCCGGGAGTTGCACAATCTCATGGTCTAAGGAAATGATACTTGACATTAGAAAAGCTTTAGCATACGAACTACATGATCTTGTGCTAGGCTTAGGATTGGGTCTTTGTCCATCACATCATTCTCCTAATGATGTGATCCCGTTATCAATGACATCCAATGTCCATGGTCAGGAAACCGTAACCATCTATTTATCAACGAGCTAGTCAACTAGAGGCTTACTAGGGACATGGTGTTGTCTATGTATCCACACATGTATCTGAGTTTCCTATCAATACAATTCTAGCATGGATAATAAACGATTATCATGAACAAGGAAATATAATAATAACTAATTTATTATTGCCTCTAGGGCATATTTCCAACACACCCTACCTCCTCTCCCGCGACCACGTGCTCCACCTCCTCTCTTCTTCTTACCTCGTCCCCTGCTGGGTACCGCGGTCGACGAAGAAGGGCCCGGCGGTGTCGCCATACTGTCCAACAACGCTCGGCGGAGAGGTGCGTGTGGAATGGAAGACCTCACACCACGCGCCAACGAAGAAGGGGCCTCGGCGCGCTCCCGACCAGCGCCCACCATCTTTCAACACCTGCCATGACAAAGAATAAACGAAATTAGTACAACATAAAAAATACCGACATGAATAATAATATGTATATCAAGTACAACATAAAAAAATTGAATACCTGACACTACTAATAATCTCGATCAGTATCATCAATAAATGCATAATCATCATCATCACTATAATCAATGACGGGCTCATAGGGTTCAGTGGCATCAACATGTGCAAGGCCACCTTGATGTAATCGGTCCAGCATTGACAGGTCATCCGCAACAGTAACCTCTTCTTGTTCCGGCTCTTCTTGTTCCTTCTCTAGGGTGATGTCGGATTCACTGTCGTTGTCTACTTCAATGTTTTGGGCTGAAGTATAGCAGTTCTTGAAATGCTTTTTGGAAAGACATGTCTCTTGGAAGAATTCTCCTTCATATGTGTCTAGGTTAATGTATGGTTCATAATCCTCTTCCTTTGGGGGAGAAAGTCTTGCATGTGGCGGCACTTCATAAACGACATCCGAACCTTTTTGATTTGGATTAATTTGGCCGGCCCAGGGTAGATAGAATACTTGGGTCGCCTGTTGAGCCGTAATATTGACATCAGGAACATCTAAATGGGTTCTTTGGTTGATTTCGACTAGCCCTATATGTTCATGAGTTCTTCTAGTCTCCTTCGGCTGAAACCAATAACTTATGAAGACTACAACATTTGGTGGGTTTTCACCATAGAATAGAAGTTCATAAATTGCTTCAACTCTCCCATAATACTCAGTACCTCCTTCGCCGATAGCAGATACACAACAATTTGTAGACTTTCAGTCGGCCATAGATAGCTCTTTGCCATAGGTACGAAAGCGATACCCGTTGATGTCATATTTGTCAAATGAACGGACCTTATAGTCAAAACCATTAGTCACTTGTCTCAATTCGGCATCCACAGACTCTGAATTAGCCTACAAGTTTAATATGAAAGAATTGTTGCATTACGCATAAATTAGCAAATGAAATGAAATTGTCTAATAGAAATTACCGTTTGTTTGAACCAAGAGATGAAACCGGGATAGCCGCCTCCTTGCTTTGCGAGAAGCTCATACTCTTCGAAGGAATCCTTTTGGATCACCGCTCCATACGAGAATATGGCGACGTATCGACTGTATGAAATGTCGAGGAATAAGAGCAGTTCATAGGAAATAGAAGTTGTGAAACATTGTACTGAGAACTTACTCGATGTACGGCCGCACTTCTATCAGGTTGTTGAAGATATACAATGAAATGGTCCGCCATTCTTCGTTATCCAAAGTTACTGGATTTGAAACACTGGCTGGTGCGAGATTCCCTTTGAATAGGCTGAGGTTGGATCCACCCTTTTTAGGGTCGTCAGCATTGTACTAAGGCTTCGGATTATGCAAATGACGATTTTTGGCTTCGTAGTGTGCTGTCACGAAGTTTGCCGCCTCCTCAGTGATGAATGCCTCAGCCATCGATTCTTCAATTCTACGTTTATTTTTACATTTTTCTTGAAGTGTCTTCTGCATCCTCTCAGTTGGGTAGCACCAACGATTTTGCACGCCCCCCCCCAATCTTGCCTCGGTCGGGAGATGCAAAATCAAATGCTACATTGGATTAAAGAAGCCCGGTGGAAAGATCTTCTCTAACTTGCAGATCAACTCCGGCGCCAACTCTTCCATTTCTTCTAGCACGCCAGACGATAGTTCTTTCGCACAAAGAACACGGAAGAAATAGCTAAGTTCTGCCAGTACTAGCCATTCATCCTCAGGGATGAAGCCACGCAACATCACTGACATTACCCGCTCAATCCATATGTGCCAATCATGACTCTTGAGACCAAATATCTTCAATTTATCAAGACTTGCTCCCCTCTTTAGATTCGTTGCATAACCATCGAGGAACATCAACTGCATTTTCACCCACAAGATAATTTCCCTCATAGCTGGCCTTCCAAGATTGAACCATGCCTTTGGCTTCGTCCAATTCTGCTTTCCTTTCGGTTCTTTCATGTTTTGTAACGGCCTATCACATAGCACCTCCAGATCGACTCTAGCCTTAGTATTATCCTTTGACTTCCCATCTATGTCGAACAATGTACCAAAAAGTGCCTCGACGATATTCTTCTCAGTGTGCATCACGTCGATGTTGTGTGGGCAAAGGAGGTCTTTGAAGTAAGGCAGATCCCATAAGCATGTTTTGTGAGTCCAGGCGTGCTTAGAATTATACCCCTTGAAGTACCCTGGATGCTCTGGATCTGGCTCGAGAGCGTTTAACTGATCCAGGGTCTGTTGGCCTGTCAACCCAGGTGGTGCAGAGTTTTTGACTACTCCACCTCTCATGAAGTTCTTCTTGTCTTTCCTGAACTTATGGCGAGGATCCAGGAACTGTCTATGCATGTCGAAGCAAGAGAACTTGTGACCGGCCTGAAGCCAACGAAACTCAAGAGCTCCCTTGCATGTGGGGCACGGGAACCTTCCATGCACACACCAGCCAACGAATAGCGCATACGCTGGCAAGTTGTAACATCCCGAATGTAATTTACCTTATATGTACTCCAACTCTTGTCATTTCCGGCTCTAAGTTATTTTATTTCCTCGGGTTCGGGTTTTTGTCTCCGTGTGTTGTTTTCGTTGTCATGCATCTCATATCATGTCATCATGTGCATTGCATTTGCATACGTGTTCGTCTCATGCATCCGAGCATTTTCCTCGTTGTCCGTTTTGCATTCCGGCGCTCCTATCTCCTCCGGTGGTCCTTTCTACCTTCTTTTCGTGTGTGGCGGTTAAACATTTCCAGATTGGACCGAGACTTGTCAAGCGGTCTTGGTTTACTACCGGTTGACCGCCTGTCAAATTTTGTGCCATTTGGACTTCGTTTGATACTCCAACAGTTAACCGAGGGACCAAGAAGGCCTCGTGTGTGTTGCGTCCCAACACCCCTCCAATTTGGCCCAAAACCCACCAAAACCCTCTCCATCATCTAGAGCGTTCGATCACGATCGCGTGGCCAAAAACCGCACCTCATTTGGACTCTCCTAGCTCCCTCTATGCCTATATATAGATCCTCTCCCGAATTTTCGGATCTCTCCAGCCCTAACCCTAGAAAATCCGCTCCTCCGTGCAACGGACGTGTCCGGCCCGCGCCGGACAACGTCCGCCGCCGCCCGCAGCCAACCGGGACGTGCCACGTGTCCCGGCCGGCCTCCTCCCGCCACCGGCCCGCCGAAGCCCGGGGTAGGCCCTCCCGTGCCGCCTCCAGGGCCGCGCCCCGCGCCTCCTTCCCGCCTTCCAGCGCCGCCCGGCGCCGCCCTTCGCCACCTTGCTGCCGACCTTGGCATCGGCAAGCTCCGCAGCCCCGGCCACCGGTGCGTGCCGTCCCAGCCACCGGCGCGCGCGGCCACCCCGTCGACGTACGGCGCCGCATCAGCTCCTCTCCGGCGTCCTCCTCCGACTACGGCGAGTTCCGGCCACCACCACCATCTCCGGCGACCTCCGGTGAACGGTAACTCCGGCGAACCTCGGGATCCGTGCCGGCTGGATCTAGATCTGAATCTGAGATGGTTGGCTTTCTCCTGGAACCCTAATTTATTTGCGTTTTTCATCATGCCATAACTCTGCATCCCTTACTCCGTTTTGGGCGTGTAGCATATCAAAATGTTCGTCTCAGAGAGTACATCATTTCATCTCATTGCATCATTTTCATTTGAGGTCATCTTGATGCCCGAAATGCTGTTGGAAGAGAGCTATTTGAGATAATTGTCAGATCTGCTGCACCAAATAGCTATTTGTCATTTTTGCCATGATTAATGTGTGCATGATATGCTCCTGAGATCTACTTGTGTTTTGTTATATGCCATGCCATCTTTACAGAGGTGTTATCCATGTATTTTTGTGACATGTGTGGTGACTAGCACAAGCTTGCAAAGTAGTGCATTCGTTAATGCTGATTTCAGGGACTTAGAATTTCACTAAGTCTGTGATCTGTTTTTATCAATATGCCATATGTTCATGTTGTTTCCTAGTGATCCGTGCCTCTTTTGAGGATGATCAGTAAGGATGATTTGTTAACCTTGTGGTGCTCTGTCCATCCGTGTCCTTGTTTGCATTTATCGAGCACCCTAGTTTGAGTCAATTGAGCTCTACTTTTGCTATTTCGTGTATCCTGGCAGATTGTTTACTTGTTAGCGATTTTGCCGAGGATGTTGTTGTTGATCCGTGCATGCTATGTTGTTATTCTTGCCATGGCTAGCTTATATGATATGTATTCTTGATGGGTGTATGCTAGTTTGTCATGCCTTGCTCCGTAGTGAGTGCATCGATCTCGTAAACATGCCTACTCGTTAACAGATTTGCATGCTCCAGTTTTTCACAGTCTGTAATCTGATTATGTTTTTGGCATGTTCACATGCTTGCAATTGTATTTTTTGATCCCTTTTGGCTGAAGGTCACGAAGGGACTTTTGTTAAGTGCTTTGAGTAGCTTCATGTCATGCCTTTCTTTGCCATGTTAAGTTCCTGTAGAATCTAATTTTCATGCTCCAAAGTGTGCTACCTGATCTGAAATTCCAGACTTGTGTTAATTTCACTAAGTCTGAAACCGGTTATCGTTTGCATTTTTGCCATGCTTGTTTGAACCTGTTAATGGATGAATTGGCCGTAGATCAGTGTTCATCTTTTTTCAAGCATCATGAGTGGATCCCTGCCATTTATTTTTTTGCCTTGTTTGGGTGCTGTAGCATAATTATCTTGATGCATTTAGATGGCTACTTGCTGTTTATCGCAGACCGGTGCCATATTTGTTTTGCTTGCCATTTCCAAACCGTGCATCCGATTCCGGTGTTCTTTATATCGATTTCAACTGAAATCACCTCATCTTTCCAGCGGCACTCTTTGATTTCCAGGTTGAGGCCAGGTTCAACAATTCCTTGTCAAATCTTGCATATGCATCACATATCGCATCCCGCATAGCATACCATGTTTGCATCATGTCGTTCGAGCTTTGCACGTGGTTGATTGCATTCTGTTTGTTTGTTTGTCTTGTTTGGGTAGAGCCGGGAGACGAGTTTGCTAATGAGGAGCCCATTGAGTTTGCTTACGAGGATCAAGTCAACTCTGACAACTTTGCAGGCAAGATGATCATACCCTCGAAATCACTTCTATCTTTGCTTGCTAGATGCTAGCTCTTTTGCTATGCCTATGCTACGATACCTACCACTTGCTTATCATGCCTCCGAAATTGCCATGTCAAACCTCTAACCCACCATGTCCTAGCAAACCGTTGATTGGCTATGTTACCGCTTTGCTTAGCCCCTCTTATAGCGTTGCTAGTTGAAGGTGAAGTTTGGAGATTGTTCCTTGTTGGAACATTGTTTATTTGTTGGGATATCACTATATTATCTTGTTACCTTAATGCATATATATACTTGGTAAATGGTGGAAGGCTCGGCCTTTTGCCTAGTGTTTTGTTCCACTCTTGCCGCCCTAGTTTCCGTCATATCGGTGTTATGTTCCCGGATTTTGCGTTCCTTACGCGGTTGGGTGATAATGGGAACCCGTTGATAGTTCGCCTTGAATAAAACTCCTCCAGCAATGCCCAACCTTGGTTTTACCATTTTCCACCTAGCCTCTTTTTCCCTTGGGTTTCCGGAGCCCGAGGGTCATCTTATTTTAAACCCCCTGGGCCAGTGCTCCTCTAAGTGTTGGTCCGAACTGGGCAGCCTGCGGGGCCACCTCAGGGAAACTCGAGGGTTGGTTTTACTCGTAGCTTGACCTATCCGAGTGTGCCCTGAGAACGAGATATGTGCAGCACCTATCGGGATTTGTCAGCACATTCGAGCGGTGTTGCTGGACTTGTTTTATCTTTGTGGAAGTTGTCTTGTAGAACCGGGATGCCGAGTCTGATCGGAATGTCTCTGGAGAAGGTTTATCCTTCGTTGACCGTGAGAGCTTGTGATGGGCCAAGTTGGGACTCCCCTGCAGGGATTTGAACTTTTGAAAGTCGTGCCCGCGGTTATGGGCAGATGGGAATTTGTTAATGTCCGATTGTAGATAACATGAACCTAAACTTAATTAAAATGAATCAACTGCATGTGTTACCGTGATGGTCTCTTCTCAGCGGAGTCCGGGAAGTGAACACGGTGTTGGAGTAATGTTTGCCATAGGTTGTTCTTTAGTTCTTCGTTCGTGCTTTGCCTTCTCTTCTTGCTCTCTTTTGCGAACAGGTTAGCCACCACATATGCTAGTCACTTGCTGCAGGTCCACATATTACCTTGCCTTACCTATAAGCTTAAATAGTCTTGATCGCGAGGGTGCAAAATTGCTGAGTCCTCGTGACTCACAGATTACTTCCAAACCAGATGCAGGGCCCGATGACTCCGTTCCAGATGATGCGCTGGACCTCAAGTGGGAGTTCGACGAAGACTCACGGCGTTACTATATGTCTTTCCCTGATGATCAGTAGTGGTGCCCAGTTGGAGCGATCGGGACCGTGTCGCATGTTGGGGTTGATCTTTTATTTTGGTACCGTAGTCGGACCATGAGTGTATTGGATGATTGTAATGTTATTCATGTACTTTGTGTGACATGGCAAGTGTAAGCCAACTATGTACCTTTCCCCTTATTATCTATTTACATGGGTTGTTGTGAAGATTACCTTACTTGCGACATTGCTTTCAATGTGGTTATGCCTCTAAGTCGTGCTTCGACACGTAGGAGATATAGCCGCATCGAGGGCGTTACATCATGCGTCGAGTACATGTACCAGACACGCATTATGAAGTTCTGTTTGCTATAGGCGTCGTATGTCTTGAACCCATTATCCCAGGCTTCATGCAATTCGTCCTTAAGCGGCTGCATCTACACATTCATATTTTTCCCCGGATAGTTGGGCCCTGGAATTAACAACGTCAGGAAAATGGTCTTTCTTTGCATTATCTGTCCAGGGGGGAGATTGAGTGGAAAGACAAATACGGGCCAACAACTGTATTGGGCTGCCGTCATACCAAACACACTGAACACATCCGTGCTGATGCCGACTCGAGGATGCCTCGGATCTGCCGCTTTGTCAGCATGTAATTCATCAAACTTTTTCCATGCAACACCATCCGATGTGTGTACCATCATCAGATTCCCATCTGCATCTAGTTCGGTTCTTTTGCCAGTTTTGTGCCATGTCATCTGTCTGGCCGTCTCTTCGACCATGAAAAGACATTGAAGTCTCGGTACGATTGGCATATACCAAAGAAAACTAACGGGGATTTTGGTCTATGTCTTCTCACCCATACCATTGTCTACCACAATATACCTGGAAGACTTGCAAATGGGACAATAGTTCAAGTCCGCATAGTCAAGCCTAAATAAGGCACATCCTTTCTCACAGGCATGTATCTTCTCATAGGGCATCTTCAGTGCACGAAGGATTTTGTCCGACTAGTACAGGTTTGCAGGCATTACATGGCGTTTGGGTAGAAAGCGTCCAAATACTGTCATAATTGCGTTGTAGCATTCTCTACCCAAGTTGAACTGAGCCTTCAGAGCCATTACTTGTGAGATGGCATCCAACTGACAAAGCTCAGTGTGCTCGTGGAGCGGACGTTTTGAAGACTCCAACATTTCATTGGAGGCCTTTGTGGATTCCTCCATCTCCTCGCCCGAATCCCGAGCATCATCATAGTCTTGCACCATGCTTTGCATCCCGGTACCATGCTTGTCGGTGCAACGACGATCCACCTCAGCTCGGTCACGTTGGGAAGACTCGCCATGAAATCTCCACACCGTATAATCGGGCGTAAAACCACTCTTCTACAGGTGTTTGCCCATTTCAGCCTCTGTCCTCTTTTCCCAATTGCGGCACCGAAAACAGGGGCACCAGGTTTTCCTCTGGCCATTTGCAAATGTGGCTTGCACAAACCCCTTGGTTTTTGTGAACCATGCAGCGCTCAATTTGTTCTGACTAGTGTGACCGGTAAACATCCATGCACGATCACTCATCTTGACTTTTAGAGCTACTGGACACACAACAAGTATATATGTAATTCGCCATGTATATATTCATTAGTTGATCTACTTTGTCAATTTTATTACGTCCATGCAACCTACACTCTAATAGGTAATGACAGGTCCTAATCCCACCTGAGTATGTGTAGATGGGCTTCATTTTCCCATGCTATGCTCCGGATCCGACGCAAAATTTCGGCAGCACCTCCCTGTTGTTCTCCTGATACACATCTCTGTAATAAACAGAGAGGATGTGTACCCGAAGAACAACAGGGGAGGCACTGACGAAATTTATGCGTCGGATCCGGAGCAAATGATATGGGAAAACGAACCCAATCTAGACATACTCGGGCTGTCCATGGATAGCGTTGTACAATTCGAAAGAATCAAGGTCATAAATATGCAAATGCATGCATATTTATAACTATGACGCTTTCGAATGGGAGACACATATTGGTTACGCATACTGATGATTCAAGACACATATATAGCTAGCTATCAAGTTTCATCGGCACGAACACCGGAACAAAGCAAATAATTAATGGGGCAGGGGGACATGTCATTTGTGCTCACCCACGAACGAAGGGGCAGAGCTCGTCAAACGCACGGCGAGGTCGTCGAACACCAAACCTCGCAGCGATGAAACAACTGCACATTTAAATCTACCCGATCAACAAAATTATATATGATGTTTTTCAGAACAAAATCAAAAAATATATGACCTAACTAATAATTCACAAATATATGACCCCGTCGGCCTCTAGAGGGACAAAGAACACCTTTTCGGGAGGTGTCGGGGGTCGGGGTGTCATGTCGGTGTCGGAGTGCCGTGTCGGGGTTGGGGTGCTATTTCGGGGTCGGGGGGTCGGGGTGTCGGGGTCAGGGGGTCAGGGGGTCGGGTGTCGGGGGGTCGGGTGTCGGGGTCGGGTGTCGGGGTGTCGGGGTGTCGTGTCGGGGTTGGGGGGTCGGGGTCAGGGGGTCGGGGTGTCGGGGTCGGGGTCGGGGTGTCGGGGTCAGGGGGCCGGGGTGTCGGGGTCGGGGTGTCGGGTTCAGGGGGGTCCTTCTTCTTCTTTCATTCTCTTCTTCTTCTTCTTCTTTCCTTTCTTCTTCTTCTTCTTTCATCTTTTTTCTACTTTTTTACTTCTTTTCGTTTCTTCTTTTCTTCCTCTTCTACTTCTTCTACTTCTTTTCTTCTTCTTCCTTTTTCATCTTTTTTCTACTTCTTTTCTTCCTTTCTTCTTCTTCTACTTCTTTTCTTCTTTTTCTTTTCATCATTTTTCTACTTCTTTTCTTTTCTTCTTCTTCTACTTCTTCTACTACTTCTACTTCTTCTAATTATTTTCTAACACTAACACTAACACAATCTAGCACTAACAATTAAACAACAACAAAAATGAAAAAACAGAAGAAGAAAAAAAGAAGTAGTCCCTCACCTTGCACAATGGGACGGTCGGTGGGGGCGGTGGCGGGGGGGGGGGGGGCGCCGGGCTGCTGGAGCAGTGGCGGGGGCGGCGCCGAGCGGCTGGGGCGGCGCCGGGTGGCGGGTGGCGGGGCGTCGGCGGGTGGGGTGGGGCGACGGGGCAAGTGGGGGCGGTGGCGGGGGCTGCGCCGGGCGGCGGGGGCGGTGCTGGGCGGCGGGCGTCGGCGGGTGGGGTGGGGGAGGAGGGTTGGTGGGGTGACGCCGGGCGGCGGGGGCGGCGGTGGGTGCAGATCTGGTGGCGCGGGGCGTCGGGGTGGAGAGAGGGAGAGAACAAAGAGTAACGGGCGGGGGGATGGGGGCCGTTAGTTAGGCCCGTCTTTGCCGTCCGCCTCTCTTTGCTGTCCGCCTTTAGCTCCCTTTGTCGTCTGCTAGCGGACGGCAAAGAGGTGGGGCGTTAAGTTTTTTCTAAACGGGCAGGGGAGAGGGGGCCACCTCTCTCTTTGCCGTCAGCAAGCAGACGGCAAAGATTCTTTTTCGTCAGCTGGCTGACGGCAAAGAGCCGGCTGATGGCAAAGGCCTGTTTTACCATCTGCCATTTCTTTGCCGTCTGCTTTTCGGTAGCTGATGGCAAAGAGCTTCTTTGCCATCTGCTAGCAGACGACAAAGAGCTGGCAGATGGAAAAGTAGCTAATTCCAGTAGTGATGGTCACCTTTCTTCAGGTGAAGACATCTGAGCGGTTTACCAACAAATCATTTGATGCGATGTTGGCTGCTTTCCGCAAAGCTTTCCCAGATGCGTCTGAGCTGCCACACACCTAAACTAAAATGAAGAATTTCCTTCATGCAGTTGGAATTGGATATGATATGATCCATGTTTGTAAGAATAATTGTGTTCTGTTCCAGCAGGATTATGCCAACTTAAGTGAATGCCCGAAATGCAGATCATCAAGATGGAAAGATGGCGATGCTATGAAGAGGATTCCTCATAATGTTTTGAGACATTTTCCAATTACACCAAGATTGCAGAGGTTGTTTCATGATGCTGAAACAAGAGAGGATGTAATGTGTCATTCTAGGAACCAGGAGTACAGAGATCAGAATGTAATGAGCAATCCATCACATGGTAGTGAGTGGAAAAGCTTCAATCAGAAGCACGAAAAGTTTGCTGCTGACCCAAGAAACATTAGACTTGGCTTAGCTTCAGATGGATTTAACCCATTTGGCCACCAGAGCGCCACATATAGCATGTGGCCAGTGCTTCTTATCCCTTACAACATGCCTCCAAATGTCTGGACCAAAGAATCAAACTACATGATGTCCTTGGTCATCCCAGGTCCAAAAAGTCCTGGAAAGGATTTTGATTTGTTCATGGAGCCTCTTGTGGAGGAACTTCAATAGCTATGGAGGGGTGTTCTCACTCGACACCTATATAGCAGCCCACCAGGTGATTTCTTTCCGTGTGCTGTTATAATTTGGTCCATCCATGATTATCCGGCTTTGGGCACTATGTGAGGGCGAATGACACATGGTTACAATGCATGTGTTCACTGTGACAAGAATCTGCTGTCATACACAATACTTAGCAAGATTTGTTACATTGGATATCGTAGTTTCCTTGCCAAGGACAAGCCGCATCCTAAAAATACCGAATACATGTGTTCAATGCAAAGTATGAAAACCGTGATGCGCCAAAGAGGCTCACCGCCGATGAGTTGCAAGTGGAATTAGAGAAGGTCAGGCATATTACACCAGGAAACCATCCTGATAATGGTAGCGGGAAAAGGAAGCATGGCAGGGTAGAAGAGATATTATTGTTTACCCGCAGGTCCACTTTGTGGGACTTGGAGTATTGGAAAGATTTGGATCTGCGGCATAATCTTGATGTGATGCACATCGAGAAAAATATATGTGACGGCATTATCGGCACACTTCTTAATATTGAAGGCAAGACGAAAGATACCTTATAATCTAGGATTGATTTGACACACCTGGGTATCAGAAAGGATTTGCAGGTGCAAGATGAAGGTATACCATGGGATATGGCACCAGCTGTGTACGTTTTGGACAAGGTAAAAAGAAAAGAATTCTGCAAGGTCCTGTCACGTGTGAGATTCCCACATGGATTTGCTTCCAACCCTGAAAGGAGAGTCATTGCAGATGGAGACAAGGTACAAGGGTTGAAAACTCATGAATGCCATGTCCTACTTCAAAGGGTTTTACCTATTATCCTTAGAGGATTGGGCCGCCCTGACTTATACAGAGCAGTTGCAAAGTTGGGACAATTCTTTAGGGAACTCTGCAGTAGAAATATCAGGATGGATGCTTTGGAGCGTCTTAGAGACAAGATACCAACTATCCTATGCGACCTTGAGAAGATATATCCTCCAGCCTTCTTTGATGTGATGGTGCATTTGGCTGTTCGTCTACCGCATGAGACACTACTTAGAGGTCCAGTACAGTATGGATGGATGTACCCTATTGAAAGGCGGCTAGGCACTTTCAAGGGCTATGTTAGGAACAGAGCTAGACCCGAGGGTTCCATTGCAGAGGCCTACATTGCTACAAAAGCATTGACATTCTGCTCAAAATACATTGAAACAGCTGATCAGCTAGGCAAATACGTGGATGAAGACAATCCCGGGCTCAATGTTTTTGATTATTCTGTTTGACTTACAAGGAACAGTCGACAAGAGGAAAAACCTAAAGATTTGGACAAAATGGTTTGGTATGTGTTGAATAACTGTCCTGAGATACTACCTTATATCAAGTAAGTGCTAAGTATTGCAGCTTATACATCATAATCTACTAAACTTGCAGCACATTCTTATATATTTAGATGTTTGACGCGATCACTATGTTGTGCAACATCTACAAAAAGGAGTTACTGTCGCAAAATCCACGAAACATTGACAAACTGGTTATGGCAGGATTTGCAAAATGGTTCAAGAGCCATGTAAGCTTTTGAATTGCACTGTCAGTTTTTTTAATATATTGAGTACATAAGATGATCAGCTTGTCTATTTGCTAACCATAGGTTAAGAAAATGCAGGAGGATGGAAGGCAGTTGATGATGCCCTTTACTCACTAGCAATGGGTCCTGATACTCGAGTAAGACATTATGAATCTTGCGTTGTTGGAGATGTGCGCTACAACACCCTTGCACGAGATGAAGGCAGGAAGACACAAAACAGTGCCATCATGAGCACGGATACGTATGACAAAGAGACAACTGAAATGTGTGCTAACATAACAAACATTGTTCAGTTGCAGTATATCTCCAGTTTCGAGTCGTTGTGTGGTTCTGTTGTGCTATCGTTGGTATAACCTGTTTTCCAGGATCGCAAAACCCAGAGCTGATGATTATTTCAAATCCATCAATGTCAAGGAGGCATACCAGACCAACGAGCCTTCTATTTTGGCAAATCAAGCAACACAGATATTTTTCTTGGAAGACACATTTGCATGTAGTGATGACTGGATAGTAGTGCAAAGGTTTGAGCAGAGGAATTCGTTTAATGAAGTTGCACAACAAGATGATGCTTACACTGCTCCTGATGTACAAGATAACATAGATGTTCCTAATATCTTTGAGAACCATCAAGTCAATGACGCCGGCGAAAATATTGCATGTCGTGCTATGGACATACAAGAGTTGATCAAGAAGAAGCCAATATTCGAGGACGTTGAGGACGAAGAAGAAGATGACACCGTGGGGAATTATGATTCAGACTGATACACATGGCGAAGATGTTGACGCTGCTGCTGCGGATGATGATTACATTGCTTTTGTCGTATTTGCCTGTCAGAAGACATTTTTATCTACTATGTGAAATTGTGTTTGCCATGAGAACTGAAACCTGATGAACATGTTGTTTAGTATTTTCCTGTGATAACATCACTTGTTATGTATGCTGATTTGTGTTTGGTAATTGTATGACGACTAAAACATGATGACATTGTTGTTTAGTTGTACTCATATTTGGCTGTGGAACTAGAATTTGATGACATAGTTTGTTGTTGGACTGCAATTTTCTCGACGTGTTCGAATGAGAAAAAAGCTGACCCGACAGGTCCTCTGCTAATTTATTTATTTATTTATTACCAAAAGGGGCGCTGCTATTTATTTATTTATGAGCAAAAGGGGATACCCCCTGATTTCCGTTAATAGAAATCATTAGATGTTCACAACACTACGCCTAGCCTGCTACACAGGTTTCATTCATTACTAGTTTCAGCAAAGTGCTCATGTCATAGCCACTGAATACATCACGAGTGCTATATACACTGCAAATAAAGAGACAATCATCCTATAGAGCACATCGATTTTGCCCATTATCTTCACAAGCTCTTTCATCTCCTCATTGTTGTCAAGGCCGTTTAGTAGCTGTTGCTTGGCCATGATCAGAGGAACTGCATCTTTAACCTTCTGCTCTGCATCTTCCTCTTCTGCCGTTCCTTCACTTACTTGTCCAACACCCCAACCTGCTGGTATTGGGATTCCTCGGCTAACCAAATAATCAGCGTAGTTGCACTCGCCCACATCAGCAACTCCCCAGAAAAACAAATCACATAAATCTTCCCTTTTTTGTACGAATCAAATTGGAAGATCATCAACCAAACTATTTAAAAAATCAGCAACTCAAAGCAGCAGAACAACACTTAAACATATTATTACCCCATGATTTGGGCATTTGTAGAAGACTCGACCAGGGTTGAGGATTGTGGTTGAGACGCGACGGATGACTCTGCGTGATTTGCAGCAGTGGCACCACACCAACGGCAGCGGGTTGCGATGAGCAACCGGCTACGGTGCGCGTGCCGGCGGGGGTGTGATGAGACCCACAGGCGATGGTACGGGTGGCAACTTGGCGCATATTTGGTTGTTGCCTACTGAAGAGCAGGTGGACGAGCAGCCAGTGGACATGGTTGCTGCGGCCAGAGCTTCTGATGCTAGGCAGAGTAAGTAGAGAAGAGGAGAAGCGAACATTGGATATGTCAGTTTCATTACTTGCAGAGTAGCATAGCACCACATATAGTCATAGTCTAGGTTTGTATTCCAACCAGCTACAGGAGCACGTCTCTCCTTTTTCTAAAACTCAGCAACTCTCTTTACTGGTACACTAGCTTGTTCTGTATGCCTTCTCAAGTCTTTGATTCCTCCACCTGATATCTGGGACCCACCGAAAGGGCCTCTGTATTTCGCGAAAAAAACATGCCCCCCGCTGACAGGTCAGACCCACCAGCTATCTTCGCATGCAAGGAAGTGCCTCCTTATTGCACACAAAAAATGAATACTCCCCCTGCCAGCTGGAATCCAACATTGTGGGAGGCTGACTTGTGGGCCTACCAAGTTGACGGGGACGGAGGGCTTTGTCAACTTAGTCAATATGAACGATTCTAGCTCCAGTTACCATACGATGTTCATCCAAATGCAGTAGTGCTTCTTCAACCTCTGGTCTTCTTGCCCCAGCCGCCCAAACCAGCGCCGGTCGTGTCGCATGCTCCTGCCTCCCGTGGCCGGCTGTGATCCAGCGGAGGCCTCACCGCCCCCTACTACTCCCACCGCTGGCCAGGCCATCCCTCTACTCACCCACATTCCCTGTTATTCTGTGGCGACGGCAGCCTCACACCGCAGCCGAACTAGTGAACCCTCATACTCCTCTCATCATGGGCATCCACTGCCGCGTCTTCCCGGGCTCCGCACTGTCCCCTTCCTAGGCCTCGTCGTGGTCCACCGCCTTGGTGCTCTCGGCGCGGCGTGGTCAATGTGGTCAATGTAGAATAGTACTGTATGTGGAGAGGCTAACAGCTGGGTCCACGGCCGTAGTTGGGTCCACAGCTACAGCCCAGTTTTTTGTGATTTGCCAAGTCTCTTTTATTAGGCCTGTTGGCCGAGAAAATGGCCTATCAAGACAAGGAGAGCTTCATTCGGCTGGCCGAGAAAATGGCCTATCAGTAATGAGAAATAGGTTGTACATTTTTAAAACACATCAAACTGCCAATTAGTTTCAAATTCCTTTTTTTCATTTCAAGATTTGAAATTGCATTGATTTTTATGCATGAACAATTTGTTGGATTTTATATTGATATACATTTATTTTTAAAATCAGTTTGAATGTGACTTGAAATTTCGGGATTAAAAACAGTTCGGACTGCACCGAAAATGCAAAATTTCATATAATTTTTTAACCGTCGCCACAATATGGGCTGTAATGCTAACAAAAAGAATATGGTCTCCAAAAAAACCTTAAGAATTAGCAAATGGGCTGTAAATTATTAGAAATAATTGCATATGGGCTATATGATGTTTCCACAGATTTGAGGCTTACCTAAAAAAAGGTTGACGCACAAGTAGTGACTATGAGATGTCCATCCAACGGCCGTCGTGCTTCTTCAATCTCTGCTCTTCCTGCTCCAACCGCTCAAATAAGCGCTGACACGACTGCCTGCTCTCTCCTCCCCGCGGCTGGCTGTGCTGCCACGCAGGCCTCACCGCCCCACCATACTCCCATCGCTGGCCTAGCCATCCCTCTACTCACCCACACCTGCTATTATTCTCCGGCGACGGCAGACGAACCAGTAAACCCTCGTACAGTCATAGTCCCCTCCGTGTGGGAAACAACTACCGAGTCTTCCCTGCCTCCGTGTCATTCCCTTCCTAGGTGTCACCGTCGTCCGCCGCCCTGGTGCTCTCGAAGCGGCCTGGTCAACGTGGTCAACGACCGACATGCATCTGAAGTGGACTGTACATGGAGAGGCTGACAGCTGGGTCCATGGCCATGCGCAAGGAAATGCCTCCTTATTACGCGCAAAATAATGATTCCTCCACCTGACATCTGGGACCAATCGAAAGGGCCTTTGTATTTCGCGAAAAAAACGTTACCGCTGCTGACAGCTTGGACCCACCAGCTATATCTTCCCACGCAAGGAAGTGCCTCCTTATTACGCACAAAAAAATGAATACTCCCCCTGCTAGCTAGGACCCAGTATAGTGGCAGGCTGACTTGTGGGCCTACTAAGTTGACGGGGACGGAGGGCTTTGTCAACTTAGTCAATATGCACGATTCTAGCTCCAGTGACCGTACAATGTCCATCCAATGGTTGTAGTGCTTCTTCAACCTCTGGTCTTCTTGATCCAGCCACCCAAACCAGCGCCGGTCGTGCCTCGTGCTCCTGCCTCCCGTGGCCGGTTGCGATGCGGCGGAGGCCTCACCACCTCTACTACTCCCACCGCTGGCTAGGCCATCCCTCTACTCACCCACACCCCCTGTTATTCTGCGGCAATGGCAGCTTCACACCACAGCGAACCAGTGAACCCTCGTACCCCTCTCCGCGTGGGCATCCACTGCCACGTCTTCCTCGGCTCCGCGTCGTCCCCTTCCTAGGCCTCGCCATCGTCCACCGCCTTGGTGCTCTCGGCGCGGCGTGGTCAAGGAACGACTTCCATCAGAAGAGTACTGTACCTGGAGAGGCTAACAGCTGGGTCCACGGCAGCCGCAAGGAAGTGCCTCCTTATTTCACGGAAAATAATTATTCCTCCACCTGACGGCAGGGACCCACCGGACATGCCACCATATTTGGCAAAAAAATGTTTCCCCCCTGACTTGTGGGACCCACCAGACGGCCAATGTATTTCTCGAAAAAGACGCCCCCCCCCCCCCCCGCTATCAGCTCGGACCCACCGGAGGTGCCTCCTTATTACGCACAAAAAATGAATACTCCCCCTAGTAGTTGGGACCCACCTTGGTGGGAGGCTGACTTATGGGCCTACTAAGTTGACGGGGATGGAGTGCTTTGTCAACTTAGTCAATATGAATGATTCTAGCCCTAGTGATCGTACGATCTCCATCCAACGGCCGTAGTGCTTCTGCAACCTCTGGTCTTCTTGCTCCAGCCGCCCAAAGCAGCACCGGTCGTGCTGCATGCTCCTGCCTTCCATGGCTGGTTGTGCTTCCACAGAGGCCTCACCGCCCCCTACTGTACCCACCACTAGTCAGGCCTTGCAGCGACAACAGCCTCACACCGAAGCCGAACCAGTGAACCCTCATACTCCTCTCCATGTGGGCTTCCACTTCCGCGTCTTCCCCGGCTCCACGTCATCCCCTTCCTAGGCCTCGCCGTTGTCCACCGCCCTGGTGCTCTCAGCACGGCGTGGTCAACATGGTCAAGGAACGACTTCCATCGAAAAAGTACTGTACATGGAGAGGCTGACAGCTGGGTCCATCGCGGCTGCAAGGAAGTTCCTCCTTATTACGCGCAAAATAATTATTCCTCCACCTGATAGAAGGGACCCACCGGACGGGCAATTGTATTTCGCGAAAAAACGTTTCCCCCTGACTGTTGTGACCTACCAGCTACATCTTCGCATGCAGGGAAGTACCTCAGGGGAAAAAAATGATTCACCCCCCTGACTGCTAGGACCCACCAGTTATATCTTTGCAGGCAAGGAAGTGCCTGACAGTCGGGACCCACCTGGTCGAAGCGTACGTAGAGTTGTCATTCTGGTCGCGAACATGTACGTACATACTGTTTGATGTAGAGGCGTGCACGTGTCGTAGTAGAGGTGCGCACGTAGCATGTACACGTACATATGGCGGCCAGTGTGCAAGAAAGAAAATACGACCACGTACGTACATACGGGCAGGGTCTCGAACGCCTGCTCGCGAATATGTACGGGCAGGGCTCATGTAAATGGCTGGGTCAGAACCGAGAAATAACGTCGTTGCCATGTTCATGGGGAGCCAACCGGCTGGGTCGGAACGGAATGCGTCATCGTGTTCATCGGGAGGGCTTGGACGGAACAGCCAATGGAAACGAGGCCTGACGTACCGTAGAACGGAGGAAACGACCTTGTGTTCGACCGGCCACGTTCGAAACGGGATCTTGTTCATCGAGAGGGGTCTGGCGTACCGCAAAACGGAGGAAACTGACCTCCTATGGTAGAAACGGGGGTCCTGTTGATCGGGAGGGGGTGTGGCGTACTGCAAAACGGAGGAAAAGCACTTGTGTTGGAGCGCTACGGTCGAAATGGGGGTCTTGTTCATCAGGAGGGGTGTGGCGTACCACAAAACGGGACTCCAGCCTCCATGGGCTACTATTCATCCACCGTCGACCTCCTCCAGCCTCCACCTGCGACCGTTCATCCACGGTCTCCTGTTCATCCAGCCTCCACCGCGCGCTACTCCACCGGCTACTGTCCAACCAGCCCTCTCCACGGGCTCCTGTTCAACCACCCCTCCATGGGCTACTGTTCATCCTGCCCTCCACCGTCTACTGTTCATCCTACCCTCCACGGGGTGGTCCTGTTCATCCTGCCCTCCACGGGGTCCTGTTCATCCAACCCCAACCGTCTCGATCGATCGGGGTACTGTTCATCCAGAGGCAACACCACGGGGTCCTGTTCATCCACCCCATCGGGAACTGTTCATCCACCCCCCCCCGCAACGCTCACTGTTCATCGAGAGGCGGCATCGATCGGCTTCAGTTAGCAGCAGCAGCGAAGGAATCGCTCGATCGGGTTCAGTTAACAGCGATCGATTGATGGCTCGGGTTCAGTAACGCGTAGCCTGCAGTGCAATCGCTCGGGTTCAGTTAGAGCCCAACGCCTCGCACACACGCGCGTATGTACGAGAGAAACGCGCATCGCTCGGCCCCCGACCACCCACCGTAACTGGGGACTCCCTGATATTTTCCGCGCCCTCGCTTCTACCACGGTCTTTTCCCTCATGGATGGCCCAAAGAATGTCATGCAACCGCGTCTCCGGCACGCCCAGAACGAAAAGCCCATTTTCTGTCATGATTTTTTGTCATAGAAGTAGGACCCCACCACATCTACGATGATTCCGGGTTTTGTCACAATTATCGTCATAGAAGTGTCATAAGTATGACAGAAAAAATTTCGTTCGGCCCAAAATGACACGGATGTGTCTTTTTCTGTAGTGTTATTACTTGGTAGACCATGGCAATTTGATTAAAATTCTGTACACCATGGTAGAAACAATCAGTATACTCTTGTTCATAAGGATAAACATATTACTTTGCTTCCTACGACTCCTGATTCCATTTTGAAAGATGATATTAATAGAGATAATAAAGCAAAACAGGATCACAACAAGAGTGAAAATCAGATTGTGGCAAAAGAATTTGAGCAACAAATGAAGCCTAATAATAAACCATCTAGTGTAGCTTCCGAAATTAAATTGAAAAGTGCATGTTTACTTGCCACCAAATATGGTATTCATGATCTACATTACAGCAAATATGTTTGCTATGCTTTTGTGTGCAAAGAGGCATTATTGTCATTCGAGGACATGCCTTCCTCTTTGCCTCCTGTTGTTACTAACATTTTGCAGGAGTTCACTGACGTCTTTCCACAAGACGTGCCACCGGGATTACCACCTATTCGAGGGATTGAGCATCAGATTGACTTAATTCCTGGTGCTTCACTACACAACCGTGCACCATACCGTACCAATCTAGAGGAGATGAATGAGATTATGCGTCAAGTCCAGGAGCTGCTCGACAAAGGTTATATTCACGAATCCCTTAGTCCTTGTGCTGTTCCGATTATTCCAGTGCCGAAAAAGGATGGTACATCACGTATATGTGTTGATTGTAGATGCATTAATAATATTACTATTCGTTATCCTCATCCTATTCTTAGGCTAGATGATATGCTTGATGAATTGAGTGGCTCTACAATATTCTCCAAAGTTGATTTGCGTAGTGGATACCATCAAATTCATATGAAATTTGGAGACGAATGGAAAAGTGCAGTTAAAACTAAGTTTGGTTTCTAATGCACCTAGTACTTTCATGAGATTAATGGACGAAGTTTTATGTGCTTTCATTGGATGATTTGTGGTAGTCTATTTCGATGATATACTGATTTATAGTAAATCTTTGGAGGAACATTTGTAACATTTATGTGTTGGTTTTATTGCTCTATGTGATGCACGTTTGTTTGGTAACCTTGGAAAGTGCACCTTTTTAATCGACCGAGTATCTTTTCTTGGCTATGTTGTTACTCCACAGGGAATTGAAGTTGATATAGCCAAGATTGAAGCTATTGAGAGTTGGCCGCAGCCCAAAACGGTCACACAAGTGAGGAGTTTCCTTGGCCTCGCTGGTTTCCTTAGGCGTTTTGTGAGAGATTTCAGCACCATTGTTGCACCTCTCAACGAGCTTACAAAGAAGGATGTGCCTTTTGTTTGGGGTACCGCATAGGAAGAAGCCTTCACGGTATTGAAAGATAAGTTGACACATGCTCCTTTACTCCAACTTCCTGATTTTAATAAGACTTTTGAGCTTAAATGTGATGCTAGTGGAATTGGATTAGGAGGTGTGTTATTACAAGATGGCAAACCTATTGCATACTTTTTTGAAAAATTGAGCGGGCGTAGTCTGAACTATTCTACTTATGATAAAGAATTATATGCTCTTGTTCGGACCTTAGAAACATGGCAACATTATTTATGGCCCAAGGAATTTTTTATACATTCTGATCATGAATCTTTGAAACACATTAAAAGTCAAGCAAAGCTGAACCGTAGACATGCTAAATGGGTTGAATTCATTGAGACTTTCCCTTATGTCATTAAACACAAGAAGGTTAAAGAAAATGTTATTGCTGATGCATTGTCTCGTTGTTATACTATGCTTTCACAACTTGACTTTAAAATATTTAGTTTGGAGACCATCAAAGATCAATATGTGCATGATGCTGAATTTACAGATGTATTGCGGAATTGTAAGGAAGGGAGAACTTGGAACAAGTTCATTGTTAACGATGGATTTGTGTCTTGTGCTAAAAAGCTATGCATTCCAACTATCTCCGTTCGTCTTTTGTTGTTGCAGGAGGCTCATGGAGGAGGATTAATGAGACACTTTGGCGTGAAGAATATGGAGGATATACTTGCTACACATTTCTTTTGGCCAAAGATGAGACGGGATGATGAGCGTTTTGTTGCTCGTAGCACTACATGTGAAAAAGCTAAGTCACGTCTCAATCCTCAAGGTTTATATATGCCTTTGCCTGTACCTAGTGTTCCTTGGGAGGATATATCTATGGACTTTGTTTTAGGTTTACCTCAAACAAAGAAGGGGAGGGATAGCATATTTGTTTTTGTGGATAGGTTCTCGAAAATGGCACACTTTATACCATGTCATAAAAGCGATGATGATGTTAATGTTGCTGATTTGTTCTTTCGTGAAATTATTCGCTTGCATGGTGTGCCAAATACTATTGTTTCATATCATGATACTAAATTTCTTAGCCACTTTTGGAGATGTTTATGGCCTAAGTTGGGGACTAAACTGCTTTTTAGTACTACATGTCATCCCCAAACTGATGGACAAACTAAAGTAGTCAATAGAACATTGTCTACCATGCTTAGGGCTGTTTTGAGGAATAACAAAAAAATGTGGGAAGAATGCTTGCCTCATATTGAATTTGCTTATAATTGGTCGCTGCATTATGCTACTAACATGTGCCCTTTTGAAATTGTGTATGGTTTCCTACCTCGTGCACCTATTGATTCGTTGCCTCTTCCATCTTCGGAGAAGGTTAATTTTGATGCTAAACAACGTGATGAATTAATCTTAAAAATGCATGAGTTAACTAAGGAAAATATTGAGCGCATGAATCCTAAATATAAACTTGTTGGAGATAAGGGTAGAAAACGTGTTGTCTTTGCACCTAGAGATCTTGTTTGGTTACATTTGCATCAAGATAGGTTTCCTAATTTGCGCAAGTCAACGCTAATGCCATGTGTTGATGGTCCTTTTAAGGTGTTAGAAAAAATAAATGATAATGCATATAAACTTGAGTTGTCTGCAGATTTTGGGGTTAGTCCCACTTTTAACATTGTAGATTTGAAGCCTTATTTGGGTGAGGACGATGAGCTTCCGTCGAGGAAGACTTCAATTCAAGAAGGGGAGGATGATTAGGACATCACTAACAAATTTACACCCACAGCCCCTACTGATGCATATACAGGACCAATTACTAAAGCTCGCGCACGCCAATTAAATTACCCGGTACTTTGTTTCTTGGTAATGATTCTAATGTTCATGAGAACATGATGCTGCCTAAATTGGATACATTTGTCTTGCTTACAAATGAAGGGCCTAGCTTGGACAAGAAGGATGATCATTGGAGCAAGATCAAGCATGGGCATGATGGCATGCACAAGGGGAACAAGAACGGAGTTACAAGTGAGGATTTCAGGACTTTGAAGCCACCATAATGTGTGCGTGATGCCTTGGACGAAATACACAAGATGCCACTTCATAAATTTCATCCAGAGGCTATTATAGGTGCTGCGCCACCTTATGATTGGGCCAGGCCCATGTAATTTCGAAATACTTGAGTATAGACTGCTTTTAGAGTCTGTACGTGTGGGGAAATAAGAGTTTCGGTTATTTTCGGACCCCTCCTCCAAGGGCCATGAAATTCCCCCTCTTCCTCCATATATACATCCCTTAGGGTGTCATTTAGACTTTGGGTTTTGTTTAGATTAAAAGTTCACCATAGCTGCAACTTCGCGTACTTCGTTTGTGTTCAACGACTAGACCAAGATGTCACAGAACCCCACCTTAATCAACAAAGCTTTCATCTTATATTCGCATTATCCAGATTGCTATCTTAGTTTCTTGGTCGTTCTTCATTCGCTTGCAGGAAATAGACCTTCGTGGTCAGGTTGATCGTGCTCCGACTTGGTCAATAACTTGCCGGAGTTGGTTTAGCAATTGCTAAGGCGCGACGTCCTCGCACGTTCGTAGTCAGATCATCAAAGTCGACTTCCACCAAAGCGATATCCATCATCTCATCAAAAGACGGGACACCTTTGCCTCTATCACTGTTGAAAGCCATCATGTGGCCTAAGTGCCAATAGGCTGTTGTTGCCTCTTGAAAGAAATCATGTGGCCTAAGTGCCAATAGGCTTTTGTCGCCTCTTGAAAGCAATCATGTGGACTAAGTGCCAATAGGCTGTTGTTGCCACCTAAAAGCAATCTTGTGGCCTGAGTGCCAATAGGTTGTTGCTGCCTTTTGAAAACAATCACGTGGCTTGAGTGCCAGTATAGCCGTTGCTACCTTCAAAACAAGCATATGGCCTAAGTGCCAACCGGCTCGTGTGGCCATTGAAAGCACATGGCCCTGTGAGCCAACTCATCTGGTCGTGATTTCAAAGCCGGCCACACATTATTTGAGATTTTTTGGAGTCTTCTTTTCTGAATCTTTTAGATTTGTGTTTCCTGAACATACTTTATTATCTGGGTCATGAACCTCTGATTATATGACTCGTATTGAGTATTTTTTGGGTTTGAGAACCCGCCCTGGTTGTGGACTTTAAGTCGCCAGGATATCTTTTGCCTTGAGCAATCAAATTCATGACATTACATGACTTAGGGTTGGTACACGCTATGGATATTAATGATCAAGACGACGCCATAGTTAAAATCTACACATATATTTAGGGTTTGGTAACCCGCCCTGGATTTTCACTATAGGTCTCCATCATGTTTTTGGTTTAGATTGCCTTTATCCTAGTCTCTGTCAGATTTATGTAGACTACTATCTTGGGGTTGTTACCCGCCTTGGCTTAAACCGCCAGGGCATATGTTGTTTAAACTGTGTGTAGGAAATATGAAAACATTGATCTGACCAGCATGGAAGATGATATTATGAGAAAGCACAGCGACGGGTCATAAATATAAAATTGGCGGTTTAAACAATTAAAGGCTAACATGCACGATGGCATGACAGATCATTGTTTTCCAAATCTAGCCTATTACATGGCCGCCATGGGCCTGCATAATTGGAGCAAAGGGTTTTTTCACCACAGAAGGTCCATGCTCTGATTGGAGAGCCTCCTGGTATCAGTTGTCTTTGTCACGGCGGGCTGATGATTCCAGATCATCCAGCTCCGGCTCTCCCTCTTCGCCCATCTGAAGATCAGCCGGTGTCCAATCGATGTCGGTTAACACTTTAAAACAGGTTTCATCATTGAGAATTACGGAATGATCAATGTCAGGAGCAAAAGTATTCTTACGCTGAGGAGGAATGATATTGACCGGGTTCTAAGTCGGCGGTGGTTTTTCTTATTGTTCTCATCATAAGCCATTGCATAGTTGTTCAGATTCAACTCCTCAACCAGCTTGAAGGCCATGGTCCGCATCTCACGAACGCAATGGTCGAAGTCTTTTTCTTCAAACGGGGACTTATCATCCTTGAACTCGGGGCACCCGGTGGCTATTTCCTCCGGGTCAAGTTCGGATGCCCATGCTTTAGCACGGCCAAGGCGACAAGGGCTCCAGTGCGGGCGGCTGATAATTTTTTATCTTTAATTTAGCTTGGGATAGTTGACAAATGGTCCAACACAGCTTTGATGTGACTTGGTGGTTCTCTATTGCCTCCCAAAGCCACCAGACTACGAAGAGTGCCACTGTATAGCTGTTATGTGAAAGTTTAGATGGCCTTCAATTTCATCAGTATGTCATGTCCATGGTTTGCACTTCTGGGGCCAGTTCATCAAAAGCAGAATAAGTTGGTTTAAACAAGGATTGATAAGTGCTTGGCGGCTTAGAATATTATCACTGCAGAATTAGTAATGGATATGAACTCTTACCAAAGATGGCGAATGTCATATGAGTAATATGTCCCATTAAACCGGCTAGCTTGTGAGCGGCCAGTTTAAGCTGAGCTTCTGCATCTTGGGCAGGTTTGATCAAGTTTGCCTTCTCTATCTCGAAGGCAGCTCTCTCAGTCGAAAAATTGGCCTTCAGCTTCTCATTCTCCTTCATGGCAGTCTGAAATTTTACTTCTGTCTTCACAATCTCAGCTTCTTGATGTTTTATCCTCTTGGATAAGTTGTCCAGCTCTACATCCTTCAGAGATAAAGCCTCCTGGAGAAAATAAAAAGTTATATATGACAGATTAGGATTCACATCTTACTCAAATAAAAATGGTACAAGTCCCAAGCACATTATGAACAATATCCTTGGCACTTGGGGGCTAATGTAGGTCAGTTTTGTTTTCTGACCCGGCTCAACTTGTCAATTTAAGCCAGCCCTTGGGGGGGCTACATATTTGGATTTCTTAAAGTATAAGTCCCGGCTCTGCTTATCAGTTTAATCTGGCCTTTGGGGGCTACATATTTGAATTTCTTAAAGTACAAGTCCCGACTCAACTTGTTAGTTTAAGCCGGCCCTTGGGGGCTACATATTTGGATATCTTAAAGTACAAGTCCCGGCTCAACTTGTTAGTTTAAGCCGGCCCTTGGGGGCTACATCATTAGATCTTAACTGATAAAACATGAGATTTACAATCTGAACGTTATTTTCAAGTCTACAACATATTTTCCTTGTTCATATCCTCTAGACTCGGCGGCTAAATGAATACATATGAAGAAGGATTAATAGCCATACCTCATAACGCTGATAGAGGCAAAGGTGTCCCGTCTTTCGATGAGATGGTGATTATCATTTCAGAGGAGTACACTTTCACAATCTGACTACGAATGTGCGAGTACGTCGCGCCTTAGCAATTGCTAAACCAACTCCGAGAGGTTATTGACCACGCCGGAGCATGATCAACCTGACCACGAAGGTCTATTTCCTGCAAGCAAACGAAGAACAAGCAAGAAACTAAGATTGCAATCTGGATATTGCGAATATAAGATCAAAGCTTTATTGATCAAGGTGGGGTTCTGTGATGCCTTGGTCTGGTCGTTGAACACAAATGAAGTACCCGAAGTTGCACCTATGGCGAACTTTTAATCTAAACAAAACCCAAAGTCTAAACGACACCCTAAGGGCTGTATATATGGAGGAAGAGGGGGGGGGGGAATTTCGTGGCCCTTGGAGGAGGGGTCCGAAACCAAACCTATCTCTTGTTTCCCCACGCATACGGCCTCTAAAATTAGCCTATACTTATGTATTTCGAAATTACATGGGCCTGGCCCAATAATAAGGTGTTGCAGCACCTATAATAATCTTTGGACAAATTTGGGAAGTGGCATCTTGTATATTTCATCCAGGACTTCATGCACTCATTACAGTGGCTTCAAAGTCCTGAAATCATCACCTGAAACTCCGCTCTTGTTTCCCTTGTGCATGTCATCATCTCCATGCTTGTTCTTGCTCCAATGTTCATCCTTATACAAGCTAGGCCCTTCATTTGTAAGCAAAACAAATGTATCCAATTTAGGCAGCATCATATTCTCATGAACATTAGAATCATTACCAAGAAACGAAAGTACCAAGTAATTTAATTGCCGTGCACGAGCTCTAGTAATTGGTCCAATATGCATAGTAGCAGGGGTTGTGGGTGTAACAATGGTATTGATGTCCTCTTCATCCTCCCCTTCTTGAAATGAAGTCGTCCTCGAAGGAAGCTCATCTTCCTCACCCAAATAAGCTTCAAATCTGCAATGTTAGAAGTGGGACTAACCCCAAAATCTTCAGGCAGCTCAAGTTTATATGCATTATCATTTATTTTCTTTAACACCTTAAAAGGACCATAAGCACGTGGCATTAGCTTTGATTTGCGCAAATCAGGAAATCCATCCTTACGCAAATGTAACCTAACAAGATCTCCAGGTGCAAACACAACATGTTTCCTACCCTTATCTCCAGCAAGTTTATATTTAGCATTCATACGCTCAATGTTTTCCTTAGTTAACTCATGCATTTTTTAAACCAATTCAGCACATTGTTTAGCATCAATATTAACCTTCTCCGAAGATGGAAGAGGAAACAAATAAATAGGTGCACAAGGTACGAAACCATACACAATTTCAAAACGGCACATTTTAGTAGTAGAATGCAATGAACGATTATAGGAAAATTCAATATGAGGCAAGCATTCTTCCCACATTTTCTTATTATTCTTCAAAATAGCTCTAAGCATAGTAGACAATGTTCTATTGACTACATCAGTTTGTCCATCAGTTTGGGGTGACAAGTAGTACTAAAAAGCAATTTAGTCCCCAACTTAGCCCATAAACATCTCCAAAAGTGGCTAAGAAATTTAGTATCACGATCTGACACGATAGTATTTGGCACACCATGCAAGCAAATAATTTCTTGAAATAACAATTCAACAACATTAGCAGCATCATCACTTTTATGAAATGGTATAAAGTGTGCCATTGTCGAGAATTTATCAACGACAACAAATATGCTATCCCTCCCCTTCTTTGTTCGAGGTAAACCTAAAACATAGTCCATTGATATATCCTCCCAAAGAACACTAGATACAGGCAAAGGCATATATAAACCATGAGGATTGAGTCGTGACTTAGCTTTTTGGCATGTAGTGCAGCGAGCAACAAAACGCTCAACATCCCGTCTCATCTTTGGCCAAAAGAAATGTTTTGCAAGTACATCCTGCGTCTTCTTCACGCCAAAGTTTCCCATTAATCCTCCTCCATGCGCCTCCTGTAACAACAAAAGATGAACAGAGCTAGCTGGAATACATTGCTTGTTAGCATGGAACACAAATCCATCATTTACAATGAACTTGTTCCACGTTCTTCCTTCTTTACAATTCTGCACTACATCCTTAAAATCAGTATCATACACATATTGATTTTTGATGGTCTCCAAGCCAATATTTTGAAGTCAAGTTGTGAAAGCATAGTATAGCGATGAGACAATGCATCTGCAATAACATTTTCTTTACCCTTATTGTGTTTAATGACATAAGGGAAAGTCTCAACGAATTCAACCCATTTGGCATGTCTACGATTCAGTTTAGCCTGACTTTTAATATGTTTCAAATATTCATGATCAGAATGTATAAAAAAAATTGGGCCATAGATAATGTTGCCATGTTTCTAAAGTACAAACAAGAGCATATAATTCCTTATCATAAGTAGAATAATTCAGATTAGGCCCACTCAATTTTTCAAAAAAGTTGCAACATGTTTGCCATCTTGTAATAACACACCTCCTAATCCAATTCCACTAGCATTACATTTAAGCTCAAAAGTCTTATTAAAATCAGGAAGTTGGAGTAAAGGAGCATGTGTCAACTTATCTTTCAATACCGTGAAGGCTTCTTCCTATGCGGTACCGCAAACAAAAGGCACATCCTTCTTTTTAAGCTCATTGAGAGGTGGAACAAAGGTGCTGAAATCTCTCACAAAACGCCTATAGAATCCACTGAGGCCAAGAAAACTCCTCACTTGTGTGACTGTTTTAGGCTGCCGCCCACTCTCAATAGCTTCAATCTTGGCTTTATCAACTTCAATTCCTTGTGGAGTAACAACATTGCCAAGAAAAGATACTCGGCCGGTGCAAAAGGCGCACTTCCCAAGGTTACCAAACAAACATGCATCACGTAGAGCAATAAAAACAAGACGTAAATGTTCCAAATGTTCCTCCAAAGATCTTCTATAAATCAGTATATCATCAAAATAGAATACCACAAATCATCCAATGAAAGCACGTAAAACTTCGTTCATTAATCTCATGAAAGTACTAGGTGCATTAGTTAACCCAAAAGGCATGACTAACCAGACATATAATCCAAACTTAGTTTTAAATGTTGTTTTCCATTCATCTCCCAATTTCATACGAATTTGATGGTATCCACTACACAAATCAACTTTGGAGAATATTGTAGAGCCACTCAATTCATCAAGCATGTCATCTAGCCTAGGAATAGGATGACGATAATGAATAGTAGTATTATTAATGACTCTACAATCAACACACATACGCGACGTACCATCCTGATGCGGAGCATCCCAAGATCATCCCCATGGACGCACCTAGACCTCCAACGACACCACTTGGACCAATGACACAAGCCTGAGCCAAGGCTATCGAAGATAAGGTGAACTCACTCCTCTCCGAACTTCCACTTTCTATGCATGAGACATGGCTACGACCTATGTCCGAGGTGTTGTGCATGACTAGGCACCAAGAGGGCCCTCCCGAAGATGCGCATGAAGATGTACAAGTCCCCAAGTCCACGGATGAGGAGAACCAACGGAAGGAGGCAAGAGCATCTCCCAGGCCCAGGACATTCGGCCAAGGCCCCGGACATCCGGTCCCTGGAGCGTCATCCACTACAGCAGCACAGCCGCCAAAAGCTATAGGCCCCGGACATCCGGCCCCGACAGCCCGGATATCCGGCCTCTCCCGAGCCCGCGGACATCCGGCCACCAGCCCAGAAATCCGGCCCCACCGAAGCCGAGAGCAACAAATGCCACCACTCCAGCCCGGACATCCGGCCCCCTAGCCGGGACATCTGGCGTCGCCCGTAAGCCCGGACATCCGGCCCGACCAGCCCGGACATCCGGCCCGACCAGCCCGGACATCCGGCCTCCCCTGTCTGCGCATAGTGAAGGGCCGATGCTCGTGTATCCTTTCTCCCCCTAGACTATATATACTACACCTCACCCAACTTTCTAGGGTTAGCGTTGTGATAGCTCATTTGAGAGATAGAGCTTCTCTCATCCATATCGGATCTACTCCACGAGAGAGACAACGACCCCTCTATGGAGAAGATATACTTGGATTCAAGACCTCCTCACGGAGAAGACCATCAAGACCTCCTCATGGAGAAGACCGGTTACCGTGTATCGTCCCTAGTTGACCGTGGACCATGTATCATTCTATGTATCCGAGGATCTAGGACTTTTGTGACTTGTTCTTGTTAGTTTGAGTGTTCCTCTTGTGTTTCTCCTTGTGATTTCTCTCGTTCCCCTCCTTGTGTTCCTCGTGTTCATTGTGGGATCCGCTCCTTTCGTGAAAGATCGGCCGATTAGGGTTCTACCCTACATCACCTTGGTATCAAGAGCCACGTTGATCACGATTTCGGAGCCTCCCTGTTGTGTTTCTAGCATTGTTTTGTTGTTTTTCGTCCTAATTCGAAAATTCCCCACCAAAAATAGCCCCAATTTTTTTGTGATTTGTTGGTGTGCTGAGATTTTGTTGGTTTGGATCCATGGATTTGCTTTGTTTTGAGTGGATCTAGCTTCCCATCCATTTTCCACCAATTCCCATCCACAAATTCCTCCGATTTTTGCCCGAATTTGACCTCTCCACGCGGTGTTCATCCTGTTCGTCCCCGGATCCAGAGCCCGGACATCCGGCCCGTCAAGCCCGGATATCTGGCCTTCCACCCGGACATCTGACCCCTGGCAGCAACATCTCCATCCACCACCCCGTTTTCCGTCCATTTTTCACAAAAAAAAATTCCGGTGCCCACCATACGCCACATATACTTCCGCATACCTCCACCACTACCGCATAACCCAACCATTTTGGACCGTTTCGCTCTCTCACACATTTGCTACTTCAAGGTTTGAGAATTTGAGTTGCGGTACCGTATCCTTTTGTGTTTTGGCTATCTAGGTACGGTTCGACATCAACATCACCACCGCTCATCTTCGCCACGGATGTGTCCTACATCATCACCGCCATCCTACATCGTCATCAACAACGACCACCTCGACTACACCTTGGTATCCGTGCCACCATTTTGATACCATACCGGAAGCAAGATCGGTAACCTCATCTTGGTATTGGACATATCACTCTTGCCATTACATTGATAGCCATTATAGCCTTACTCCTTTGCGTTTCTTACCCATCGAGACTAACCATTGAGTATTGCCGGCAACGAGACTTGTGCACATTAGTGATCATACTTCTCATATCATCCATATATCATTATGGCATATATTGGTATCATCTCTTCTCTCACAAAGTTGTCATCGCATACTCCCTTGCTATATCGGTTCGTCAAGCATTGCATGAGAAAAGAGCTCAAACATCAAGGAGCCAAACAAGCTTTTAAGCAAAGAAGAAAGATAAGCAAAGAGCTTTTAAGCAAGAACCATAGCATCTTACAAAATTAAGATTGTCATACTCGATCATCTTGGATCATATCATAGCAACACCTTGCATAGAGCATACATGGGATAGAAGTCGTTGCATTTTGGCTAAGTAGGTTGTGCACAAGTTCTTGTATCCGCCTATTGTGCAATCGTGCTAGCGTCTCTCTAGTGTTGTGCAACAAGAGCATTTTTGTGGATTCCACATTTTGGCTCACCCTTGGTTGCACGACCCCACTTATCTTTTTGCGTGTGTGTTTCCGTGTACCTTATATGCTTGGTCTACTTGTTACATTGCATCTTGCGAATCTTTTCCAACATTATTGAAGCTCACTTTTAATTGCATCAAATTTTGTGCCACCATCCTAACCAAGCTCCACCAAAAGCTTTTACTTGTGTAGGTGTGAGAAACCGACAAGATCTAGTACCAATTATGCTATTTCCTTGTCCTACATTGGACTGATCCTCGATCCACTTTCAACTTCGGTCAAGGTACATTTGGTACTCGTTCTTCTCTTTCTACCACTCACAATTATCTTGGAATGATGGATAGGCCAAGTACTTCTACCAACCCACTATTCATGGAGCAACATGACGACATGAACTCCTTCGTCACCAAGAGTCACCTCTTTTGTGCACAACGTGCTTTGCATCAAGAGCAACAAGCTTTGAGTGAACGCATCGAGAACCTTGCCGCCGACTTGCGACTTTCCGAGCAACGTACAAGGAACTACTTCGACCACAAGCTCGACGATCACAAGCAAGAGAATGACGCAAGGATGGACGAGATTCGCTCTTTGTTGCTCAACCGCTCTTCTTCCACTTCAAGAAGGAGCCGTTCAAGCCGACACTTCGACTTCACCCTTTCCGGCTCAAGTACACCAACATCGAACACTGTTCACCGAGTCGCGCGCAACGATCGTCCAGCAAGCCTCAATCCCCTACGCGACATCGACTCTCAAGAGCGCCGACAACGTCAAACTCAAGAGGCCTTTGCGCTAGCTCGAGAATGGCAACGACAACGAGAACATGAAGAGGAAGAGAGAGCGCGTCTACACCAAAATGCTCAAGATGCCGAGGCACAATGTCAAGAACAACAACTCCGTGACGCTCAAGCACTTGCGGCGCAACAAGCTCTATGCGATTCAAGTCGAGCCGTAGCCGACCGAGGCCGACAAGCCCATGAGCAAGAGGAAGCACTTCGCGAAGAAATTCAAGAACGAAGATTTCAAACTCGCGTGCATCATCAAGTTCCTCCTCGAGCTCGACAATCTCCTCCACAAGCACATCAAGAACAACAAGTCAATCCAGAGCATGAAGACAATGGAGATCCTCCAGGACAAGAGCAACAAGAGGTTGACAACCCTCCACGCCAAGAGCACCACAACAATCTTCAACAACATGGGCGTCATCATCCCCGACCCCAACACAATGAAGAGCAACGCTATGGCAAACTCAAGTTCACCATGCCCAAGTTCAACGGAAGCAACATTCCCGAAGAGTACCTTTCATGGGCTTTGAAAGTTGACAAGATCTTCCGTTTGCACAATTATGAACAAGAGAAGAAGATCGCGATGGCATCCCTTGAGTTCCAAGACTATGTCCTCATTTGGTGGGAACAAATCATAGAGCGCCGAGAGGCAAGAGGTGAACCACCCATCACTACATGGGCGCAAATGAAGGATGTCATGAGAGCATGCTTCGTACCTACCTACTACAACCGCGACCTCTTCAAGAAACTCCAACAACTCAAGCAAGGAACCAAGAGCGTTGAAGAGTACTACAAGGAGATAGAGATTGCAATGATAAGAGCTAATGTCACGGAAGATGATGAGCAAACAATGGCACGTTTCTTGAATGGACTCAATCATCCCATCAACAAGATCGCTGACTTCCGACCATACTCAAATCTCATCGAGCTAGTGCACCAAGCTACCAAAGCGGAATGCCAAGTGCAAGATGATTTCAAGTATGCCAAGTTCTCATCCAAGTCCTACGGCTTCTCCAACAACCAAGCTTCAACGACTCCAACACCGACTACAAAGCCTTCTACTACCAACATCGACAAGTCGAGTTCCAAGAAAGCTTCGTCAACTACAAGCCATCCTACTACGAGCAACTTCAAGCCGAGAGCTTCATCATCATCAACCCCAACCGATGAGACCGTCAAGACGAGTTCCTTCAAGTGTTTCACTTGCGGAGGCCGAGGCCACAAGTCCTATGAGTGCACCAACAAGCGAACCATGGTCTTCAACGACGATGGCACTTATGACTCCATGAGTGAAGGCGAAATGGAAGCCCTTGAGCAAGTCGCCATGCACCGCCAAGTGAACAATGAAGAAGAACAAGTCTTTTGCGATGAAGACTCAAGTCCCGCACTTTTTGTCTCCAAAGTCTTGACTCTCCAACATCACCAAGAGGAAGACCAAAGATGCCACATATTACACACCAAGGCCGGCATCAATGGACGATCCGTCAAGGTCATCATCGATGGAGGGAGTTGTCATAATCTCGCAAGTGAAGAACTTTGCTCCAAGCTCCAATTGCCCAAGACGAAGCATCCACATCCATACAAAGTGCAATGGCTTAGCGACTCCGGCACCATCCAAGTCGAGCACCGAGTACAAGTCTCCTTCAAAATTGGCGCCTACGAAGACACCTTGGAGTGCGACGTCGTTCCAATGACCGTTTGCCATCTTCTCCTTGGACGCCCATGGCAATTCGATAGAGGAGTCGTCCACAACGGCCGAACGAACCACTACATCTTCAAGATGAAGGGCAAGGAGTACGTCCTTCGTCCAATGTCGCCAAGTCAAGTGATCGCCGACAAGCAAGCCACCCATCGTGGATATCATAGTGAGAGAGCGAGCCACCAAAAAGAGAGTGAGCGCCACAAGCCCAAATCGAACACCTCCACGATGAGCGAAAAGAAGAACCTAGTCCTATTTGCCACCAAAAGTGAGATAAGAGGAGTGTGTGAGAACCCATCTAGTGTCCTACACTATGTCCTCGTGTGCAAGGACAATGCACCACAAACTAACACTTCTCACACTCTTCCTCTAGTCTTGTCTTCTCTTTTGCAGGAATTTCAAGATGTTTTCCCCGATGAGTTACCTCCGGGACTACCTCCTCTACGAGCATTGAGCACCGAATGGACCTCATCCCCGGAGCACCTCTTACGAACAAAACTCCATACCGCGTCAACCCCGAAGAAACCAAAGAAATACAAAGGCAAGTAAAGCATCTCATAGACCATGGACATGTGCGTGAAAGTTTGAGCCCTTGTGCCGTCCCGGTCATTCTTGTGCCAAAACGTGACGGTAGCTTTCGCATGTGCTCCGATTGTAGACCTATCAATGCTATCACCGTTCGCTATAGGTATCCCATTCCACGCCTAGATGATATGCTTGATGACCTTAGCAGTGCCACTATCTTTTCTAAAACTGATCTTAGGAGTGGTTACTATCAAATCCGCATACAAGAGGGTGATGAATGTAAAACCACTTTTAAAACCAAGTTTGGTTTGTATGAGTGGTTAGTCATGCCTATGGGTCTCTCGGAGGCACCGGGCACTTTTATGCGCCTTATGAATCATGTCTTTCACCCTTACATTGGTATATTTGTTGTGTTTTACTTCGATGACATTCTTGTGTTTATCAAATCTATCAAAGAGCATGTCACCCATGTCTGCACCGTTTTGCAAACTCTTAGAAAAGAGCGCCTCTATGCTAATATGGAGAAATGCCTTTTTGGTGTTGATAAGCTTGTTTTCTTGGGTTTTGTTGTTTCTTCTATGGGTGTTCATGTTGATGAGTCCAAGATCAATGCTATTAAGACTTGGCCACAACCAACCAACTTGCATCAAGTGTGTAGTTTTCTTGGCCTTGCGGGTTTCTATCATTGCTTTGTGAAGGATTTTAGCACCATTACTTCGCATTTGCATGCTTTGAGCAAGAAGAATGTTCCTTTTGTTTGGGGACCAACCCAAGATACCGCATTCAATGAGCTTAGGAATTTGCTTACTCATGCTCCCGTGCTTGCTTTACCCAACTTCGACAAGCCTTTTGAGATTCATTGTGATGCTAGTGGTAATGGCATAGGAGGTGTGTTAACGCAAGAGAAGCGCCCCATAGCTTATTTTAGTGAGAAACTTTCCGGAGCGCAACTCAATTACCCCATCTATGACAAAGAGCTATATGCTTTAATCCTCGTTTTGCATGAATGGGAACATTACCATCATCCCCATGAGTTTATCATTCATACCGATCATGAGACTCTTAAGTATCTTAAGGGACAAACCACGTTGAACAAGCGGCATGCTAAATGGAGTGAATTTATTGAGTCTTTTCCTTATGTCATCAAGTACATCAAGGGTAAAGAAAACATCGTAGCGGATGCTCTTTCCCGCATATGCATGCTTGTTACACAACTTGAGTTAGATGTCATTGGCTTCGAGCATATCAAAGACTTGTATGAGCATGATGCAACTTTTGCTACTCCTCATGCCAAGTGTTTGTCGCATACATCTTGGGAACACTATTACATCAAAGATGGATATCTTATGAGAGCTAAAAAACTTTGCATCCCGAGTGTTCTCTTCGTTTGTTGCTTTTGCAGGAACCTCATGGAGGAGGCTTAATGGGACATTTCGGAAGCGACAAGACGTTCGCCACGCTCTCGAAGAACTACTTTTGGCCCAAGATGTTTCGGGACGTCAATCGTTTCACCAACCGATGCTCTACATGTCGCAAAGCTAAGTCCAAAGCTCAATCTCATGGCCTCTATATGCCTCTACCAATTCCATACCAACCATGGGAAGACATTAGCATGGACTTTGTACTTGGTTTGCCTAGGACTCGAAATGGGAAAGATTCAATATTTGTCGTTGTGGACCGTTTCTCAAAAATGGCACATTTTATTCCTTGCAACAAGATAGACGATGCTTCACATGTTGCTAATCTCTTTTGTAGGGAAATATTGCATCTACATGGAGTGCCAAAGACTATCGTCTCGGACCACAACGTCAAGTTCCTTAGCTACTTTTGGAAGACCCTATGCGCCAAGCTCGGAATCAAGCTACTCTTCTCCACGGCTTACCATCCTCAAACCGACGGCCAAACGGAGGTGACCAAATGCACACTCTCCGCTCTACTTCGAGTACTCATCAAGAAGAACATCAAGGAGTGGGAGGAGTGCCTACCTATCGCCGACTTCGCCTACAACCGAAGAAGACACTCAACAACCGGCAAGTCCCCCTTCGAGGTCATCTATGGATTAAACCCTTTGTCGCCATTGGATAATCTCCCTCTACCACTCCAAGAGCGGATCAATTTGGACACAAGTGCACGAGCGACCCATCTCAAGAAGGTGCATGAAGATACAAGAAACACCATCGAGCGCCAAGTACAACGCCTTGCAACCAAGCTCAACATCAACAAGCACCCTATGATCTTCAACATTGGAGACCTCGTGTGGCTACGCCTTCACAAGGACCGCTTTCCCCAAGAACGCAAGTCCAAACTTTGACCATGCATGGATGGACCATTCAAGGTGCTTGCACGCTACAACAACAACGCATACAAGATCGACATCCCTCGTGAGAAGTACTCCGTGAGCGACATCTTCAACATCAAAGATCTCTGGCCCTACCATGGTGATGAGGATTTCGATCCGAGGACGGATCTTCCCGAAGGGAGGGGAGATGATGCGGAGCATCCCAAGGTCATCCCCATGGACGCACCTACACCTCCAACGACACCACTTGGACCAATGACACGAGCCCGAGCCAAGGCTATCCAAGATAAGGTGAATCACTCCTCTCCGAACTACCACTTTCTATGCATGAGACATGGCTACTACCTAAGTCCGAGGTGTTGTGCATGACTAGGCACCAAGAGGGCCCTCCCGAAGATGCATATGAAGATGTACAAGTCCCCAAGTCCACGGATGAGGAGAACCAACGGAAGGAGCCAAGAGCATCTCCCAGGCCTCGGACATCCGGCCAAGCCCCCGGACATCTGGCTCTTGGAGCGTCATCCACTACAGCAGTACAGCCGCCAGAAGCTACAGGCCTCGGACATCCGGCCCCGACAGCCCGGATATCCGGCCTCTCCCGAGCCCGTGGACATCCGGCCACCAGCCCCGAAATCCGGCCCCTCCAAACCCGAGAGCAACAAATTCCACCACTCCAGCCCGGACATCCGCCCCCCTAGCCCCGACATCCGGCGTCGCCCGAAAGCCCGGACATCTGGCCCGACCAGCCCGGACATCCGGCCTCCCCCGTCTGTGCATAGTGAAGGGCCGAGGCCCGTGTATCCCTTCTCCCCCATAGACTATATATACTCCACCTCGCCCAACTATATAGGGTTAGCGTTGTGATAGATCATTTGAGAGATAGAGCTTCGCTCATCCATATAGGATCTACTCCACGAGAAAGACCGTGGCCCCTCTACGGAGAAGATCCACATGGATTCAAGACCTCCTCAAGGAGAAGGCCATCAAGACCTCCTCATGGAGAAGACCTGTTACCGTGTATCATCCCTAGTTAACCGTGGACTGTGTATCATTCTATGTATCCGATGATCTAGCACATTTGTGACTTGTTCTTGTTAGTTTGAGTGTTCCTCTTGTGTTTCCCCTTGTGATTTCTCTCGTTACCCGCCTTGCGTTCCTCGTGTTCATTGCGGGATCCGCTCCTTTCGTGAAAGATCGGCCGACTGGGGTTCTACCCTACATCACATCCATTTTTGGCACTAGTATAATGGGAATAGCACAAGGACTAAGAGATTCGCGTATATAACCTTTGTCGAGCAGCTCCTGTACTAGACTCATAATCTACTTCGTCTCCTCTAGATTGGTATGGTATGACGCACGGTTAGGCAGCGAAGCATCGAGAATTAAGTCAATCTGATGCTCAATCCCTCGAATAGGTGGTAATCCTAGTGGCACGTCTTGTGGAAAGACGTCAGCAAACTCCTGCAAAATGTTAGTGACAACAGGAGGCAAAGAGGAAGATACGTCCTCAAAAGAAAATAATGCCTCTTTGCACACAAAAGCATAGCAAACAGATTTGCTGAAATCTAGATCATCAATACCAGATTTGGTGGCAAGCAAACATGTAATTTTCAATTTAAATTCAGAAGCAACACTAGATGGTTTACTATTAGGCTTCATTTGTTGCTCAAATTCTTTTGCCACAATCTGATTTTCACTCTTATTTTTCTACAGTTTTTCTTCATTATCTCTATCAGTATCATCTTTCAAAATGGAATCAGGTGTCATAGGAAGTAAAGTAATATTTTTATCCTTATGAACAAGAGTATATTGATTGTTTCTACCATGGTGTACAGAATTTTACCAAATTGCCATGGTCTACCAAGTAATAAGGAACATGCTTACATAGGTACCACATCACAATCAACATAATCAGCATATGTAGAGATACTAAAATGCACACGAACAATACGTGTTACCTTAACCTTGCTGCTGTTGTTGATGTAGTAAGGATGTGGATGTGGTCTTGTGGTGAGGGATAGCTTCTCCACCATCTCCACGCTAGCCAAGTTGTCGCAGCTCCCTCCATCTATGATGATGCGAACAGAACGTTCCTTCACAACTCCCTTTGTATGGAACCAATTATGCCTTTGATTTTGCTCAGCTTGTGTGATTTGCACACTCAAAACACGTTGAGCAACTAAACATTCATACATGTCAGTGTCTTCAGGACCCATGTATTGCGTTCATGATCAGAATCATCTTCACCGTGTTCTTCACTTGTAATAAGATCCAAAGTCCCCTCATCATAGTCACTAGCGGACTCATACCCACCATCCTCAGTAGCTATCATCACACGCTTAGCTGGGCATTGTCTTGCATAATGACCTCCACCCTTGCAAGGACGACAAATAATATCATGTGTTTGCCCTGTTGATGCCATGGATGAAGAAGAGCTCTGTGCAGAACTAGAAAGTGTACTCCTGGAAGATGGTGGTGGTGCTGCCTATTTTCTTGTATCTCGGATGGAATTGTCGGCTGAAGTCAGTGGTGCTGCAGTAGGATGTGTGGGAGTAGAGGATGCACGCGGTGTCCATGATGAAGGTCGACCTGCAGAAAAGTTAGTTCGCGCCAATGCCTGTCGATCCTGCACTTCACGTTCCGCTTTGCAAGCAAGATGGAATAAATGAGTGATATTATTATACTTCTTATACTCTAGATTGGTATGAATCTCTTTATTTAATCCACCCATAAAATGTGCAAGCATAGCTTCATTATCCTCAACAATACCACATCTAATCATTCCAGTTTGTAATTCCTGATAATATTCTTCTACATTATTTTTCCCTTGTCTTAAATGCTACAATTTTTGAAGTAATTCACGTTGATAATATGGTGGAACCCAACGAGTATGCATAGCAGTTTTCAAAGTAGCTGAAGTAGCTGGAATAGGATATAATCTACAATGTTCAGACCACCAAACACATGCAAAACTAGTGAAAGCACAAACAGCAGCAGGAACACGTCTCTCCTCAGGATATTGTAAACATGTAAAACATTGTTCAGTTACTAACTCCCAAGTAAGATATATATCAGGAACATATCTACCCTCAAATGGTAGAATATTCAATTTTAGTTTAGGAAGATGGTCATGATCTCGTACCTCAGGTGGTGGTGAAGCCCTACCGTTGCGATGAGGACGACCTGGTGGTGGTGGTGGTTGCACATAGTTCTGATTTTGATCAACCTCATCCTCGTAGTGGTCCTAAACATCTGCAGTAGCAGGATGAGCTACAGAAGCATCAACAGTAGGTACAGCGGCACTACAATTTTAACCAGGCTCAAGGGGAACGCGCAATGCTCGTCCCACTTGATTTGGAAGGCGATGTTGTTGTTGTAGAGGTGCGACATGTGCACCGGGCGGTGGTTGTGGAAGAAGCGTGAGCAATTCATCAAACATGTTATCGAGCTTTGTTTCAAATGCTTTGTCAATGCCATCTATCTTCTTCATGGCCTCTTCAAATCTGTTTAGCACATCTTCCACCTGTCCACTCATCATTTGCTGAAACTTATCATGTAACTCTTTGCTCGTCATGTTCTCCCAGCCAGTGTCATCGGCTTGTGATCCTGCCATGGTTAGCAGCAATAACAACACACAAGAATATGATCCTACAGACTACTAGGAAGTGGCGTTGGTGTTGTGGAAAGTTACAAATCCGTCAAGCAAATCTCAAATTCTTACCAGTTCTTACCCAGCAGCAGGTGGTGATCGGCAACCGTTGTAGTCAAAACTCTCAAAGCTTGGATAGAGCGATTACATAGGAAGATTCAAACGCATGACATAGATGTATGTGGAGCTGGGAAGGCTTATAATATGGTAGCAAAAAGGGTCAGCAATAATCAATTCAGAGATGCAAAGTTGAATAAACGTTCAACGACGGTACTGTGCTGGTCCTACGCTAGACCGTGCTAGAGACGCGAGCCTAGAACACTAACAAAATCACGGCACTACACGTAAACAAGGGGGGAGCACACTTTGATTTTTTTTCACTTTTTTCCTCTTTTATTTTATTTTGCTCTGCAACAATTTTTTTGAAGAAGTCTACAAATGGTCTAAAAACTACCTAGCCAGAATTTTCAAGACTTAGTTTTTTTAAACTGGAACTATTTTTCTTCTGCGGGTATCATGAAAGTTGGGGAATCTGACTTGTTCACGACTCGTATTATCGCATGATCTAGAACTCGAAAATAAAGGAACAAATACTAGACTCGGACTAGGACTGGTGGTGGAGATGAATCTGGTGAAACTCGGACTGGTGATGGTATATTGCGGTGGTATATGTGGACTCGGATTGGTGGTGGTATATGGACTCGGATCGGTGGTGGTATATGGACTCGGATTGTTGGTGGCATATGGACTCGAAGAGGTGGTGGTATATGGACTCGGAGCGGTGATGGTATATGGACTCGGAGAAATAGCGGATAACCTGTGGTGGTAAATGGCAGGGGCGATGGTGATGGTGCAGCGGCGGTGTGACAACTTGTGAATAGAACTCGAAACTCTAAAGAACTAGACGCTAAGACCAGCAACTTGACACGACGATGCAATAGCAAATTCAGCAAAGCAAATATAGAAAAGACTATGCAATGGCTCAGATTGGTTTGGATATGATGAACTAACCCTAATTTTTTTTGGCTTTTTGGTGGACTGTAGGTATGAAGAACAGACTCAATCTAAACTACAAAAACTGTAAAATCTCACTGAGCAACCTGGAAATCTGATACCACTTGATAGTGGCAAAGGTGTCCCATCTTTCGATGAGATGGTGATTATTGTTTTGGAGGAGTAGACTTTCATGATCCGACTACGAATTTGCGAGGACGTCGTGCCTTAGCAATCGCTAAACCAAATCCGAGAGGTTATTAACCACGCCGGAGCATGATCAACCTGACCACGAAGGTCTATTTACTGCAAGCAAACAAAGAATAAGCAAGAAACTAAGATTGCAATGTGGATATTTCGAATATAAGATGAAAGATTTATTGATCAAGGTCGGGTTCTGTGATGCCTTGGTCTAGTCGTTGAACACAAACGAAGTATGCGAAGTTGGAGCTATGGTGAACTTTTAATCTAAACAAAACCCAAAGTTTGAACGACGCCCTAAGGGCTTTATATATGGAGGAAGAGGGGCAATTTCGTGGGCCTTGGAGTAGGGGTCCAAAACCAACCCAATCTCTTGTTTCCCCACACATGCGGACTCTAAAAATAGTCCATACCTATGTATTTCGAAATTACATGGGCCTGGCCCAATAATAAGGTGACGCAACACCTATAATAGTCTCTAGATGAAATTTGTGAAGTGGCATCTTGTATATTTCGTCCAAGACTTCATGCACTCACTACGGTGGCTTCAAAGTCCTGAAATCATCACTTGAAACTCCGTTCTTGTTTCCCTTGCGCATGCCATCATCTCCATGCTTGTTCTTGATCCAATGGTCATCCTTATCCAAGATAGGCCCTTCATTTCTAAGCAACACAAATGTATCCAATTTAGGCAGCATCATATTCTCATGAACATTAGAATCATTACCAAGAAACGAAAGTACATGGTAATTTAATTGGCATGCACGGGCTCTAGTAATTGGTCCAGTATGTATAGTAGCAGGGGCTATGGGTGTAACAATGGTATTGATGTCCTCATCAAACGCCCTCTCATGAGATTCACTAGGCCGGCTTCCAATTCATGGCTAGTATGAAGGCGATGAAGGTAGCCTGCGTGGATGTCACGAGCACCAAGACTAGCATAACTTTCCAAGTCCAGTTTTAATTTACTTCCTGCTGGCGGCTCTACTTTGGCGCTATGCTTGGCCAAGACTATGGGATTTCCTGGCTCTTTGTAACCCATGCCAGTAATAAGGACATCTTCGACAGTCTTGTCTAGAACAACTTCTTCGTTAGGTTTGGTAGGTCTTGGTGGGTTAGGGCTTGGGCTTGGGGGATTAGGGCTAGGCGGATCAGAATCCATGCTCATTGGATCCACTATGGTTGTGACGCCCCGAGACCGATGTGCCAGGTGTCGTCCAGTTATTCGCTGTTGTTGCGTTGCCATTGCTTGCGTGTCATGCATCTCATATCATGTCATCATGTGCATTTCATTTGCATACATGTTCGTCTCATGCATCCGAGCCTTTTTCCCATTGTCCGTTTTGCATTCCGGCGCTCCTATATCCTCCGGTGCCCTTTCTACCTTTCTTTCGTGTGTGGGGGTTAAACATTTCCGGATTGGACCGAGACTTGCCAAGCGGCCTTGGTTTACTACCGGTAGACCGCCTGTCAAGTTTCGTACCATTTGGACTTCGTTTGATGCTCCAACGGTTAACCGAGGGACCGAAAAGGCCTCGTGTGTGTTGCAGACCAACACCCTTCCACTTTGGCCCAAAACCCACCAAAACTCTCCATCATCTAGAGTGTTCGATCACAATCGCGTGGCCAAAAACCGCACCTCATTTGGACCTTCCTAGCTCCCTCTACCTCTATAAATAGACCCCTTCATTTTCATTTTCGGATCTTTTCCCCGAAACCCTAGCCATCTCCCTCCTCGCGCCGCCGGACATGTCCATCCCGCACCGGACATGTCCACCGGATGCGTCACCCCGGCGAATCGGACGCCGCCACATCGCCTCCTCAGCCGCCCGAACCAACCAGCGCCCGCCACCTCAGCGCGCCTCCTCCCTCTCTCTCCTCCCGTGCCCGTCGCCGGCCTGCGGAGCCCAGGCGGGGCCCGCCTGGCCTGGATCGAGCGCCGCTGCCCGGAGATGATGCGCGAGCTCGCGGTCGCGCCGCCCTCCTCGCCACCTCCGCTGCCAGGGCACTTTCTCCGCTGCCTCGCGTCCGGCTCGTCGGCCGGAGCTCGCCGCCAGCCAGCCACCGCGAGCCGCCCCGCCTCCGACCGTCTCCCGCCGCCCGACATCGCCGCGAAGGACGCCGGCACCGCCACCAACTCCGGCCGGCCTCCTCCTCGCCTCCTCACCGCCTCTCCCTCCTACTCCGGCGACGATGAGCAAGTCCGGCCACCACCGCGGCCATTTCTGGCGATCCTCAAAGTCCGTGCCCGAAACCCTAGATCTGTTTCTCGGAGGTATAAAATCTGCCAAGTCCCCGAGATTTCCATGCTTCATATGCCCATGTTCATCATGTCGTAACTTTGCATCCGTAGCTCCATTTTGCGCGTGTAGCATATCAAAATGTTCGTCACAGAGAGCACATCATTTCATCTCATTGCATCATTTTTATTTGAGTTCATCTTGATGCCCGAAATGCTGTTGGAAGAGTGCTATTTGAGATAGTTGTCATATCTGCTGCTCCAATTAGTTATTTGTTATTTTTGCCATGATTATTGTGTGCATGATATGCTCATGAGCTCTATATGTGTTTTGTTATATGCCATGCCACCTTTCCATAGGTGCTTACCATGTATTTTTGTGATATGTGTGGTGACTAGCACAAGCTTGCAAAGTGGTGCATTCGTTAATGCTGTTTTCAGGGACTTAGCAATTCCACTAAGTCCTTAATCTGTTTTCATCAATATGCCATATGTTCATGTTGTTTCCTAGTGATCCGTGCCTCTTTTGAGGATGATCAGTAAGGATGTTTTGTTAATTTTGTAGTGCTCTATCCATCCATGTCTTTTTGTTTGCAATTATGGAGCACCCTAGCTTGAGTCAATCGAGCTCTACTTTTGTCATTTCGTGAATCTGGGCAGATTGTCTACTTGTTAGAGATTTTGCCGAGGATGTTGTAGTTGATCCATGCATGATATGTTATTGTTCTTGCCATGTCTAGCTTGTATAATGTGTATTCTTGATGGGTGTATGCTTAGTTTGTCGTGCCTTGCTCTGTAGTGAGTGCATCGAGCTCGTAAACATGCCTACTTGCTATCATATTTGCATGTTCCAGTTTTTCTCTATGTCTGTAACCTGATTATGTTTGTGTCATGTTCACATGCTTGCAATTGTATTTTTTGATCCCTTTTGGCTCAAGGTCACTAAGGGACTTTTGTTAAGCTCTTTGAGTTGCTCCATGCCATGCTTTACTTTGTCATGTTGAGTTCCTGTAGCATATAGTTTTCATGCTCCAAAGTGTGCTACCTGATCTGAAATTCCAGGCTTGTGTTAATTTCACTAAGTCTGAAATCTGGTTACCGTTTGCACTTTTGCCATGATTGTTTGAACCTGTTAATGGATGAATTGTCCGTAGCTCAGTGTTCATCTTTTGTCAAGCATCATGAGTGGATCCCTGCCATGTATTTTGTTTCCATGTTTGAGTGTTGTAGCATGCTTAACTTGTTGCATTTAGATGGCTACTTGCTGTTTATCGCAGACCGATGCCATATTTGTATTGCTTGCCATTTCCTGACCGTGCATCCGATTCCGGCGTTCTTTATATCGATTTCAACCGAGATCACCTCACCTTTCCAGTGGCACACTTGGATTTCCATGTTGAGGCCAGGTTCAATCATTCCTTGTAAAATCATGCATATCCATCACATACCGCATGTTCATGTGTTGGTTGTTTACTATGTTCATGCATATCATACCATGTTCATGTGTTGGTTGTTTACTATGTTGTGTGCTTCTTTCCGGTGTTTGCTTCTTCGGGTTGGTTCCGGTAACATCGCGTTTGTGAGGACCTGTTCGTCTACGTCCGTTTGTCTTCTTCTTGGACCTGTTCTTCTTCCTTGCGGGATTTCAGGCAAGATGACCATACCCCCGAAATCACTTCTATCTTTGCTTGCTACTTGCTCGCTCTTTTGCTATGCCTATGCTGCGATACCTACCACTTGCTTATCATGCCTCCCTTATTGTTGAACCAATCCTCTAACCCACCTTGTCCTAGCAAATCGTTGATTGGCTATGTTACCGCTTTGCTCAGCCCCTCTTATAGCGTTGTTAGTTGCAGGTGAAGATTGAAGTTTGTTCCTTGTTGGAACATGGAGATGTTGTTCCTTGTTGGAACATGTTTACTTGTTGGGATATCACAATATATTTTATTTAATTAATGCATCTATATACTTGGCAAAGGGTGGAAGGCTCGGCCTTATGCCTAGTATTTTGTTCCACTCTTGCCACCCTAGTTTCCGTCATATCGGTATTATGTTCCCGGATTTTGCGTTCCTTACGCGGTTGGGTAATAATGGGAACCCCTTGACAGTTCGCCTTGAATAAAACTCTTCCACCAATGCCCAACACTGGTTTTACCATTCGCTACCTAGCCATCTCTTTTCCCTTGGGGGTCGCGCGCCCAAGGGTCAACATTATTTTAAACCCCCGGGCTAGTGCTCCTCTGAGTGTTGGTCCAACCTGTCAGCTTCCGGTGGCCACCAGGGGCAACTCTGGGCTGGCCTACCCGTACCTAAGACAATCTGAGTGTGCCCTGAGAAAGAGATATGTGCAGCTCCTATCGGGATTTGTTGGCACATTCGGGCGGTGTTGCTGGACTTGTTTTACCATTGTCGAAATGTCTTGTAACCGGGATTCCGAGTCTGATCGGGTCTTCCCGCTAGAAGGAATATCCTTCGTTGACCGTGAGAGCTTGTGATGGGCTAAGTTGAGACACCCCTGCAGGGATTTAAACTTTTGAAAGTCGTGCCCGCGGTTATGGGCAAATGGGAGTTTGTTAATGTCCGGTTGTAGAAAACCTAAAGTTGACCTTAATTAAAATATATCAACCGCGTGTGTTACCGTGATGGTCTCTTCTCGGCGGGGTCCGGGAAGTGAACACGGTGTTGGAGTTATGCTTGACGTAGGTTGTTCTAGGATCACTTCTTGATCATACTTTTATCGACCGTGCTTTGCCTTCTCTTCTCGCTCTCATTTGCGTATGTTTGCCACCATATATGCTAGTCGCTTGCTGCAGCTCCACCTCATACCTTTTACCCTTCCTATAAGCTTAAATAGTCTTGATCGCGAGGTTGTGAGATTGCTGAGTCCCCGTGACTCATAGTTACTTCCAAAACCAGCTTGCAGGTGCCGTTGAACCGGGCAGATGACGCAACCGAGCTCAAGGAGGAGCTCAATGAAGATCTTGTCCTTTGTGTTGTTTCGTTCTAGTTGATCAGTAGTGGAGCCTAGTCGGAACGATCGGGGATCTGTGTAGCATTTGGGGTAGTCTTCTTTTATTTTGGTTCCGTAGTCGGACCTTGTGTCTATCTGGATGATGTAATGCTTTATTCATGTGTTGTGTGAAGTGGCGATTGTAAGCCAACTATGTATCTCTTTCCCTTATGCATTACATGGGTTGTGTGAAGATTACCTCACTTGCGACATTGCTTTCAATGCGGTTATGCCTCTAAGTCGTCCTTCAACACGTGGGAGATATAGCCGCATCGAGGGCGTTACAAGATGGTATCAGAGCCTTCCCTAACCTTAGGAGCCCCCATTGCTTGACCATTTTTAGCAGCCGTTGTTGAGTCTAGAAAAATGTTTTGAGTCATTTAGGAATTATATATCGAAGAGTTTAGGAATTCTTTTTACTCCCCAGTCTCATCATCGCTCTGGTAAGGCTTCCTAACATAGAGTCTTGACTCTTCTCTTCTCAAATTTCACTAAAAAAAATTTAGGATCACGCGGGTATCTTGGAATCGTTCCGATCGACTTGTGACGAGAACATTGTTCTTGGTGCCTCCTGTCATTTAGGGGTTGTGGCAGTGTCCCGTGGAGTTGAGCAGTTCCGGAATACCTGAGATTAGTTTCGCCGACATGGAAAATCTCTTTTATGCAGTTGTCGGTGAGATAACCTCGATGACACCCAGTACTAGGGCGGAAGTTCGGGAGTATTGCCATAACTCGTATAACGGATGCTTTTCGAAGGTTGAGGTGGATGATTTCCGAAGGTTTCTTGGTTATGTGTTGAAGGATGGATACAGCTGGATGTAGGATTTGCTAGTTTTGGGTAAGATATTATGCTTCCCCTGTATCCCCAACACCTGATTGCATAATGCGAAAATTTAGGGAGTTTATAAGTGGGAATTCAAGTAGCTCTTAGGATATCTTTCGAACAGATGTATGATATGAAATTGGGGTTCGATGTCTAGTGGTCCGCCTATTCACGTTTGGTTTTATAGTGGTCTCGTTGTGTCTTAAAGAGTCCTTGGCTATGCCGACTCGGGGATGCTTCGTATGTCATGTGCACTGCCCTGTACATGATGGTGATCTACGATCAAGCCCGTGTAGGCCCCGCCACAAAAACTTCGGATGAAATTTCGATCATATGTTTATTCTTGCTTATTCTGCAAGCCAATCCTTGTTTTGTTTTGAGATGTGGTATTTGATTTGCTTCGAAGTCATATGTTGATTCCATACTTTTCCTAAATGGTGTTCTCATACTCCTATGTGAATGCAATCCTTCTCGATCATCGAGATGGTCATGCCAATTCTTTTTCCAACCGGCGTGTTTTCTCTTCAAGTGGGTCCGATCTTTTCAACATCCGCAAGATTCAATCTCAGTTCTTCTCAACGGTGTTTGTTTCATCCGTCTCCAAGTTGCCTTTGTTTTTCCCACCCTCCCACCCTTGTTTCTTCAAGGACTCAGATTTCTTAATCAAGTATCCATTTTATTCATGTGAATTTTCTCCATTCCTTTTTGTTAATGTTCTTACCCGATGGTTCTCATGTAGATGCTCTACTAGTTCAATATTCTCCATTATTTTCTTCTCTGGTAGATTCAATTCAAGCTTTTGGTGTCGATCACATCCTTTTCCTCGTTTCAAATATGTTCTTATGCCAGTGCACCTCTTAATCTTCCCCGCTTGCTATTCTATTCTTCTGGAGTGCTCAAGATATCTCAATAGGCTTGTCTTGTCACTCAAGATCCGTCCAACCTATTTCGAGGTTGTTATTTCAATTCAAGCCATTTAATTCAACTGGTGCAATCTTTCTTTTAAATCGTTCAACGGTGTATCTTTTGAGTGGGCCCTAACCCACAGGTATTTTCCCAGGATCTTACCTGACTCTTCTTATTCTCCCTGAGTTATTCTCAAATCTTCTAAAGTTTGACGTAAGAATGAATTATCATTAGTCAAATGTCTTTCTCCGAGATCTTTCATTTCTTTTCATCATTGGTTCAACTTTTCTATTCTTCTTTATTCCGGAGTGTCTCAATAATTCAAGGTGGTGTTTCTCGTCGTCTTTCTCATCATTTGAAGACCGAAGAAGAGTTTTACCTCCATATCTTATCCGTTCTCTCAGAGATTCGTGGTGCTAGCTTGTTGCCATCCTCTCATAATTATTTTCGATTGTGAGAATCCTTTTCACCCATCAGGAGAAATTCAGGAGACTTCTCAGTTTGATTATCCGGAGCCCATCTTCGAAGATTTATTCATTCCAGCTTTTAGCTCTCATACTCTAAATCTTACTGGTGCTTCGTTCAAGTGATCTCTAATCAGTTCGTGATCCCTTCATTCTCATGTATCTAGATTCTCTCGAGCATCTTCGTTCATTTGCAAATTCTTCCCGGTAATTCATTATCTTTTATTCGTTATTTTTCAATTCTTACGGTGGTTCGTTCAAAAGTTCTCTTCCTTGGTTATCATATCAATTCATTCGTGCTTTCCAAATGCTAACGGTGGTTCGTTGAAGTCTTTTCTCAAGTTTGTGCTATATCTATCTTAATCCTTCCTACGAGAATAAGTAGTATGCCAAATCCGCTGCTTGTCATCAATTTAAATTGATGAAGGATGAGCATAACATAATTCTTATTCTTGATTCACCCAAACGATTAATTCCCTATTTTGGTGGCTCATCAAATTCTTGGGTTCAATGGCTCATCTTTCTTTTCTGGAGTTCCAAGCTCTAATTATCAAGGAGATCCATCTAAATCATTGCAAGGTTTCACCTTGTGTTTTCAATTTCTCTTTCTTTTCATTCCTTTGTTACCGGAGTTCTTCATGGAGGCTCGACATGATGGTTCACCAAGGATTAAATTCCTTCTCGAAGTGTTCATTGAGATTCTTTTTAGTGGAGTTCAAGCATTCTTCATCTTGTAATCCAGAGTGCAGTTCTTCCTATCTAATCTTTTGAGGTGGTGTTATGTCATTCTTGTCAATTTGAGTTTGTGTTTCATGATTCACATCTTGTCAAGAATGAGATATTTTAAATCCATCAATCTCTTCATTGGAATTATCTTGGGTTATATTTCACCTAAAGCCTTCCCTAAGGTTTGTTGCTATCTATGGCGCTTATAAAGAACCCAAGTTCTTCTTTGTCCTCCCAGTGAAATAATTCCTCGTCTCCTTGTTCTTATCAATCCAATTCTTTTTCCCGTGAGTGGCAGGTTGTCACCTCATAGTTTTGAGATGTATTCCATAAGACCATATCAAGATTATTCTTTTCGTTGTTGGTGTTCGAACAACTCCGTTCGACCCTTCTCCTAAGGATGTCTTCTCAAACTCTTTTTGTGACAGAAGTTGGCATTTGCTTCTCCATTCTTTTATTTCAATTATCTATATTCTAGTCTTTCGTTCCGGAGGCATTGTGATGTTGCTCTTTTCAACCCATCATCTCGTTTGTCAAAGATCATGTTCTTTTCGTGCTTATCCATTTAACCGGAGTGTTGTGCCCTTTTTGCTCAAGTATCTTCTCATCTTATCAAGTTCTTATTCAATTCCTTGTCTTTACAATTGGAGTGCTTCCCGAAGTTGTTCTCCCTTGTTCCTCTTTCCTAACGGAGTGTTTTCAGCTTCGTCATCTCCATTGTATGCTTCTCTCAATTGGCTTAACCTTTTCAAGGTTCTTTGGTCTCACTCGTTTGTCAAAGAAGCAACTTAATTTTACCTCTTCTCTTTCTCTTCCGTTTGCCCTCCGGTGCCATTCTAGATCTCGGGACGAGATCCTCTCGTAGTGGTGGAGTGTTGTGATGCCCCAAGACCGATGTGCCAGGTGTCGTCCAGTTATTCGCTGTTGTTGCGTTGTCAATGCTTGCGTGTCATGCATCTCATATCATGTCATCATGTGCATTTCATTTGCATACATGTTAGTCTCATGCATCCGAGCCTTTTTCCCGTTGTCCGTTTTGCATTCCGACGCTCCTATATCCTCCGGTGTCCCTTTCTACCTTTCTTTCGTGTGTGGGGGTTAAACATTTCCGGATTGGACCGAGACTTGCCAAGCGGCCTTGGTTTATTACCGGTAGACCGCCTGTCAAGTTTCGTACCATTTGGACTTCGTTTGATGCTCCAATGGTTAACCGAGGGACCGAAAAGGCCTCGTGTGTGTTGCAGCCCAACACCCTTCCACTTTGGCCCAAAACCCACCAAAACTCTCTCCATCATCTAGAGCGTTCGATCACGATCGCGTGGCCGAAAACCGCACCTCATTTGGAGCTTCCTAGCTCCCTCTACCTCTATAAATAGACCCCTTCATTTTCGTTTTCGGATCTTTTCCCCGAAACCCTAGCCATCTCCCTCCTCGCGCCACCGGACATGTCCATCCCGCACCGGACATGTCCGCCGGACGCGTCACTCCGGCGAATCGGACGCCGCCACGTCGCCTCCTCCGCCGCCCGAACCAACCAGTGCCCGCCACCTCAGCGCGCCTCCTCCCTCTCTCTCCTCCCGCGCCCGCCGCTGGCCCGCGGAGCCCAGGCGGGGCCCGCACGGCCCGGATCGAGCGCCACCGCCCGGAGATGCCGCGCGAGCTCGCGGCCGTGCCGCCCTCCTCGCCGCCTCCGCTGCCAGGGCGCTTTCTCCGCTGCCTCGAGCCCGGCTCGCCGGCCGGAGCTCGCCGCCGGCCAGCCACCATGAGCTGCCCCGCCTCCGACCATCTCCTGCCGCCCGACATCGTCGCGGAGGACGCCGACACCACCACCAACTCCGGCCAGCCTCCTCCTCGCCTCCTCACCGCCTCGCCCTCCTACTCCGGCGACGATGAGAAAGTCCGGCCACCACCTCGGCCATTTCCGGCGATCCTCGAAGTCCGTGCCCGAAAACCTAGATCTGTTTCTCGGAGGTATAAAATCTGCCAAGTCCCCGAGATTTCCATGCTTCATATGCCCATGTTCATCATGTCGTAACTTTGCATCCGTAGCTCCATTTTGCGCGTGTAGCATATCAAAATGTTCATCACAGAGAGCACATCATTTCATCTCATTGCATCATTTTTATTTGAGTTCATCTTGATGCCCGAAATGCTGTTGGAAGAGTGCTATTTGAGATAGTTGTCAGATCTGCTGCTCCAATTAGTTATTTGTCATTTTTGCCATGATTATTGTGTGCATGATATGATCATGAGCTCTATATGTGTTTTGTTATATGCCATGCCACCTTTCCATAGGTGCTTACCATGTATTTTTGTGATATGTGTGGTGACTAGCACAAGCTTGCAAAGTGGTGCATTCGTTAATGCTGTTTTCAGGGACTTAGCAATTCCACTAAGTCCTTGATCTATTTTTATCAATATGCCATATGTTCATGTTGTTTCCTAGTGATCCGTGCCTCTTTTGAGGATGATCAGTAAGGATGTTTTGTTAATTTTGTAGTGCTGTATTGATCCATGTCTTTGTTTGCAATTATGGAGCACCCTAGCTTGAGTCAATCGAGCTCTACTTTTGTCATTTCGTGAATCTGGGCAGATTGTCTACTTGTTAGCGATTTTGCCGAGGATGTTGTAGTTGATCCGTCCATGATATGTTATTGTTCTTGCCATGTCTAGCTTGTATAATGTGTATTCTTGATGGGTGTATGCTTAGTTTGTCGTGCCTTACTCTGTAGTGAGTGCATCGAGCTCGTAAACATGCCTAATTGCTATCATATTTGCATGTTCCAGTTTTTCTCCAAGTCTGTAACCTGATTATGTTTTTGCCATGTTCACATGCTTGCAATTGTATTTTCTGATCCCTTTTGGCTCAAGGTCACTAAGGGACTTTTGTTAAGCTCTTTGAGTAGCTCCATGCCATGCTTTGCTTTGTCATGTTGAGTTCCTGTAGCATATAGTTTTCATGCTCCAAAGTGTGCTACCTGATCTGAAATTTCAGGCTTGTGTTAATTTCACATTCTGAAATCTGGTTACCGTTTGCACTTTTTCCATGATTGTTTGAACCTGTTAATGGATGAATTGGCCGTAGCTCAGTGTTCATATTTTGTCAAGCATCATGATTGGATCCCTGCCATCTATTTCGTTGCCATGTTTGAGTGCTGTAGCATGCTTAACTTGTTGCATTTAGATGGCTACTTGCTGTTTATCGCAGACCGGTGCCATATTTGTATTGCTTGCCATTTCCTGACCGTGCATCCGATTCCGGCGTTCTTTATATCGATTTCAACCGAGATCACCTCACCTTTCCAGTGGCACACTTGGATTTCCAATTTGAGGCCAGGTTCAATCATTCCTTGTCAAATTATGCATATCCATCGCATACCGCATTCCGCATATCATACCATGTTCATGTGTTGGTTGTTTACTATGTTGTGTGCTTCTTTCGATGTTTGCTTCTTCGGGTTGGTTCCGGTAACATCGTGTTTGTGAGGACCCGTTCTTCTACGTCCGTTTGTCTTCTTCATGGACCCGTTCTTCTTCCTTGCGGGATTTCAGGCAAGATGACCATACCCTCGAAATCACTTCTATCTTTGCTTGCTACTTGCTCGCTCTTTTGCTATGCCTATGCTGCGATACCTACCACTTGCTTATCATGCCTCCCTCATTGTTGAACCAATCCTCTAACCCACCTTGTCCTAGCAAATCGTTGATTGGCTATGTTACCGCTTTGCTCAGCCCCTCTTATAGCGTTGTTAGTTGCAGGTGAAGATTGAAGTTTGTTCCTTGTTGGAACATGGAGATGTTGTTCCTTGTTGGAACATGTTTACTTGTTTGGATATCACAATATCTTTTATTTAATTAATGCATCTATATATTTGGTAAAGGATGGAAGGCTCGGCCTTATGCCTGGTGTTTTGTTCCACTCTTGCCGCCCTAGTTTCCGTCATATCGGTGTTATGTTCCCGGGTTTTGCGTTCCTTACGCGGTTGGGTAATAATGGGAACCCCTTGACAGTTCGCCTTGAATAAAACTCTTCCAGCAATGCCCAACACTGGTTTTAACATTCGCCACCTAGCCTTTTCTTTTCCCTTGGGGGTCGCGCGCCCAAGGGTCATCATTATTTTAAACCCCCGGGCCAGTGCTCCTCTGAGTGTTGGTCCAACCTGTCAGCTGCCGGTGGCCACCAGGGGCAACTCTGGGCTGGCCTACCCGTACCTAAGACAATCTGAGTGTGCTCTAAGAAAGAGATATGTGCAGCTCCTATCGGGATTTGTCGGCACATTCGGGCAGTGTTGCTAGACTTGTTTTACCATTGTCGAAATGTCTTGTAACCGGGATTCCGAGTCTGATCGGGTCTTCCCGCTAGAAGGAATATCCTTCGTTGACCGTGAGAGCTTGTGATGGGCTAAGTTGGGACACCCCTGCAGGGATTTGAACTTTTGAAAGCCGTGCCTGCGGTTATGGGCAGATGGGAATTTGTTAATGTCCGGTTGTAGAAAACCTGAAGCTGACCTTAATTAAAATATATCAACCGCGTGTGTTACCGTGATGGTCTCTTCTCGGCAGGGTCCGGGAAGTGAACACGATGTTGGAGTTATGCTTGACGTAGGTTGTTCTAGGATCACTTCATGATCATACTTTTATCGACCGTGCTTTGCCTTCTCTTCTCGCTCTCATTTGCGTATGTTAGCCACCATATATGCTAGTCGCTTGCTACAGCTCCACCTCATACCTTTTACCCTTCCTATAAGCTTAAATAGTCTTGATCGCGAGGGTGTGAGATTGCTGAGTCCCCGTGACTCACAGATACTTCCAAAACCAGCTTGCAGGTGCCGTTGAACCGGGCAGATGACGCAACCGAGCTCAAGGAGGAGCTCAATGAAGATCTTGTCCTTTGTGTTGTTTCGTTCTAGTTGATCAGTAGTGGAGCCTAGTCGGGACGATCGGGGAACTGTGTAGCATTTGGGGTAGTCTTCTTTTATTTTGGTTCCGTAGTCGGACCTTGTGTGTATCTGGATGATGTAATGCTTTATTCATGTGTTGTGTGAAGTGGCGATTGTAAGCCAACTATGTATCTCTTTCCATTATGCATTACATGGGTTGTGTGAAGATTACCTCACTTGCGGCATTACTTTCAATGCGGTTATGCCTCTAAGTCGTGCTTCGACACGTGGGAGATATAGCCGCATCGAGGGCGTTACAGTGGTGGCGTCAGCTTTTGGCGGCGGGTCATTAGCAATGTTCTTAGGGTTCTGAATTGAAGCTTCTGAGACTATTGACGCCTGTTTCTCTGGCTCGTTCACCTTGGGGTCCTATGATGGTCCGCCCGTCTTCAATTTCTTGCCTTCCTTGGCCACATGACTAGAAGGAGGGGATATCAGAATATGAGCATGTCACATAAGGTGTTAAATAAGCAAGTGAAAGTTTCTTACCCATGGGCAATATTGAAAGTAGGGAACTAGGTACCGTTTAGTAGCTAGAGGATGAGTGTGAAGTTCCCTGATAATTTGAGTCCGATGAGTTAAGTGGTTGACGAATGAAACACGCCTTTGGAAATGAAAGAGTTGGATTTAGAAGCACCTCGTGGCGGCATTTGCGAGGAGCTGGTGTATTTGGTAAGCCGGAAACCAATTCCTCGATACCATCGCTCCGGGTTTTGCGCCTAGCTTCGTGTTGTTGTTTCTTCAAAATAAAATGGGGATCCAAGTAAGCAAGATGGTGAGAAAGCCTTACTTTCCGGGTCACCTGCCGAGTTTTCTCTCTTGGCAAGCGCTCTGAGTCGGAGGAAATGATATTTACCTCTGCGATGTTTGCCTAGCTGGTCTCCGCATCATCCTAAGAGGAATCGACGTCAATAAGTTGCATAAATAAAAAGCCAAGGGAATCATCTGACTCATCATCCAGGGTGAATAAGTTTGTTGCATCCGACTTCTTTCCTTTGGTCTTCTTTGGAGCCTTGGTTTTGGTTGTGGCCTTCTTTGTCGGTTTATCATGTGATTTCTTATCCTGTAGCTTCTTGTTCCAGAAGGAAGAGTCGGCCTAAAAATGCAGATGATAATAAGAAGTGATGCAATTTATGAAAAAAGTGATAAGTACAGAATAACTTGGAGTATTACATCAGGTTCCGGGTTGAGAGTGCAAAAGGGGTTTAGACTCGTCTTGCTGCAGTTTTCGAGGCTCTCCCCAAGTAAAGACTTATTCGTTTATTGATCTCTTGGTTGTGAAGATGTGTTGAATTATACCTCTGAGGGTCTTTTACATCACATGTGTACTCGGACATTAAGCCGGTGCGGCGGCTTAGAGGCAAGATTCTCCAAGCAACCCAGCGTCGGACAAGATCAACTCCAGTTAGGCCATTGGCTAACAAAGCCCTTACCTTTGAAAAACTTGGTTCATATTTGGCTCACTCTACAGCACTAATTCGGTCAGGGAGTGGATGCCTCGGGCTGAGCCAGTAGTTGGGATAACCCAGCAAAAGATTTTCACCCGTCGGAGAAGTGTCTTGACAATAGAACCAAGTTCGATTCCAGTCTTTGGGATGACTGGGTAGTGCAGCGGCAGGAAAGATGGCGTCTCTTCGTCTGTAGATCAAAATTCCACCAAGTTCGAGACAGGGCCCATCTGTCATCTCGGTCTGGCGGTTTAGATAGTAATATTCTCTAAAAAAGTCAACAATGGGCTCTTCTTGAAGGTACACCTCACTAAAGACTTGAAAGTTGCAAATGTTGGACACCAAATTGGGGCCGATGTCTTGAGGGTGCAGCTGATAAAAGTGCAGAACATCTCGAACAAATTTTGAGACGGGTGGTGAGAAACCACGGAGGAGGTGGTCTGCAAAAATCATGATTTTGCCTTTGTTGGGGAGAGGCTTAGTTCTAGTACCTGGAACTCTCCAGTTGACACCGTTCTTTGCCGGTAAGACACCCATGGCAATGTATTCATTCATAGACTATTCCGTGATAGTAGAAGCGACCAAATAGCAGGAGGTGGTGATCTTAGTCATTTTTTGGCAAGTTAAAACCTGGGAGTAAAGAATTGGAGGATTGATATTATGATGGTAAACCGCCCAATAGTTAAGCAAAAAAGTTTATTACTCAAAACTAGTTACGCATACAAGATTGATTATTATAAGCAGTGGAGATTAATAAGCATGGTTAAACTGGCAAGGCATCAACAGGTTATGTGGTCCTGGTTACTGATTGAGAAGATACCAGAGGTTTAAACATTTATGAATAAGTCGGCTGGCATTTGGCGGGTTACAAAGGGATCCTATGAGCTTCCTATGCAACAGTGATTATGACGACATCTACAGATCAGGACTCTAGTGAAATTTCAACAAGTGCTAAACAAACAGGTTTCACGAGTCCTGCTTATAATTTTGGATCTACGGCAGTTCAAAAAACAAGTGAAAATTGCTAAATTGAAAATATGAAGGATGAACTACTGTGTTGAGAGGTCAATCTCAGAATAGAGGAATGAATCTACGATGAAAGGCAGTTGCTAAAAACTGCTACTGCATGGTTTTGATGCTCTATTGGGATCCAAACAAGAAGTATCTTAGAAGAACTATGTACAGTCATGATGTACGCTGACGAACACCGATGAACTGAGAAAACCGTAATGCAGATTAAAAGTGGGGAAAGATGAATACCTGGTGATGTTGGTGAATAGCGGAAGGGCGCCATGTTTTCTGGTGAGAGTCAGGTTGATGCAGCGGCCGAGTGGAAGTCGCTGGTGAAGGTCGACAGTGGCGGCGGAGGTTCGTAGGCTTCAGTGGTCGCGAGAAAGAAGAAGAAAGGAAAGAGGCAGGGGTAAAAGTTGAGAAAAGGGCTACCCTGTCCCTATTTATGAGGGAGTGGTAAAATGGCATGCACGGAAATCAAGGAGGCAGAATGAATATCTTAGCAGTGTAGGTGCCTCGATTCTCGGAAAGCCTATTAAGATAAAGATCCGTTATGATATCCTAGGTTCTATGCATATTTAATGCGCATGAGGTCATGGCGGGTTACAATGCTTCCATTTACATGATGTCACGACGGTTTACAATGGTTTGGCTTGGGTGGTATTCTGACGGGTTACAACAGTTTATTTGAAGGTTCAACATTGGTGGATAGTCTGTTAATTAAAGCAGTAAAGATTGACATGAACAAGTTCAGATCAATTTGGGTCCTAATGTTGGGGATATAACCCGAGGTGTGACCCAACATGTTGGGGATGGGTTATACCATTGGCAGTTTAATACATAGAATATTCGAGGAAGCCCAAGAAGATGACGACTCAATGGGTGGGCCTAATGATGGCCCATGACCCGGCGTGTGAGCCGCCTGATGTTGGCTTACCTCACAAGATATAACAAGTTAGAAACTGAGTTGGTCACGTTATGTGATCCGGCCGGGACTCTGTAAGCCTCAGGGTCTCGACCTGTGTATATAAAGGCGAGACCCAATGTTGAGTTAGGTCAAGAAGAAACCAATCGAGAATTAGGTCAACCGTATTCTCTCCCATGTAATTGAAACTCGGGCAATAGAACTAGAAGCAGGACGTAGGCTTTTACCTTGTTGTGAGGGGACGAACCTGGGTAAATCCTTGTGTCCTTTGTCTCGTTCAACCCCTTCGAGCCAACCTACATTGCGATGGCTCCACACCTGTGTCCTTTCACTAGGGCATCTACCATGACAAAACCACGAAAAATCCAGAAGCTTCCGCTTGGATTTTCCCACTTGAAGATGACCTACACTTGGGAGTTGCTCAGGCACACTACATGCGCTAGCTACAAGGGGAAGGGGGCGAACACTTACTCGTCATTGGTAATCCACCCCTCGGCCTAATTGCTTGTATCTGTGTTGGTATTTCCCCGAGGAGGAGAGGATGATGCAGCACATCAACGGTAATTATTTCCCTCAGTTATGAAATCCAAAACCAAGGTTAGCAATCCAGTAGGAGAACCAAGCAACAATATGTAAACAACACCTGCACACAAATAACAAATACTTGCAACCCAATGCATAAGAGTGGTTGTGAATCCCTCCTTGGTATTGAGATAGATTAACTTGTATGAGATTGGCTAAATGGATCTAGCAAAAACACAAAATAAAATAAAGAAAGAAAAAGTGCAGGAAGGTATTTTTGGGTTTTCGGAATAATGGATCTGAAAACAATATGATAGGAAATAGAACCGGGGGCCGTAGATTTCACTAGTGGCTTCTTTTGAAAAAATAGCATACGATGGGTAAACAAATTACTGTTGGGCAATTGATAGAAGAGCAAATAATTATGATGATAACCAAAGCAATGATCATGTATATAGGCAGCACGTCCAAGATTAGTAGACCGACTCCTTCCTGCATCTACTACTATTACTCCACACATCGACTGCTATCCAGCATGCATCTAGTGTATTAAGTTCATGGAAAACAGTATAATGCAATAAGGACGATGACATGATGTAGACAAGATCTTTTCATGTAGGAATAGACCCTATCTTTTTATCCTTAATGGCAATGATACATGTGTGTCATGTCTCCTTCTGTCCCTGAGAGTAAGCACCGCGAGATCGAACCCATCACAAAGCACCTCTTCCCATTACAAGAAAAGTAAATCTAGTAGGCCAAACCAAACCAAAGTTCTAGAGAAGAAATACGAGGCTATAAAGATCATGAATATAAGAGTTCAAAAACGACCCAAATAATATTCATGGATAGATCTGATCATAAACCCACAACTCATCCGATCCCAACAAACACACTGCAAAAAGTCATTACATCAAATAGATCTCCAAGAACATCGAGGAGAACATTGTATTGAAGATCAAAAAGAGAGAAAAAGCCATCTAGCTATTGCCTACGGACCCGTAGGTCTATGGTAAACTACTCACGCATCATCGGAGGAGCACCAATGAGGATGATCAACCCCTCCGTCATTGTTTCCCTCGTGGTTTTGGAACTTGCGGCCGTTGGAATTGTGGTTCGTCGACTCCACTAGGGTTTCTGGAGTATCTGAGTATTTATAGAGCTCAGAGGCGGTGGAAAAGGTCACCATGGGCCCCACAAAGCATCAGGGCGTGCCAGAGGTGTCTTGTGGGCCCCACGGGCCTCCCCTGGTGCACCTCTTGGGCTCCCTGGGTCTCTTCTGGGTAAAAAAAAAATTCTCCAATAAGTTTTGCTGCATTTGGACTTTGTTTGATACAGATATTCTACGAAGCAAACAATAAGCAAAAAATAGCAACAAGCACTTGATGCTATGACAATAAGCTAGTCCCAAAAAATGATATAAAATTGCTAGCAAATGAATATGAAACATCCAATATTAATAATATAACATGGAACAATAAAAAATTATAGATACATTGGAGACGTGTCAGCATCCCCAAGCTTAATTCATGCTCGTCCTCGAGTAGGTCAATGATAATAACATAATTTTTGATGTGGAATGCTACCTAACATGTTCATCACATAATCTTTTCTTAATAGCATGGACATTTTGACCTTTAGATGATTCAAAGCAATAGTCTGTAACTAACATGAATGCATCAATACTCAGGCATATCAACAAGAAACCATGTCTTTCAAAATATCAACACTAAAGAAAGCTATCCCTAGCCCATCATGCTCAATCGTTTATCCATTCATGAAACACACTCGAATATTAGCTACATCCAGTGCACACCTATGATCATAGTAATCCCTAGTTAGTGCTTTTTAAGAGAAGATGGAGACTATAAAATAAAAATAAAAATTACATAAAGTAAATAGATAGGCCCTTCGCAGAAGGAAGTGGGGATTTGTAGAGGTGTGAGAGCTCAAAGCTTGAATTGAGAGATAAAATATTTTGAGAGCCATGCTTTTCCAGTCAATGAAAATGACTGAGAATTCCCAATACTTTCCATGATATATACATCAAAGGAGGTTCCCAAACATAAAATAAAGTTTATTCTTTTCCACCATTCTTTCACAATCCATGGCTAGCTGTATCCGCGAGTGCCCTCCATACCAACACTTTCTAATAAATTTATTATTTGACAACATAAAAAATCATTTTGGGACTGGGAAGCCCTATTACCTTGATACACTCTCGTGCAATGACAAGTGAATAAACACTCATCTTGAGAATAACATATCTAGCATGGAAAATATCAGCCATCCCCTGCCGCTTCATGAACGGTATGGGGACACAAAAAGGAAATTCATTTTCAAAATTAGAGTTGGCACATACAAATTTACTTGGAACGGGATGGAAATACCCCATATAGGTAGATATGGTGGACTCATTTGGCACAACTTGGTTTAGGATTTTGGATGCACAAGCAATATTACCGCTTAGTACAAGGAAAGTCTAGCAAATAGATTGAGAAGAAACCAACCAAGAAATGAAAACAATCATAAAAAAGCATTAAGCATAACTAACACCGAATAATGCACCATAAGTAGGATGTAACTTTATTGCATAACTATTGACTTTCATCCTTGCATAGGGAATCACAAACCTTAATACCAATATTCTTACTAAAGCATAATTACTCACCAACATGTCTCACATATTAGTATCTCCATATCTCTAAACTATTACAAGGAATCAATTTTATAATATCAAATGATCTTCATGAAAGTTTTTAATATATCCCCCTCGCATATCTACCACTTTGGGACTAATTTCACATATTATCATTGTTTATAACAAGCTCTCAAATAAATTTAAGTGAAGAACATGAGCATAAATAATTTTTTTCATCTCTGAAAATAATATAAATGAAGCATGAGAGAATTTCTTCAAAAAATAACTAACTCTCAAATTGATCTAAGTGAAGCATGAGATTATTTCTTAAAAATTTAAAGCACCACCGTGCTCAAACAGATATAAGTGAAGCACTAGAGCAATTCCATAGCTCAAAAAATTTAAGTGAAGCAGATAGAGCAATTCTAACAAATCATAGCATCATTATGGCTCTCTCAAATAGGTGTGTCCAGCAAGGATGATTGTGACAAATGAAAAAGAGAAACAAGCAAATAATAATATAATACAAGACGCTCCAAGAAAAACTCATGATATGTGATGAATACAAATATAGCTCCAAATAAAATTATTGATGGTCGTTATAAGAAAGAGGGGATGCCTTCCGGGGCATCCCCAAGCTTAGTTGTTTGGTTCTCCATGAATATTAACTTGGGATGCCATGGGCATCCCCAAGCTTAGGCTCTTTTCACTCCTTATTCCTTCATCCATCGTGATCTCACCCAAAATTTGACAACTTCAATCACACAAAACTCAACAAAACCTTCGTGAGATCCGTTAGTATAATAAAGCAAATCACCCCTTTAAGTACTGTTGCAAACCCATTCACATTTTATTATTGCATTATACCTACTATATTCTAACTTTACCATGGCTTATACCCCCCCCCCCCCGATACGATCCACATATTCATCAAAATAACCACACAATGCAACAAAAACAGAATCTGTCAAAAAGAGAACAGTCTGTAGTAATGTGGATTTTGACCATACTTATTTAGCTCCAAAAATTCTGACAAATTAGGACAACGTAGGCAATTTGTATTTCAATCTTGTGTAAAAAAATCAGAATTTTATCATGCTTATGTGATTTTTAACAATTCTGCTACTGGGTGCAAAAGTTTCTGTTTTCCAACAAGATCAAATCAACTATAACACAACATGAACCTGAAGGCTTTACTTCGCAAAAACACCATCTAAAACATAAAAACATAATCATAATAGTATCATAATTGTGTGAACACACAAAATAGAGGGAAAATAGAAAAATATATTTTCTTCATTGGGTTGCCTCCCAACAAGCGCTATCATTTTATGCCCCTAGCGAGTTATAATGCATAGATTCAAGTGTTATCGTCTTTCTTCTTATTTTCTATCGGTTTGTTTTTGTCATGATGTTTCTCAAATATAACTAGAAACACGTTGTCCATGGAAATTTTAGCATTATCAAGTTGTCCAACTTTGTATCCCCTTTGATTCCCGGCTACAATCCAAGAATATTGTTGACTAACATCATTAAAAACTTGTTGGATCATATCCAAAATGAGAATTCCCTTTTTAAGGTTATCATCAAAAAATTTGATTGTTACCAAGTAAATGTCTTACTACATAATCACTATTATAAAGGATCTCATCTATTGCTGGTTTTGCATGGTTCATACCATAAAAATCAAAGATCTCTCGGGCTTCCCACGCTATCTGATCAAATTCATTAATAAGAACAAGGGTGGCTATATTTTTAGCTCTAGAATCCTTTATAACAGGTAGCTCATAAAACAATCTTTGCAAGATAGGATGAGTACGAATAAATTTATTCTCAAGTTTCGGAACTAGTGCTGAAACAGCTTCCGCATAAGTTTTATTTCTTTTAAGTATAGGAACATCATCACAAGTCAAAGATCCAACACAATTAAAGAGTTCTTGGGTTGTGCTTTTTCCTATAACATTCCCTTGTCCCAAAACAATGGTTTTGGCATCCTGATTACCAAAACGTCCAATCTTAGGAGTTCCGCCATCATCTGTTTCTGCCATACCAAAATCACTCATGATGACAGGTTCAAAGCAAGGAAAAGGTCGAACAAGAAAAAGGAAACTAAAAAGAAGCCAAATAAAAATGCAAATATTTTTGTGCTTTTGTAAAGATGTTTTAGAAGTGGGGGAGATGAAAACTAGACGCAAATGGAAAATAAGTAAATTGCAAGGAGATAAGATTTGTGATTGGGTACCTGATAGATGTTGATGATATCTCCCCGGCAATGGTGCCAGAAATTCTTCCTGATTGATTGTATTTGTGTTGGTATTTCCATGAAGAGGAGAGGATGACGTAGCACAGAAATAGTAAGTACTTCTCTCACTTATGAAACCAAGGTTATCAATCTAGTAGGAGAACCAAGCAACACTATGTAAACATCACCTGCACACAAATAACAAATACTTGCAACCCAACGCGTAAGAGGGGTTGTTAATACCTCCTCGGTATTGAGATAGATTAAATTGTATGAGATTGGATAAATGGATCTCGCAAAAACACAAAACTAAATAAGTAAATAAAAAGTGCAGCAAGGTATTTTTGGGTTTTTAGAATAATAGATCTGAAAACAATATGATAGGAAATAGACCCGGGGGTCGTAGATTTCACTAGTGGCTTCTCTCGAAGAAATAGCATATGGTGGGAAAACAAATTATTGTTGGACAATTGATAGAATAGAAAATAAATATGATGGTGTCCAAGGCAATGATCATGTATATAGGTATCACATCCAAGATTAGTTGACCGACTCATGCCCGTGTCGGGGAAACTGATCCCCGAACATCTATGGGGCCAGCGGACTGAGCCCCTTTCGGTTCGGCGAGGGGCGGAGATCACACGAATAGCAGATCGAGGCGAAGCACACGAGCAGTTTACCCAGCTTCGGAGCTCTCCGGAGAGATAACACTCCTACTGCTGCTTGCTTGATTATCTTGTGTTCTTGCTCCAGAGAGAGAGCGTAGTGTTTTTCTGGTTTCTGAACCAGTCGAACCCCCCCTACGTTGCGCATGGGCCTCCTTTTATACGCTAAAGGGGTCACCGACAGGCGGCAACGCAGAGAAGGGTACAAATGTAAAAAGTGAGGTGGTTGGTATAGTTACTTGTACAGTGCACCCTACCTAACCCTGACGGCAGGGGACAAGGGCATTAAATGCCCGTCTGAGTCGCCCAAATAGTGCAGAAAAGGACCGTTAGGGGCGCCACCGTTCGCACGATGGCGATCTTGTCAGCTTCGCATGCCACTGCGCACCGCTGGCTGCACAGCCTCCCGCCACGCGCGCCTGGAGAGGCCCCCAGAGCGACACGTTGGTGGATGCGCTGGAGCGTGGGCATAGAGTGGCCGCTTCCCGCGGCAAGCGCCTTGCCGCTGCTGTTATCTTGTCGGGTCCGGAAGCTTGTGGCTCACCGGGCCTCGAGGTACCTTGGTTGGTCTTCCCAGCAAGCTCCTCTTGCTGGGGCCTTGTTGCCTTGCCGGAGCGCGTGGCGCATCGCGGAAAGTTCCTTGGAGTGCCTTGGTTGGCCTTCCCGGCAAGCTCCTCTTGCCGGGGCCTTGTCTCTTGAGCTTAAATACTTTGTTCCTGAATGGCTCCAATGGAACCACGGAGGATCTTGGCGTTCGCCCGGCAAGCCTTGCCGCGGGGTGCTGCAACTGCCCGTGCACAAGTTCGGGGTACTAGGGTACCCCTATTCTAGTACACCGACAGGAGCCCCCGGGCCTGGGCCAGACACGATGCCGAGCGTTGTTGGGTCAGGCCCAAGACAGGGCATGGGCACACGCGGACTGGGCCACGCTGAATCTCGCTCCGTATCCACCGCGCTCTCCCCTAACGGCACGCGTTGAATGCGGCGTCGTGGGAGAGATCGTGGGTGGTTCTTTATTCGGAAGGGCGAAACGTCCGCCCCGTCCCTCTTTATAAGCAGAGGAAACAGGGGTAGTTCGTTCCCCCTCGCTGGTTGCTACTACTCCATCTTCACGAACCTCCGCCGCTCCCCCCTTCTTCTCGAAGCCGAGAGAGCAGCGCTCCGCCCCCAATTGCCACCAGCATCACCAACGCCGTCGACCTCCCCCACCACCTCCGCCATGGCTCCGAAAGCCGACAAGGGAAAGGGTGTGAAGTCGGCCGAGGCGCAGCGGCTTGCGGCGCTGCGGAAGGAGAGGGCAATCTTCTCCCCCTAGCTCGGCGTGAAGGAGCTGAGGGAGTACTTCTACCTCTTTTGGGCGACGGAGACGCGGGCGCATCCGCGCACGAGGGTACTCCCCGCTGCTTCGGAACTGGCTCCAAATGGGTACCCATTCTTTGCGCTGTTCTTCTATTGTGGGCTCTGCCTGCCCTTCTCGGAGTTCTTCTGCGATATCATGAACACCTACGGCCTCCGCCTCCTTGATTTCACCCCCAACGCCGTTCTGACCATGGTAGTTTTCGCACATTTGCGCAAACTTTGTCGGAGTCCACCCCAATGTTGCCCTTTTCCGCCACTTCTTCATGCCTCGGGTAGAGAGAGGAGAGCTGCTTGCCGGAGGGATCGCCTGGATCTCGAGAGTCGGCAATAAGGAGGCGTACTTGGAGGGTGAGCTCCGCAGCAAGTGGGAGGAGTGGAGAGCGGAGTGGTGCTGGATCGTCGAGGAGAATCCGCAGCCCTTCACCGCCGTGCGCTAAGCTCCAATAGTGTGCGGCAATGACCGGAGCAACGTGGCCCCGGAAGACGAGAGGCTGAAGATCGCCATTACTAGGATCCTTCGCCTCAGGCTTGCCGGGCTCACTGTAGGCGCTGTAGGCGCAGATTTCCTCCGCCGCCGCATCGCCCCCCTGCAGGAGAGGGGGAGGCCCGCCTGGGAATTCAAGAACTCGGCGAACATCATGAGGCTGCGGTCGGGCCTCAACTACAACTTCACCGTCTTGGAGCTGGATGCAATGCTCCTGGAGTTGTTCAAACATGATCCCCAGCACCCATTCACGCTGGCGAGGGGCGTCGTTCCATTGTGCAATAATTCTTCGCTTGACCAGATCCGCGCCATGATGTCGTTGTGCGATTCACACAGAATCGTTCCAACTTGGCAAGAGCCTACGTATGACGTCGTGCAAGCGTTCTTCGACAACTTGGAAGAAGTGCCGGTCCGCGCTGATCAGCAGAAGAGCCTCACCCGTGACACCACAGACGAGGACCTGCAGCGCATCGCCACTAGGGCGGAAGAGGTTGCGGCCGCAGCTGTCGCGGGCGTGTTCGGGTTCACTGTGGAGGAGGCGGAGGCGGCAAACCTCGCCGAGCGCGCAGAGTTCATTGGCGAGGAAGAGCCTGCCGGCTCTGAAGCTGAGCTGAGCGAGGCCGGCGAGGAAGAGCCCGAGCCTTCAGAAAGCTTGCCGCAGGCGGAGCCCCCGGCACCACCAAGAAGGCATCTTCGCAGGGCCGCGGACGTAGCGAGGCGGCAGCCGGGTCAACAGCCGCTGAGCCGTGCGACACGCTCTACCGCGGCAAGCAATGTTGCCGTGGGATCGCCTCACGCAGCAGCGGCAACTGGAGCGGGATCTTCCCGGGCCACCGCCACCGCCCCCACCAAGCGGGTAAGGGATCCTACTCCTCCGCCTCGCCGCACCGGAGGGGAGCCGGACTTCGATCTTTCCGCTCTCAGCTCCGACGAGGAGGAAGAAGAGTATGTTTCTTTGGTGCTCTTGTAGTTCTTCAATCTTGCTGTTTTTATCTTGTATCTGACTTGCTTCAATCTGAACTCCTTTCTTTTCAGGATGCTGTCCCAGAGAGCGGCGAAGAGGGCCAAGGCCGCGGTGATTGTCATCGAAGATGACCCCACCGTGTCAGCAGGGGGTGGGTCCGAGACCACCTTGACGGACCCGGCAACCACTCCTCAAAGCAGCCCCCAGCGCAGCCCCCAGCGTAAGTTCATAGTTAGCTTTCTGCTGTCAGGCGCGCATGAGTGCTTTTTCCTTTGTTGATATCTTGCTTGTTGATTTGTGTAGGAGCAGAGCAGCCATATTAGGAGCGCCCGGAAGCTGGTCCCGAAGTGCCATCTGCTTCGACTACGCCGCCAAGGGAGGAGTCCCCGGCAAGGGAGCGCTCTCCGGCAAGGGAGAACTCTCCGGCAAGGGGCAGTTCTCCAGCAAGGGACAACACCGTCGATCCTGCGGTGGCCGAGACCGCAACTGCAGATCTTGGCATAGGTAATTCACTTGTCCAAAAACTTTCCCTTGGGTTCTTCTTCTTCTGATTTTCTTCTCTTGGATTTTTGATTGATTTTTTCTCCCTTCTTCGTTCTTCAGACCCATCTGCTGCTAAGCCAATGGAGACAGAGGGTGCCAGCGAGGAAGGCGTGCATGGCAGCACTGACGACGCCGCCGCCAACGAAGAAGGGGCCGGTGCTGATGAGACCGCCGGCGAGGAGGCCGCCAAGGCTGCCGCCGCAGAAGCCGGCGAGGGGTCGGGCGATCGCACTGACGACCCTGAGGCCGCAGGAGCGCCAGGCGCTGCGCCGACCGCCGATCCCTCTGCCGCTGCTGCGGAGCCGGGCTCCGAGGAGCCCCAGCCCGACGCCTACTTGAAGGCCGGCGACGATATCTTCATCAAGCTACCCTAGGCGTCGAGCTCCAGGGTGCCGGTCGAGGGGGAAACTTTCGATGAGGAGGTGCTCGCCTCTGCTGGACTGTCGTTGGTCGACGCGCCCAGCAGCAGCAGTGGCGAGCCTGAGGAGGAGCGGCTGCTGCGGAAGCTGTTGTCACTCTACCGTGCACGGCAAGCCAAGCTGGCTTCCCGGGAAGCGCTTGTCGCGAAGGCGGGAGTTGATATGGAGAAGCGCGCGGAGGAGCTCCGGGCTGATCCACGAACATCTATGGGGCCGGCGGACCGAGCCCCTTTCGGTTCGGCGGGGGGCGGAGATCACACGAAGAGCAGATCTAGGCGAAGCACACGAGCAGTTTACCCAGCTTCGGAGCTCTCCGGAGAGATAACACTCCTACTGCTGCTTGTTTGATTATCTTGTGTTCTTGCTCCAGAGAGAGAGCGTAGTGTTTTTCTGGGTTCCGAACCAGTCGAACCCCCCCTACGTTGCGCATGGGCCTCCTTTTATACACTAAAGGGGTCACCGACAGGTGGCAACGCAGAGAAGGGTACAAATGTAAAAAGTGAGGTGGTTGGTACAATTACTTGTACAGTGCACCCTACCTAACCCTGACGACAGGGGACAAGGGCATTAAATGCCCGTCTGAGTCGCCCAAACAGTGCAGAAAAGGACCGTTAGGGGCGCCACCGTTCGCCACGATGGCGATCTTGTCAGCTTCGCATGCCACTGCGCACCGCTGGCTGCACAGCCTCCCGCCACGCGCGCCTGGAGAGGCCCCCAGAGCGACACGTTGGTGGATGCGCTGGAGCGTGGGCACAGAGTGGCCGCCTGCCGCGGCAAGCGCCTTGCCGCTGCTATTATCTTGTCGGGTCCGGAAGCTTATCGCTCACCGGGCCTCGAGGTACCTTGGTTGGTCTTCCCGGCAAGCTCCTCTTGCCGGGGCCTTGTTGCCTTGCCGGAGCCCGTGGCGCGTCGCGGCAAGTTCCTTGGAGTGCCTTGGTTGGCCTTCCCAGCAAGCTCCTCTTGCCGGGGCCTTGTCTCCTGAGCTTAAATACTTTATTCTTGAATGGCTCCAAGGGAACCACGGAGGATCTTGGCGTTCGCCCGGCAAGCCTTGCCGCGGGGTGCTGCAACTGCCCGTGCACAAGTTCGGGGTACTAGGGTACACCTATTCTAGTACATCGACAGCCCGCATGTACTACTATTATTCCACGCATCAACCGCTATCCAGCATGCATCTAGTGTATTAAGTGCATGGAAAAGCGGAGTAAGGACGATGACATGATGTAGACAAGATCTATTCATGTTGGAATAGACCCCTTCTTTTTTATCCTTAATGGCAACGGTACATGCGTGTCATGTCTCCTTCTGTCACTGAGAATAAGCACGATAAGATCGAACACGTCACAAAACACCTCTTCCCATTGCAAGAAAAATCAATCTAGTTGGACAAACCAAACCAATGTTTCGTAGAAGAAATACGAGGCTATAAAGTCATGCAAATAAGAGTTCAACAAAGACCCAAATAGTACTCATGGATAGATCTGATCATAAACGCACAGTTCATCGAATCCCAACAAACACACTACAAAAATTCATTAAACCAAATAGATCTCCAAGAATTCCAATGTAAACTACTGACACATCACCGGATGAGCACCAATGAGGAGAAGAAACCCCTCCGTGATCGGTACCCCCTTCGGCAAGGTGTCAGAATAGGGCTCTAGATTGGATCTCGTGGTTCTGGAACTTGCGGTGGCTGGAATTGTGTTACATCGAGTCCCCTAGGGTTTCTGGAATATTTGAGTATTTATAGATGTGAGAGGCGATGGAAAAGGTCACTGTGGGGCCCACAAGGCTTCAGGGCGCACCAGGGGCCTCTTGCATGCACTAGTGTCCCGTGGGCCCCACAGGCCTCCTCTGGTACACCTCTTGGGCTCCGTGGGTGTCTTCTAGGTAGAAAAATTCTCCAAAAAATTTTGCTGCATTTGGACATCGTTCGATATGGATATTCTATGAAGTAAAAACCAACAACTCACACTGGGCACTATGTCAATAGGTTAGTCCCAAACAATGAGATAAAATTGCTAGTAAATGAATATAAAACATCCAGGATTGATAATATAATAGCATGGAACAATCAAAAATTATAGATACGTTGGAGACATATCAGGGCCCGGCTAACAGCCCCACCCCTGGCGGGCCGCGACTCCGTGTCTATGGTTTCGGAACCGCCTGCGTCCTTCATCGCCTCAGGTCTGGCAGGTGCGACCTCCGAAAATCTGCCGTTGTTGGCGCCTCCAGGTGCGCATGCGGGCGGTTGGTTGGTCTGCCAAGGCGAGCTGTCGAGGCCTTCCGTAACCGTTGACGGGGTGCCAGCATCACCTGGACCCCCCGGACCAGAGACCACCAGGAAGGGGTTGTCTCGAGGGTCCTCATGGCTAATGTAGGGTGGAATCCCTAGGGCCGATCTTTCACGATTTGGAGGGGATCCCACGAAGAACACGAAGAACACAAGGGGAAACACGAGGGAAATCACGAGGGGAATGAGAGCATACACTCAAATCAACAAGAAACAATCACACATGTGCTAGATCCATGAACACAAAGGGAGATACATGATTCAAATCCATCAAAGGGGGATACAAGAGGTAACTAGTTCATCTCCGTGAGGAGGACTTGCATCCGGGAGGGATCTTCCCGTGAAGGGTCTTGAAACCAAGTGTGGATCTTCTCCGTAGAGGCCGTGGTCTCTCGATCGAGAAGAACCCCATAGATGAGCACAAATCTATCTCTATATGAGCTAAACCAATGCTAACCATAACTAGAGGATGGGGAAGGAATATATATAGGCTAGTCCACGAAGGGCTATGTGAGAAGGGGATACAGGGGCCTCTAGCCTGAGTCTGCACGCAGGCAGGCGCCGGATGTACGGGCTCTCATGAGACGCGGATGTCCAGGGTGTCAGCCGAATATCCGGCCCGAGCGGGGTGACCTTTTGGCTTTGGTTCCCTAACGCCAAATTTCTGAGGGCAATGCCGGATGTCCGGGCTGTGGCGTTGCACCGGATGTCCGAGCACACGGGCCGGATGTCCGGCCGCTAATGCTTTGGCCGTCTGTTGATGCAGCTCCTGCGTGGCTGCACATGCACCGTATGTCCGGCCCTTGGCCCAGATGTCTGGCCCCTGTAGCTTTAGTAACATCGTCTTCTTCCATGTTCTCTTCCAGGCTTCCCTCGCGTGTGGTGTAGGTGTTCCTTGGTGCTTGCACTCCTCCTCGTCATCTGTGAAGCTCCGACCATAACTATGCAGGTACACGAGAGAACTGTCAAGTAGTATGACATCCTCGAAGGGGTCAAGTGATCATGTGTAAAGGAGATGACTCACCTTTATGTATGTGAAGTAGATGTCACACGTGTCACTTGCCGAACAGACTCTTGACATGGTGATGTCCGTCGGATGCTCCGCATCATCTCCCCCCCCCCCCCGGGAAAGATCCAACCTCGGATCGAAAACCAAATCACCATGGGAAAGAGATGGATTCGCCATGTAGATGTGGAAGTTCACCAAGTACTCATCATCTAGTAGCTCGAAATTGGGACACTCCAATGTCGCACCGTCTCGTGAGTCCTTCAAAAGGAGCAAGGAAAAAAACACTTGGAAAAAAATGTGGTTAGCATTAGTGAAAAACCAAGCATTCAAGATGTGATTCACCCAACAAGTGTCGGCATCATGCAAAGCATATGGTTTGACAAAGGATTGTGACATGGCATGTAAGCGCATAAATTGAGCACAAGCAAAGATATCATCGGGACAAGCATGTAAATGTCAGGTAGTAATGCAAATGTGTGTGACAAGAGAGGAAGCATCCACCTCAAGTTCATAGCAAGCATTCACAAATTGCTCAATGAAAGGTCTATGGTAGGCATAAGAATCATTCACAACACCAAATAAAATGAAATGTCTAAACACATGTGTCAAGTGCAAGACAATCCAAGCATAATGTGCATAGGGTGTAGTGAAGATAGTATGGCACTCAACACAATAGAAAGAGCAATTGTCCATCATGTGTGAGGCAATTAAGTCAATCGTGTGACAAGCAATGGGACATGGAATATGTGAAGAAATGACATTGTTGCGACCAAACATATGATAGGAGCAAGTAATCCAAGAATTGGATGCAACACACAAGGTATATATGTCATGAGGCATGGCAATGTGGCGATCGTGAATGTAAGCAATATCACTAACATGTGCACAATCAAGGGGTCCAAGATGACAAATAAGTCTCATGGGGCAAGCAACACAAGTAGTATGATCCACAATATTCATGCTCATGGTTTTGGGTTTCTGAAAAGAGAAGGACATCACCTTGAAAGCATGTACTCATGCGTCCCTCACAATGCTGAAACACACGCAAAAGCGGTGTAGAAGCGAGTCGTGGTAGGATGTATAAGGCTCGCTCTCAAGAGCTCGAATGGTCAACTCACATGAAGTGGAAGTCGACACAAAGTCCAAGTATCCTACACATGCACACAACAAAGCAAAGAACATATGCGCATGGTAGATAAATGTTGTCTTCTAGAACTACGTCGGTATTTCCCCAAAGAGGAAGGGATGATGCGGCACATCAATGGTAGGTATTTCCCTTAGTAATGAGACCAAGGTTATCGAACTAGTAGGAGAACCAAGCAAAACTACATAAACAACACCTGCACACAAATAACAAATACTCACAACCCGACGTATAAAATGGGTTGTCAATCCCTTTCGGGTAACGGCGCCAGAAATTGGCAAACGGGCATGAGAGAGTTGTAAATATTGATAGATCGAACACCAAATGAAATAAATTGCAGAAAGGCATTTTTGTATTTTTGGGTTAATAGATCTGAAAATAAAAGGCAAATCAAATAGATCGCAAAGGCAAAAAAATATGAGAAAGAGACTAGGGGGCCGTAGGTTTCACTAGTGGCTTCTCTCGAGAAAAATTACAAACGGTGGGTAAACGAATTACTGTTGGGCAATTGATAAAATTTCAAATAATCATGATGATATCCAGGCAATGATCATTATATAGGCATCACGTCCAAGATTAGTAGACCGACTCCTGTCTGCATCTACTACTATTACTCTACACATCGACCGCTATCCAGCATGCATCCAGTGTATTAAGTTCATGGAGAAACCGAGTAATGCAATAAGAATGATGACATGATATAGACAAGATCTATTTATGTAGAAATTGATGAGGACATCAATACCATTGTTACACCCACAACCCCTGCTGCTATACATAATGTACCAATTACTAGAGCTCGCGCACGCCAATTGAATTACTAGGTACTTTTGTTTCTTGGTAACGATTCTAATGTTCATGATAATATGATGCTGCCTAAATTGGATACATTTTTTTGCTTACAAATGAAGGATCTAGCTTGGACAAGAAAGATGAACCTTGGAGCAAGTTCAAGCATGGAGATGATGGCATGCGCAAGGGGAACAAGAACGAAGTGACAAGTGATGATTCCAGGGCTTTGAAGCCACAATATTGAGTGCATGAAGCCTTGGACGAAATACACAAGATGCCACTTCATAAATTTCGTCCAGAGGCTATTCTAGGTGCTGCGTCACCTTATTTTTGGGCCAAGCCCGTGTAATTTCGAAATAGTTGATTGTAGGCTGTTGTTAGAGTCCGTATGTGTGGGGAAACAAGAGTTAGGGTTGGTTTCGGACCCCTCCTCCAAGGGCCACGAAATCCCCCCCCCCCTCCTCTCCTCCATATATACATCCCTTAAGGCATCATTTAGACTTTGGGTTTTGTTTAGATTAAAGTTCGCCATAGCAGCAACTTCGCGTATTTCGTTTGTGTTCAACGGCCAGACAAGGGCGTCACAAAACCCTACCTTCGTTAATAAAGTTTTCATCCTATATTCGCAATATCCAGATTGCAATCTTAGTTTCTTGCTTGTTCTTTGTTTGTCTGCAGGAAACAGACCTTCGTGGTCAGGTTGATCGTGCTCCAGCGTGGTCAATAACCTCTCGGAGTTGGTTTAGCGATTGCTGAGGCGGGACGTCCTCACATGTTCATTGTCGTATCATCAAAGTTGACTTCCTCCAAAATGATAGCCACCATCTCATCGAAAGATGGGACACCTTTGCCTCTATCAAGTGGTATCAGATTTCCAGGTTGCTCGGTGAGATTTTACAGTTTTTCGTAGTTTAGATCGAGTCTGTTCTTCGTACCTACAGTCCATGAAAAAGCCACAAAAAATTAGGGTTAGTTCATCATATCTGAACCAATCTAACCCTTTACACAATCTTTTTAGGGTTTTTGCTTTATTGAATTTGCGGTTGCATCGTCGTGTCTAGTTGCTGGTCTTAGCGTCTAGTCTTTTAGAGTTTCGAGTTCTGGTCATAAGTTGTCACGCCACCGCCGTACCATCATCATTGCCCCTGCCATCTACCACCACTGCTTATCCGCCACCGATCCGTATCCATGTACCACCACCAATCTGCATCCATATACCACCACCGATATGTATCCATATACCACCACCACTACCACCATCGCTGCCATATACAACACCACTGCCATATCCTACCACCATATATCCACCACCAATCCGAGTTCCTTTCATATTAGGTTTGTTTTCGAGATCCACCTAATTTCCGATTCGTGTTTTATTGCATGAGTAGGTTTCGAAAAAAAAAGAGTCTGGAGACCCCCGGGCAGTTTTTAGGCCAAAATTTCGGCGATCGAAAATATTTTTTCCCTATCCTATTTTTAGGCTTTTCTGAGTCTTTTGAGACACTCGCCATCATAGTGATTTTTTGTTGCACTTTTTCGTCGTTGCTGCCCTGATTTCCGAAAAAGAATTGTCAAAAAAATTTTGTGCCCATCCTGTCATTTTGACCTGGGAAGAGTTTTGAGACACTCTCCATTATAGTGATTTTTCGCAAAAAAAGGAGCACAAAAACAAAAAAAAGAGCGCAATTTTTTTTCCAGAGTGTGCTTTTCCATTGTTTATGTGCAGCGCCGTGATTTTTCTAGTGTTCTAGGCTCGCGTCTCTAGCATGGTCTAGCCTAGGACCAGCATAGTACCGTCGTTGAGTGTTTATTCAACTTTGAATCTCTGAATTGATTATTGCGGACCCTTTTTGCTACCATATTTTAAAGAGTCTGGAGACCCCCGGGCGTATGTGTGTTGATTGTAGAGGCATTAATAATATTACTATTCGTTCTCGTCATCCTATTCCGAGGCTAGATGACATGTTTGATGAACTGAGTGGCTCTACCATATTCTCCAAAGTTGATTTGCGTAGTGGATACCATCAAATTTGCACGAAATTGGGAGATGAATGGAAAACAACATTTAAAACTAAGTTTGGATTATATGAGTGGTTAGTCATGCCTTTTGGGTTAACTAATGCACCTAGTACTCTCATGAGATTAATGAACGAAGTTTTACGTGCTTTCATTAGAAGATTTGTGGTAGTGTATTTTGATGATATACTGATTTATAGTAGATCTTTGGAGGAACATTTGGAACATTTATGTGTTGTTTTTAGTGCCCTACGTCATACACGTTTGTTTGGTAACCTTGGGAAGTGCACCTTCTGCACCGACCGAGTATCTTTTCTTGGCTATGTTGTTACTCCACAGGGAATTGAAGTTGATAAAGCCATGATTGAAGCTATTGAGAGTTGGCCGCAGCCCAAAACGGTCACACATGTGAGGAGTTTTCTTGGCCTCGCTGGATCCTAGGTATTTTGTGACAGATTTCAGCACCATTGTTGCACCTCTCAATGAGCTTACAAAGAAGGATGTAACTTTTGTTTGGGGTACCGCACAGGAAGAAGCCTTCACGGTATTGAAAGATAAGTTGACACAAGCTCCTTTTATCCAACTTCCTGATTTTAATAAGACTTTTCAGCTTGAATGCGATGCTAGTGGAATTGTATTAGGAGGTGTGTTATTAGAATATGGCAAACCTGTTGCATATTTTTCTGAAAAAAGTCAAGCTAAACTGAATCATAGACATGCTAAATGGGTTGAATTCATTAAGACTTTCCCTAATGTCATTAAACACAAGAAGGGAAATGAAAATGTTATTGCTGATGCATTGTCTTGTCGCTATACTATGCTTTCACAACATGACTTCAAAATATTTGGTTTGGAGATCATCAAAGATCAATATGTGCATGATGCTGATTTTAAAGATGTAATGCAGAATTGTAAAGAAGGAAGAACATGGAACAAGTTAGTCGTTAATGATGGATTTGTGTTCCGTGCTAACAAGCTATGCATTCCAGCTAGCTCCGTTCGTCTTTTTTTATTGTAGGAGGCGCATGGGGGAAGATTAATGGGACACTCTGGCATGAAGAAGATGGAGGACGTACTGGCTACACATTTCTTTGGCCAAAGTTGAGACGGGATGTTGAGCGTTTTGTTGCTCGCTACACTACATGTCAAAAAGCTAAGTCACGACTCAATCCTTATGGTTTATATATGCCTTTGCCTGTACCTAGTGTTCCTTGGGAGGATATATCTATGGACTTTGTTTTAGGTTTACCTCGAACAAAGAAGGGGAGTGATAGCATATTTGTTGTCGTGGATAGATTCTCGAAAATGGCACATTTTGTACCATGTCATAAAAGCAATGATGCTGTTAATGTTGCTGATTTGTTCTTTCATGAAATTATTCGCTTGCATGGTGTGCCGAAAACTATTGTTTCATATCGTGATACTAAATTTCTTAGCCAATTTTGGAGATGTTTATGGACTAAGTTGGGGACTAAACTGCTTTTTAGTACTACTTTTAACTCCCAAACTAATGGACAAACTGAAGTAGTCAATAGAACATTGTCTACTATGTTTAGGGCTGTTTTGAAGAATAATAAGAAAATGTGGGAAGAATGCTTGCCTCATGCTGAATTTTCTTATAATCATTCATTGCATTCTACTAGTAGGATGTGCCCTTTTGAAATTGTGTATGGTTTCCTACCTCGTGCACCGATTGATTCGTTGCCTCTTCAATCTTCGGAGAAGGTTAATTTTGATGCTAAAGAACATGTTGAATTCATTTTAAAAATGCATGAGTTAACTAAGGAAAACAATGAGCGTATGAATGCTAAATATATACTTGCTGGAGATAAGGGTAGAAAACATGTTGTGTTTGCACTTGGAGATCTTGTTTGGTTACATTTGCGTAAGGTTAGATTTCCTAATTTGTGCAAATCAAATCTAATGCCATGTGCTGATGGTCCTTTTAAGGTGTTAGTGAAAATAAATTAAAATGCATATAAACTTGACTTGCCTGCAGGTTTTGGGGTTAGTCCCACTTTTAACATTTCAGATTTGAAGCCTTATTTGGGTGAGGAAGATGAGCTTCAGTCGATGACGACTTCATTTCAAGAAGGGGAGGATGATGAGGACATCAATACCATTGTTACACCCATAGCCCCTCCTGCTATACATACTGGACCAATTAGTAGAGCTCGCGCACGCCAATTGAATTACCAAGTACTTTCGTTTCTTGGTAAAGATTCTACTGTTCATGAGAATATGATGCTGCCTAAATTGGATACATTTGTTTTGCTTACAAATGAAGGGACTAGCATGGGCAAGAAAGATGAACCTTGGAGAAAGTTCAAGCATGGAGATGATGGCATGCACAAGGGGAACAAGAACGGAGTTACAAGTGATGATTCCAGTGCTTTGAGGCCACCATAATAAGTGCATGAAGCCTTGGACGAAATATACAAGATGCCACTTCATAAATTTCGTCCAGAGGCTATTCTAGGTGCTGCATCACCTTATTTCTGGACCAGGCCCATGTAATTTCGAAATACTTGATTATAGGCTATTTTTAGAGTCCATATGTGTGGGGAAACAAGAGTTGGGGTTTGTTTCGGACCCCTTCTCCAAGGGCCACGAAATCCCCCCTCTTTCTTCCATATAAACAGCCCTTAAGGCATCGTTTAGACTTTGGGTTTTGTTTAGATTAAAGTTCGCCATGGCTGCAACTTTGTGTACTTCGTTTGTGTTCAATGACCAGACAAAGGCGTCATAGAACCTCACCTTCATTAATAAAGCTTTCCTCTTATATTCACAATATCTAGATTGCAATCTTACTTTCTTGCTTGTTCTTCGTTTGCCTGCAGGAAAAAGACCTACATGGTCAAGTTGATCGTGCTCCGGCGTGGTCAATAACCTCTCAGAGTTGGTTTAGCGATTGCTAAGGCGCGACGTCCTCGCACGTTCATAGTCGGATCGTCAACATCGACTTCCTCCAAAACGATAGACACCTTTTCCTCTATCAGAAATAGACCCCCATCATTTTATCCTTAGTAGCAACGATACATACATGTCGGTTCCCCTTCTGTCACTGGGATCAAGCACCGTAAGATCGAACCCACTACAAAGCACCTCTTCTCATTGCAAGATAAATAAATCAAGTTGGCCAAACAAAACCCAAATATCAGAGAAGAAATACGAGGCTATAAGCAATCATGCATATAAGAGATCAAAGAAACTCAAATAACTTTCATGGATAAAAAGAGATAGATCTGATCATAAACTCAAAGTTCATCAGATCCCAACAAACACACGCAAAAGAATTACATCATATGGATCTCCAAGAGACCATTGTATTGAGAATCAAACGAGAGAGAGGAAGCAATTTAGCTACTAACAACGGACCCGAAGGTCTACAAAGAACTACTCACGCATCATCGAAGAGGCACCAATGGAAGTGGTGAACCCCTCCGTGATGGTGTCTAGATTGGATCTGGTGGTTTTGGACTCTGCGGTGGCTGTAATTGATTTTCGTCGACTCCCCTAGTGTTTCTGGAATATTGGGGTATTTATAGAGCAAAGAGGCGGTCCAGGGGGGGCACCCGAGGTGGGCACAACCCACCAGGGCGCGCTTGGGCCTCCAGGCGCGCCATGGTGGGTTGTGCTCCCCTCGAAGCACCCCTGGGCGCTTCTCCAACCCATTTGATGTCTTTTGGTCCGAAAACAATCCATAAAAAGTTTCGCTGCCTTGGACTCCGTTTGATATTGATTACGTGCGATGTAAAAAACATGCAAAAAACAGCAACTAGCACTTGACACTATGTCAATAGGTTAGTACCAAAAAATGATATAAAATGACTATAAAATGATTATAGAACATCCAAGAATGATTATATAACAGGATGAAACAATCAAAAATTATAGATACATCGGAGACGTATCAGCATCCCCAAGCTTAATTCCTGCTCGTCCTCGAGTAGGTAAATGATAAAAATAGAATTTTTGATGTGGAATGCTGCCTAACATGTCATCTCATATTCTCTTCTTTATGGCATGGACATTTGGACTTTTATATTGTTCAAAGCAATAGTCTAGTTTTGACATGATAATTTAGATACTCAAGCATACCAACAAGCAACCATATCTTTGAACATATCAACGCTAAAATAAGTTATCCCTAGCCCGTCATGCTCAATCATTGATCCATTCAAGAAACACACTTGCATATTTGCTACACTCAATGCTCAAGTACGATCATAGTGCCCCCTAGTTGACGCTTTTATCAAAGAAGATGGAGACTCAAAAAAATTGCATAAAGTAAAAAAGAAAGGCCCTTCGCAAAGGGAAGTAGGGATTTGTAGAGGTGCCAGAGCTCAAAGCAAAAATTGAGAGATAAAAACATTTTGAGAGGCATACTTTTCCCACCAATGAAAACGGCTTAGAGTTCCCAACACTTTCCATGCTAGATATATCATAGGCGGTTCCCAAACAGAAAATAAAGTTTATTCCTTTTTCCACCATACTTTCCCTTTCCATGCCTAACCGTATCCACGGGTGCCTTCCATACCAACACTTTCCAAGGAATTTATTATTTGACAACATATAGTAAATTCATTTTTCATTTTGGGACTGGCCATCCCTAATACATTTCCCTTACTCTCGTGCAATGACAAGTGAATAAACACTCATCATGAGAATAACACATCTAGCATGGAAAATATTAGCCACCCCTCACAGCCTTGCGAGCGGTACGAGTACACAAAAGGGAAATTTATTTTAAATATTAGAAATGGCACATACAAATTTTTTTAGAACGACAAAAGAATACCACATATAGGTATGTATAGTGGACTCATATGGCAAAACTAGTTTAAAGGATTTTCAATGCACAAGTAGTGATCATACTTAGTGAAAAATGAAGGCTAGAAAAAGATTGAGAAGCGACCAACCAAGAAACAAATAATCTCATAAGTGAGCATTAAGCATAATTAACACCAAATAATGCACCACAAGTAGGATGTAATTTCATTGCATGACTATTGACTTTCGTGCTTGCATAGGGAATCACAAACCTTAACACCAACATTCTTACTAAAGCATAATTACTCATCAACATGACACACATATCACATCATCATATCTCAAAACTATCACAAATAATCAAGTTTATTTTGTCCAATGATCTTCATGAAAGTTTTTATTATATCCTTCTTAGATATCTATCACTTTGGGACTAATTTTCATGTGTTGCTTTTGATAAGCTCAAACAAATATAAGTGAAGATCATGAGCATAATATTTATTTCTCTCAAATTAATTTAAGTGAGGCAAGAGAGAATTTCTTGAAAATTTTACTAACTCTCAAATTAATATAAGTTAAGCAAGATAGAATTTATTCAAAAATACTAAAGCACATCGTGCTCAAAAAGATATAAGTGAAGCACTAGAGCAAATCCATAGCTCATAAAAATTAGCGAAACATAGAGAGCAATTCTAACAAGTCATGACATAATTTAGCTCTCTCAAATAGGTGTGTCCGGGAAGGGATCAAGACTAAAAACACAAAGAAAAACAACCAAAGACTCATATCATACAACACGCTCTAAGAAAAACACATAGTATGTGACAAATAAAAATATAACTTCAAGTAAAATATCGATGGTCGTTAGAAGAAAGAGGGGATGCCACTCGGGGCATCCCCAAGCTTAGTTGCTTGCTTCTCTTTGGATAAAGCTTGGGGTGCCATGGGAATCCCCAAGATTAGGCTCTTCTTACTCATTATTCCTTCATCCATCGTAAGATAACCCAAAACTTGAAAACTTCAATCACACAAAACTCAACAAAACCTTCGTGAGATCCGTTAGTATAATAAAATAAATCACTACTATAAGTGTTGTTGCAAACCAATTCATATTTTATTCTTGCATTATATCTACTGTATTCCAACTTTTCTATGTCTAAAACTCATCAAAGAAAACCATAGAATCATCAAAACAAGCACACAATGTAAAGAAAACAGAATTTGTCAAAAACAGAATAGTCTGTAGAAATCTGGAAATTTCGAATACTTCTGTAACTCCAAAAACTCTGAAACATTAGGACGAACTGAGCAATTTGTATATTTATCTTATCAAAAAATAATTGTTATTTTATCACTCTCTAGTTAGAAATTAGAATTGCTTTTGTGAGCGCGAAAGTTTCTGTTTTTCAACAAGATCAAACAACTATCACCCAAGAAGATCATAAAGGCTTTACTTGGCAGAAAAACTAATTAAAACATAAAAACACAATCATAACAGTAGCATAATTGTGTTAACACTCAAGAACAGAAAGAAAAAAGCAAAAATAAATTTTATTCATTGGGTTGCCTCCTTACAAGCGTTATTGTTTCACGCCCCTAGCTAGGCATAAAGCAAAGATCTAAGCTTTGCCATCTTTGGTCTTAGATCCATAAGATGCCCTCATGATTGATTCATATGGTGGCCTAATTCTTGTTCTAGCAAAATGTTCAATACCCTTCCTTAGTGGAAACTGGAACTTAATATTGCCTTCTTTCATATCAATCACGGCACCGATAGTGCGTAAAAACAGTCCACCAAGAATAATTGGACAAGATGGATTTCAATCAATATCAAGAACAATAAAATCTATGGGCACGTAATTCCTATTTGCAAGAATAAGAACATCATTAATTCTTCCCATAGTCTTTTTAATAGTAGAATCCACAAAGTGCAAATTTAAAGAACATTCTTCAATATCGGTAAGACCAAGCACATCACATAAAGATTTCAGAATTGTAGAAACACTAGCACCCAAGTCACATAAAGCAAAACACTCATAATTTTTAATCTTGACTTTGATAGTAGGTTCCCATTCATCATGCAATTTTCTAGGAATTGAAACTTCTAATTCCAACTTTTCTTCTAAAGCTTTCATCATAGCATCAACAATATGTTTAGTAAAAGCTTTATTTTGTTCATAAGCATGGTGTGAATTTATCATGGTTTGCAACAAAGAAATACAATCAATCAAATAGAAACTATCATAATTAAAGTCTTTGTAATTCAAAAGAATGGGCACATCACTAGTTAAAGTTTTGACCTCTTCAAACCCACTTTTATCAATTTTCTCCACAAGATTTACACCCTCCAAATTATCGGGGCGCCTTCTAGCTAAAGTTGACTCTTCTCCAGTCCCTTTTTCATCAATATCAACTTTACTAAACAAGGAATCAATAGAAGGAATACCAATCTTTTTAAGATCTTCATCACTTTTACGAAAGTAATCACTAGAAAACGTCTTTTCTAAAAATTCTCTTCTAGCTCTAAGCATAGCGGTTCTTTTCTTACTTTCATCCATAGAAACATAAAGTGATTTAATTGATTCCTCAACCTTACGCACAAAAATTTTCATCTTGAGATTTTCCACATCATGAGAAATTCTATCAACACTTCTAGACAAACCATCAATCTTATTGAACTTTTCTTCTATGGTAGTGTTGATTTTTTTGTGTATTGATAAATTCTTTGATATTATTCTCAAGATCTGAGGTGTTCCTATTATTACTATAAGAAGGATTTCCATAGGAATTACCATAATTATTAGAGGAATTACTAGGAAAAGGCCAAGGATTAAAATTACCTCTATGTGTGTTGTTATTCAAATTGTTTCCCGAGATAAAATTCACATCTACGACATCACTCATTTTGCTCAATCAAAGTAGACAAAGGCATATCATTGAAATCAATAGGAGCACTTTTACTAGCAACCAATTTCATAAGAGCATCAACTTTTTCACTCAAAGAAGAGATTTCTTCAACCGAATTAACCTTCTTACTAGTAGGCCTGGGCATTCGGTATAAACTAAAAGTTCGGTTAATATATTTCTTTATTTTTCAAATTTTGGTTAGACAAAATGCTAACCGAAAATGGCTCCAAAAAATAGGAAACCGAAACTTCGGTGAACCGATAAATCGGTTTGGTATTCGGTTTTTACCGTATACACCGAAAGATTAGCTCAAGGTCGTCCGTGCCTAGTACCTCCTGATCCCTACCCTTTTATAGCCGAGCTTCCTATGCTCCTTCTCATAGCCAGCCGAGGTGGGACTAAACCATGACTCGACGTCCTGCTAGCTTCCCACTCTCACGTATAGGAAGTCTATATGGGCTGTGCAGTACCATTAAAAAGCCCAAAAAAGGGGCGTGCATGCATGTTGTTGGCTGGGCCCATGGAAGTGATATTCCTGCCACACACACACACCGGTGGTTGCTACCTCGTGCGTCCTTTTAGCGACGTGGGCATGGGAGAAACTCTCTCAGCACTGCAGTGCGTACATGTTTCAGTTTTTTGTTTGGTTACTAATCAAAAACCGAACCGATCAAAGTAAGTACGGTTAACAAAAGTACAAATTGAAATTTTCATTACCAGTACTAAAAACTGAAAATTTGGTTTTTTGGTTTCGGCTTCGGTTCGGTGTTCGGTTCCTCGGTTTTTATGCCAGCCCTACTTACTAGTAGGAGCTCTTTCGGTATGCCACTGTTAATAATTTGCCATAATATTATCAAGCAATTTGGTAGCTTCACCCAAAGTAATTTCCATAAAAGTACCACCCGCGGTGGAATCTAAAAGATTACCAGAAACAAAATTCAACCCCGCATACAAATTTTGTATGATCATCCAAAGATTTGACACATGAGTTGGGCAATTACTTAGCATCCTTTTCATCCTTTCCCAATATTGTGCAACATGCTCATGTTCAAGTTGCTTGAAATTCATGATCTGGGTTCTATGGGAAATAATTTTCGCAGGCGGAAAATACTTAGTGATAAAAGCATATTTGAACTTATTCCAAGAATCGAAACTATTACGAGGCAAAGAACAAAACCATTTTTTTGCAGAATCACGCAAAAAAGCAGAAACAATTTCATCTTCACAACATCATTGTCCACATCTGTTTTATTTTGCATATCGAATAATTCCATGAAGGTATTAAGATGGGATGAGACATCCTCATTAGGAGTACCGGAAAATTGATCTTTCATCACATGATTCAGCAACGCAGTATTAATATCACAAGACTCCGCACTAGTGGCGGGAGGAGCAAGCGGAGTGCCAATAAAATCATTATTATTGGTATTTGAGAAATCACACAACTTGGTGTTCTCTTGAGTCATGGTGACTATGCAACAAGATTGCACTCAAAAACAGATTCAGCAAGAAAACGGCGAACGGAAAAGAGGGCGAATAAAATGGTAAATTTTTGTGAAGTGTGGGAGAGGAAAAAGAGAGGCAAATGGCAAACAATGTAAATTATGAGGAGTTGAGATTTGTGATTAGGAACTTGGTATATGTAGATGATCCTCCCCGGCAACGGCGCCAGAAATTCCTTTTGATACTTGCTAGAACTACGTCGGTATTTCCCCGAAGAGGAAGGGATGATGCAGCACAGCAACGGTAGGTATTTCCTTCAGTGATGAGACCAAGGTTATCGAACCAGTAGGAGAACCAAGAAACAGTACGTAAACAGAACCTGCACACAAATAACAAATACTCACAACCCGACGTGTAAAAGGGGTTGTCAATCCCTTTTGGGTAACGGCGCCAGGAATTGGCAAACGGATGTGAGAGAGTTGTAAATATTGATAGATCGAACGCCAAATAAAATAAATTGCAGCAAGTTATTTTTTTATTTTTGGGTTTAATAGATCTTAAAATAAAAGGAAAATAAAATAGATCACAAAGGAAAATAATATGAGAAAGAGACCCCGAGGACGTAGGTTTCACTAGTGGCTTCTGTAGAGAAAAATAGCAAACGGTGGGTAAATGAATTACTGTTGGGCAATTGATAGAACTTCAAATAATCATGATGATATCCAGGCAATGATCATTATATAGACATTGCGTCCAAGATTAGTAGGCCGACTCCTGCCTGCATCTACTACTATTACTCCACACATCGACCGCTATCCAGCATGCATCTAGTGTATTAAGTTCATGGAGAAACGGAGTAATGCAATAAGAATGATGAAATGATGTAGACAAGATCTATTTATGTAGAAATAGACCCCATCATTTTATCCTTAGTAGCAATGATACGTACGTGTCGGTTCCCCTTCTGTCAGTAGGATCAAGCACCGTAAGATCGAACCCACTACAAAGCACCTCTTCCCATTGCAAGATAAATAGATCAAGTTGGCCAAACAAAACCCAAATATCAGAGAAGAAATATGAGGCTATAAGGAATCATGCATATAAGAGATCAAAGAAACTCAAATCACTTTCATGGATAAAAAGAGATAGATCTGTTCATAAACTCAAAGTTCATAAGACCCAACAAACACACCGCGAAAGAATTACATCATATGGATCTCCAAGAGACCATTGTATTGAGAATCAAACAAGAGAGATGAAGCCATCTAGCTACTGACTACAGACCCGAAGGTCTACAAAGAAATACTCATGCATCATCGGAGAGGCACCAATGGAAGTGGTGAACCCCTCCGTGATGGTGTCTAGATTGGATCTAGTGGTTTTGGACTCTGCGGTGGCTGGAACTGATTTTCGTCGACTCCCCTAGGGTTTCTGGAATATTGGGGTATTTATAGAGCAAAGAGGTAGTCCGGGGGGCAATTGAGGTGGGCACAACCCACCAAGGCACGCCTAGAAGCCCCGGTGGACCCCCAGGCATGCCCTGGTGGGTTTCGCTCCCCTCGGTGCACCCCCAGGCGCTTCTCCGGCCCATTGGATGTCTTCTGGTCCAAAAAATCCACAAAAAGTTTTGTTGAGTTGGGACTCCATTACCCGCAATGTAAAAAACATGCGAAAAACAGCAACTGGCACTTGGCACTATGTCAATAGGTTAGTACCAAAAAATGATATAAAATGACTATAAAATGATTATAAAACATCCAAGAATGATAATATAACAACATGGAACAATCAAAATTTATAGATATGTTGGAGACATATCAATAAATACATCATCCATCATGATGGTTCTTGTCACTTGCACATAACCATTAGTAGCAAAAGTGCATGAAACATATGATGCAACAATGTGTATATTCATGTCACTAGGCATATGGTGGAAACAGGGAAGACAATCATGCTTTATAAGAAATATGTCAAAATCTCCAAATATATGCGAGAATGCTATGGGGGCAATCTCATTGGCAAGACTAAAAGCTTTGTTGCACTCAATACATGTGAAATCATCTAGCATGAGAGAGGCAACACATGGAGATATATGACAAAAAACAATAACAATCATGTGCAAAGCATGTAGATGGTTGTCATCAACAGCATGAAATGAGCAAGTATGAATCATCTTAAGCAATCATGTGCAAAGCATAAAACAATACAAGCAATCATAGTAATCAAGTCATGCAAACTAGTAGTGCGAAGATGCAACATACTAGAGGAAATCATGGCAATCATGTCATGTGATTAAATAATAGGCATAGGCAATGCACATGACATATCGTAAGCACCAAAGAAAATCGTGGTCAAAGTATTATCATAGGGATGAGTCACAAAAGGAACATAGCAATAACAAACAATATCTCCACCAAGCTTGCAAATACACATACAAGTACTAGAATCAATCATCATGTGTAATGCGAAGCATGGGTCACAAATGCGTGGGAAATGCATAGGATTGAGCATATCATGCTAAGTGAACATGGAAATATGTGCAAACGATATATAATATATAATGGACAATCCACGGGGTCCCAAGTCATCATTGCTCTCTAGAGCTCGCTTTCTCAACTCATGGGATTGTGAGGTTGACATGTATTTATGGGTACCTACACAAAAGAGACACGTCATCTATCATGATGTGTATGTGCACGTTTGAGTTAGCACAAGATAAGCATCGCTCAAAGAAATTTGATGCATGGTATAAGAACATGTCATCCATCTTGAAAGCATAGTTATTGTGTATAACATGATGGGGACATAAATTGAGCGTGCAAGTATATGGTACAACGATAGCATTATCATTCATGGGGAGCATATTGTGCACCCAAGTGTTAGTGGGATCATGCAATGGATGGGATGGATCAAAATCTCCTAACATGTATGAGGAAACTATGGGGGTCTCATCATGAGCAATATTGGAAACATCATCTGGAGAAAATGGACAACATCCAAAACAATGCATATCCGAAGCTAGGTGGTCATTGCATGGCATATGAGATAAATGATGCATATCAATATCATCACAAGAAAAACAAATGCCAATAACCAAGGGCTTGTCATGTATGTGCAAATTGGGTTTATTTTAATGGCATATGCATAGTTACTACGGAGAGATTGCAAATTGGCCATATTGTTGATCTCATGGATAGCATATGACAAGTCAAGCATATTGTCGAACATGATGTGACCGAGAGAATTATCACAAGAAATCCTATGTAACATGGCATCACAACTAATAGACTCCACATGGAAATCATCCAACTCATCATAAATGGGTAAATCATCGCATGAGGAAGTCGCCCTAGCATGAAGCATGGTAATAGGTTGATCAACATCATGCAAGCAATTAGTGTCAATAATGTCCACTAGTGGGACTAGAGCATCACCTTCACCTAAGTTACCTATGTCATTCCACTCATGTGGTATAGGTGAGGTGGCAAAGACCAAATGGTGGACATCATCATCACCTTGATGGAACCATGTGGGTGGTCCATCATAGTCCACCATGGCCATCATCTTGTCCAAAGGTAGGACGAAGTCATCTTTATTGGCGCATCATCATATATGGGACCTAGCACCAAATGAGACGACACAAAAGAGGTAGAGGTCAAGTCTCTAGAGTTCAAAATGTCCTGACAAGACATATCGACTATCTTACTCTCTCTATGTGGTGGCTCACTCACTCCCTCAAAATAGGTGCACTCAAACTTGCATATGGTGGAGTCACTCATCTCACTCAAGTGGTGGGGATTGTGGCTCTCCTCACATGGGAATTGGAGCAACTCATCATATATGGGGCTAGTGGTGAACCCGCTCTCACTCCCAATATGGTGGGACAAGCCACTCAAGTCATCATACATCGTCGTGCTCAAAGTGAAAATCCCATGCTCAACCATCTCGTCACCGTCACCATGGATGAAGGCCAAAGATGGCACATCATCACTCTCGTCTCCAAAGATGGAAGCATCATCCTTGCTCGCCATCGTGTCACTCGCCTCCAAAGCATGTTCCTTGATTGGCTCCGAAGTTGTAGTTGTCGCCACACCGTCTTGAAAAAGAGTCATGGTAGACTCGGCATCCTCAATGCCATAAAGAGGGATGGCGATGAAGTCGAACTTGGGAGCGTCGTCTCAGAGCTCGGCAGCTTGGACATCTTTGTGGTACTACCACTACTGCAGGATGTTGCTAACGCGACACTACGATCGGAGACCCTTCGACGAAACTGTGTGCGATGCCATAATCGCAAACAGTGGTATAAAAACCCGTCAAAAAAGATGCAAAATGTTTGCGATGGCGGAGCCATCAAACACAGTTCAGATTTTAGTTGCCTGTGTGATGTAGGGCACATGGTTCAGTTCAATTAACTATTTGCGACGAGGAGGAACGAAAGAAATGGGCAGCCAGATGGAGGTGTGTGTGATATACAGCATAGGGTTCACTCGGATGAACTATTTGTGATTAGGCAACACAAAAGAAACGGTCAGCCAGATGAAGGTGTGTGCGATATACGGCATGCGGTTCACTCGGATGAACTATTTGCGTTGAGACATGAGAACAGAAATGGTTCAACTTAACAAGATGTGTGTGATACGCGGCAAACAGGTCTGTAATCAGAAATATGTGTGAAGACCGATAATAACACAGACGGTTGCTACTAATAAGTCGTGGGTGTTGTGCGATGGGATTGCATAGAGAACAACATATATATATATAGACACACACACTTATAAGGACATGCTTGCATAACCAAATTAAACATCCACTTACATAGGTGGCTACTACAACCATGGCATTTGCACACACCAAAGTAAACTATTACATGCATAATTACATAGGTGGCTACTACACACATGACATTTCCACACACTAATAAAGTAAACTATATATTACATGTATGATTAACTAGCATAAACGATCATCTGGACATCATCTACTTCTTGTGACGCTTGCTCTGCTTGTGGCTCGATCCAGGATCGTCGATTTGGGTAACGAGGCACTTCCTCATGTCAACGATCCGCCTGTGCATCTCGTAGCATGTGTAGACGCTATTGGCCGCGAACCTAAGGTGAGGTTCATCCAGTTGCTGCATCCAGGCCCTGTGCCAGGATAGGTGACTTGTTCTCTAGGCATCCTCCTTCATCTTTTCATAGTAGGGGTCGATGATGGCCAAGGCGAGTTCGGCCAGGGAGTCCTTCTTCGTGCTTCCCCAGACCCTGTAGTGGTCACGGATTTCGACAAGGCTCTTGCAGGCCAAGCCTCTAACACTGAGCGTGTTTACATCATCGGTGGTTTCCACCGTGGCGAACTTGTAGTCGGTGTTGTTGACAAACCTGTTGAAACGGTCGCAAGGCTCCATGGCCATGCAGAAGTGGTAGATGAGGACATGATGGCCCATGCTCAACTGGGCAACGACAACCTTCTAATCTATGCCGGGATGACCGGTGGTGTACTAGAGGTCGATGTTGACCACCTTGTACTTTTCTCGAGCAAGCAACTGCTCAACCCTGTTGATGTAATCGTCCACCACGGCCAGGTCGATGGTGTACACAACCGAGAGATCCGTCTCCCTCGCGTGGGTCTCCACTATATGCTCGCCGAACTCCATTGGAGCGCCGCCTGATATCCACTCTCTATGTGTCATTGTGGGTGTGCTTGTTCTGTTGTGGGGCGCGATCAAAGGTTGAAGAGATTAAGGTTATAATGGCCGCAGGAATTAAAGGGGAAGCCAGACAATAAGGAATATCGGTAGGCCCTGATGGCAGTTCTAATTTGCAGCGCGTAACTCCATTGTGCCGCACGTAACTGCATCGCGTGGCAACGCGCGAGCCGCAACCGCATGCATATGGGGCCCCCGACGTGATCATGCGCACGCCCAACCGCTGGCAGAGCGCGCACGGAGGGATGCGAGCAGAGCGCTCCGCGATTGCCTCAATGGCGAGCAACCATATATATATATATGCATATAGCAGTTGAATGCGCAAGCAAAAGTTGTCCACAAGACGTGGCGCCTAACGACGAGCAGAGCTTGCCGAGGGACGCGAGTAGAGGCCGCCATGGCCGCCAACCCACCATCGACCGCCGGGATCATCACCCGCTTCGCCACCGCCGCCCGAATGAGGGAGGCGGAGGTGGAGGCCCACACGTGCGTCAGCGACCTTGCACGCTACATCGAGTGCCCCCGGGAGGAGGAGGAGAGCCTCGTCGAGCACGCAAAGAGCCTTACCGCTACCGTGGCCGCAACAGACACCGACGCCGAGGCGAGGAATCGGGAGCGGTAGTGGGCATTCGAGGCGGCGAGCGTCGCTGAACGTGCAGCAGTAGCAGGCACCATATTGCATTTCTCCAGCTCATCGGTAGCCTCCTCCTCCTCCTCCTCTACCTCTTACTGAGTGTGCTCGGCAGAGGAAAGGCTGCTGGAAGTAGCACAAAGCCCCACCATGGTGGTAGTAGTATTTAGGGGCTATTTTGTTCAGTTCATCTGACTATAGATGTGTGGTCGAACTATACAATGTACTTAAAATTAGTTGGTATATATAGTTGAACTAGCTATTTCAGTATGTGGTTGGCAACAATTGGGGAAAAGTTTGGTCGGTTAAGCTGTCGAGTTGAACTGTTTGTATAAATTAAGAATGACTACTTAATCTATGAATGAAATCTATGCTTAATTACTGAATTTTAGTTGCAAAAATTAGATAGTGCTAGTGATTTCTAGATGCATATTTTGACAAATCGAAGTGTTACAAGGATTGACGAATGGCAACGTTACTAGATCAACAAATGTAAATCTTTCCAGTTTGACAAATGGCAACATACCCAATATGACAGATGCAAATCTTACCAAATTGTTTCTACTTGGTTGCACACGGGTCATCCAAAACAACCGTTTGCGTTGAAGGAATGAACAAATCCTGCGATGTGGATTTTCCCTCGACTTAAGGGGGAGGACCATAGCTCTCACTTTGCATACGGGTGTTCTACCTAAAATGTTTGTGATCAAGAGCTGCAGAAATCCTGCTCGGCACATTTTCTCTTGGCTTCCTGGGGAAGCTGTTGGTTTGCATACAGGTGTTCTAACTAAAACATTTGCGATCAAGAGCTGCACAAATCTTGATAGGCACATTTTCCCTTGGCTCCCTGGGGAAATTGTCGGTTGTGCATACGGGTGCATACGGGTGTTCTAACTAAAACGTTTGCGATGAGTGTTTTATATTTAAAAATCGTATTAAACTGCGGCTTGGGCGCCATTAATGTAGAGGATGCGAGCAAGGCGGGCGGCCATGGAAGTCAAAGGGCTCGCTTCCTGGTGAGCCTACACAGCGTAAAGCTCGCACACTTCCCGGTGAGCCCCCGCATTGGAGTACAGCTGGCACGCCTTCCGTTTAGTCAAGCACTCAAGCACCTGTCTACACGGCGCCTCCTAGCCATTAAAAGAGTGAGGCGTGTCGTCACATGAATGGTTAACAGAACACACACAATTTAAATTATACCAAACATTCTAGATGTTACAGTGGCAGCTATTTTTTTTTCCAAATGCCTTTATTGACTATTATTCGTGTGCACCTTCTTTGAAAATGGACACGGAAAATACCACAGCATGTCCGGTGCAATTCCATGATAGCATGCCAAGTTTCATGAATTTCAGACGAGTTTTGGATTTACTAGAATTCAAAAACAAAGTACCTCAATGTTGTGCCGACAATCAACAGTGCCCTGGTGTTTGAAATTCATACCCATTTCTTGCATGGGACCTAATCATGCCCCAAAGAACACAAATTTGATATTTTAACCAATTTATATGCACTGGAGCTTGTGCATGTAGTTCAAATTTGAATTATGCACATGAAATGCCTAGAAAACCCAGAGAATGTATAAAAATGTCCAAACAAACCCCGAAAAATTCCAAAAGTAAACACAACACTCTTGTTGTTCTATGTCGACACTAGAAAAAAAATTGGAAGCAGTAAGAGGCAATGGATATCGTTTCATCCCCAATGGTGGCACGTTCCCTACCGAAACCATCACATTTGTTGTGAGAAGCTTATACCCAAACTCGCCCCAAATGGGACAAACATTTTACCACAGCTTGTTGATGCCGCTCCATGATAGCATGCCAAGTTTCATGAATTTCAAACGAGTTTTGGATTTACTAGAATTTAAAAACCAGGTATCTCAATGTTTTGCCGGCAATCAATAGTGCCCTGGTGTTAGAAATTCATTCCCATTTCTTGCATGGGACCTAAGCACGCCCCGAAGGACACATATTTGATTTTTCGACCAATTTATATGCACTGGAGCTTGTGCATGTAGTTCAAATTTGAATTATGCACATGAAATGCCTAGAAAACCTAGTTAATGAATAAAAATGTCCAAATGAGCCCCGAAAAATTCCAAAAGTAAACACAACACTCCTGTTGTTCTATGTTGACACTAGAAAAAATTTGAAAGCAATAAGAGGCAACGGATATCGTTTCGTCCCCAAAGGTGACACGTTCCCTACCAAAACCATCACACTTGTTCTAAGAAGCTAAGGTTTGTGATAAACTTATACCCAAACCTGCCCCAAATGGGACAAAATTTTTACCACGGTATGTTGATGCCGCTCCATGATAGCATGCCCAGTTTCATGAATTTCAGACAAGTTTTGGATTCACTAGAATTTAAAAACCCGTTATCTCAATGTTTGCGGCTGAGTGACAGTGGGAGGGTGTTTGAAATTCATTCCCATTTCTTGCATGGGACCTAAGCAAGCAACCAAGGACACATATTTCATTTTTCAACCAGTTTATATGCACTGGAGAATGTGCATGTAGTTCAAATTTGAATTATGCACATAAAATGCCTAGAAACCAAGTTAATGTATAAAAATGTCCAAACGAACCCCGAAAAATTCCAAAACTCAACACAACACTCCTGTTGTTCTATGTTGACACTCAAAATTTTTTGAAGGCAATAAGAGGCAACGGATATTGTTTCATCTCCAAAGGTGGCATGTTCCCTACCGAAACCTTCACGCTTGTTGTGAGAAGCTAAGGTTTGTGAGAAGCTTATACCCAAACCTGCCCCAAATGGGACAAAAATTTTACCACAGCTTGTTGATGCCGCTGCATGATAGCATGCCAAGATTCATGAATTTCAGTCGAGTTTTGGATTTACTAGAATTTAAAAACCAGGTATCTCAATGTTTGCGGCCGAGTGACGATGGCATGGTGTTTGAAATTCATTCCCATTTCTTGCAATGGGACCTTAGCATGCAACCAAGGACACATATTTGATTTTTCAACCAGTAAATATGCACTAGAGAATGTGCATGTAGTACAAATTTGAATTATGTGCATAAAATGCCTAGGAAACCCAGTTAATATATAAAAATGTTGAAACGAACCCCAAAAAATTCTGAAATTACACACAACACTCCTGTTGTTCCATGTTGACACTCGATTTTTTTTGAAAGCAATAAGAGGCAACGGATATCGTTTTGTCCCCAAAGCTGGCACGTTCCCTACCGAAACCATCACGCTTGTTGTGAGAAGCTCTGGTTTGTGAGAAGCTTATACTCAAACCGGCCCCAAATGGGACAAAAAATTTACCACGGCATGTTGATGCCACTCCATGATAGCATGCCAAGTTTCATGAATTTCAGACGAGTTTTGGATTTACTAGAATTTCAAAACTAGGTATCTAAGCATGCAACCATGGACAAAGATTTGATTTTTCAACCAGTTTATATGCACTGGAGAATGTGCATGTAGTTCAAATTTTAATTATGCGCATAAAATGGCTGGGAAACCCAGTTAATTTATAAAAATGTCTAAACGAACCCCGAAAAATTCCAAAATTAAACACAACACTCATGTTATTCTATGTTGACACTCAAAAAAATTTGAAAGCAATAAGAGGCAATGGATATCGTTTCATCCCCAAAGGTGGCACGTTCCCTACCGAAACCATCACGCTTGTTGTGAGAAGCTCTGGTTTGTGAGAAGCTTATACTCAAACTTGCCCCAAATGGGACAAAAATTTTACGACGTCATGTTGATGCCGCTCCATGATAGCATGCCAAGTTTCATGAATTTTAGAAGATTTTTGGATTTACTAGAATTTAAAAACCATGTATCTCAATGTTTGTGGCCGAGTGACGGTGGCAGGGTGTTTGAAATTCATTCACATTTCTTGCATGGGACCTAAGTATGCTACCATGGACACATATTTGACTTTTCAACCAGTTTATATGCACTAGGGTGCATGTAGTTGGAATTTGAATTATGCACATAAAATGCCTGGAAAACCCAGTTAATGTATAAAAATGTCCAAACGAACCCCAAAAAATCAAAAATTGAACACAACACTCCTGTTGTTCTATGTTGACACTCGAAATTTTTTGAAGGCAATAAGAGGCAACGGATATCGTTTCGTCTCCAAAGGTGGCACATTTCCTACTGGAACCATCACGCTTGTTGTGAGAAGCTCTGGTTTGTGAGAAGCTTATACCCAAACCTGCCCCAAATGGGACAAACTTTTTACCACGACATGTTGATGCCGCTCCATGATAGCATGCCAATTTTCATGAATTTCAAATGAGTTTTGGATTTACTAGAATTTAAAAACCAGGTATCTCAATGTTTGCGGCCAAGTGACGGTGGCAGGGTTTGTGACATTCATTCCCATTTCTTGCATGGGACCTAAGCATGCAACGAAGGACACATATTTGATTTTTCAACCCATTTATATGCACTAGAGCATGTGTGATGAGGACATCACTAACAAAGTTACACCCACAGCCCCTACTGATACATATATATGACAAATTACTAGAGCTCGCGCAAGCCAACTAAATTACCAGGTACTTACGTTTCTTGGTAATGATTCTAATGTTCGTGAGAATACGATGCTGCCTAAATTGGATACATTTTTCTTGCTTACAAATGAAGGACCTAGCTTGGACAAGAAGGATGATCATTGGAGCAAGATCAAGCATGGAAATGATGGCATGCGCAAGGGGAACAAGAACGAAGTTACAGGTGATGATTTCAGGACTTCGAAGCCACCATAATGAGTGTGTGATGCCTTGGGCGAAATATACAAGATGCCACTTCATAAATTTCATCCAGAGGCTATTATAGGTGTTGCGTCACCTTATTATTGGGCTAGGCCCATGCAATTTCGAAATACATGAGTATAGGCTGTTTTTTGAGTCTGTATGTGTGGGGAAACAAGAGTTAGGGTTAGTTTCGTACCCCTCCTCCAAGGGCCACGAAATTCCCCCCTCATCCTCCATATATACAACCCTTAGGGCGTCGTTTAGACTTTAGGTTTTGTTTAGATTAAAAGTTTGCCATAGCTGCAACTTCGCGTACTTCGTTTGTGTTCAACGACGAGACAAAGGCATCACAGAACCCCACCTTCATTAATAAAGCTTTCCTCCTATATTCGCAATATCCATATTGCAATCTCAGTTTCTTGCTTGTTCTTCATTTGCTCGCAGGAAACAGGCCCTCGTGGATAGGTTGATCATGCTCCGGCGTGGTCAATAACCCCTCAGAAGTTGTTTGAGCGATTGCTAAGGCCCGACGTCTCACACGTTTGTAGTCGGATCGTCAAGGTTGACTCCCACAGAAAATGATAGCCAACATCTCATCGAAATATCCGGACACCTGCCTCTATCAGGTGGTATCAGATTTCCAGGATGCTCGGTGAGATTTTAGAGTTTTTTCGTAATTTAGATCGAGTCTGTTCTTCATACTTATAGTCCACGAAAAAGCCAAAAAATTAGGGTTAGTTCATCCTATCCGAACCAATCTGAGCCTTTGCATAATCTTTTCTATATTTGCTTTGTTGAATTTGCAGTTGCATTGTCGTGTCAAGTTGCTGGTCTTAGCGTCTAGTCCTTTAGACTTTCAAGTTCTGTTCACAAGTTTTCACGTCGTCGCTGCCATATATCACCACCGCATCATCATCATCATTGCTGCCGTATACCACCACCGCACCAACTTCATCGCCGCTGCCATATACCACCACCACATATTCACCGCCAATCCGAGTCATATAGACCACCACCTATCCGCTGCCATCACACCAATCCGAGTCCACCTGCAACATATATCCACCACCAGTCCGAGTTCCACCAGATTCATCGCCGCCACCAGTCCGAGTTCCACCAGATTCATCTCCGCCACCAATCCTAGTCCGAATCCACTATTTTGTTACTTTGTTTTGGATTTCTAGATCACACCATACTCCGAGTCGTGACAGAGTAGGACTCTCGAACTTTCGTGATACCTGCAGTATGAAACTAGTTCCAGTTTCAAAAAAATCTAAGTTTGGAAAATTCTGGCTAGGCAGTTTTTAGACCATTTGTAGACTTTTTCAAAAAAATTGTTGCGGAGCAAAAAAATAGAGGAAAAAGTGTAAAAAAAGAGAAAAAAATTCAGAGTGTGTTCCTCCTTGTTTACGTGCAGCGCCATGATTTTGTTAGTGTTCTAGGCTCGCGTCTCTAGCACGGTCCTAGCACAGTACCGTCATTGAGCGTTTATTCAACTTTACATCTCTGAATTGATTATTGCTGACCCATTTTTCTACCATATTATAAGCCTTCCCAGCTCCACATACATCTAAGTCGTGCATTTGAATCTCCCTGGTAATCGCTCTATCCAAGCTTTGAGAGTTTTGACTACGACGGTTGCTGATCACCACCTGCTGTTGGGTAAGAACTAGTAAGAATTTGAGATTTGCTTGATAGATTTGTGACGCCCCACCACCACCATTTTCTAGCAGTTTGTAGGATCATACTCTTGTGTGTTTCTATTGCTGCTAACCATGGCAGGATCACAAGTCGATGAGACTAACTGGGAGAACATGACGAATAAGGAGGTGCATTATAAATTTCAGCAAATGGTGACTGAATAGGTGCAAGATGTTCTGAACAATTTTGATGAGGCCATGGATAAGATAACTGGCCTTGAGAAGACGTTCAAAACAAAGCTCGATAACAAATTTAATGAACTGCTTGCGCGTCTCCCACAACCACCACCGGCTGCACCTACCGCACCTCTGCAACAACAACAACAACAACAACAACAACAACAATAACAACAACAACAACAACAACGACGACGACAACGACGACGACAACGACAACTACCTCCACGTCGTGAAACAGCCCTCCACCGAGCGAGCCGTGTCCCTCTTGAGCCTGGGCAAACTGTTGGTGTTGCTGTTAATACTTCAATGGCTCCTGCTGCCGATGAGGAGGAGGATGATTATGCAAGAGATTACGAGGATGAGGTCGATCAAAATCAGAACTACGTGCAACAACCAGCACCACAACCACTAGGTCATCCACATGCAAATAATGGCAATGGTAGAGATCCCCCTCAGGTACGAGATCATGACCATCTTCCTAAACTGAAATTGAATATTCCACCATTTGAGGGTGCATACGTTCCTGATATATATCTTACTTGGGAGTTAGAAACCGAACAACATTTTACATGTTTAGAATATCCCAAGGAGAGACGTGTTGTTGTTGCACTTTGTGCTTTCCCTAGTTTTGCTTGTGTGTGGTGGTCTGAACATCATAGATTATATCCGAATAATATTCCAACTACTTGGGCTGCTTTGAAAATTGCTATGCGTACTCATTGGGTTCCACCATATTATCAATGTTATTACTTAAAAAATGGCAGCATTTAAGACAAGGAAAAAATTCTGTAGAGGATTATTATCAGGAATTACAAACTGCCATGATTAGATGTGGTATTGTTGAGGATAATGAAGCTATGCTTGCATGTTTTATGGGTGGATTAAGCAGAGAGATTCAGACCATTCTAGAGTATAAGTAGTATAATAATATCACTCGTTTATTCCATCTTGCTTGTGAAGCTGAACATGAAGTGCAGGATCAACACACATTGGCACGAACTAACTATTCTGCAGGTCGACCTTCCTCATGGACACCGTGTGCATCCTCTACATCTACACATTCTACTGCATCGACACCTCCATCAGCTGCCACCTCCAGCCGTGATACAAGAAAGCAGGCAAAACCACAACTATCTGCAAAGAGGACACCTGTCGGGCCTGAATAGAGCTCTTTTTATTCCATGGCATCAACAAGGCACACAAGTGATATTATTTGTCGTTGTTGTAAGGGAATAGGTCATTATGCGAGAGAATGCAAATCTCAGAGTGTGATGATTGCTACTGAGGATGGTGGGTATGAGTCCGCTAGTGACTATGATGAGGAGACTTTGGCTCTTATTACACGTGAAGAACATGGTGGAGATGATTCTGATCATGAGACGCAATACATGGCTCCTGAAGACACTGACAGGTATGAATGTTTAGTTGCTCAATGTGTTTTGAGTGTGCAGGTCACACAAGCTGAGAAAAATTAGAGGCATAATTTGTTCCATACAAAGGGAGTTGTGAAGGAATGTTATGTTCGCGTCATCATAGATGGAGGGAGCTGCAACAACTTGGATAGCATGTAGATGGTGGAGAAGCTATCTCTCACAACAAGACCACATCCACATGCTTACCACATCCAATGGTTCAACAACAGCGGCAAGGTTAAGGTTACACGTATTGTTCGTGTGCATTTTAGTATCTCTACATATGTTGATTATGTTGATTTTGATGTGTCACATATGCAAGCATGTTCCTTATTACTTGGTAGACCATGGCAATTTGATAAAAAATATGTACACCATGGTAGAAATAATCAGTATACTCTTCTTCATAAGGATAATAATATTACTTTGCTTCATATGACTCCAGATTCCATTTTGCAAGATGATATTAATAGAGCTAATAAAGCAAAACAGGAGAAAAATAAGAGTGAAAATCAAATTGTGGCAAAAGAATTTGAGCAACAAATGAAGGCTAATAATAAACCATCTAGTGTTGCTTCTGAAATTAAATTGAAAAGTGCATGTTTTCTTGCCACCAAATCTGATATTGCTGATCTAGATTTAGCAAACATGTTTGCTATGCTTTTTCGTGCAAAGAGGCATTATTTTCAGTTGAGGACGTGCCTTCCTCTTTGCCTCCTGCTGTTACTAACATTTTGCAGGAGTTCGCTAACGTATTTCCACAAGACGTGCCACCGGGATTACCACCTATTCGAGGGATTGAGCATCAAATTGACTTAATTCCCGGTGCTTCGCTACCCAACCGTGCACCATACCGTACCAATCTAGAGGAGACGAAGGAGATTATGCGTCAAGTCCAGGAGCTTCTCGACAAAGGTTATATTCGTGAATCCCTTATTCCTTCTGTTTTTCCTTTTATTCTAGTGCCAAAAAAGGATGGTACATCGCGTCTGTGTGTTGATTGTAGAGGCATTAATAATATTACTACTCGTTATCGTCATCCTATTCCTAGGCTAGATGATATGCTTGATGAATTCAGTGGCTCTAAAATATTCTCCAAAGGTGATTTGCATAGTGGATACCATCAAATTCGTATGAAATTGGGAGATGAATGGAAAACTGCATTTAAAACTAAGTTTGGTTTATATGAGTGGTTAGTCATGCCTTTTGGGTTAACTAATACATCTAGTACTTTCATGAGATTGATGAACGACGTTTTACGTGCTTTCATTGAACGATTTGTGGTATTCTATTTTGATGATATACTGATTTATAGTAAATCTTTGGAGGAACATTTGGAACTTTTCCGTGCTATTTTTATTGCTCTACGTGATGCACATTTGTTTGGTAACTTTGGAAAGTGCACCTTTTGCACTGACCGAGTATCTTTTCTCAGCTATGTCGTTACTCCATGGGGAATTGAAGTTGATACCAAGATTGAAGCTATTGAGAGTTGGCCGCAGCCCAAAACCGTTACACATGTGAGGAGTTTCCTTGGCCTCGCTGGTATCTATAGGCGTTTTGTGAGAGATTTCAGCACCATTGTTGCACATCTCAACGAGCATACAAAGAAGGATGTGCCTTTTGTTTGGGGTACTGCACAGGAAGAAGCCTTCACGATATTGAAAGATAAGTTGACACATGCTCCTTTACTCCAACTTCCTGATTTTAATAAGACTTTCGAGCTTGAATGTGATGCTAGTGGAATTGGATTAGGAGGTGTGTTATTACAAGATGGCAAACCTATTGCATACCTTTCTAAAAATTGAGTGGGCCTAGTCTGAACTATTCTATTTATGACAAAGAATTATATGCTCTTGTTCGGACCTTAGAAACACGGCAACATTATTTATGGCCCAAGGAATTTGTTATACATTCTGATCATGAATCTTTAAAACACATTAAAAGTCATGAAAAACTGAACCGTAGACATGCTAAATGGGTTGAATTCATTGAGACTTTCCCTTATGTCATTAAACACAAGAAGGGTAAAGAAAATGTTATTGCTGATGAATTGTCTCGTCGTTATACTCTGCTTTCACAACTTGACTTTAAAATATTTGGTTTGGAGACCATCAAAGATCAACATGTCCATCATGTTAAATTTAAAGATGTATTGCAGAATTGTAAGGAAGGGAGAACTTGGAACAAGTTCGTTATTAACAATGGATTTGTGTTTCGTGCTAACAAGCTATGCATTCCAGCTAGCTTCGTTCGTCTTTTGTTGTTGAAGGAGGCACATGGAGGAGGATTAATGGGACACTTTGGCGTGAAGAAGACGGTGCATATACTTGCTACACATTTCTTTTGGCCAAAGATGAGACGGGATGTTGTGTGTTTTGTTTCTCGCTGCACTACATGTCAAAAAGCTAAGTCACGACTCAATCCTTATGGTTTATATATGCCTTTGCCTGTACCTAGTGTTCCTTGGGAGGATATATATCTATGGACTTTTTTTAGGTTTACCTCAAACAAAGGAGGGGAGGCATAGCATATTTGTTGTTGTGGACAAGTTCTCGAAAATGGCACACTTTATACCATGTCAGAAAAGCGATAATGTTGTTAATGTTGCTGATTTGTTCTTTCGTGAAATTATTCGCTTGCATGGTGTGCCAAATACTACTGTTTCAGATCGTGATACTAAATTTCTTAGCCACTTTGGGAGATGTTTATGGGCTAAGTTGGTTACTAAACTGCTTTTTGGCACTACATGTCATCCCCAAACTGATGGACAAACTGAAGTAGTCAATAGAACATTGTCTACCATGCTTAGGGATGTTTTGAAGAATAACAAAAAAATGTGGGACTAATGCTTGCCTCATATTGAATTTGCTTATAATTGGTCGCTGCATTCTACTACTAAGATGTGCCCTTTTGAAATTGTGTATGATTTCCTACCTCGTGCACCTATTGATTTGTTGCCTCTTCCATCTTCGGAGAAGGTTAATTTTGATGCTGTATAATGTGCTGAATTGACCTTAAAAATGCATGAGTTAACCAAAGAAAATATTGAGCGCATGAATGCTAAATATAAACTTGTTGGAGATAAGGGTAGAAAACGTGTTGTCTTTCCACCTGGAGATCTTGTTTGGTTACATTTGCGTAAGGATAGGTTTCCTAATTTGCGCAAGTCAAAGCTAATGCCACGTGTTGATGGTCCTTTTAAGGTGTTAGAAATAAATAAATGATAATGCATATAAACATGAGTTGCCTGCAGATTTTTGGGTTAATCCCACTTTTAACATTGCAGATTTGAATCCTTACTTGGGTCACGAAGATTGTAACATCCCAATTTTCAATTTGGATGTTATACCTAGGTCATCATGCATACCATATTTTATTTGTGTTTGGTTGTGATCCTACAAATCTTAAGCAACTCAAGGACCCAAGGAGAGAGTTGGAGGTTTCATTTATTTTCATATCTGAATTTTATCAAATTTGAAAAGAGGGTCATTTTGATTTTAATATTTTTTTCTCTCAGAAATATTTCCAATATAAAAATAAAAGAGTGGAGATAAAATGACTTCTCCAAAATAATAGGAATATTTGAGGGAAGATTTTAAAATCAAATAAATATTTTATTCGGATTTTTATTTGAGGTTTTTTTTGAATTAGAAAAATATGCATTTTTCAAAATTCCATTTTTAGGCCAAAAAAATGTTCACTTTGTTCTAAATATTTTATTTAGACGGCGAAAACTGTTTTTGTCATTTTTAGAAAAACTTTATATTTATTTAGGATTTTCCTTCGGCGGAATTTATTTAAAAAAACTCTTCGCCGCCTGACTGGGCCGAAGGCCCAGCCGAGCAGGCCGGCCTAGCCGCGCCGCCTCTCCGCCGACTCGGGATGTGAGTCCCGAGGTTCACCGCCGCCGCTGTGTCCGAGGCGGACATGAGCGCCCCCCCCCCCCCCCTTGCCCAAGCCTCGCTCGCTCCCGGCCTTTAAAGGCCGAGGCCCCGCCACCACCACCGCAGCCTCGCCGCCGCACTTTGCCGCGCCGCCATACGCCGCTACCCCGTCGTCGCCCACCGCCCCACCGATGCCGCCCCGCGACGCCTCGCCTAGCCCCGCCACAGCCTCGCCGGAGCCGCCGCTCGCCGCCGTTGACTCGCTGCCATGAATCGATAAAAACAACCGCCGCTTGTTATTTTTGGTTTAGATCTAGTTCGGTTTTTTATTTATATAGATCGGTTTTTCCCGCTTTTTCTTCGGTTAGATCTATTCTGCGAACATTCGTTCGCTTAGTTCTTATAACGAACGAATTCGTTCATTTGTCTCAGTTAGCGGACATTCGTCCAATAGATTTCTCTTTTTCTCTTTTATTTTCGCCAGGGTCCTATCCGTGATTATTTTTATCGCAGTTTAGCCCCTGATCTTCAAACCCTCGGAAATTTTTAACCGTTCGTCCAAATCCAGTGAAACCAACGCCAAAATCTTCTCTCGAACCCCTATTTCCAGTTAACCAACTTGAACATGATTTTGACAATTTAAAATTTGGTTGCAAGCAAATTTGAATCCAAACTTATTTTGATCGTAGTTTGAGTTTCGTGTCTCTGATTTGAGTGTTTCTTTTTGCAAATTGAAGGTCTTCAGTTGAACTTTCAATCTGGACTTTCTCATCTGAGTTTTACCCTTGCATCTATTACTTGAGTGGTTATGTATGCTATCATTTGTTTGCGATAGAGCTTTCGGAGTGCGAAGTGTGCAACTACGAGTCACTAGGGTTTTCAGATCGTCAGCAAGGCAATTAACATTTTGATCATACTTCTTCATTACCCAGTTTTGATGCATTAGTTTCAATCCTCAAACACTGCATGGTTAGGATTTGATAACTTGTGGGTATTGGGAAGTAGTAGTTGAGGTAGTACCTATTGTCGTTTTTACTCAAATCCTAGGAGTTACTTCTATGTTATGCTTGTACTGCTATGCTATGCTAGTAGACGTTGTTTGGTCTGAGTGATACATGATAGTTGTGAGTATTATTATGAACTAAGGGTTTATTTAAGGTGGCTACTTTAACACACATCTGGGTGGATTGCTTGTGGGCACCTGGGGCAATCCAGTGTTGTCCAAGGAGATCCCGGGGAATTAGTGTGATCATCCTATGGTCCGCCACCCATGCTCAAAGGGATCATAAGATCATACATGCTGGAAACTTCCGTGTGCAGCACAAGCCATTATGGGCTCTGGCATAGTTGAGTAAGTTGTGGGAATCCTTTCCATGATGGGCTAGTAGATGTAGGGGATTGTAGGTGTACCGGCCTATCTATCGGTTCAGGGGACCTCTTCTGAAAGATTGTGTCTCGGTCATCCGTTTCTCAAGCATCATGCAGTGCGATAAGTACAACGGAGGAGATCGAGTCTTGTGGGGAAAAGTGTGCAAAACCTCTGCAGAGTGTACAAACTAATCATGATTAGCCGTGTCCCCGGTTATGGACATCTTGAGTATCTGTTGCTTGAATTATTATGTTGATCTCATCACTTTATTTAATTAACTTGTTGGGTTAATGATTACTTTAATTGGGATTGAGATGGGGTTTACAATTGTCAATGTTTATCAACTACCATGATAGTTAAATAAAATATATTCCTTTATTGTAGGGAAAAATTGGCTTTTCGCAAAAAACATAATAACCATAGAGCCTCCACCAGCCAAATATGCATATAGTTGTAGTTGTTACATATTCATTGCTCTATAGTGTTAGTTTGCCAGCATATTCCATGTGCTGACCCGTTTTCGTGCTGCAACGTATTAGGTTGCGGACTTTTCAGACGAAGAGTAAGGTGCGCTAGGTCGTTGTTTTGCACCCAGTTATGTCGTTTGAGATGATGGACTCACTTTATCTTCCAAACCTTCTGTTGTTATCTTATTAGATGGCCTTCAGCCACATTATTTTAGTAAGTACTCTCTTATGAGATATTTGATGCAATAAGTGTGTGATTGCAACTCTGTTATAAATCCTTCAAGTACTGTGTGTGTCAGCGTTACCGATCTAGGGATGACACTTATGCACAGAGATTCCACCGTTCGATGTTGGATCGCTACAAGATGGTATTAGAGCACACGCTGATTGTAGGACGCGACCACTAAGATAAGCCATAGGTCACTCTTCTCTACTCATTTGCTGACTCCTCTCCATTTTCCTCTCTATAGATGGCGAACACAAGGAACACATTTTCTCAGCCGGATGAAGACACACCTTTTGGACGACACTTGAAGGAAGTCACTAGGTATCTGAACATTGGAATACCAAGCTTCACCGGGACCTACACCGCCACTTTACCAGAAGAGGAGTGTTGGATGAATCGAGTTCATGTTCCAGGAAGGACATTCACGCTAGTTACTGAGCCCATAGAGTTTTCCTTTGATGCACCAACCTGGAGTCTAGGAAAGAGCATGGCAGCCCACATTGCAATGGGGCGCATCAGCGAAGTTTATCACAAGGATCTTAAGGACACAATCTACCAGATATGTGGACGCTGAGATGAGCAATGGGAGATGATCAACACCAGGAGGGACAGATCCATTGCAACTTTTATCCAGGAGTTAAACCAGCACATTCGTCGCCAGGAGAACCAAATGTGCACAAGCATGATAGATCTGAAGAAGTTGATGACTAGGAACATGGAGCTTCAAGAGGAACTCAAGTCTACACATGACGGATATGAGGATGAAATCACAATACTAGTAGAAAAGAATGACGACCTGACGAGGAAGCTAGGAGTATTCATGGGAGACCCTGTGCCAGGAGGAGGTGACGACCATCCCAAGGACTACATCATCATCGACGACACCGACTCCGACTCCGACAGTAGTGATGATGATTATGAAGACGAAGTTGGAGCGGATATCATGGAGTCTTCCACCGATGAAAATTTCTAGATGACCCCCATATTATCAGTAGTATCCCCCCATGTATATAGTAGTAGTCCGAGTATTTTGTATCAGTAGCTAGATTCATTGCATGCCCTTGTTTGAATTGAGTGGTGTAATATGAATATGTTTGTCTCATGTGCATATGGGTAGTGTTTCTCTTTAGACCTCATTCTATTCTAATCTCTCCCCTCTAAACCATCAGATGCCTCCGAGACGTGACCCCGGATTTATCTTCCCACCAGAGCTCACTCAATTGATCCAACAGCAGAATGCCTTGATGGAGCTACTAGTTCAGAACCAAGGCAATAACAATAGTAATAACAACAACCCACCTCCACCACCTCTAGTGGAGAACTTAGTCCGTTTTCTGAGGTTGAATCCGCTGGTGTTTTCCAGTAGTACCGAGCCCACTGTTGCTGATGATTGGCTACGCAGGATTGGAAGGGTGTTGACCACCGCAGGTTGCACAGATGCAGAGAAGGTGCGCTTTGCCGCACACCAACTGGATGGACCCGCAGCCGCATGGTGGGAGAATTACACAGCCACTTTTCCCATAGCCAATGTCACATGGGATCAGTTTCAGCAAGCATTCTGCACAGCCCATGTGTCAACTTGAGCTATGAATATGAAGAAGCGTGAGTTCCGCAACTTACGCCAGGGAAATCGTACTGTGGGGCAGTATGTGGATGAGTTTAGCAAGTTAGCCCGCTATGCTCTAGATGATGTGGCCACAGATGCTGCGAAGCAGGAGAAGTTTATGGAAGGGCTGAATGATGAGATGAGTATGCAGTTGATGGTGGCAACATTCACTAACTATCAGGAGTCGGTAGACCGGACACTTATAATTGAAAGCAAACAACAGCAGGTAGAGAGCCGCAAACGGAATTATGGACAGGGGAAGTACAATTCTGGAGCCCAGCAGAAGCCTCGCTTTACCCCTAACCCCGGAGGTTACACCCATAACCATGGAGGCCATACTCACAATGGAGGCGGGAATGGAGCAAGTAGTAGCCAGAACCACCCCAACCCAGCAACGCCTGCCAAGAAGGACCTGAGCCATGTTACCTGTTACAAGTGCGGGAAGACTGGGCACTACGCCAACGACTATTCTGAGTTGAAGAATGGCAACGGAAATGGAAGCACTGGGAAGAAGCCCAACCCTTTCAATAGGGGACAGGTAAACCACATTAACATGGGGAGGTTGAAGAGCAGCAGATGCAGTTATAGGTAAGTTTTTGGGTAAGTCATTTACTGCAATCGTTCTTTTTGATACTGGTGCATCGCATTCATACATTTCGAATGCATTTGTGTATAAATATAAGTTGCCCACCAAAGTTCTTAAGACACATATGTTAGTAAGCTCGCCAGGAGCAGAGTATATGGCAAGCCAAGGATGTTTTCAGATGCCATTGACCATAGGTAGGCACGTTTTCCCCTCAGACTTAATAATTCTGGAGTCAAAAGGGTTGGATGTGATACTAGGCATGGATTGGCTATCGATGTATGGAGGGAACATCGATTGCGCCAGCAAGTCAATTCTACTCACCACCCCGGAGGGAAAAAGGATTAAGTATGTGTCACGACATGCGTCGAAGAGGACCCAAGTGAATTCCCTCTCAAGAGTTGTTCAGGAGGAAGTGCCTGTTGTAAAGGATTACCCGGATGTATTTCTAGAGGAACTACAAGGCATGCCGGCGGATCGAGACATAGAATTTTTGATAGAGTTGTTGCCAGGCACCGGACAGATATCAAAGAGACCGTATCGTATGCCCGCAAATGATCTGGAGGAAATTATGAAGTAGATTAAGGAGCTACTGGAGAAAGGTTACATTCGACTAAGTTCATCACCGTGGGGAGCCCCAGTGCTCTTGGTTAAGAAGAAGGATGGATATTTGAGAATGCGTGTTGATTATCATGCATTGAACGAAGTGACGATCAAGAACAAATACCCACTATCGATGATCAATGACTTGTTTGACCAGTTTCAGGGAGCAAAATTATTCTCCAAGATCGATCTGCGATCAGGATACCACCAGCTAAAGATCCGAGAAAACTATATACCTAAGACAGCTTTCACCACAAGGTACGGGCTATATGAGTACACGGTCGTGTCATTTGGATTGACTAACGCCCCTGCCTACTTCATGAGTATGATGAATAAGGTGTTCATGGAGTTTTTGGATAAGTTTGTAGTGGTGTTCATTGATGATATTCTGGTATACTCGAAGAATGAAGAGGAACACAAGGAACACTTGCGCTTAGTTCTCGAGAAGCTAAGGGAACATCAGTTGTATGCCAAGTTTAGCAAGTGCGAGTTTTGGTTGAAGGAAGTTGGATTTCTTGGACATGTTATATCAGGAGAAGGTATAGCAGTAGACCCCACCAAGGTTCAATCTTTAACTGAGTGGTTGGCACCCACCTCAGTTGGGGAGATCCGCAGTTTTCTAGGACTTGCAGGATATTATCAGAGATTCATTGAGAATTTTTCCAAGATTACGAAGCCTATGACGGAGTTGTTAAAGAAGGACACCAAGTTTAAATGGATGGATGAATGTTAGTCCAGTTTTCAGGAGTTGAAGAAACGTTTGGTTACAACCCCAGTGCTGACTCTTCCGGATATACGCAAGGATTTCTAAGTGTATTGCCATGCTTCTCGCTTAGGACTTGGAGGAGTACTTATGCAAGACGGAAGAGTTGTTTCATATGCCTCACGACAACTTTGACCGCATGAATTGAATTATGTCATGCACGATTTGGAGTTAGCAGACGTGGTGCATGCACTCAAGACCTGGAGACATTTTCTTATTGGAAACCGATGTGATGTGTACATGGATCACAAGAGTTTGAAGTACATTTTCACGCTGAAGGAGCTGAATCTCAGGCAAAGGAGGTGGTTGGAGCTTATAAAGTATTATGATATGAAATTGCATTGTCACCCAAGAAAGGCCAATGTCGTAGCAGACACCTTGAGCTGGAAGAGTTATGCCAATACCCTCATAAGCGGAGGATTTCCACAGGAGTTAGTTGACAATCTCAAGGAACTTCATTTGGAGATAGTTCCATGAGGTTTTGTCGCAACAATGGAGGTTCAGTCCAAATTATTGGGGAAGATTCGAGAAGCTCGGAAGGATGATAAGAAAATCGCGGAGATAAAGGAGAAAATGAGCAAAGGAAAAGCCAAGGGTTTCTGTGAGGACGAACACGAGACCTTATGGTTTGAGGATCGTATATATGTGCCCAATAATGCGGTGATCAGGAAGTTAATACTTCACGAAGCTCATGATTCGCCATACTCGATACACCCCGGAAACACCAAGATGTATTTGGATTCGAAGGAACATTTCTGGTGGATTGGTATGAAGTAGGATATTGCAGAGTATGTAGCGGTATGCGATGTATGTCAGAGAGTGAAGGCAGAACATCAAAAGCCAGCAGGATTACTGCAGCCCATGCCGATACCCGAATGGAAGTGGGACAAGCTTGGCATGGATTTCATCACCGGTTTGCCCAGGACCCGATCGGGATACGATTGAATATGGGTAGTAGTTGATCGTTTGACAAAGGTAGCTCACTTTATCCCAGTGAAAACCACCTATACAAGCATGAAGTTGGCCAAAATATATATGACCAGGATCATATGTGTACATGGAGTTCCGAGGACCATCGTATCAGATAGAGGGACACAATTTACCTCAAAGTTTGGAATCAGCTGCACCAGGCTTTGGGTACCAGGCTAGAGTTCAGTACAGCCTTTCATCCTCAGACAGATAGACAGACGGAGAGGGTCAATCAGATTCTAGAGGACATGTTGAGAGCTTGTGCGCTAGATTATGGATCTAGTTGGGATGATAATTTGCCTTATGTAGAGTTCTCATACAACAACAGTTATCAGGCTAGTTTGAAGATGGATCCTTTCGAAGCCTTGTATGGAAGAAGGTGCAGGACACCGTTAATGTGGCATGAAGTTGGGACTGGCAGTTGTTTGGACCAGATTTGATCAAAGAGTCCGAAGAGAAGGTTAAGTTGATTCGAGATAGACTAAAGGTAGCTCAGTCCAGACATAAGAGTTATGCAGATACTAAACGCAAGGAGATAGTCTATGAGATTGGAGACCGAGCATATCTCCGTGTGTCACCACTGTGAGGAGTTAAACGTTTTGGAGTTAAGGGAAAGTTAGCCCCAAGATTTGTAGGACCGTACTGAATTTTGGAACGTATGGGAGAGGTTGCCTACAAGTTGGAATTACCTGAAGGATTGTCGGGAGTTCATGATGTGTTTCACGTTTCTCAGTTGAAGAAGTGTCATGCTGAGATGGCCAATATTCCTCTGAGAGATACAGTGCCCCTGGAAGCAATTCAGTTGGATAGTCATCTCACCTACGAGCAGAAACCCATCAAGATTCTCGAGTTTTCCAGCCGGGTTACGTGCAACAAGGTTATCAAGTTTTGCAAAGTTCAGTGGAGCCACCATACCGAGGATGAAGCCACCTGGAAACGAGAGGAAGATCTACGGAAAGACCACCCACCCCTATTTTCTAGCCAACCAGAATCTCGAGGGCGAGATTCATCTTAAGGGGGGTAGGTTTGTAACATCCCAATTTTCAATTTGGATGTTATACCTAGGTCATCATGCATACCATATTTTATTTGCGTTTGGATGTGATCCTAGAAATCTTAAGCAACTCAAGAACCCAAGGAGAGAGTTGGAGGTTTCGTTTATTTTCATATTTGAATTTTATCAAATTTGAAAAGAGGGTCATTTTGATTTTAATAATTTTTCTCTCCGAAATTTTTCCAATATAAAAATAAAAGAGTGGAGATAAAATGGCTTCTCCAAAATAAGAGGAATATTGGAGGGAAGATTTTAAAATCAAATAAATATTTTATTCGGATTTTTATTCGAGGTTTTATTTGAATTAGAAAAATATGCATTTTTAGGCCAGAATTTTTTTACTTTGTTCTAAATATTTTATTTACACAACGAAAATTGTTTTTGGCATTTTTAGATTTTTTTTTTATATTTATTTATGATTTTTCTTCGACGGAATTTATTTAAAAAAAACTCTTCGCCGCCCGACTGGGCCGAAGGCCCAGCCGAGCAGGCCGGCCCAGCTGTGCCGCCTCTCCGCCGACTCGGGACGGGAGTCCCGAGGTTCGCCGCGTCGGCGCCCTATCCGAGGCGGACACGAGCGCCCCGCCCCACCTCCTTGTCCAAGCATCGCCAGCCCACGACCTTTAAAGGCCGAGGCCCCGCCGCCACCAAAGCCACCACCACCGCAGCCCCGCCAATGTACTTCGCCGCACCGCCGCCGCACTTAGCCGCCGCCGCACGCCGCTGCCCCACAGTCGCCCACCGCCTCGCCGCCGCCGCCCCACGCCGCCGCCCGCGATGCCTTGCCTCACCCCGACACAGCCTCGCCGGAGCCGCCGCTGGCCGCCGTTGACCTGCCGTCGCGGATGGGTAAAAAACCGCCGCTGGTTTTTTCGGTTTAGATCTAGTTTGTTTTTTTATATAGATCGGTTTTTCCCGGTTTTTCTTCGGTTAGTTCTATTCTGCGAACGTTCGTTCGTTTAGTTCTTATAACGAACGAATTCTTTTGTTTTCTCTTTTAGCGGATGTTTGTCTGATAGATTTTTCTTTTTCTGTTTTATTTTCGCTAGGGACCTATCCGCGATTATTTTTATCGTAGTTTAGCCCCTGATCTTCAAACCCTTGCAACTTTTTAACCGTTCGTCCAAATCCAGTGAAACCCCCCTCTTTCCATTTAACCAACTTGAACATGATTTTGACAATTTAAAATTTGGTTGCAAGTAGATTTGAATTTGAACTTCTTTTGATCCTAGATTGAGTTTCGTAGCTCCGATGTGAGTGTTTCTTTTTGCAAATCGAAGCTCTTCAGTTGAACTTTTAATTTGGACTTTCTCATCTGAGTTTTACCCTTGCATCTATTGCTTGAGTGCTTATGTATGCTATTGCTTGTTTGCGATAGAGTTTCCGGAGTGCGAAGCGTGCTACTACGAGTCACTAGGGTTTTCAGATCGTTGGCAAGGTAAGTAACACTTTGATCATACTTCTTCATTGCCCAATTTTAATGCATTAGTTTCAATCCTCAAACACCACATGGTTAGGATTTGATAACTTGTGGGTATTGGGAAGTAGTAATTGAGGTAGTACCTATTGCCCTTTTTATTTAAACCCTGAGAGTTACTTCTACGTTATGCTTATACTGCTATGCTATGCTAGTACACGTGGTTTGGTTTGGGTGATACATGACAGTTGAGAGTATTATTATGAATTAAGGGTTTATTTAAGGTGGCTACTTTAACACACATTTGGGCGGATTGCTTGTGGGCACCTGGGGCAATCCAGTGCTGTCCAAGGAGATCCTGGGGAATCCTTGTGATCATCCTATGGTCCGCCACCCATGCTCAAAGGGATCATAAGATCATTCATGCTAGAAACTTCCTTGTGCAGCCACAAGCCATTATGGGCTCTGGAATAGTTGAGGAAGTTGCGGGAATCCTTTCTATGATGGGCTAGCAGACGTAGGGGATTGTAGGTGTACCGGCCTATCTATCGGTTAAGGGGACCTCTTCTGAATGATTGTGTCTTGGTCATCCGTTTCTCAAACATCATGCAGTGCGAGAAGTACAATGGAGGAGATCGAGTCTTGTGGGGAAAAGTGCGCAAACCTCTGCAGAGTGTACAAACTAATCATGATTAGCCGTGTCCCTGGTTATGGACATCTTGAGTATCTAGTGCTTGAATTATTATGTTGATCTTATCACTTTATTTAATTAACTTGTTGGGTTAATGATTACTTTAATTGGGATTGAGATGGGGTTTACCATTCTCAATGTTTATCAACTACCATGATAGTTAAATAAAATGTATTCGTTTGTTGCAGGAAAAATTGGCTTTTCGCAAAAACTTAATAACCATAGTGCCTCCACCGGCCAAATATGCATATAGTTGTAGCTGTTACATGTTCATTGCTCTACAGTGTTATTTTGCCAGCATATTCCATGTGCTGACCCATTTTCGGGCTGAAACGTATTATGTTGCACACTTTTCAAACAAAGTGTAAGGTGCGCTAGGTCGTTGTTTTGCACTCAGCTATGCCGTTGGAGTTGATGGACTCACTTTATCTTCCAAGCCTTTCGTCGTTATCTTATTAGATGGCCTTCAGCCACATTATTGTAATAAGTACTCTCTTATGATATATTCGATGTAATAAGTGTGTGATTGCAACTCTGTTATAAATCCTTCAAGTACTGTGTGTGTCAGCATTACCGATCCAGGGATGACACTTATGCACAGAGATTCGACCGTTTGAGGTTGGATCATTACAAAGATGAGCTTTTGTCGAGGACGACTTCAATTCAAGAAGGGGAGGATCATGAGGACATCACTAACAAAGTTACACACACATCCCCTACTGATACATATACAGGACCAATTACTAGAGTTGGCGCACGCCAATTAAATTACCAGGTACTTTCATTTCTTGGTAATGATTCTAATGTTTGTGAGAATATGATGCTGTCTAAATTGGATACATTTGTCTTGCTTACAAATGAAGGGCCTAGCTTGGACAAGAAGGATGGTCATTGGAGCAAGATCAAGCATGGTGATGATGGCATGCGCAAGGGGAACAAGAACGGAGTTACAAGTGATGATTTCAGGACTTTGAAGCCACCATAATGAGTGCTCAAAGCCTTGGACGAAATATACAAGGTGCCACTTCATAAATTTCGTCCAGAGGCTATTATAGGTGTTGCGTCACCTTATTATTGGGTCAGGCCCATGTAATTTCGAAACACTTGAGTATAGGCTGTTTTTAGAATCCGTATGTGTGGGGAAACAAGAGTTAGGGTTGGTTTCGGACCCCTTCTCCAAGGGCCACGAAATTCCCCCCTCTTCCTATATATATATACAACCCTAAGGGCGTCATTTAGACTTTGGGTTTTGTTTAGATTAAAAGTTCGCCATAGCTACAACTTCGCGTACTTCGTTCGTGTTCAACGACCAGACAAAGGCGTCATAGAACCCCACCTTCATTAATAAAGCTTTCCTCTTATATTCGCAATGTCCAGATTGCAATCCTGGTTTCTTACTTGTTCTTCATTTGCTCGCGGGAAATAGACCCTCGTGGTCAGGTTGATCGTGCTCCGGCATGATCAATAACCCCTTGGAAGTTGGTTTAGCGATTGCTTAGGCGCGACATCTCGCACGTTCGTAGTCAGATCGTCAAGGTCGACTCCCACAGAAAACGATAGCCACCATCTCATCGAAACATCGGGACACCCGCCTCTATCAATGTGCATGTAGTTAAAATTAGAATTATGCACCTGAAATGCCTACAAAACCAAGTTAATGTATAAAAACATCCAAACGAACCCTGAATAATTCCATTTTTTTGACGACACACCTATAGTTGCATGTTCACTGCAGATAAAAGTTCTATGAATTCAAACACCATCGGTTGTAGCTGTGACCCCATTACGTAATTCAAATCAAGATGATAAATCAAGTATATCACACATGTTTATTATCACCAACCGTGTGAGATGCAGCACAAAATATCTTGGAGCACCGTCGGCGTATAGTATGCCTATGGCTTACGCGAGAAGGTGCGTTGGTTACAGTCCACAGCCGGCTTGTCAAGCACACTAGCTCACTCCCCAAATATCATTTCACTATTCATTCGTTGCCGGTGAAAGATGGGGACATGGACCCACGTCGTGAGGGCAACTTCGGCGGCCCACTCCGGCGAGAGCATGGCCGCAGCCGCCAGGCGCGTGCTAACAAGCTTCGTGAGGCTGATCGCAGTCTGCATCCGGGCGGCCAAGGCAGCCCAAACGGCCGTTGTTGCTTCTCAGGTGGCAGCAGGAGCATCCGCCTCGGGGATAGAAACTAGCGAGAGTGGCACAATAGCTATCCGTTCCGCAGCGACGGCCTTAGCCCTGATGGAGGCCACCCACTACCATGTCAAGGTTGGCCACGCCTAGCTCGTGGAGATCACCGCAAAAATCAAACGAAGCTTCTCCGACAACGGTCATCAACCCACGGCTGAAGAGTTGGCAATCGCCGAGAGAGTTTGAGCAGCCATCCGTTCCTGCGCGGCATACCTTGCCACGACGGAGCCCGCTAGAGCCTAGATTGCGGCCGCCCACGCCCACCTCGTGGTGGCCTATTCCAAAGATATGGCGGACGCTGATGGCGAGATGCTCGCTGAGTATGGTGCAATTGATGCCATGGAGCCCCTTCCCCAGGAGACCGCCGGGCGCGAGCTGGACATGGTGGCGGCGGCGGAGATCGACGAGCACCAGTCGTAGTAGTACTCTTTGTTTTGTTTAATTAAGAGCACTGGTCTTTAATTTGTTAGAGTAATGTTTAGGTCAGCTAGCTTTGTTTAATTGCTGAACTTGCTCGATTAAGAAGTTAGTCTCCTTTGTGTACCCAAATTATGCAATGACGTGGATGACCACTATAACCAAGGAAATTTGAACAAAAATTTTTGACATTCAAACTCAACACACTTGGGTTAAGCTATCTGAATCGTTTGTGATGTTCACATATCGTACATAGTTCTGAATAAGGGACCGTGTCTGATGACACTTTGCGCGCCAGTTTTTTCACTAAAGCGATTCCAAATTTTCGGCTTCCGCGGAAATATCTACCTCCCCTCCCCCTCCCCCTTACCAAACCGCACTTCCCCTATTTCCGCCTTCCTTTCCAAGTCACCTTCACTCCTTGTTTGCAGCGCCGCCTCCTCGCCGGCGACCCTCCTCCACGCTGCTCAGCCTCGCCTATCCAGGCAGGTAATCTACACCCGACCCCCATCCTCCTTGTCCTTTCACATCCCACATGCCCTGACCACCGGTGCAACACCTTCCACCCAAATCACTGACCCCTCCACCAAATAAGCACCGCCCTAAGCCATGGTGTGTGCAGTATAGCCAAGATCCCATGGACCATTTGACAGCGGAGAAGCAAATCGCGGCCGTATGAGCGGATGAGGTCGCGATGGCTGCCATTCGTGTCGACCCCAGAACTTGGAGGAGCACCTCACCATCGAGGCCACCATCGACGCCTCGCACGCCAACGACGTGACGCGGTTGGCTGTTTGGTTCAATTTTGCAATGCGACGTTCAATTGTTGTGGGTGCATTCTTTTATTGTATACCATGTGAGAAATAAATCTAATTTGGTTGTACTAAATACATGAGAAACAAATACAATTGCTATATTTCCATGTTGTTAAGCATGCTTGGTTTGATTAACTGTCTGATCTTCTATTAGGAGTATGTTATATTGTGCAATGTGGTGCTCAGTTAACGTTTGGTTCATTTGTTGTGCTGTTTAGTTAACTATTTTGTTTGGTTCAATTCTACAATGCGATTTTCAATAGTTGTGGGTGCATTCTGTTATTGTATACCATATGAGGAATAAATTGAATTTGGTTGTAGTAAATACATGAAAAAAAACACAATTGCTATATTTCCAAGCTGTTAGGCATGCTTGTGTTTGGTTAACTGTCTTATCTTCTATTAGGAGTATGTTATATTGTGCAATGTGGTGCTTAGTTAATGTTTGGTTCATTTGTTGTGGTGTTTAGCTAACTGCTTGGTTCAATTCTACACTGCGATGTCCAATTGTCGTGGGTAGAATTTTGTATTGTTGTGCATGTGAGGAATAAATTGAATTTGGCTGCACTTAATACATGAGAAACATATACAAGTGGTATATTTTCTAGTTCTTAATCATGCTTGGTTTGGATAAATGGGTTTCCATGTGGCTTGAATTAATCTGATGAATCTGCAATGTGCTTATTTTTCATCAACATATTTTACTGATAGCATGTGAAATGTTACTTAACCTGATGACTAACTACCTTATATGTGTTGCATGGAAACAACGGGAAGCACTGAGGTTTACAATCGAGGTTAGCATGTGCATGGTCCTTTGTCTAATAGCACATTATTGGGTAAATACAGGAACCATTCTGATATTTAGGGATTTAACAATTTGGTCTTGCACATGTAGGTCCTGCTGTCGGAGGTTTTGACCCACTGTTCGACCCTTTTTGCATATGGGGAAATGAGTTGTCCATGAATATTAGTCAAGTCAAGAAACTTGGAAAGATTGTTAGGATAAAGAAATTAGTGACAAAAAACAACAAGATATTTGTCTGCACAATGAACAAGACATCAGTTCACTACAGGATGGTACTAACTATTATACCTTAACTTTTTTATTCCTTTGCCCCATTTCCAATATATAGAAGATATTTATGCACATCCTTATTTTCAGGCCTTTCCAAAGCAGTTCACTGATGATTACCTCTCAAACCACTTGTATGGTCAGGAGACGAGGAAGGTATTCATACAACACCCACGGTTCAATATTGAAGTGTTCCTGAAGAGGACGGAGGATGGACGGTCAATCATCCACAAGCACTGGCCTAAAGTTACAAAGACCTTCAACATCAATGAAGGCTCAGTATTCGCATTCTGCTTCAGCAGTTCTCCAGATGAGGTACATTTGTCTATCTACCGTCTATGATGCAAATTTCGAAAGGTTATAAATGTTGCGTGTGAAACTAGGTCCTGGTGTAGTAGTGTAATGGGGTGGCTAAGTGCTGAAGCTATATGATGTTGTACTATGATGTATTTCAATTATGAAAATGAAATATATTGTGTGCTTAATATGAAATGTCAATTAGATTAATAAATTGATTATGAATAATCGGATAATTAGCCTTATAATTGGTTTTTTTTATTGCAAACGGTTATTGAGAAAACACTGTGTGTGATGCATTCAATAACGCACACAGTTTCTAGGAATAAACCGTGTTAGATTAGTGAACAATCACACACGACATACTCATGAATACTGTTTGCATTAGGCCATGATACGTCTCCGTCATATCTATAATTTTTTATTGTTCCATGCCAATATTCTACAACTTTCATATACTTTTGGCAACTTTTTATACTATTTTTGAAACTAACATATTGATCCAGTGCCCAGTGTCAGTTCATGTTTGTTGCATGTTTTTTGTTTCGCAGAAAATCCATATCAAACGGAGTCCAAACGAGATAAAAACTGACGGATATTTTTTTGGAATATATGTGATTTTTGGGAAGAAGATTCAATGCGAGACGATGCCTGAGGGGGGCACGAGGCATGGGGGCGCGCCCCAGGGGGTCAGGCGCGCCCTAGGCCCTCGTGGCCACCCCGTAAGGCGGTTGATGCCCTTCTTTCGCTGCAAGAAAGCTAATATCCAGATAAAAATTGTTTCCAAAATTCAGCCCAATCGGAGTTACGGATATCCGAGAATTTAAGAAACGGTGAAAAGGCAGAATCAGGAAACGCAGAAACAGAGAGAGAGAGAGAGAGACATATCCAATCTCGGAGGGGCTCTTGCCCCTTCCATGCCATGGAGGCCATGGACCAGAGGGGAAACCCTTCTCCCATCTAGGGAGAAGGTCAAGGAAGAAGAAGAATAAGAAGAAGGGGGGCTCTCTCCCACTCTCTCCCGATGGTGCCGAAACGCCGCCGGGGCCATCATCATCACCGCAATCTACACCAACAACTTCACCGCCATCATCACCAACTCTTCCCCCCTCTATGCAGCGGTGTAACCCCTCTTTTACCCGCTGTAATCTCTACTTAAACATGGTGCTCAACGCTATATATTATTCCCAATGATGTTTGAGTAGATCTGTTTTGTCCTATGGGTTAATTGATGACCGTGTTGGTTTGAGTTGCATGTTTTATTATTGGTGCTATCGTATGGTGCTCTCCGTATTCCGCAAGCGTGAGGGATCCCTGCTGTAGGGTTTGCAATATGTTCATGATTTGCTTATGGTGGGTGGCGTGAGTGATAGAAACACAGACCCGAGTAAGTAGGTTGCTTGTGTATGGGAATAAAGAGGACTTGATGCCTTATAATGCTATGGTTGGGTTTTACCTTAATGATCTTTAGTAGTTGCGGATGCTTGCTAGAGTTCCAACCATAAGTGCATATGATCCAAGAAGATAAAGTATGTTAGCTTATGCCTCTCCCTCAAATAAAATTGCAATAATGATTACCGATCTAGTTATCGATTGCCTAGGGACAAATAACTTTCTTGTGTGACAACAAGCTCTCTACTAAAACTAACTTAGTTTTGTCTTCATCTAAACAGCCCCTACTGTAGGATCAAAAATATGTCTAGAGGGGGGGTGATTAGACTACTTGACCAATAAAACTTATCCTTTTCCCAATTTTAGTTCTTGGCAGATTTTAGCAACTTTGGACAAGTCAAGCAATCTTAACACAATTCAAGCAAGCATGCAAAGAGTATATGAGCAGCGGAAAGTAAAGCATGCAACTTGCAAGAATGTAAAGGGAAGGGTTTGGAGGATTCAAACGCAATAGGATACACGGATGTTTTTGTCATGCTTCCGATAGGTGGTGCTATCGTACATCCACGTTGATGGAGACTTCAACCCATGAAGGGTAACGGCTGCGCGAGTCCACGGAGGGCTCCACCCACGAAGGGTCCACAAATAAGTAACCTTGTCTATCCCACCATGCCCATCGCCCATGAAGGACTTGCCTCAGTAGCGGTAGATCTTCACGAAGTAGGCGATCTCCTTGCCCTTACAAACTCCTTGGTTCAACTCCACAATCTTGTCGAAGGCTCCCAAGTGACACCTAGCCAATCTAGGAGACACCACTCTCCAAGAAGTAACAAATGGTGTGTTGATGATGAACTCCTTGCTCTTGTGCTTCAAATGATAGTCTCCCCAACACTCAACTCTCTCTCACAGGATATGGATTTGGTGGAAAGAAGATTTGAGTGGAAAGCAACTTGGGGCAGGCTAGAGATCAAGATTCATATGGTAAGAATGGAATATCTTGGCCTCAACACACGTGTAGGTGGTTCACTCTCAGAAAAAGCAAGTTGGAAGTGTAGGTTCATTCTGATGGCTCTCTTTACGAATGAAGAGGAGGTGGATGGGTATATATAGCCTCCACACAAAATCTAACCGTTACACACAACTTGCCAATCTCGGTGGGACCGAATTGATAAACTCAGTTGGATCGATTTAGCAAATCTAGTGACCGTTAGGATTTTTGGTGGGACTGACGTGCAACTCGGTAAGACCGATATGGTTAGGGTTAGGCCATAATGTAATCTCGGTGAGACCGATTACACAAACTCGGTGAGACCGATTTTGGTAATAAGCTAACCAGAGAGTTGGTCAGGTAAACTCGGTGGGACCGATTCGCTCATTTTGGTGAGACCGAAATGTTACGAAAGGGAAACAAAGAGTTTACATTGCAATCTCGGTGGGACCGATCGCTCATCTCGGTGGGACCGAAATATTACGAAGGGAAATAGAGAGATTACAATCCCATCTCAGTGAGACCGAGATCCCTATCGGTGAGACCAATTTGCCTAGGGTTTGTGGCAGTGTCTATGACACATGAACTCGGTGGCGCCGGATAGAAAGAATCGGTGGGGCCGAGTTTGACTTTTGGTTTATGTCATATGTGGATGTGAAAAAGTAGTTGAGGGCTTTGGAGCATATCACTAAGCATTTTGACCAAGAGCCTCATTAAGCAACACCTCATCCCTCCTTGATAGTATTGGCTTTTCCTATAGACTCAATGTGATCATGGAACACTAAAATAGAAAATGTAGAGTCCTGAGCTTTGAGCTTGAGCCAATCCTTTTTTTCCTTAGCATTTTGATAGGTCCACTTTTCTCATCCATGCCATGCCAATCATTGAGCTTTCCTGAGATATTAATCTTGAAATAGCATTAGCTCAATGAGCTATATGTTGTTAGGAATTACCAAAACCACCTAGGGATAGTTGCTGTTTCAATCTCCCCATTTTTGGTAATTGATGACAACATATAGAGCAAAGCTTCGACAAATAATAATAAGAGTTAAAAACATTGTCGCTTTAAGAAGTATGTGAAAAGCAAGAGCTCCCCCTAAATTTGTATATAGTTTACGATTTGCTTTGGACTGCAAATGCACAATGAGTTAGGATCATGGGTTACTCTTCCATGTCACATACATCTTGGTGGAGCGCTCAAAAAGATAATAATTAAATACATGCACTCATCACCAAGCAAAGTGAATGAACATATGGGGATATAAAAGGATAATGTCATCCAATGTCACATCCCTAGTTCTGGTATGACCTAGACCAGCTAGTCATTTGTGCATCATGTTTAAATTCCATTTAAATTTGAAATGGGGATTTGGAAACCCTCAGAAATCATTTCTGAAAATGCCCCAAGTAAAAATTTCTCCGAAAGGGTCCATGAAAATGCTCATGTTGCTCTCTGAAAATATTGGATAGAGATAAAAATCAAACCAATATTTTTAGGAACTCATAAATATTTATTTTGGACATTTGGAATTAATCCAGTAATTATTTGCGTTGGATAAATATTTATATATATATAAAATATTGTCCAATAATTCTGAATTTTGGTGAGGGGCTTTGGAATAATCCCTTAGGCCCCTGCAAAAATTGTCAGAAGAAAATAAATGATTTAGTATTTTACTAAGTCAAAACAAATGTCAGAAAATAGAAAAGAAAAACAAAATGGAGAAAAGCTCACCTGATCTTACCTGGCAGCCCACTTACCTGGCCCAGCACGGCCCAGCCCACCAGAGCCAGGCGCCAGTCGTCTCCTTCCTTGCCAGGAGGATGGCGGCATGGCGCACGCACAGGAGGCGAAGCCACCTCCTGCTTCCACCTCCTGCTGCCTCCCCCGTCCTCACTCGAGCGCCACGGAGACGCCCGCAACCCCCTGGTCACTCTCCCCCTCTCTCCCGTGCCTATCCCTCGTCTGTCCCCCTTCCCCGAGCACCACCAAGCGAAGCTCGTCGCCGCCGCTCACCGTCGCCGTAGCTACTGGCCACGCCGAGCCCCGTTGCCGTGTCCCACTGGTCCGCCGTCGACCACCGCCTCACCAAGACGAAGGTCACGTCGCCGGACGCACTGCAACGCCCTCACCGCTGTCATCTTCAACCTCAGGATGCCGAGATCACCACCGCCGTGCCTTCTGCTCCGAGCCTTCCCCGAGCCCACGTCGACGCCTCTGCAACCACCGTGAGCTCCCGCATCGGAACCCCCTCTCCTCGAGCTCGTTTGCGCCGTGCAGCCACCGTTTCACCGGAGCTGAAAGCTCACCGCCATCGACCATCTCGCCGTCGTGGCCACAGCTATCGCCGCTCGCTTTTGAGCGTGTCCTCGTGCTCTCTGTGCTCCCAGGAGTTCGCCCAGATGCCTAGCTCGCTCGCTAGCCAAGCGTAGTTCCTCGCCGTGCTAACCCGTACTCCGGTCGCCGCCGTCGTCATTGCAGCCGACGCTGTGGACCACCCCTGCCGCTGCTGCCTGCTCCTTTGGACACGGACGAGCATCAGCTCCATGCCGGGCCCCTCCGCCATCCATTTGGTCGACGAAGGGCGAAACTCGACGCGCTCCCCCGCCACTGACCTCGCCGGCGATGAGCCGCCGGCCTAATCCTAGTTTAGTTAGCACTAATGACCCTTCTAAACACCCCTAGAACCACTGCCATGTAGGCCCCTATGCCTGTTTAGGTTAGTTTAATTACCTGTTTAGATTAGTGCTAATCTTGCGGACCCCACGTGTCAACTTTGACTTTGACCAAGTCAGCGCTGACCGGTCCCACATGTCATCCACACAAACCAGCCCCAAGACACTGACGTGTGGGTCCCAACTGTCAGGTTTGACTCTGATTAGGCATTGTTGACCTACTGAGGTCAGCATGACCTAATGCTGACGCAATAAGTCTTTTTCTGGATTAAACTTAATTCAGAAAATTCCAGAAATTAGCCAAAACTTCAAAAATTCATAGAAATTCAACCGTAGCTCAGATTGAAATAATTTATATATGAAAAATGATTAGAAAAATTCAATCTATCCATCTGTACCATTTTCATGCATGACAACCAACCTTTACATGTTGTATATATGAAAACATATAAATGGCATATTTAAGAGCTTAATTTGGACTTGCATTTGAACCCTTGGTTCAAATGGACTTCAACCAAATGAATGCTAGTTGCATTAACTCAAACAACATCACATACTCATGCCATGTTCATGCATCATAATGTTGCATATGCTTGTGTTTGATTTCGACACCGTTCCTTCTTGATAGGTCCTGCTCCAGAGAGTGTTCGAGAGTACCTGTCTGAGGAGCAGTGCCCCCCTGTTGATCTACCAGGCAAGCAACCCCCCTTGTTCATTCTGATACAATCCTACTCTCTCACTCTTGCTCTCATTTATTGCATTAGGACAACAATGATTCAACTGCTACTTTATGTTGCGGTAGTTGAACCCATTCCTCTGCATGACCTGTCATTGCCACAGTAAATAGTTAAAACCCACTAGCATGGGTAGGAGTTGTTTGAGCCATGTTGTGTTCCTACCATGCTTTGCCTGCTATGGCTTAGAGTTTGTCAGGTCTGATTCATCGGGAATGAATTGGAGTGATACGATATGATCCGGTGCTGAGAGTTAAGCGTGTGAACACGATTTGGTAAAGGTAGCGGTGAGAGGCCATGTAGGAGTACATGGTGGGTTGTCTCATTGGGACCGTCCTTAAGAACTGAGTTCTGTGTAAGTTGTCCAATGACTAGCTACTACCACACATTGGGCTCCGGGCGCTCCAAGCTCTCTCGACTTATTAACCGCCTTGATCTCTGTCCAGGAGTTGCAAATAGTCTCTGGTGTTTGTAGGTAGTGCTATTTTTCTACCGAGTGGCACCCGGCAGGGTGGACTTGGGACAGACTAGGCACACGTGGCCCGGTGTACCGAGTGGCACCCGGATGGTGGGCTCGGCAACCCTGTACACATCGTTTGGGGCCGTGAGTGAAACCCCGGCCGGATCTCCTTGCGGATGGAACCCGAATAGGCGATGAACCTGGACTAGAGTCTTGTGTGGTTAGTCAGGTCGTGGCCGACACCCTCGCCAGGCTTCCGCTTGAAGGTTGTCGAGATACATGACGTGTATATGGTGATAAGTGGTGAGAGCGTGTGTGAAGAAGTACACCCCTGCAGGGTTATCATGATCTATTCGAATAGCCGTGTCCTCGGTTATGGACTTCTTGGATGCTTACGTGGTACATAGACAACTTAAAGTGGATACTCTAAAATGCTCAAGACAAGTGTGAGTGCTATGGATGGCCTTCTCGTAAGGAGACAAGGATGAATCCATAGTAGTGTATTGATGTGGTGATTAGTGGACTCGTGTGCGCTGCCTCACCTCAAAGAAGTTTCTCGTTGTCGTAGAACAGGATAGCCACTGAGTCAAAGCTGGCTTGCTGCAACTAAACCCCACATTACCTTCTTGATACAAATGCATGTATGATAGGATCTGATGTAAGTCTTGCTGAGTACCTTTGTACTCACGTTTGCTTTATTTATGTTTTGCAGGTGAGACATCTGTCTCACTAGTAGTACCGCTTGGACTTCGACGAGTAGCTTGTTACCTCAGCTACGATCTTGTACCCTTGGGAGGGTCTTGTAGATAGTCAGGCTTCTCAGCCTTTTTCTTTTGTAGTTGTCTGTACTCAGACATGTAATGCTTCCGTTGCTTGTATGCTCTGAATGATGGGTCATGTGACCCCTGTTTGTATTTAATGCTATGTGGCTCTTCTGGGCCTTTATCTATATGAGTTTGCATTATGTTGTGATGCCATGTTGTACATCACATACTTGCATGTTATGCGTACGTGTGACGTGTATTGCTATGTGTGGGATCCGACAATCTAGTTGTTTATCCTTGGCAGCCTCTCTTATGGGGAAATGTAGTCTAGTGCTTCCTTGAGCCATAGTAGTCCGCTACAGCCCGGTTCACCGGAGTCCTGCTAGCCCAGCACTACTGCTCAGGACACTTGACTGGCCGGCATGTGTTTCACTTTGTTCCTGTGTCTGTCCCTTCGGGGAAATGTCACGCGGTGACATCCGGAGTCCTGCCTAGCCTGCTACAGCCCGGGTTCCCCGGAGTCCTGTTAGCCCAGTGCTACAGCCCGGATTCACACGCTGCTGACCGACATGCTCGATGTGAATCATGTATGCCTGTCCCCATAGGTTAGTGCCGCTTTGGGTTCATGACTAGCCATGTCGGCCCGGGTTCTCTGTCATATGGATGCTAGCGACACAATCATATACGTGAGCCAAAAGGCGCAAATAGTCCCGAGCCAGGGTAAGGCGACACCCGTGGGAATACCGTGCGTGAGGCCGCAAAGTGATATGAGGTGTTACCGGCTAGATCGATGTGACTTGGAATCGGGGTCCCAACATCTTTGGTATCAGAGCCTGACTGCCTGTAGGATTACCAAGCCAACCTGGTCGAAGTTGAGTCTAGAAATTCTTTAGCTATATAGGGGAATTTATTGTGGAAGGGAACGTAAGGCTCTTTTTACTCCTTATGCCTCATGCCTTCTGACCTGAGTCATCCTATCTTTCCTACGGGGTTAAGGAACTAGGCTTTCTCTTCCGTCTATCAGGATCACGTGTTACTACTCCGTAGTCCCATAGGATTGGTTGATCAGAGTCATATCCCAGTTTGAGTACCTCCAGTGTAGCCTGTTTAGTAATATCTCAGAACCTTGAGTGATGATGTTGAGTATGGTGCTACCCCGTCTTTTGCAGAATGTCTCATTTTGAGCATTTTACTGCCGTTATGCTGCCGGATTTGTCCTTGGAGTTCAAGAGATATTATTTTCCTCGTACTATATTCTACATCCTTATGATGATGCTGAATCCATCCTTGTTTCCTTGGTTGGTTCTTCAGGATGTCGTCAGTTAACCGAAGTTCTGTTGCTCGTAGTCGGAACCACGGAGATGGTAGGGATGAGGATCCTCCCGACCAGCCTTCGTTGGCAGAGTTCATGTTAGAGATGGAGAAGAACAAGCGAGAGTCTAACCGCTTGTTAGCACGTATTGAGGAGAACACCTCCCATCAGCACAAAGAGTCAGCGTCCATCTATAATTTCATTGGTCTGAAACCACCTACCTTCCATCATTCCATTGAACCACTCGATGCAGATGATTGGCTACGTAGTATCACACACAAGCTGCGTTCTGCGAACGTAGCTGAAAGTGACAAGGTCACCTACGCTGCTTATCGTCTGGAAGGTCCTGCTAGTATTTGGTGGCAGAACTATGAGGCTATGCTTCTAGCTGGCCAGATAACCACCTGGAGAGATTTCACCGAGGCTTTTCGCGAGCATCACATTCCTCAGGCTCTCATTGAGCATAGGAGAGAAGAGTTCTATAGTTTCAGCCAGAGTAAGATGGCTGTTGATGCTTATAGTAGAGAGTTTGAGAACCTTGCCTGCTATGCTACAGAAGAGGTGTCCACAGACGCCAAGAACCAGGCTAGGTTCCGGAAGGCCCTCAACCCCAAGTTGCGTCGTGATCTCCACCTGCATCACTGCGATACATTCTAGGCTCTTGTGAACAAGGCCATTAATGCAGAGACAGCTCAACTCACTTACGAGGAGTCTCGTAAGCACACCCGTGATTTGGGTTCCTCCTCCGGTTCTATTTCGCAGAAGCGTCGGATTTGGGTTTCGAACTCTGCTCTTCCACCCGGTTATTCACCGAGGCCCTCTTATGTGGCGCCTCACCCAGTTCAGTTACATGCTCCACCCAGGCCTACTGGTAGACCGCTTGTCAATGCGGGTCCACGTCCTACCTCAAGGACTTGCTTCACATGTGGAGAGCTAGGACACTATGCACGTGCCCGCTCTCAAACCAATTATGCTCCACCCCAGCCTGAGAAGTCCGTTGGCCATGGTAAGCCATCACGCAAGATGATCAGTGTCAAGTCAGCTCCCACTGAACGTGGATGTGTGCATCACATCTCAGCTAAAGACGCTCATGATGATCCGGATGTCGTTCTTGGTACACTCCTTGTCAACTATCATCCAGCTTTTGTTCTGTTTGATACTGGAGCATCTCACTCCTTCATATCCGAAGGCTATGCTCGTTTGCACGACATGTCATTTTGTGATATGCCAACTCCACTTGAAATCCAAACTCCAGGGTCTAGATGGCAAACTACCAGAATAAGCCATGGTAATGAAATCCTTGTTGACAGACTTGTATTCCTTGCATCACTTATAGCCCTCAAGTCTACAGATATTAACATCATCTTGGGTATGGACTGGATGAAAGTTCATCATGCCAAGATTGATTGTTACACAAGGTCTATTCAGCTTACACACCCATCTGGCAAGATAGTCACCGTCTCCACTAGAGTTGCAAAGCGTCAGCTCTATTGCCTTAATGCCAACCCTCTTCCAGACTTGAAGATATTCCGGTAGTCCATGACTTTCCGGATGTCTTTCTAGAGGAACTGCCAGGTATTCCACCTGACAGAGATGTAGAGTTTGTCATAGATCTTATCCCAGGAACCGCTCCAATCTCTAGGAGAGCTTACAAGATGGCACCCTTAGAACTAGCTGAGCTTAAGAAACAACTCGATGAATCCTTGCAAAAGGGTTTCATCCGTCCTAGTTCCTCTCCCTGGGCTTGCCCCGTCCTCTTCGTCAAGAAGAAGGATGGTACGGACCGGATGGTTGTAGATTATCGTCCCGTTAATTTGGTCACGATAAAGAACAAGTATCCGCTCCCAGGATCAACGACCTGTATGATCAGCTCGCTGGATCCTCAGTCTTTTCAAAGATGGATTTGAGGTTAGGCTATCACCAAATCAAGATCAGAAATGGGGACATTCCTAAGACGGCTTTTGTCACTCGTTATGGTCAGTACGAGTACACCCTCATGTCTTTTGGTCTAACCAACGCTCCAGCTACATTCTCCCGCTTGATGAATTCGATCTTCATGGAGTACTTAGATAAGTTCGTCGTGGTTTACCTCGATGATATTCTTATTTACTCGAAGAACGAGGAAGAAAACGCCGAACATCTTAGACTTGTGTTATAAAAACTCAGAGAGCACCGCCTTTATGCCAAGTTCTCCAAGTGCGAATTTTGGTTGCCAGAAGTGACCTACCTAGGCCACGTGATCTCTGGGGCATTGCCGTCAATCCCGAGAGAGTTCAGGCCGTTCTTGATTGGACTCCGCCTGAAACGGTTAAGCAAGTTAGGAGTTTCCTTGGCCTAGCCAGTTATTGTCGCCGCTTCATTGAGAACTTCTCCAAAGTGGCCAAACCTCTCACGGAACTTCCAAGAAAGATAAAAAGTTTGAGTGGTCCCCACAGTGTGAGCATAGTTTTCAGGAACTGAAAAGACGCCTGACTTCTGCTCCCATACTTGTGCCACCGGATTTCACTAAGGACTTTGTTATCTATTGTGACGCCTCACGACAGGGACTAGGTTGCATTCTTATGCAAGATCGCCATGTGATTTCCTATGCATCTCGAGAGTTGCATCCACATGAGGAGAATTATCCTACACATGATCTAGAGCTTGCAGCCGTAGTCTATGCACTTAAGACCTGGCGACATTACCTTCTTGGTAAACGTTGCGAGATTTACACCGACCAACAGAGTCTCAAGTATATCTTCACCCAACCAGATTTGAACCTTAGGCAAAGACATTGGTTGGAGTAGATCTCATATTACAACTTAGGGATTACCTACACCCCAGGCAAGGGGAATGTCACGTCTGATGCGCTAAGTCGTAAGTCCTATTGCAACAATCTCATGTTGCAACAGGGCCAACCACTTCTCCATGAGGAATTTTGTAAGCTAAACCTTCACATCACTCCTCACGGATTCCTTTCTACCTTGGTGGCGAAACCTACTCTTGTGGATCAGATCATGTCTGCTTAGAAGCAGGATACGGGAATTTCCCGGTTCAAGAGAAACATTAACAAGGGAGTTGGTGGTAGTTTCTCTATAGATGATCGTGGTGTTGTTTTCTTTGAGAGTCGCTTGGTGGTTCCCAAGAATCAACATCTTCGACAATTAATCCTTAAGGAGGCACATGAATCTCCTCTCACGATTCATCCCGGTAGTACTAAGATGTACCAGGAGCTACGCCAGAGGTTCTGGAGGACTAGGATGAAGAGAGAAATTGCTCAGTTTATTGCTGACTGCGATGTTTGTCGTCGCGTTAAGGTAGAACATCAAAGGCCTGCTGGCACCCTTCAACCTTTAGCTATTCCTGAGTGGAAATGGGATAAAGTTAGTATGGACTTCATCACCGGCTTTCCTAGAACCAAGAGAGGGAATAATGCTATCTTCGTAGTCATTGATCATCTTTCCAAAGTGGCTCACTTCCTACCTGTTCGAGAGAGTATCACTGCTAGTCAGCTCGCTGACTTATATATTTCTTGAATAGTGTCACTTCATGGTGTTCCACTAGAGATCAATTCAGACCGTGGTAGTATTTTCACTTCTCATTTCTGGGAGAGTTTCCAAACTGCCATGGGCACCCATCTTTCCTTCAGTACCGCTTTCCACCCTCAATCAAGTGGTCAGGTGGAAAGGGTCAACCAAATTCTCGAAGACATGCTTAGAGCTTGTGTTATCTCATTCGGTATGGATTGGGAGAAGTGTCTTCCCTTTGCTAAGTTTGCTTATAACAATAGCTACCAATCCAGCCTCAAGAAAGCTCCTTTTGAGGTTATGTATGGACGAAGATGTCGAACACCTTTGAACTGGTCAGAAACCGGTGCAAGACAGTTCTTTGGACCGGATATGATCCAGGAGGCAAAAGAGAAAGTTCGCATCATTCATGAGAATTTGAAAATAGCCCAATCTCGTCAAAAGAGCCAGTATGACCGTCGTCATAAGGAAGTGGCTTATGAAGTTGGCGACAAGGCTTACCTTTGGGTTACCCCTTTGAAGGGTACCCAACGTTTCGGTATCAAGGGCAAGTTGGCTCCTCGTTACATTGGTCCCTTTCACATTCTCGCTAAACGAGGAGAGGTTGCCTACCAGTTGGAACTACCCCCACATCTTTCCTGAGTACATGATGTCTTCCACGTCTCTCAACTAAGGCGTTGCTTCTCGGATCCCCTCCGCGGAGTGGACCACGAAACGCTTGATCTCCAAGATAACCTCACTTATCGAGAGTACCACGTCCGCATTCTGGATCAAGCCGAGCGTGTCACTCGACGTCAGAACATCAAGTTTCTCAAGGTTCAGTGGTCTCATCATTCCGAGAGAGAAGCTACCTCGGAGCGTGAAGATCGTCTTCGACTTGAGTACCCCGCTTTCTTTCCGCCAACTCCTGAATCTCAGGACGAGATTCTTCCGAGTGGGGGCGAGTTGTCACATCCCTAGTTCTGGTATGACCTATACCAGCTAGTCATTCGTGCACCATGTTTAAATTCCATTTAAATTTGAAATGGGGATTTAGGAAACCCTCAGAAATCATTTCTGAAAATGCCCCAAGTAAAAATTGCTCCAAAAGGGTCCAAGAAAATGCTCATGTTGCTCTCTGAAAATATTGGACAGAGATAAAAATCAAACCAATATTTTTAGGAACTCATAAATATGTATTTTGGACATTTGGAATTAATCCAGTAATTATTTGTGTTGGATAAATATTTATATATATAATATTGTCCAATAATTCTGAATTTTGGTGAGGGGCTTTGGAATAATCCCTTAGGCCCCTGCAAAAATTGTCAGAAGAAAATAAATGATTTAGTATTTTACTAAGTGAAAACAAATGTCAAAAAATAGAAAAGAAAAACAAAATGGAGAAAAACTCACCTGACATTACCTGGCAGCCCACTTACTTGGCCCAGCATGGCCCAGCCCACCAGAGCCAGGCGCCAGTCGTCTCCTTCCTTGCCAGGAGGACGACGGCGTGGCGCACGCACAGGAGGCGAAGCCACCTCCTCCTTCCACCTCCTGCTGCCTCCCCCGTCCTCACTCAAGCGGCACGGAGACGCCCGCAACCCCCTGGTCACTCTCCCCCTCTCTCCCGTGCCTATCCCTCATCTGTCCCCCTTCCCCGAGCAACACCAAGCGAAGCTCGTTGCCGCCGCTCACCGTCGCCGTAGCTACTGGCCACGCCGAGCCCCGTTGCCGTGTCCCACTGGTCCGCCGTCGACCACCGCCTCACCAAGACGAAGGTCACGTCGCCGGACGCACTACAACGCCCTAACCGCTGTCGCCTTCAACTTCGGGATGCCGAGATCACCACCGCCATGCCTTATGCTCCGAGCCTTCCCCGAGCCCACGTCGACGCCTCTGCAACCACCGTGAGCTCCCGCATCGGAACCCCCTCTCCTCGAGCTCGTTTGCACCGTGCAGCCACTGTTTCACCGGAGCCGAAAGCTCACTGCCACCGACCATCTCGCCGTCGTGGCCACAGCTATCGCCGCTCGCTTTTGAGCGTGTCCTCGTGCTCTCTGTGCTCCCAGGAGTCCGCCCAGATGCCTAGCTCGCTCGCTAGCCAAGCGTAGTGCCTCGCCGTGCTAACCCGTACTCCGGCCGCCGTCGTCGTCGTTGCAGCTGACGCCGTGGACCACCCCAGCCACTGCTGCCTGCTCCTTTGGACACGGAAGAGCACCAGCTCCACGCCAGGCCCCTCCGCCGTCCATTTGGTCGACGGTGGGAGAAACCCGACGCGCTCCGCCGCCACTGACCTCGCCGGCGACGAGCCGCCGGCCTAATCCTGGTTTAGTTAGCACTAATGACCCTGCTAAACACCCCTAGAACCACTGCCATGTGGGCCCCTGTGCCTGTTTAGGTTAGTTTAATTCCCTGTTTAGATTAGTGCTAATCTTGCGGACCCCACGTGTTAACTTTGACTTTGACCAAGTCAGCGCTGACCGGTCCCACATGTCATCCACACAAACCAGCCCCAAGACACTGACGTGTGGGTCCCAACTGTCAGGTTTGACTCTGATTAGGTGTTGTTGACCTGCTGAGGTCAGCATGACCTAATGCTGACGCAATAAGTCTTTTTCTAGATTAAAGTTAATTCAGAAAATTCCAGAAAATTAGCCAGAAATTCAAAAATTCATAGGAATTCAGCCGTAGCTCAGATTGAAATAATTTATATATGAAAAATGATCAGAAAAATTCAATCTATCCATCTTTACCATTTTCATGCATGACAAACCAACCTATACATGATGTATATATGAAAACATATGAATGGCATTTATAAGAGCTTATTTTGGAGTTGCATTGGTTCAAATGGACCTTAACCAAATGAATGCTAGTTGCATTAGCTCAAACAACATCACATACTCATGCCATGTTCACGCATCATATTGTTACATATGCTTGAGTTTGATTTCCGCCACCGTTCCTTCTTGATAGGTCCTTCTCCGGAGAGTGTTCGAGAGTAACTGTCTGAGGAGCAGTGCCCGCCTGTTGATCTACCAGGCAAGCAACCCCCCTTGTTCATTCCGATACAATCCTACTCTCTCGCTCCTGCTCTCATTTATTGCATTAGGACAACAATGATTCAACTTCTACTTTATGCTACGGTAGTGGATCCGACAATCTAGTTGTTTATCCTTGGCAGCCTCTCTTATGGGGAAATGTAGTCTAGTGCTTCCTTGAGCCATAGTAGTCCGCTACAGCCCGGTTCACCGGAGTCCTGCTAGCCCAGCACTACTGCTTAGGACACTTGACTGGCGGGCATGTGTTTCACTTTGTTCCGGAGTCCTGCCTAGCCTGCTACGCCCGGGTTCCCCGGAGTCCTGTTAGCCCAGTGCTACAGCCCGGATTCACACGCTGCTGACCGACATGCTCGATGTGAATCATGTATGCCTGTCCCCATAGGTTAGTGCCGCTTTGGGTTCACGACTAGCCATGTTGGCCCGGGTTCTCTGTCATATGGATGCTAGCGACACAATCATATACGTGAGCCAAAAGGCACAAACGGTCTCGAGCCAGGGTAAGGCAACACCCTTGGGGATACCGTGCGTGAGGCCGCAGAGTGATATGAGGTGTTACCGGCTAGATCGATGTGACTTGGAATCGGGGTCCCGACATCCAACAAGCATTAAGGTAGCATATGATCAAACACATGATCATCCAAGTATCACACAAAAGCATAAAGTATCTCAAACAAGCAAATAACAAAGTTCAACCACCAAACAATAAGAGAGAGCAAAGAGCAACACTCTCTCTCGAAGCCTATGATCTATACATTTTCTCCCCCTTTGGCAACAAGTTACCAAAAATTTCATAAAAAATGCATAGTGCTTGATTGACTCTCAGGCTTGGTCTTCAGGTGGTGGTGTAGATAAAACTCCAAGGACGAAGGCATCAGTTGATGTAGATGGAGCTGGTGGAGTGGGTGCTGGAGCTGGTGGCACTGAAGCTGTAGCTGGTGCAGATGAAGTTTCTTTGGTGTCTGTAACTGGCATTGCAGCAGATCTTTGTCCTCTAGGCACTCTAGCAAAAGCATCAGTGGTAGACTTGCCCTTCTTCTCCTGCACTTCATCCCGAAGTTGCTCAACAACTGACTGTATCTCTATGAGCTTCACATCTAAATCATAGAACTTCTGCTCCATGATCCTCTCCAAGCTCTCCTGGTTTTGAGTCAGGGTGGCCAATCCCTTCTCAATCCTCAGAGTGGAGGCAATCAAGTAGCCAAGCTGATCTTGCTTGCTCTTCATAAGATACTGAGATGCCTCATCAATGGTTGGCATCTTTGCAGCCTTTTTAGTCCTTGCCTTCTCCCTCTTTGCTTGAGCTTGCCCAAGGATAAAATGAAAAAGAAAAGGTGAAGATCACCATGACTTTTGCATAAGGTAGAAGATAATAATAAAGGATAGGCCCTTCACAGAGGGAAGCAGAGGTTGCCATGCGCTTTTATAGTTGGATGCACAAAATCTCAATGCGAAAGAACATCACTTTATATTGCCCCTTGTGATATGAACCTTTATTATGCAGTCTGTCGCTTTTATTACTTCCACATCACAAGATCGAATAAAGCTTATTTCTCCCACACCAATCAATCATACATATTTAGAGCAATTTTTATTGCTTTGCATCGACGACAACTTACTTGAAGGATCTTACTCAATCCATAGGTAGATATGGTGGACTCTCATGGCAAAACTGGTTTAAGGGTATTTGGAAGCACAAGTAGTATTTCTACTTGGTGCTGAGAATTTGGCTAGCATGAGGGGGAAAGGCAAGCTCAACAAGTTAGAGGATCCATGACAACATACTTTATCTCAGATATAAGAAAGACATAACTCATTATGTTGTCTTCCTTGTCCAACATCAACTCTTTAGCATGTCATATTTTAATGAGTGCTCCAAATCATAAAAGATGTCAATGATAATATATCTATATGTGAAAACTTCTCTTTCCTTATTACTTCCAATTAATTGCAACAATGACCAAAGCTATGTCTGCCAACTCCCAACAACTTTTAATCATCATACTCTTTCTATGTGAAGTCATTACTCTCAATAAGATCAATATGAACTTTTTGTTTCTTTTTATTCTTTTCTTCTTTCTTTTATTCACCCAAGATCATGGCAAAATAATCAAGCCCTTGACTCAACACTAATCTTTATTATATATAGCTCACGGACTCGATTGCATAGAGAGATCATAAAGCAAAACTCAAAACTAGATTATGCCATAAACGTCATTCCACTAGATCAAGATACTACTAATAAGATCGAACTAAGAAGAACGATAAAGATAGGAGTTGTGATTGTGATACGATACCGGGGCACCTCCCCCAAGCTTGGCAGTTGCCAAGGGGAGTGCCCATACCCATGTGATTATATCTCCTTTGTCGGTGAAGAAGGTGGAGGTGACGGATAATCGGACATCGAGTGTAAGAGGTCCTCCAGCTTGCGAATAATGCCCTTGAGTGTGAAAATATGCTCCTTCAACAAAATATTTTCTTGTGTGAGATACTTGTTTTTATACGAGCTAACTCAATCATCTTGAAAGCTTCGATCTCAGTTGGGGTAAGAAGGTTATGATCAAGTTGAAGGATGTCTTTTGTTGCCGGTGCTTGATCCTCCATGGCCTTCTTGATCCTTTCATCCTTGTTGACCCTCGTGGGTTCTTCCCTCTTCAGAGCTATCTTCATTAGCCAAGCATCATTGTCACCATTGTTGGAGGAGGGAGACGACATGATGCCTAGCCTGGAAAACCCTGACAGAAAACAGCTTGAAACAAGAACAGAGGAGATTTGCGTGATACGGGAGTCAAAACCTTCGGGAGGTTATATAATGAAATTTTACCAACCAAAATACGTAATGTGCAAGAAAACGGAGTCCGGAAGGAGCACGAGGTGCTCACGAGGTAGGGGGGCGCGCCCAGAGGGGTAGGGCGCGCCCACCACCCTCGTGGGGCCCTCGTGTCCTTCCCGGACTGCTACTTATTTTTATATTTTTCTAAACATTCCAAAATGGAGAGATATTGCCTTAAAAATTGTTTTGGCGTCGGTTTACTTACCGTACCACATACCTATTCCTTTTCGGAGTATGAAACGTTCCGGAAAGTGGCCCTTATGTATTCCTCCGGGGTTACGGTTTCAATAATATTGGTTTCAACATTTATGGGATTACCTGAGATATAATGTTTAATTCTTTGACCGTTTACCAGCTTCGGATTTGTGCCCTTGAAGTTGTTGATTTTTATGGCACCGGAACGATAGACCTCTTCGATAACATAGGGGCCTTCCCATTTAGAGAGAAGTTTTCCTGCAAAAAATCTTAAACGAGAGTTGTATAGCAATACATAATCACCTACATTAAACTCACGCTTTTGTATCCTTTTGTCATGCCATCTTTTAACTTTTTCTTTAAACAACTTGGCATTTTCATAAGCTTGGGTTCTCCATTCATCAAGTGAGCTAATATCAAATAACCTCTTCTCACCGGCAAGTTTAAAATCATAGTTAAGCTCTTTAATAGCCCAATACGCCTTATGTTCTAGTTCGATAGGTAAGTGACATGCTTTTCCATAGACCATTTTATACGGAGACATACCCATAGGATTTTTATATGCAGTTCTATAAGCCCATAATGCATCATCAAGTTTCTTGGACCAATTCTTCCTAGACCTATTAACAGTCTTTTGCAAAATTAATTTGAGCTCTCAATTGCTCAACTCTACTTGACCACTGGACTAAGGGTGATAAGGAGATGCAATTCTATGATTAACATCATATTTAGCAAGCATTTTATGGAAAGCACCATGAATAAAGTGTGAACCACCATCAGTCATTAAATATCTAGGGACTCCAAACCTCGGAAAAATAACTTCTTTAAGCATTTTAATATAAGTGTTATGATCAGCACTACTAGTTGGAATAGCTTCTACCCACTTAGTAACGTAATCAACAGCCACTAGAATATGTGTGTATCCATTAGAGGCAGGAAAATGTCCCATATAATCAAAGCCCCAAACATCAAACGGTTCAATAATAAGAGAATAATTCATAGGCATTTCTTGACGTCTACTAATATTACCAATTCTTTGACATTCATCACAAGACACGACAAACTTATGGGCACCCTTGAAGAGAGTAGGCAAATAAAAACCAGATTGCAATACCTTATGTGCAGTTCTATCTCCAACGTGGTGTCCTCCATAAGCATCGAAATGACACTTGCGTAGGATCTGTTCATGTTCATGCTCAGGTACACAACGTCTAATAACACCATCTACTCCTTCTTTATAAAGATGTGGGTCGTCCCAAAAGTAATGTCTCAAGTCATAGAAAAAACTTTTTCTTTTGTTGGTATGTGGAGCTAGGTGGTATAAATTTAGCAACAATATAATTAGCATAATCAGCATACCATGGAGTATTACGAGAAGTACTTATAACATTTAATTGTTCATCAGGAAAGCTATCATTAATAGGTAGTGGGTCATCAAGAACATTCTCTAACCTAGACAAGTTGTCTGCAACGGGGTTCTTAGCTCCCTTTCTATCAACAATATGCAAATCAAATTCTTGTAGCAAGAGAACCCATCTAATAAGTCTAGGTTTAGCATCTTTCTTTTCCATAAGATATTTAATAGCAGCATGATTAGTGTGAATAGTTACTTTAGAATCAACAATATAAGATCTGAACTTATCACAAGCAAAGACAACTGCTAAAAGCTCTTTTTCAGTAGTAGCATAATTTCTTTGAGCATTGTCTAGAGTCTTACTAGCATAATGAATAACATTTAATTTCTTATCAACTCTTTGCCCAAGAACAACACATACAGCATAATCACTAGCATCACACATAATTTCAAAGGGTAAATTCCAATCAGGTGGCTGAACAACAGGTGCAGAGACTAATGCTTTCTTAAGTATTTCAAATGGTTCTACACAATCATCATCAAAGACAAATGGTATATCTTTTTGCAATAAATTAGTTAGAGGCCGAGAAATTTCTGAGAAGTCCTTAATGAACCTCCTGTAAAATCCGGCGTGACCAAGGAAACTTCTTATACCTTTGATGTCCTTGGGACATGGCATCTTTTCAATAGCATCGACCTTGGCTTTATCAACTTCAATACCTCTTTCAGAAACTTTACGCCCCAAGACAATACCTTCATTAACCATAAAGTGGCACTTTTCCCAATTCAAGACAAGATTAGTTTCTTCACATCTCTGCAAAACTCGATCAAGATTGCTCAAGCAATCATCAAAAGAGGAACCATAGACGGAAAAATCATCCATGAAAACCTCACAAATCTTTTCATAAAAGTCAGAGAATATAGCCATCATGCATCTTTGAAAGGTAGCAGGTGCATTACATAAACCAAAAGGCATACGTCTATAAGCAAAAGTACCAAAAGGGCATGTAAAAGTAGTCTTTGATTGATCTCTAGCCGACACAGGTATTTGAAAGAAACCAGAATAACCATCTAGAAAGCAATAGTGTGTATGTTTGCATAATCTTTCTAGCATTTGATCAATAAAAGGTAAGGGGTAGTGATCTTTCTTAGTATCCTTATTTAATTTACATAAATCAATTACCATCCTATAACCCGTAATAATTCTTTGTGGAATCAATTCATCTTTATCATTATGAACAACAGTAATACCTCCCTTCTTAGGGACACACTGGACAGGACTTACCCACTGACTATCAGCAACAGGATAAATTATACCTGCCTCCAGAAGCTTGAGTATTTATTTTCTTACCACTTCTTTCATTTTAGGATTCATACGTCGTTGAGGATCATGAACTGGTTTGGCATCTGCTTCCAGATTTATTTTATGTTGACATAGAGTGGGACTAATGCCCTTAAGATCATCAAGAGTATGTCCAATAGCAGCACGATGCTTCTTCAGAGTTTTCAACAATCTTTCTTCTTCATGCTCTGAAAGGTTAGCACTAATAATAACAGGATATATCTTCTTTTCATCGAGATAAGCATATTTAAGATTATCAGGCAAAGGTCTAAGCTCAAACACGGGATCACCCTTGGGTGGAGGAGGATCCCCTAAAATTTCAATAGGCAAATTGTGTTGCAGAATAGGTTCCTGTTTAAAGAATACTTCATCTATTTCCCTTCTTTCATTCATGAACATATCATTTTCATGGTCTAGCAAATAGTGCTCTAAAGGATCACTAGGAGGTACGGCAATAGAAGCAAGACCAATAATTTCATCCTTACTAGGTAATTCTTCCTCACGATGTTGTTTAATAAATTTAGAGAAATTAAACTCATGAACCATATCATCCAAGCCAATAGTACCAACATTCTTTTCGCAATCTATCCTAGCATTAACAGTGTTCAAGAAGGGTCTACCAAATATAATGGGACAAAAGCTATCTTGCGGAGAAGTAAGAACAAGAAAATCAGCAGGATATTTAGTTTTCCCACACAAGACTTCAACATCTCTAACAATTCCAATTGGTGAAATGGTATCTCTATTGGCAAGTTTAATTGTGACATCAATACCTTCTAACTCAGCAGGTGCAATTTCATTCTTAATTTCTTCGTATAAAGTATGCGGTATAACACTAGCACTCGCACCCATATCACATAAGCCATGATAACAATGATCTCCTGTTGTAACAGAAATAACAAGCACGCCTACCACAGGTCTATGTTTATCTTTAGCACAAGGTTTAGCAATTCTAGCAGTTTCACCTTCAAACTGAATAACATGCCCATCAATATTATGAGACAAGAGATCTTTAACAATAGCAATATTAGGTTCTACTTTAAATTGCTCAGGAGGTGTATAAGTGCTAATATTGCTTTTACGAACAACAGTTGAAGCTTTAGCATGATCCTTTATTCTAACAGGGAAAGGTGGTTTCTCAATATAAGAAGTAGGAACAATAGGATCATTATAAGTGACAGTCTTTACTTCAACTTTAATAGGTGCAGCTACTTTTACTTCTATGGGACGATGATATTTAAACCACTTCTCCTTAGGGAGATCAACATAAGTAGCAAAAGATTCACAGAAAGAAGCTACTATCTCAGAGTCAAGTCCATATTAGTGCTAAACTTACGGAAAATATTGGTGTCCATAAAAGATTTAACACAATCAAACTTAGGTGTCATACCTAACTCCTTACCTTAGTCGAGGTCCCAATATTCAGAGTTGTGTTTAATTCTATCCAATAAATTCCATCTGAATTCAATAGTCTTCATCATAAAAGAGTCAGCACAAGAAGTATCAAGCATGGTTTGATTATTATGAGAAAGCCGAGCATAAAAACTTTGCATAATTATTTCTCTCGAGAGCTCATGATTGGGGCATGAATATAACATTTATTTAAGCCTCCCCCAAGCTTGAGCGATGCTTTATCCTTCGTGAGGCAAGAAATTATATATATAATTGCGATCACGATGAACAAGATGCATAGGGTAATACTTTTGATGGAATTCCAATTTCAATCTTTTATAGTTCCATGATCTCATATCATCACATAACCTATACCATATCAATGCATCTCCCTTCAAAGATAAAGGGAAGACCTTCTTCTTAGCAACATCATCGGGTATACCTGCAAGCTTAAATAATCCACAAACTTCATCCACATATATTAAGTGCTTATCAGGATGCTTTGTTCCATCTCCTGCAAAAGGGTTAGCTAGCAGTTTTTCCATCATACCCGAAGGAAATTCAAAAGGAGTTTCATTTTCAATAGGTTCAGTGGGTTGAGGAGCAACTCTTTGCTCTACTGGACGGGGTGAAGATACCTCGAACGAGCCCCTCAGAGAATTACTTTCCATAGTAACAAGTGACAGTAAATTTCAGCACACTATACAATTTTTTTCTTACCAAATTCCACCTACCAAAGGCGCTACACTCCCCGGCAACGGCGCCAGAAAAGAGTCTTGATGACCCACAAGTACAGGGGATCTATCGTGGTCCTTTCGATAAGTAAGAGTGTCGAACCCAATGAGGAGCAGAAGGAAATGATAAGCGGATTTCAGCAAGGTATTCTCTGCAAGTGGTAACAGATAGTTTTCTGATAAGATAAATTGTAACGAGCAACAAGTAAGAAAAGTAAATAAAGTGCAGCAAGGTGGCCCAATCCTTTTTGTAGCAAAGGACAAGCTGGAACAAACTCTTATAATAGGAAAAGCGCTCCCGAGGACACATGGGAATATCGTCAAGCTAGTTTTCATCACGTTCATATGATTCGCGTTCGATACTTTGATAATTTGATATGTTGGTGGACCGATGCTTGGATGCTGTTCTTACTTGAACCATCATCCCACTTATGATTAACCTCTATTGCAAGCATCCGTAACCACAACAAAAGTATTAAGGTGAACCTAACCATAGCATGAAACATGTGGATCCAAATCAGCCCCTTACGAAGCAACGCATAAACTAGGGTTTAAGCTTCTACCACTCTAGCAACCCATCATCTACTTATTACTTCCCAATGCCTTCCTCTAGGCCCAAATAATGGTGAAGTGTTATGTAGTCGACGTTCACATAACACCACTAGAGGCTAGACAACATACATCTTATCAAAATATCAAACGAATACAAAATTCACATGACTACTAATAGCAAGACTTCTCCCTTGTCCTCAGGAACAAACGTAATTACTCCCAAAGCATATTCATGTTCATAATCAGAGGGGTAATAATATGCATATAGGATCTGAACATATGATCTTCCACCAAATAAACCAACTAGCATCAACTACAAGGAGTAATCAACACTACTAGCAACCTACTAGCACCAATCTCGGACTTTGAGACAAGAATTGGATACAAGAGATGAACTAGGGTTTGGAGATGAGATGGTGCTGGTGAAGATGTTGATGGAGATTGCACTCTCCCGATGAGAGGAGTGTTGGTGATGACGATGGTGATGATTTCCCCCTCCCGGAGGGATGTATCCCCGGTAGAACAGCTCTGCCGGAGCTCTAGATTGGTTCCGCCAAGGTTTCGCCTCATGGTGGCGGAGTCTCGTCCCGAAAAGTTTTTTCTTTATTTTTTTTCTCATCGAAAGACCTCATATAGGAGAAGATGGACATCGGAGAGCCACCAGGGGGCCCACGAGGTAGGGGGCGCGCCCTAGGAGGGGGGCACGCCCCCCACCCTCGTGAGCAGGGTGTGGGCCCCCTGGCCTTCATCTTTGGCGAGGTTTTTTCTTTATTTATTTTAAGATGTTTCGTGGAGTTTCAGGACTTTTGGAGTTGCGCAGAATAGGTCTCTAATATTTGCTCCTTTTCCAGCCCAGAATTCCAGCTGCCAGCATTCTCCCTCCTTATGTAAACCTTGTAAAATAAGAGAGAATAGCCATAAGTATTGTGACATAAAGTGAAATAACAGTCCATAATGCAATAAATATCGATATAAAAGCATGATGCAAAATGGACGTATCAGAACTCTCTTGGCAGGAATCTTTGTCTTCATTCCTGGCTTAGTGGCAGCAGCTGTGCCATATTCCTTTTTCAGGACTTTCCTCTTTGAGGTGGCCTCTTCCTCAACAGCCGCATAGTCCTCATCCTCAGAATCTGCGGTTCTCTTCTTTCTAGTCCTGGTGGCTACCTTAGGCAAGTTGCTGGGTGTACTCCTACTTCCCTCATCAAAGCTGCTAGAGGGACTAGTGCTCTCACTTATGTGAACTTGCTCCTCAGACTTGTTCTGACTGTCACTCTGATCTGACATGATACAAACACTGACAGCAGACCCTGTGAATAGATATAGATGAGATAGATTGGATGAGCATCACAAAGTACAGAGGTTTTGCAAAAGAATGAGTTAAAAACTTAGTTTTAGTTTTCCACGGAAAGCATTTCAGATCTACCGATTTGAAAACTCAGTGATACCGAAGCAGCTTTTGGAACCTAAACTAGTGAACTTGGTTAGACCGAGTCACAGTTCGGTGGCACCGAGACTGCTATGGTTTCACAAAGAATTGAACTCGGTCACACCGATTTGCAATTCTCGGTCAGACAGAGAATCACATGTGCAATGGCCTTAGCCAAATTGGTGGAACTGATTTCAACAACTCGGTTGGTTCGAGATGATTTCGGCGGAAACCTAACGCTAAATTTTAAATCCATAACTAAACTACTGAGTGATTTCGTTGGATAGAGTGATCTCAATAATGGAAAGATACATGGCAAAATAATGTGCTAGGAATCGGAGTGAGATTAGAACAAGGATCAAGTCCATACCCTAAGTGCGACGATGGACCTGCTATGACGGCAAAGGCGGAGACGATTTCCGTTGACGGTGGCGGAGACCAGTGGCGGGAGGCAGCTGGCGATGAGGAGCATGATCCGGAGACCCAGGGAGGCTGAGCAGGCTGAGCGTGGGCGAAGGGGTTGGGAAAATTTTCCAAATTTTGGCCCGAGGATATATATAGCCTGACCCTGTCGGTGTGACCGACTGGAACAACTCGGTGGCACCAAGATGCATAACTGCAAGTAGTTACTGCAACTCGGTGTGACCGAAAAGTTCAAATCGGTTGCACCGAGATTTGAAAACCTAGATCGACTTAGTGATCTTGGTATGACCGAAATGGATGAATCGGCCAGACCGAAACGCACAAAGAAGTTTTGGAAGTTTAAGTCTATGACAAATCGGGGACTCCGAGTGCTCCTCACACAGAGTGGTTCAAATCTGACTTGATCAAACTTTGTGATGTAGCATGAATAGAGTTTGAGACAAGAAAAGCATAGATAGCTAGAGGAGGTTCTTAGGCATTCTTGTCCATCCACTTGGCAAAAGAAAAAGGAACCAAACAATCAAAACAACAAGTGGATGTCCTCCAATGAGTAAATTATGCAACCAACATGCTCACACAATAAAATGGCAAGTGAAATATGTGGCAAAGCATGCACAACCAATTCTAGCATCTATCAAGCAATTAGCGATGACTAGGTCATCTATATATGAGTATATTGACTTAGGAGTCAAATGAGAACATTTGATCATAGGTCATACTCATCATTTAAGCACAAGTGGGGTTACCACTTTTACATAAAGCGTTGTTGCGTGCACACCATTAGAGTTGCTTTAGCTAAATTCTTAGAGTAAAGCTCCCCCTAGATGTGAGATACCCCCTAAGAGGAATGAACTAACCTTGGGTTTTGTCGATGATGACTTCATGTAGGTGTTGAAGATGTGGATGCTCAATGTAGATGTAGATCATTTGGAGCAATCCTTTGGACAGAGTTGCACTTTCAATACCTACACGGGTTAGTCCCACAAGGAACAAACAAGGATATCTATAGACATAGAGTGATGCACACACAAGATGATGTCTATGAAAGCATTAGGTTACCTTGTCCCTTGTCTTACCAACAAGAGGGTTTGTGACTCCTTGAACTAGTGCAAGATGTGGAAGTTGATTGTACTTGTTCTTGCCAAAATGGTAAGCGTGAAGTATGTTGGCGGAGTCACCCTTAGGAACTCTGTAGTTCTTCTTCTTCGGGATCCACATCATCTTGATGGGAATCCTTGTAGTTGTAGTCGTACTTGATGAAGTAGAACTTGATGTAGTCTTGGGAACCCACTTGACCAAGGCCTTGGGTGCTTCTTCAAATGCATCAATTTCCTCTTGAAGCTTATCCTTGCCTTTTTGCTCGTGGTCTTGTGGTGGAAGATCATCTTGAGCTTGTGTCCCTTTGAAGGAAGTAGGATCATACTTCTTTTGCTGAGGAACAAACTTCGTCTTGGGGTATTGATCTTCTTCCCACTCAACTCCATTGGCATTGAACTTGCGTTCAAAACCAACACCTTGGCTCTCCCATTGCCTTCCTTCCTTGAGTACAATTTACTCAAATTGCTTACTCCCGGAAAGGCTCTTGTAAACACCTTTCTCTATAATTCCCTTCAATAAGCTATTTTCTTTCTCAAGTGTGACTTGGCTAAGAGAATCGTTAGTGGAATCAAGAGAACTACTAGAAGCAACAACATTGGATTCAGCATGATTCTTGTTACTACTAGAGGAAGAATCTTTCTTGTTCTTGTTACTCGACATGACTTGAGGCATGTAAGTGGATAAGAGTAAACGCTTGGCAATTTAAGAAGAACTTTTCTTTTGAAGATCATCATTGATTGCCTTTAAGAACTCATGCCCTTGCTCAAGGTTGAGCTTTTCAAAACGTAATTTCTCATGAGTCCTTAAAAGTTCTCGATGATCTCCTAAGATAGTTTCATGAGCTAACTTAAGAGTGTTTAGTTCTTTAGTTAGAAACTCAATCTTCTCCTTATCATTGTCATTCGTTTTATCTTGATTAGCATGATTAATTGATGTTTCATCATAGTATTCATCGCTAAAGTTGTCAACAAGTAAATCATCATCACCTAACAAGTCATCTTCATCACTATTGAAATCAACATACTCGGGGTGTGATACCTTTGGGCCTTTAGCCATGAAGCATCTTCCAAGTCTTTCATTTGGTGAATCAAATATGTTGTAGGAGTTGGTTGACACAAGTGCTAGACCGGCAACACCTTCATCTTGAGTATATTCGCATTCGGAGTGATAGCTTCTCTCGGAGTGATTGTCGGAGTCAGAGCCGGATACCCATTCACCAACATGAGCTTGATGTCTTCATTTTGTGTAGCTCCTTGATGACTTGTCCTTCCTTTCCAAATCCTTGCTTCTTCGGGATGCTCTTCGTTCATAACGATCATCTCTACTCCTTCTCTCTCTTGATGGTGATTCTTCTCTTCTACTTCTTCTTTTTGGAGAATCTTCTCTTCTCTTGTAGGGTGTCGTACACTCATTGGAATAGTGTCCGGGTCTTCCACAATTGTAGCAATTTCGCTCTCGACTAGAAGATCTTTTGTCATTATAGGACCTTGACTTGGAACTTCTCTCTTTGCTTCTACTCTTGTAGAACTTGTTGAAGTTCTTCACCATTAGGATAAATTCTTCATTGAAGGTTTGTTTCTCACTTGATGATGTGGGAGCTTCACATGAGGCTTTGTAGGCACCACTTTACTTGTTATGGAGCTCCTCCTTATCCTTGAGTGACATCTCATGAGCAACAATTCTTTCAATGACTTCCGTTGGCTTGAGATCTTTGTAATTGGGCATCATTTGGATCAATGTGCATATGGTATCATATTTTCCGTCCAAAGCTCTTAGGATCTTCTTGATGATGAATTTTTCGATCATCTCTTCACTTCCTAAGCCGGCAATCTCATTTGTGATAAGATCAAGCCTAGAGTACATTTCAGCGACACCTTCACCATCCTTCATTTTGAACTTGTCAAGCTGACTTTGAAGCACATCCTACTTGGATTCCTTGACGGAGTCGGTACCTTCGTGCATATCAATCAAAGTATCCAAAATTTCCTTTGCATTCTCAAGACGGCTGATTTTGTTGAATTCTTCGGGGCACAATCCGTTGAAGAGGATATCACAAGCTTGAGCATTGTATTGCAGCATCTTCAACTCTTCCGCGGTAGCTTCACGGTTCGGTTCTCTCCCATCAAAGAATTCACCTTGCAAGCCAATACACACAATAGCCCATACGGCGGGGTTATGTCCAAGAATATGCATTTTCATCTTATGCTTCCAACATTAGTACTCCCTCCGTCCCGAAATTCTCGTCGCGCGCGCAGTACATTCGTGTTTTTGCAAAAACGTCATTATGCTTTCAGAGCTCTGACAAACAAGACCCCATCTCCTTCTTCCACCACCGCCTGTCGCCCGGCGTCGCCTGAGACAGTCCTGCATCGCCGAAGAGCCAGTCCAGGACGTCTCCCACGAACAGGCCCTGTGCCGCCCACGAGCAGAACCTCCGCGGCCCGCCCACGAGCGGTACCTCCGCCACCGATTTCGCCACCCACCACCGGCGCTCTGGTCGCCATGATGTTCCACTTCGGCCCCGATTCCGTTTCCCACCGCTGCCGCGCAGGTCCAATTGTGTGATGGTGGTGATGGGCGACGCCTTTGCTGCCGCTGCTTGTGGTGGGCGACGCCGACACCCCCCGATCCCCGCCCCCATCTCTGCTGTTATCTGGTGGCTGCCCCCGCCTTCGGTCCATGCCCCCATCTTTGCTTCTACGAGCTGGTACTGATCCTTAAAATTTGAAATTTTTGCAGTTCAATCAATTTCAGTTTCAAGATAGGTTCAGTTCAATCAACTTCATTGTAGCAGCATGTTGTGCGTAAATTTGTGCAGAAACTCAAAACCGACTTTTGGAAGTGCTCAGTCAAATTCAGTTAACAGAGCACATCTCCTAAGTTTGTAAAGTGTTCAGTCAAATTCAGTTAACGGTGTACAGCCCCAAGTTTGTGCAGCCCCAAGTATGTGCAGCACCAAAATTGCAGACAAGTTTGTGCAACTGTTGGTACAAAAATTTAGTCAAATTCAGTTAACTGTTGGTACAATCACAGAACCAAATTTGTGCAGCAAGTTTTTTCCTTACAAGCATTAGTTTACTGTTGGTACAAAAGTGCTCAGTCAAATTGAGCTAACTAAATTTACCAAGTGTTAAATGTGTTAACTGAATTTAAAAAGGAGCAAATGGGACTTGAAGAGTACTTGCACTTACTTTTGTAGGACTCATATTGTTAGGCCAAGATGTGTATCAGCTAGATGTACTGTAACTAGAATTTCTCTGTAGTTTTCGGAAACAATCAGGCAGTATTTTAAATGAATTTGAATTCTTAGTAGAGCTCTGCCTCTGTATTTTTTAATGAATTTGAATCAAACAATCAAGCAGAATTCAGTGGTCTAGTACAAATAATCCGAGGGGACAAATACAACACTGGCATAGTCAATTCAGGTTTATTTGTATTGACAGTAGTGTAGTCATCTCAACAGCACCTTAGTCAACCTATAAAATTTACAACAAATCCAATTCGTATTGAACATCACTTCACTGTAATTTGGTTATTTACTCCAAAGAATTGACTACATCAGCTTCTATCATCACTTGAAGCTGACTACAGTAAATCATCTTCTACCATCTTCTCACCAGTAGGCAAGATCAGCTTCTACAACAAAGAATTGACTAGATCAGCTTCTACTTCAAGGAGTACCATCTTCTCTACAGCAAAGAATAGGCTACCCAGACAGAACAAAAACAAGAAACTCAGAGATGTTCATGGACTGTCTTTTTACTACATGATGATGGATGATGATTACAACTAGAATTACTGTCAAATTAAACATGAGTTAGTGTTAACCATGAGCACAACCTAGAACATGATCAGATTCAGATAAAGCACTCAATGAACAGCAAGCCAAGTGGACTGTCTTTTCCATTTGTATCTTCTACACTCAATGTGTAAAACCCCGGATGTAACCTACCTTATTTGTACTCCAACTCTTGCCGTTTCCGGCACTAAGTTATTTTATTTCATCGTTGTCGGGTTTTGTCTTTGTGTGTTTTGTCTTTGTCATGCATCTCATATCATGTCATCATGTGCATTGCATTTGCATACGTGTTTGTCTCATGCATCCAAGCATTTTCACTGTTGTCCATTTTGCATTCCGGCGCTCCTATGTCCTCCGGTGTCCCTTTCTACCTCTTTTCGTGTGCGGGTGTTAAACGTTTTTGGATTGGACCAAGACTTACCATGTGGCCTTGGTTTACTACCGGCAGACCACATGTCAAGTTTTGTGCCATTTGGACTTCGTTTGATACTCCAACGGTTAACCGAGGGACCAAAAAGGCCTCGTGTGTGTTGCAGCCCAACACCCCTCCAAAGTGGCCCAAAACCCACCAAAACCCCTCCCATCACCTAGAGCGTTCGATCACGATCGCGTGGCCGAAAACCGCACCTCATTTGGAGCTTCCTAGCTCCTCCTACCTCTATATATAGCTCCTCCTTCGAAATCCCGGGTCTCTACCACCCCAAACCCTAGTCCAACTCCACCCGCCACCGCCAGACAAAAATTCGGGCATCGGACGTGTCCGCCCGCTCCACCGGACCTACCGGATCGTGCCACGTGTCCCGGGCTGGTCCCCATTTCCCCGCCGAGGCCCGCGGGAAGCCCCCGTGGCCCGTCTGCTACAGCGCCGCCCGCGCCTCTCCCTCCTCCGCGGCGCCACCCCGATCCGCCGGCGCGCCCCGCCGCCACCGACCATCACCGGTGCCGCCACCTCCTCGCCGCAGCACGCCGCGCCACCGACCACCCAGGTGAGCACGCGCCACCATACGGCATCGGCGACCGCGCCGACCACCGCCGACGCCGCCCCGTACTTCCACCGGGCCCCGGTGACCTCATCCCCGCCCGGCTCCTCTCCGACGACCCCCATCTCCGTCCGACAAACTTCAGGAGCCATGCCGCTACAGTGACCGCGAAGAACTCCAGATCCAGATCCAAAATTTGGTTGACTTTTTCGTCCCTAACCCTAACTTTTTTGAATACTTTGTCATGCCATAACTTCCACATCGTGGCTCCGATTCATGCGTGTAGCATATCATAATGGTCGTCTCGACGACTACATCATTTCATCTCATTGCATCATTTTTATTTGAGCTCATATTGATGACCGAAATGCTGTTGGAAGAGGGCTATGTGATGATTATTTCAGATCTGTTTCAGCAAATGACCTTTTATCATTTTTGCCATGATTAATTTGTGCATGCTATGATCCTGAGCTCTACATGTGTTTTGTAGAATGCCATGTTATCTTTACAGGGGTGTATGCCATGTATTTTTGTGATCTTTGTGGTGACTAGAACAAGCATGCAAAGTAGCTTACTCAATGATGCTGATTTCAGGGACTTAGAATTTCACTAAGTCCTTGCCCTGTTATTATTTTTATGCCATATGTTCATGTTGTTTCCTAGTGATCCGTGCCCCTTTTGGGCATGATCAGTAAGGATGTTTTGTAGATATTGTGGTGCTCTATCCATCCATGTCTTTGTTTGCAATTATGGAGCACCCTAGCTTGAGTCGATCGAGCTCTACATTTGCTATAAAATGTACCTGGCAGATTGTTAACATGTTAAGCGATTTTGCCGAGGTTGTTGTTGTTGATATGTGCATGCTATGTTGTTGTTCTTGCCATGTCTAGCTTCTATACCATGTCTTCCTGATGGGTGTATGCTTAGTTTGTCATGCAGTGCCTCGTGGTGAGTTCATCGAGCTCATAAACATGCCTACTTGTTAATCTGTTTTGCATGCTCCAGTTTTTCACCAAGTCTGAATCTGTTTATGTTTTTGCTATGTTCAGATGGTTGCAATTGTATTTTCCGAGCCCTTTTGGCTCATGGTCACTAAGGGACTTTTGTTATGTGCTTTTAGTAGCTTCATGCCATGCCTTGCTTTGCCATGATATATTCCTATAGCATATAGTTATCGTACTCTAAACATTGCTTCCTGATGATAAATTCCTGACTTGTTATTTCACTAAGTCTGAAACCTGTTATCTTTTGCACTTTTGCCATGCTTGTTTGAACCTGTTAATGAGTGAATTAGCCGTAGCTCAGTGTTCATATTTTGTCAAGCATCATGAGTGGATCCCTTCCAAGTATTTTTTTTGTTATGTTTGAGTGCTGTAGAATATTTATCTTGATGCATTTAGTTGGTCACTTGCTGATTATCGCAGACCGGTGCCATATTTGTTTTGCTTGCCATTTCCAAACCGTGCATCTGATTCCGGTGATCTTTACATCGATTTCAACCGAAATCAACTCCCCTTTCCAGTGGCACTCTTGGTTTTCCAAGTTGAGACCAGGTTCAATCATTCCTTTGCAAATCATGCATATGCATCACATATTGCATCCCGCATATCATACCAGGTTTGCATCATGTTGCTTCAGCTTTGCACATGGTTGATTGTGTTCATTTTGCTTGTTGTTCTTGCTTGGGTAGAGCCAGGAGATGAGTACGTGAACGAGGAGACCGTTGAGTACGCTTACGAGGATCAAGGCAACTCTGAGAACTTTGCAGGCAAGATGACCATACCCTCGAAATCACATCTATCATTGCTTGCTAGATGCTCGCTCTTTTGCTATGCCTATGCTATGATACCTACCACTTGCTTATCATGCCTCCCATATTGCCATGTCAAACCTCTAACCCACCTTGTCCTAGCAAACCGTTGTTTGGCTATGTTACCGCTTTGCTCAGCCCCTCTTATAGCATTGTTAATTGTAGCTGAAGATTGGAGATCGTTCCTTGTTGGAACTTGTTTATTGTTGGGATATCACCATATTATCTTGTTTATCTTAATGCACCTATATACTTGGTAAAGGGTGGAAGGCTCGGCCTTATTCCTGGTGTTTTGTTCCACTCTTGCCGCCCTAGTTTCTGTCATATCGGTGTTATGTTCCCGGATTTTGCATTCCTTACACGGTTGGGTTATAATGGGAACCCCTTGACAGTTCGCCTTGAATAAAACTCTTCCAGCATGGCCCAATGTTGGTTTTACCATTCGCCACCTAGCCTTTTTCCCTTGGGTTTCGCGGACTCAAGGGTCATCTTTATTTTAACACCCCCCCTGGGCCAGTGCTTCTGTAAGTGTTGGTCCAACCGAGCAATGTCCGGGTCTACCAGGGGCAACTCTGGGCTGGCCTACCCGACGTTTGGCTCATCTGAGTGTGCCCTGAGAACGAGATATGTGCAGCTCCTTTCGGGATTTGTCAGCACATTCGGGCGGCTTTGCTGGTTTAGTTTTACCATTGTCGAGGATGTCTTGTAACCGGGATGCCGAGCCTGATCGGATTGTCTTGGGAGAAGGAATATCCTTCGTTGACCATGAGAGCTTGTGATGGGCTAAGTTGGGACTCCCATGCAGGGATTTGAACTTTCAAAAGCCGTGCCCGCGGTTATGGGCAGATGGGAATTTGTTAATGTCCGGTTGTAGATAACATGAAACTTAACTTAATTAAAATGCACCAACCGCGTGTGTAACCGTGATGGTCTCTTCTCGGCGAGTCCGGGAAGTGAACACGGTGTTGGAGTAATGCTTGATGTAGGTTGTTCTAGGATCACTTCTTGATCATAGTTGTTCGACCGTGCCTTTGCCTTCTCTTCTCGCTCTCTTTTGCGCATGTTAGCCACCATATATGCTAGTCGCTTGCTGCAGCTCCACCTCATACAGTACCGTTCCAGATGATATGACCGAGCTCAAGTGGGAGTTCGATGAAGACTCTCGTCGTTACTACGTGTCTTTCCTAGATGATCAGTAGTGGTGCCCTGTTGGGGCAATCGGGGACTATGTTGCATTTGGGGTTTATCTTCATTTTGGTTCCGTAGTCGGACCTTGAGTGTAACTGGATCGATGTAATGACTTATTTATGCATTGTCTGACGTGGCAAGTCTAAGCCAACTATGTATCTTTTCCCTTATTGTATTACATGGGTTGTTTGCGAAGATTACCTCACTTGCGACATTGCTTTCAATGCGGTTATGCCTCTAAGTCATGCTTTGACATGTGGGAGATATAGCCGCATCGAGGGCGTTACAAGTTGGTATCAGAGCCTTCCTCGACCTTAGGAGCCCCCTGCTTGATTGAATCATTGGCGTTGTTGAGTCCAGAAAAATGTTTTGAGTCATTTAGGATTATATATATCGGAGATTTAGGAATTCTTTTTACTCCTCAGTCACTTCGTCGCTTTGGTGAGGCATCCTGACATAGAGTTTTGACGCTTCTCTTCTCAAATTTTACTAACAAAATTTAGGATCACGCGGGTATCTTGGAATCGTTCCGATGGTTTTGTGACGAGAACATTGTTCTTGGTGCCTCCTGTCATTTAGGGGTTGTGGCAGTGTCCCAGTGAGTTGAGCTCCGAGGTGTTGTTGTCACAATTTTATCGTTGCAGTTCTAGAATACCTGAGTTTTGCCGACATCGAAAATCCCTTTTATGCAGTTGTTGGTGAGATAACCTCGATGCCACCCAGTACTGGGGTGGGAGTCCGGGAGTATTGCCATAACTCGTATAACGGATGCTTTTTGAAGGTTGAGGTAAATGATTTCCGAAGTTTTCTTGGTTATGTGTTGAAGGATGGATATAGCTGGATGTAGGATTCGCTAGCTTTGGGTGAGATATTATGCTTCCCATGTATCCCCAACACCTAATTGCATAATCGAAAAGGTTCGGGAGTTTCATAGGTGGGAATTCTTGTATCTCTAGTACTTCTTCCGCGGATATTTGGTTTGGGATTGGGTAATCCTCACCAAGTATTTGCTCTTGTTCGTACCTTGTTGTTTTATTCTTCTACCTCTATCTAAGTGGCTTCTCAATTTACGGAAAATGTGACCATTTCGATTGGAATGCATTCGTTCATTTTGTTCGGATGTGAAGACTATATGTGCAATTTCGATCCATTTGATTCAGCTTAAATATTTGTCTGTCAAGATGCTAACGGATGTCACTCTCTTCAGGATGGCTCCTGCTAAGGGTCAGAATCAGAATCAGGATCCGCCACCACCACCTCCACCTCCGGAGGCATGGCAAGCTGTGATGGCCGCTACCAATGCAAACACCCAGTTGATATGCAAATTCTGCAAGAGCCCAACCAAGGCCATGGCAACAATCAGAATCAGTTTGCTACACTCAACCAGTTCCTCGCTAACCAGCCAAAGACCTTCAGCAACTGCGTCGAGGTCTCAGACGCTGATGATTGGCTCGTGGATATATGTAAGCATTTCGAGTGCAGCAACGTCAAGCCTGAGGACTTTGTCAAGTTTGCCTCCTTCCAACTCAAAGACCAAGCTGAAGAATGGTTTCTGCAATACAAATATTCCAGAGGAGGCCGTGTGATTACCTGGGATGAATTCCGCCAAGACTTCAAAGCTCATCACATTCCTCGGAGTGTTGTTGAAAGCAAGCGTGAGGAATTCCGCAACTTGAAGCAAGGCAGCTTATCTGTTTACCAGTATAACATTCTGTTCCAGAGGCTCGCTCGTTTCGCCAAGCAAGACGTCCCTGACGAGAAGAGCATGATTTATCAGTTTAGGGGTGGCCTCAGAGAAGATCTCCAACTAGCTCTCGTCCTTTTTGAGCCGAAAAAGTATGATGAGTTCTACAATATGGAAATGAAGCAAGAGACTGCTCAACTCAAGTGCGATGCTTCCAAGAAGCGAGTCAGAGATGCTACTCCTTCTTCCTCAACTCAAGTGGCTAAGCAGCAAAAGTATTGGCTGCCTCCTCCTCCGTTCCGCCAGCCTTATCAGTAGAAGAGCAAAGGTGGTAATGGATCTCCCCCCCCCCCCAACCAACCCAGGCTTTCAGAACAAGACTTCGTCTCAAGCTCCAAGATCAAGTGCTCTGTATCACCGTCCGCTCTCGGAGGTCACGTGCAACAAGTTCCAATAGAAGGGTCACTATGCTAACAAATGCTTCAATCAGAGGCGTCTTCCTCCTCCTCCTCCTGTGAGATCTGCCAGCACCGCAGTGGTCAAGCATAACCCCAAGTCTGCAAAGGTCAACTTGATGAATGCAGCTCAGGCAGAGGACTCGTCAGATGTCATCATGGGTAATATTCCTCTTAATGATATACCTGCAAAAGTTCTTTTTAACACTGGTGCATCGCATTGTTTCATCTCGAGACCATTTGTTTCTAAGCATGAGTTGCCTTTACAAGATTTGCCTAGGCAGTTATCAGTTGTTTCTCCGGGTAAATTCATGAATGCAAGCGCTATGATCCCGGATGTTACTATCATGTTGGGCGACTATAAGTTTCTATCCTCTCAAGTGGTCCTTGGTAACTCGGATATTGATCTTATTCTCGGAATGGACTGGCTTTCTAAGCACAAGGCTCACCTTGATTGTGCTGCCAGACAGATTCAATTGACTCACTCATCTGAGGATGTTATCGTCTTTGCCGCTCGGGATGATGTCGTTCGACTGTTTTCTCTCAATGAGAAGGGAGAGTTGGATGCCATCTCTCAAATTCCAGTCGTTTGCGAATATCAAGACGTCTTTCCAGAAGAGCTTCCAGGAATGCCTCCGCACCGGCCAGTTGAATTTGTCATCAATCTTGAGCCTGGCACGGAACCTGTTTGCGAACATCCTTACAAGCTTGGACCTGAAGAGTTGAAGGAGCTGAAGAAACAACTCGATATTCAAGAGAGAATGGGTCTCATCCGACCTAGTTCTTCTCCATGGGGTTGTGGAGTTCTTTTTGTGAAGAAGAAGGATGGAACGGATCGACTTTGTGTCGACTATCGTCCATTGAACAAGAAGACCATAAAGAACAAGTACCCACTTCCCAACATCAACGAGCTGTTTCAACAACTCAAAGGTGCTCAAGTATTCTCCAAGCTTGATCTCCGTATGGGCTATCATTAGATTCGCATCCGTGAAGAGGATATCCCCAAGACAGCATTCAGAACAAGCTATGGTTCATATGAATACACTATCATGTCTTTCGGCCTCGTCAATGCTCCGCCAACATTCTCTCGCATGATGAACTTCATCTTCAACCCCTACACAAATGACTTCCTCTTGGTCTACCTCGATGACATTTTGGTCTTTTCCAAGAACAAGGAAGATCATGCCAATCACTTGCGTTTGGTGCTGGATAAGCTCAAAGAACATCGGTTCTATGCCACGTTTTCAAAGTGCGAGTTTTGGCTCGATGAGGTTCTCTACCTTGGGCATATCATTTCTGCCAAGGACATAGCGCTGAATCCTGAGAAGGTGTCTGCAATTGTGAATTGGGAACCACCTCAGAACGTGAAGCAACTCTGCAGCTTCCTTGGGCTCGCAAGCTATTGTCCAAGGTTCATTGAGAACTTCTCAAAGATCGCGAAGCCTCTTTCCAACCTTCTCCAGAAGCACGTCAAGTACGTTTGGTCTCCTGGATGTGACATCGCTTTCAACACCCTGAAAGAGAAGTTAGTCACTGCTCCAGTAATGACTCCTCCTGATGAATCCAAACCATTTGAGGTCTGCTGTGATGCTTCTCTTCACGGTCTTGGTGCAGTGTTGATGCAAGAGAAGAAAGTTGTGGCCTATACCTCTCGCCAGTTGAAGCCTAATGAAAAGAACTACCCCACTCATGACCTCGAGTTGGCGGCAGTTGTCCATACTCTTTTAACTTGGAGACATCTCTTATTGGGAAGAAAAGTGGACATCTTCACTGATCATAAGAGTCTCAAGTACATCTTCACTCAGCCAAACCTCAACCTCAGGCTGACTCGTTGGGTCGAGATGATTCAAGAGTATAATCCGAGTATCGAATATACTCCGGGCAAGGACAATGTAATTGCTGACGCATTGAGTAGGAAGGCTTACTGCAACAGTTTGATTCTCAAGCCTTACCAACCCGAGCTTTGTGAAGCTTTCCGCAAACTAAATCTGCAAGTTGTTCCTCAAGGCTTCCTCGCCAACCTCCAAGTCTCTCCTACTTTGGAAGATCAGATTCGTGAGGCTCAACTTCTTGATGCTATGGTGAAGAAGGTGAAGATTGGGATTGCCAAGAGTCAACCCAAGTACAAGTGCTATCACCTTGATGACAAGGATACTCTATTCTTCGAGGATCGCATTGTTGTGCCTAAAGGTGACCTTCGTAAAGTCATTATGAACGAGGCTCACAATTCACTCCTCTCTATCCACCCTGGAAGTACAGAGATGTACCATGACCTCAAGCAGTCATATTGGTGGACTCGAATGAAGCGCGAGATTGCTCAGTTCGTGAATGAATGTGATGTCTGCAAAAGAGTGAAGGCAGAACACCAACGACCAGCTGGTCTCCTCCAACCTCTTGCGATTCCAGAATGGAAGTTTGACCATATTGAGATGGACTTCGTGACTGGATTTCCAAAGTCCAAGCGTGGCAATGATGCTATCTTCGTTGTCATCGACAGACTCACTAAAGTGGCTCATTTCTTTCCTATCAAAGAATCTATCACATCAGCTCAATTGGCAGAGTTATATACCTCCCGGATTGTCTCTCTGCACGGCATTCCATAGTTGATTTCTTCAGATCGTGGCAGCATCTTCACCTCAAAGTTTTGGCATTCTTTTGAGAAGGCCATGGGCACCAACATCTAGCACAGCTTTTCATCCTCAAACTAGTGGCCAAGTCGAGCGAGTAAATCAGATTCTTGAAGATATGCTTAGGGCTTGCCTCATCTCTTTCGGTATGAAGTGGGAAGATTGTCTTCCATATGCTGAGTTCTCCTACAACAACAGCTTCCAAGCGAGTTCGGGCAAGGCCCCATTTGAAATTCTCTATGGCAGGAAGTGACATACTCCTCTCAACTGGTCAGAGACTGGTGAACGTCAACTTCTTGGAAATGACTTGATCATAGAGGCAGAAGAGATGTGCAAAGTCATTCGTGATAATCTCAAAGCTGCGCAATCGCGCCATAAGAGCTACTATGATAAAAAGCATCGTGACTTGGCTTTTGAGATCGGAGACCATGTCTACCTCTGTGTCTCTCCAATGAAAGGTACTCGTCGCTTTGGTGTCAAAGGGAAGCTTGCCCCTAGACACGTGGGTCCTTTCAAGATCGTCAGCAAGAGAGGCGATCTCGCATATCAACTTGAGCTTCCATCCAACTTTGCAAATGTGCACGACGTGCTTCACATGTCTCAACTCTGCAGGTGTTTCAAAACTCCTAACCCCACCGTCAACTTCGAAGACATTGATCTCCAAGAATACATGTCTTATTGTGAGCACCCCGTTGCTATTCTTCAAGAAACTGAGCGCAAGACTCGCAACAAGTCAATCAAATTCCTGAAAGTCAAGTGGTCACATCATTCCGACTGTGAAACCACCTCGGAACGCGAGGACCACCTCCGTTCTGAGTACCCGGAGTTTTTCCAGTTCTAGATCTCGGGACGAGATCCTTTCGTAGTGGTGGAGTGTTGTAACACCCCGGATGTAACCTACCTTATTTGTACTCCAACTCTTGCCGTTTCCGGCACTAAGTTATTTTATTTCATAGTTGTCGGGTTTTGTCTCCATGTGTCTTGTCTTTGTCATGCATCTCATATCATGTCATCATGTGCATTGCATTTGCATACGTGTTCGTCTCATGCATCCGAGCATTTTTACCGTTGTCCGTTTTGCATTCCGGCACTCCTATGTCCTCCAGTGTCCCTTTCTACCTCTTTTCGTGTGCGGGTGTTAAATGTCTTCGGATTGGACCAAGACTTGCCATGCGGCCTTGGTTTACTACTGGTAGACCGCCTGTCAAGTTTCATGCCATTTGGACTTTGTTTGATACTCCAACGGTCAACCGAGGGACCAAAAAGGCCTCGTGTGTGTTGCAGCCCAACACCCCTCCAAAGTGGCCCAAAACCCACCAAAACCCCTCCCATCATCTAGAGCGTTCGATCACGATCGCGTGGCCGAAAACCGCACCTCATTTGGAGCTTCCTAGCTCCTCCTACCTCTATATATAGCCCCTCCTCCGAAATCCCGGGTGTCTACCACCCCAAACCCTAGTCCAACTCCACCCGCCGCCGCCGGAAAAAAATTCGGGCATCAGGCGTGTCGGCCCGCTCCACCGGACCTACCGGATCGCACCACGTGTCCCGGGCCGGTCCCCATTTCCCCGCCGACGCTGCGGCCCGCCGAGGCCCGCGGGAAGCCCCTGCGGCCCGTCTGCTACAGCGCCGCCCGCGCCTCTCCCTCCTCCGCAATGCCGCCCCGACCCGCCGGCGCGCCCCGCCGCCACCGACCATCACCGGTGCCGCCGCCTCCTTGCCGCAGCACGCCGCGCCACTGATCACCCCGGCAAGCACGCGCCACCATACGGCATCGGCGACCGCGCCGACCACCGCTGACGCTGCCCCGTCCTTCCTCCGGCCCCCGGTGACCTCATCCCCGCCCGGCTCGTCTCCAGCGACCCCCATCTCCAGCCGACGAACTTCAGGAGCCGTGCCGCTACAGTGCCCGCGAGGAACTCCAGATCCAGATCCAAAATTCGGTTGACTTTTTAGTCCCTAACCCTAACTTTTTTGAATATTTTTTCATGCCATAACTTCCACATCGTGGCTCTGATTCATGTCTGTAGCATATCAAAATGTTCGACTCGACGAGTACATCATTTCATCTCATTGCATCATTTTCATTTGAGCTCATATTGATGCCCAAAATGCTGTTGGAAGAGGGCTATGTGATGATTATTTCAGATCTGTTTCAGCAAATGACCTTTTTGCCATGATTAATTTGTGCATGCTATGATCCTGAGCTCTACATGTGTTTTGTAGAATGCCATGTTATCTTTACAGGGGTGTATGCCATGTATTTTTGTGATCTTTGTGGTGACTAGCACAAGCATGCAAAGTAGCTTACTCAATGATGTTGATTTCAGGGACTGAGAATTTCACTAAGTCCTTGCCCTGTCATTATTTTTATGCCATATGTTCATGTTGTTTCCTAGTGATCCGTGCCTCTTTTGAGCATGATCAGTAAGGATGTTTTGTAGATATTGTGGTGCTCTATCCATCCATGTCTTTGTTTGCAATTATGGAGCACCCTAGCTTGAGTCAATCGAGCTCTACTTTTGCTATAAAATGTTCCTGGCAGATTGTTAACATGTTTAGCGATTTTGCCGAGCTTGTTGTTGTTGATCCGTGCATGCTATGTTGTTGTTCTTGCCATGTCTAGCTTCTATGCCATGTATATTTGCTGGGTGTATGCTTAGTTTGTCATGCAATGCCTCGTAGTGAGTGCATCGAGCTCGTAAACATGCCTACTTGTTATCTGTTTTGCATGCTCCAGTTTTTCACTAAGTCTGAATCTGTTTATGTTTTTGCTATGTTCACATGCTTGCAATTGTATTTTCTGATCCCTTTTGGCTCATGGTCACTAAGGGACTTTTGTTATGTTCTTTGATTAGCTTCATGCCATGCCTTCCTTTGCCATGATATGTTCCTGTAGCATATAGTTATCGTGCTCTAAACATTGCTTCCTGATGATAAATTCCTGACTTGTTATTTCACTAAGTCTGAAACATGTTATCTTTTGCACTTTTGCCATGCTTGTTTGAACCTGTTAATGAGTGAATTAGCTGTAGCTCAGTGTTTATCTTTTGTCAAGCATCATGAGTGGATCCCTGCCATGTATTTTGTTGTTATGTTTGAGTGCTGTAGCACATTTATCTTGATGCATGTAGTTGGTCACTTGCTGATTATCGCAGACCGGGCCATATTTGTTTTGCTTGCCATTTCCAAACCGTTCATCCGTTTCCGGTGATCTTTATATCTATTTCAACCGAAATCAACTCCCCTTTCCAGTGGAACTCTTGGTTTTCCAAGTTGAGACCAGGTTCAATCATTCCTTTTCTAATCACGCATATGCATCACATATCGCATCCCGCATATCATACCATGTTTGCATCATGTTGCTTGAGCTTTGCACGTGGTTGATTGTGTTCCTTTTGCTTGTTGTTCTTTCTTGGGTAGAGCCGGGAGACGATTACGTGAACGAGCAGCCCATTGAGTACGCTTACGAGGATCAAGGCAACTCTGAGAACTTTGCAGGCAAGATGACCATACCCTCGAAATCACTTCTATCTTTGCTTGCTAGATGCTCACTCTTTTGTTATGCCTATGCTACGATACCTACCACTTGCTTATAATGCCTCCCATATTGCCATGTCAAACCTCTAACCCACCTTGTCCTAGCAAACCATTGTTTGGCTATGTTACCGCTTTGCTCAGCCCCTCTTATAGCGTTGTTAGTTGCAGGTGAAGATTGGAGATCGTTCCTTGTTGGAACTTGTTTATTGTTGGGATATCACCATATTATCTTGTTTATCTTAATGCACCTATATACTTGGTAAAGGGTGGAAGGCTTGGCCTTATGCCTGGTGTTTTGTTCCACTCTTGCCGCCCTAGTTTCCGTCATATCGGTGTTATGTTCCCGGATTTTGCGTTCCTTACACGGTTGGGTTATAATGGGAACCCCTTGACAGTTCGCCTTGAATAAAACTCTTCCAGCATGGCCCACATTGGTTTTACCATTCGCCACCTAGCCTTTTTCCCTTGGGTTTCGCGGACTCAAGGGTCATCTTTATTTTAACACCCCCCCTGGGCCAGTGCTTCTGTAAGTGTTGGTCCAACCGAGCGATGTCCGGGGCTACCAGGGGCAAATCTGGGCTGGCCTACCCGACATCTGGCTCATCTGAGTGTGCCCTGAGAACGAGATATGTGCAACTCCTATCGGGATTTGTCGGCACATTCGGGCGGCTTTGCTGGTTTAGTTTTACCATTGTCGAGGATGTCTTGTAACCGGGATGCCGAGCCTGATCGGATTGTCTTGGGAGAAGGAATATCCTTTGTTGACCGTGAGAGCTTGTGATGGGCTAAGTTGGGACTCCCATGCAGGGATTTGAACTTTCGAAAGTTGTGCCCGCGGTTATGGGCAGATGGGAATTTGTTAATGTCCGGTTGTAGATAACATGAAACTTAACTTAATTAAAATGCACCAACCGCGTGTGTAACCGTGATGGTCTCTTCTCGACGGAGTCTGGGAAGTGAACACGGTGTTGGAGTAATGCTTGACGTAGGTTGTTCTAGGATCACTTCTTGATCATAGTTGTTCGACCGTGCCTTTGCCTTCTCTTCTCGCTCTCTTTTGCGTATGTTAGCCACCATATATGCTAGTCGCTTGCTGCAGCTCCACATCATACCTTTACCTTACCTATAAGCTTAAATAGTCTTGATCGCGAGGGTGTGAGATTGTTGAGTCCCCGTGACTCAAAGATTTCCTTCCAAAACCAGATGCAGGGACCGATGATACCGTTCTAGATGATATGACCGAGCTCAAGTGGGATTTCGATGAAGAATCTCGCCGTTACTACGTGTCTTTCCCAGATGATCAGTAGTGGTGCCCAGTTGGGGCGATCGGGGACTATGTTGCATTTGGGGTTTATCTTCATTTTGGTTCCATAGTCGGACCTTGAGTGTAATTGGATGGATGTAATGACTTATTTATGCATTGTGTGACGTGGCGAGTGTAAGCCAACTATGTATCTTTTCCCTTATTGTATTACATGGGTTGTTTGCGAAGATTACCTCAGTTGCGACACTGCTTTCAATGCGGTTATGCCTCTAAGTCGTGCTTCGACACATGGGAGATATAGCCACATCGAGGGCATTACACAATGAACAGCAAACTTGAGGAACAGTATCAGATTCAGATAAAGCACAATGAACACACAATAAATCTGTAATCAGATTCAGATAGAGGAACAGGACATTCAGATAGAGGGAGGGTAGAGATTCAGATAGAGGAAGCATACCTTGTGAGCACTGGGGCATGGAGAGTGTGGTAGTAGTCGATGACTCAGTCGTGCCCCTCGTCTTGCTGCTACTCTCCTCCCCGTCCAGGTCACCCGTGCTGCTCCAGGACATCGCCGTCGTCGTACTCCTCATTTGAGCTACCAAAGGGGAGCTTTTAGCAGCAAGGTGGACGGGATCCGGTGCGTCCGACCTCGCCGACGACATATACAGCCTTGCTGACGTCGTATCCGGTGACTCGTCGGCTTATTGGATCGAAAGGAGAGCCTTTTCGGTGGCGAGATGGAGCACAGCGCATGGCGGCGGATACCCAAAGCATAGCACGGCGGCGGCGAGCCGGAGCATAGCGCGGCGGCGGCAGCATGAAGCAGAGCATGGAGGCAGCGGCCCGAAGCAGAGCGTGGCGGCGGCGAGCCGGAGCAAAGCGGAGGGGGCGAGAGCCAGCGCGCGACAACAGTATCAGCGATAGACAGAGAGGATGGACTGCAGGTTGTGTACCAAAATGACCAAGGGCTTTTTTTTTAAATGCCAGTGCGACAAGAATTATGGGACGGAGGGAGTACCATCAAAGTAAGGACCTCTACGGTGGTAATTTCCCTCGCTAGACGCCATACTCTCCTAGGTTGTGAAACCAAGGCCATGACTACCAAAAGCTATGGAAATCAAAGCAAATGGAGACCAAAGTTCTGATACCACTTGTGGGATCGAAAGTATATCTAGAGGGGGGTGATTAGACTACTTGACCAAATAAAACTTATCCTTTTCCCAATTTTAGTTCTTGGCAGATTTTAGCAACTTTGGACAAGTCAAGCAATCTTAACACAATTCAAGCAAGCATGCAAAGAGTATATGAGTAGCGGAAAGTAAAGCATGCAACTTGCAAGAATGTAAAGGGAAGGGTTTGGAGGATTCAAACGCTATAGGAGACACGGGTGTTTTTGTTGTGGTTCCGATAGGTGGTGCTATCGTACATCCACGTTGATGGGGACTTCAACCCACTAAGCATATCACTAAGCATTTTGAGCAAGATCCTCATTAAGCAACACCTCATCCCTCCTTGATAGTATTGGCTTTTCCTATAGACTCAATATGATCTTGGATCACTAAAATAGAAAATGTAGAGTCTTGAGCTTTGAGCTTGAGCCAATCCTTTTGTCCTTAGCATTTTGAGGGGTCCACTTTTCTCATCCATGCCATGCCAATCATTGAGCTTTCCTGAGATATTAATCTTGAAATAGCATTAGCTCAATGAGCTATATGTTGTTAGGAATTACCAAAACCACCTAGGGATAGTTGCACTTTCACCTACTTTTTAATTACGCGCTTTTTATTATCTTGCAAACCTATCCAACAACACCTACAAAGTACTTCTAGTTTCATACTTGTTCTAGGTAAAGCGAACGTTAAGCGTGCGTAGAGTTTTATCGGTGGTCGATGGAACTTGAGGAAATATTTGTTCTACCTTTAGCTCCTTGTTGGGTTCGACACTCTTACTTATCTAAAGAGGCTACAATTGATCCCCTATACTTGTGGGCTATCAAGACCTTTTTCTGGCGTCGTTGTCGGGGAGTTATAGCGTGGGGTGAATATTCTCATATGTGCTTGTTTGCTTTATCACTAAGTAATTTTTATTTGCTGTTCTAAGTTGTTCTCTATCTTTAGTTATGGATATTGAACATGAAATACTCAAAAAAATAGGTTTACTTGCTACTCATGGAGATGGGGAACCTCCTAAAACCCTCGATGCTCATTATGTGAAAGATATTATGTACTACTTTGATAATCCTGAGAAAACCCCATTCAACTTTATAATGGGAGTAACGTTGGATCAACGTGAATACTTTAGGGATTATCGCTTGACTCAAAAGGGAAACTATTATGGGATCAAATTTATATGTTGCATTGCTATGCTCGACAACTATGCTTGAGATATGATTATACTTGTTGCTCTAGGATGGGGGCTTCACACCTTCCCTTTTCATGTGAATTTAATGATGATGAAACCTTGGCTTCTTATGCTAATGGTATATATGATTATTATGATGTGGAACAAATAGAAGAATTCATTGCTTTTATGGGTGCTTATGAGATTGAATCTTTGTTTAAAGAGTTCGAAGATTTTGATGATTCAGTTTATAGACCTGAAAATTTAGCTATCCTTAAATATTGCTATGAGAATTATAAATACAATTATGATACTAATGAATTTATTGAGAAAGTCTCCGCCGTCCGAGAAGAGACAAATATTTTGTAGGACTCTATGGAAGAAGAAATTGATGAAATTGTGAACTCATTGGATGAAAAAGATGATGAGGAGAGCGAAGAACAAAAGGAGGAAGAGCGGATTAGCTACCCGTGCCCACCTTCTAATGAGAGTAACTCTTCAACTCATACATTGTTTAATTTACCTGTGTGCTTGCCGAAGGATGATTCCTATGATGATTGTTATGATCCCGTCGATTCTTTTGAAATATCCCTTTTTGATGATGCTTGCTATGCTTGTGGCCAAGGTGCCAACATGAATTATGCTTATGGAGATGAACTTGCTATAGTTCCTTATGCTAAACATGAAATTGTTGCTATTGCACCCACGCACGATAGTCCTATTATCTTTTTGAATTCTCCTGACTACACTATATCGGCGAAGTTTGCCCTTATTAAGGATTATATTGATGGGTTTCATTTTACCGTTGAACATGATGATTTTGATAGATATAATATGCATGTGCTTGCTGCTCCTACTTGCAATTATTATGGGAGAGGAACTATATCTCCACCTCTCTATGTTTCCCACATGATAAAATTGCAAGAAACTATTTATACTATGCATTGGCCTTTACTATGTGTGCATGAATGGTTCTTTTATGACATGTCGATGCATAGGAAGAGAGTTAGACTTTGTCGTTACATGATATATGTTTCTTTGTGCTCACTATTAAATCCCAAATCATTGTTAATTAAAATTGGCTTTGATATACCTTGGGATCCGGGTGGATTCATTACTTGAGCACCTGATGCCTAGCTTAATGGCTTTAAAGAAAGTGCTGCCAGGGAGACAACACAGAAGTTTTAGAGAGTCAATTATTTATGTTGAGTGCTTAGCTTAGTAGAGAAGCAAAGGGGCAAGCGCGAAGCGCTGCGGGCCCTAACAGCCTGCGGCCTTTGGCGCCGCGTGGCAGTTGATTGGGCGTGGGTGTGGGCGCCTGCACTTCCCATGACGCCTCGGCAACTGCACGACTTGACAGGTCCCTGCATGCAAAGATATGGGTCACGATTACCTGAGGTCATGATGCCCGGCGGTTGGCCTTCCCCGGCTATAAGTGCGGGGCCGCGTGAGCTTCACCTGTTCACCCCTTTCCGTCACTCCTCCTCTTCTTCTTCCTCATCCTTGCTTCCTCTTGCACCAATGGCACCGATCCGCCGGTTTTCAGCTGAGGAGAAGGGAAAGGCCCCCAGAGAGGGTCCTGACCCCCTCCCGCCGAAGAAGCGGCCAATCCTTTGTCATCGGGACGAAGGCGCCTGGCAGGTGGTGTCGAGGCTGTGGTATGAGCGGCCGCCGCCTGGGTTTCCGCTGCCCTTGCACGCCCGCGTTGTAGGCCCCAGGGGGAGGGCGGCGAGCAACACAGACAGCGTCGCCGCCGACACTGGTGAGTCATAGTGGTGCGCGTCGTCCACCCTGGAGTCCACGCGGAGCGCTCCTCTCGCGAGCTTGTGCTTCACGCAGCCATGCACCCAACTTCGTGGATCCGCCTTCCTCCCTCCTTCGCCTTTGAGATGCCGCCGAGCAGGGCCCTGGAGCTCTGGCTGCAGCACGCCGACTATGGCGCCCCTGCAACCGGAGCGGAGGTCGCGGTCGTCGCTCCGGGCAAGGTCTTCATAACCCGGGGCTGGGGTGAGATTGCCCGGGTCTGTCGCGCGGACGGCGCCTTGGTGATCCATCTTGAATACGATGGCGCCTCCTTGATGTTCTTGATGGTCTTTGATGCAGAAGGACGCCGGCTGGAATGCTTCCCTAAGGGAAGCGGCAGTGGTAACGAACTGGCGAGGACCAGCCCCACCCGTTGGTCCTCCTGTAGCTCCTCAGGCAGCGGCAGAGGGACTGCGGGCTTCAGCGGCTCCCCCGAACTCCTCGCGACCTCGGAGACGAGCGACGACAGTTTCGAGCCTCCGAGCTCGCGCCGCGCTCGGAGTGAGGCAGCTGCATCGGGCCGCCAACGCCATTGATCTAGATGGGATTGGCGCCGGCACTGGGCAGTCGACTGTTGATGATGGCGTTGCCTGGGGAGGTGCTAGCAAGTAGCGTTCCTTAGGGTTAGCACCTTTTGTTCCCTGCAAGAAATTAAAGCAACACCCCGCGGGGGTATGTAAGGCGTCTGTCGTGCTTTTGTTATTACTATATCCTTAATATGAATTAGCATGAGGTGTCTGTTCTGTTCCGGCTAAGCTCCCACTTTCTATCCTCATGAGGACTGGGTGCTCTACGCTGACAGGTCCCAGTCCCCAGGCAAACTTCAGCTGTCGCTGGTATGCCAGGTCGCGATGGCGTGGTCAAGGCCAGGAGGTGAGCGAGGTGGAGGGGTATATATAGCCTCCACACAAAATCCAACTGTTACACACAGTTTTCCAATCTCGGTGGGACCGAATCAACAAACTCGGTCGGACCGAAAAGGTAAACCTAGTGACCGTTAGAGATTTCGGTGGGACCGATGTGCTAGGGTTAGGGTAAATCCAAAACTCAGTTTGACCGATTACTCAAACTCGGTGGGACCGATTTGGGTAATAAGTGAATACTGAGATTTGGCCAAGCAAACTCGGTGGAACCGATTGCATATCTCGGTGGGACCGAGAATATTGCAATGGGTAACAGAGAGTTTGCAAGCCCATCTCGGTGAGACCGAGATCCCATCGGTGAGACCGAACTGATTAGGGTTTGGTAGTGGCTTATGACAAGTGAAACTCGGTGGCGCCGGATAGGAAGAATCGGTAGGACCGAGTTTGGCTTAGGGTTTAGGTCATATGTGGAAGTGGGAAAGTAGCTGAGGGTTTTGGAGCATATCACTAAGCACATGAAGCAAGAGGCTCATTAAGCAACACCTCATCCCTCCTTGATAGTATTGGCTTTTCCTAAAGACTCAATGTGATCTTGGATCACTAAAATGTAAAATGAGGAGTCTTGAGCTTGAAGCTTTAGCCAATCCTTTGTCCTTAGCATCTTGAAGGAGTTCCCACAACCTTTAGTCCATGCCACTCCATTGTTGAACTTATTTGAAACATGCTAGATTGAAATGTTAGTCCAACAAGAGATATGTTGTCATCAATTATCAAAACCACCTAGGGAGCACTTGTGCTTTCACATGACCTCCACACCCACAACACCAACGAATGTCAAGAGCTCAGAGCCGTGCGAGATGGGCGAATCGGTCGACGCCCAGAGCGCAACGACAGGGACTATGGCCGAGGAGGAGGAAGAGGTGGTGGACGATGGGAAGATCGTGGCCTTCGCCAGGGATGGCCTGACCGCCCTCGCGAGGACCGTTGGCAGGACCAGCCTCGCGAGGGAGGTTGGGGGGACCAGCCTCGTGAGGACCGTCCCCACGGCAACGCAGGCCTCCCTCCTCTGCCACCTCCACCAAGGACGAATGAAGACCAACACCAAGACGATGGGGCTGGGGGCTTCCAAGAGCCGCGTGCAATTGCTTGCATCTTGGGTGGCGCCCAGGCCCCAGCCTCACAGCGCACCTTCAAGCAGTTTGCTGACGAGGTGAATGCAGTCCTTCCCAAGATTGAGGCCACGTGCCCTCTCAGGTGGTCTTCGTGCGCGATCACATTCAGTTCTGCAGACCAGCTCAAGTGTGCGGCAACGGCCGGAGTCCTCCCGATGCTTTGCTCCCCAGTCATCAGCAACGTGCAGGTCACCAGGACCCTCATCGATGGCGGGGAAGGACTCAACATCCTGTCCGTCGAGACGTTCGACAATCTCCAAGTGCCATACGACCAGCTTCAGCCGACCAAGCCTTTCTCAGGAGTCACCGATGGTTCCACTGTTCCAATTGGGCAGGTTCGCCTTCCGGTCACCTTCAGGCAACGCAAGAACTACCGCACCGAGCTCGTCGACTTCGACGTCGCTCACATCTGCCTGCCGTACAACGCCATCCTCGGGTACCCAGCCCTAGCCAAGTTTATGGCAGTAACTCACCATGGTTACAATCTCCTCAAGATGCCAGGAAGCGGTGGAGTCATCACCGTACCCTGTGAAGAAAGGGACGCAGTGTGCTCGCTCGAGTGTGCGTTCGAAGCCGCAGCAATCGAAGACCCAGATCGCAGGAGCAGGAGGCCTCCCGAGGCGACCCTCAAGAAGAAGAAGACCTCACCTGGCCAGAGCCACAAGGAAGCAGGCATCTCCAGAGGTATTGCATTGGGATTCGCGCCCGATCAAGGAGTGCCGCCCTCTCGTGCTTATGAAGGCGCCCCCGGCGCCCTCCTCAGGCAGGGCTCGGGGGCTCTCTCTTGGAGAGCCACCGACCTTGCCAAGGTCGTGGGGGAGGCGCTCGGGCACCACTTGGAGGGGTGCTTTCAGGCACGCTTCCCTCAGAAAGGTACAAGTCAAAGGAGACAAAACCCTCAGGAGTTCATCGCAAGGAACACCCAAGAGCTACAAGAGTCCAGAGTCATGCGCGGCAGCCGCCGCTTACCTGCCGTGGCACTACATCCAGGCGAGGATGGAGGACTGCGCGTCTGCGTCGACGTACCAGGGCTCAACCGAGCTGCCTCCCAGGAGCGCCTATGGCCTTCGGCCATAGGGCACTGCATGGGACCACCCCACAGCTACGTTCGCATGCCCTTCGGCCTGCCGAGCGCGATCGCCGCACATCAGCCCTATTGAGGAGCATTCTAGAGGCTCAGAAGGTCAGGCATCGCGTGGTCCTAGCGGAGGTGGCGATGGTCCCCGAAGACCTGCACGTGCCACCAGAGCCTCCTGAGGCCCCTGGGCCTGGGGGCTCATCAGGGCCGACGTCTTCACCGCGCATCGCTCACTTTCTCAACATCACTTCGTCTTCAACAGCACCAGGTGACATCTTTCAGAGTTCTACTTTCAGCTGGGAGCGCCCACAGGGCTGCACCATTCCCAGGCCGCGTGGGTCCGTCCCCGCGGCATGTATACATTTTGGTTATGCTCTTTACTTAGCCTGTTGGGGGCGCACCTCGGGCTGCATCATCCCCACGCCGCTCGGACCCGACCCAGCGGTGGTTGCTTTTACCTGCGCTTGCTTGAAATTGGATTTCCTCCTATGTGCTTAACATACCTGACCTAATCACCTGCTCGATCGACGCCTATTGGAAGAGCCGCTCGCTCTGGCACGGCGCGTGCGCATGGGTCCGTCCCTGCAGCATTGATAAACCTGAGTGGTCGAGCTCTGGCCGCGGAAGCCCCGCACGACGCCACCTCACCAGGCCCTCAATGCCGTGACCGCTCCCTTGGAGTGACCATAGGTTGGCCGGCGACCGTAACGACAGGCCTTGTTCCTCCTCATGATTGGTGTGCAGGACCTACTCCAGGAGCAATGTTGGGGGCATCGTGAGCTCTCTCTCCCTCTCTTCGGCACGGACCGCTTGCACATTAAAAGGGGGTACCTGAGCATCGCGACTCATGGGCTCCTACTGGCTCTCCAGCCCTCACCCCCTAGCCTTGACCCACGACATCGCGACCTGTCATACCAGCGGCGGCTAAGCTCGCTCGAGAGCTGGGACATGAGGACGTAGAGCGTTAAGGAAAGTGCGGGGGAGTGGGAAGAAGCTCGCGAGGGCCTAACCCAGCAGTACCTCAACCACCGCCTCTCGGGCCAGGCGCCTCTCCGAGGAACTATGCCAGACACACAAGATAAGTTGCGTCGTCGCAAAAGCTAGACCAATGCAGCTCTAAATCCCCGCCCAGTGCAACTCTGTCACGGCGACGCTACCTTCCTTTCTCGCCCAGCAAGGATTGCTTGAGCGCTAACGGGGACCTCCCGAGCATCGCGACTCGGGGGCTCTTGGACCTACCATCGTCTCACGAAGTGCCAAGAGGACCTATGACCCGAGCTAGAGCTAGAGCTCTCGAGACCGAGGTGGCTTTTCTCCTTAGTGATACTACATATGATCCTCTCGAGACATGGCTACTACCTAAGTCCGAGATGTTGTGCATGATTAGGTACCAAGAGGACCCTCCTGAAGATGCACGTGAAGATGGACAATCCGCCAAGTTCATGGATGAAGAGAACCGACGAAAGGAGTCAAGAACAACTCCCAGGCCCTGGACATCCGGCCATGACCCCGGACATCCGGCCCCTGGAGTTGTCACCTGCAGCAACAGACCAGCGGCCATTTCTACACGGCCCGGACATCCAGCGACCAGCCCCGACATCCAGCCCTAACCCGGAAATCCGGCCTCCCGCCCAGATATCCGGACACCACCGATCCCTAGGACAGAAGAGACGCCCCGTCAGCCCAGACATCCGGCCCCAGCCCCGGTCATCCGGCTCCTCCCGAAGGTCCGGACGTCCGGCCCCGTCTGTTATGCACAGTAAAGGGCCGAAGCCCATGTACCCTTTCGCCCCCTATACTATATATATTCTCCTCCTACCTAAGTTTTAGGGTTAGCGTTGTGTTGGCTCATTTGTGAGATAGAGCTTCGCTCATCTATCCGGATCTACTCCACGAGAGAGACTGCGGCCCCTCTTCGGAGAAGATCCACTTGGATTCAAGACCTCCTCGCGGAGAAGACTATCAAAACCTCCTCACGGAGAAGAACGGTTACAATTTGTATCGTCCCTTGTTGACTTTGGATCTTGTATCTCCTCTCGTGTTTCGAGGATCCAGCACATGTGTGACTTAATCTTGTTGGTTTGAGTGTTTCTCTCTGTGCCCCTTTGTGATTTCCCCTCATGTTTCCCCTCATGTTCTTTGTGTTCTTCGAGGGATCCGCTCCTTTTATGAAAGATCAGCCCCTAGGGTTTCCACCCTACATCATCTTGGTATCTAGAGCCACATTGATCATGATTTCGGAGCCTCCCTGTTGTGTTTTCTAGCCTTGTTCTGTTGATTTTGTCCCTAATTAGAAAATTCCCCATGAAAATAGCCCAATTTTTTTTGTGATTTGTTGGTGTGATGAAGTTTTGTTGGATTTGATCCGCGGATTCCTTGTGTTGCAGGTAGATCTAGCTTTCCATAATCTTTTCCCCAATTTCCATCCACAAATTTCCCGAATTTTGCCCGGATTTGACCTCTCCATGCGAAGTTCATCGAGTTCGTCCATGGATCCAGAGCCCGGACATCCGGCCACCCCCGGACATCCGGCCATCAAGCCCGGACATCCGGCCCCTGGCAGCATCACTTCCATCCACCGCCCGTTTTCCGTCCATATTTCGCCAAATTTTGTTCTGGTGCCCAGATACACTTCCGCATACCACCACCACTTCCGCATACCACCACCATATACCACATACACCACCATCGCTTACCACTACCAACTCCGACAATTTTGTCATGTTTTGATTTGAGTTGTGGTTCCGTGTCCTATTGTGTTTTGGCTATTTAGGTAGGTTCGACATCAACATCACCGCCGCTCATATTCGCCACGGACGCGTCATCGATAATGACCACTTCACCATTTTTGACACCGTCAACCGTTTCTTGCTTACGAACAACCAACATCAAGCGGTAACCTCATCTTGGTATAGTGATACATCATTCTTGCCATTACATTGATAACCATCATAGCCTTACCTTTTGCGTCGCTTACCCATCGAGACTAGCCTTTGAGTATTGCCGGCAATGTGACTTGTGCACATTAGTGATCATACTTCCCATAGCATACATAGATATCATTGGTGGATATCTTGGTATCATCTCTTGTGTCACAAGGTTGTCATCGCATACACAGTTGCTATCTTGGTTCGTGAAGCATTGCATGAGAGAAGAGCTTGAACAACAAAGAGCCAGACAAGCTTTTAAGCAAAAAGGGGAAAGATAAGCAAAGAGCTTTTAAGCAAGAACCATAGCATCATACAACATTAAGATTGTCATACTAGATCATCTTGGATCATATCATCGAAACACCATACATAGAGCATACTTGGGATAGAAGTCATCGCATTTTTTCTTAGTAGGTTGTGCACAAGTCTTCGTATCCGCCTATTATGCAATCGTGCTAGCGTCTCACTAGTGTTGTGCAACAAGAGCATTTTCGTGGATTCCACATTTTGGCTCATCCTTGGTTGCACGACCCCACTTATCTCTTTGCGTGTGTGTTTCTGTGTACCATATTTTGCTTGGTCTACTTGTTGCATTGCAAACTTGTGAATCTTTTCCAACATTATTGAAGCTCACTAAAAATTGCATCAAATTTTGTGCCACCATCCTAACCAAGCTCCACCATAAGCTTTTACTTGTGTAGGTGTGAGAAACCGGCAATAATTGGTACCAATTGTGCTATTTCCTTGTTCCAAATTGGAGTGATCTTTGATCCATCTTCAACATCGGTCAAGGTACATTTGGTACACATTCTTCTCTTTCTCCCACTCACATATTTCTCTCGGAATGATGGATAGGCCAAGTACTTCTACCAACCCACTCTTCATCGAGCGAGACGACGACATGAACTCCTACGTCACAAAGAGCCACCTCTTTGGTGCACCACGTGCTTTGCATCAAGATCAATGAGCAATGAGTGAACGCATCGACAACCTCGCCACCGATTTGTGACTCTCCGAGCAACGTACAAGAGATTTCTTCGACCACAAGCTCGACGACCACAAGGAAGAGAATGATGCAAGAATGGACGAGATTTGTGCTTTGTTGCTCAACCGCTCTTCTTCCACTTCGTCCTCATCAGGATGAAGCCGCTCAAGTCGACACTTTGACTACACCATTCCGGCTGAAGTACACTGACATCGAATACTCTTCGTCGTGACGCGCGCCAAGATCATCAAGCTGACCGGAACCCTCCACACGACAACAACTCTCAAGAACAATGATATCATCAAAACCAAACTATCTTCGCGCAAGCACAAGAACGGCAATGCCAACACAAAGAGGAAGAGAGAGCATGTATACACCAAGAAGCACAAGATGCCGAGGCACAACGTCAAGAGCAACAATTGCGAGATGCTCAAGCTCTTGAGGTGCAACAAGCCCTCCGAGAATCAAGTCAATTCGTAGCCAACCAAGGATGACAAGCTTGTGAACATGAAGAAGCACTTCGCGAAGAAGTTCACGAACACATATATCAAGCTCGCATGCAATGTCAACCTCGACAAGTTACTCCACAAGCTTGCCAAGAACATCAAGTTCAACAAGAGCAAGAAGACAATGGAAATCCTCCACGGCAAGAGCAAGTTGTGAGAGACGATCCTCCTCATCAAGAATGTCATCATCCCCGATCCGAACACAATGAAGAGCAATTCTATGGCAAGTTAAAGTTCACCATGCCCAAGTTCAATGGAAGCAATGATCCCGAAGAGTACCTTTCATGGGCATTGAAGGTCGACAAAATATTCCGCTTGCACAACTATGAAGAAGAGAAGAAGATCGTGATGGCATCCCTTGAGTTCCAAGACTTTGTCCTCATTTGGTGGGAACAAGTCATTGAGCACCGAGAGGCAAAAGGTGAACCACCCATCACTACTTGGGCGCAAATGAAGGATGTCATGAGAGCACACTTCGTGCCTACCTACTACAACCGTGACCTCTTCAAGAAACTCCAACTCCTCAAGCAAGGATCCAAAAGCATTGAAGAGTACTACAAGGAAATGGAGATTGCAATGATACGAGCCAATGTCATAGAAGATGATGAGCAAACTATGGCACGTTTCTTGAATGGCCTCAATCATCCCATCAAGAAGATTGCCGACTTCCAACCATACTTGTACCTCATCGAGCTAGTGCATCAAGCTACCAAAGGGGAACGTCAAGTGTAAGAAGACTTCAAGTATGCCAATTTCTCATCCAAGTGATATGGCTTCCCCAATACCCATGCTTCAACGACTCCAGCACCGTCTATCTCAACCAAGCCTTCTACAAGCAACGTTGACAAGTCGAGTTACAAGAAAACTTCGACAACTCAAAGTCATCCTCCTACTACCAGCAACTTCAAGCCGGGAGCTTCATCATCATCTACCCCAGCTGATGAGACCGTCAAGACAAGTTCCTTAAAATGCTTCACATGCGGAGGCCAAGGCCACAAGTCCTTTGAGTGTACCAACAAGCGGACCATGATCCTCAAAGATGATGGTACATATGACTCCATGAGTGAAGGAGAAACGGAAGCAGAGCAAGTCACCATGCACTGGCAAGTGAACGATGAAGAGGAATAAGTCTTCTGCGATGAAGATTCAAGTCCCGCTCTCATTGTCTCCAAGGTCTTGACCCTTCAACATCACCAAGAAGAAGACCAAAGATGCCACATATTCCATACCAAGGCTGACATCAATGGAAGGTCCGTCAAGGTCATCATCAATGGAGGGAGTTGTCATACCTTAGCAAGTGAAGAACTTTGCTCCGAGCTCCAATTTCCCAAGATGAAACACCCACATCCCTACAAAGTTCAATGGCTAAGCGACTCCGGCACTATTCAAGTCGAGCATACAGTGCAAGTCTCCATCAAAATAGGAGCTTACGAAGACACTTTGGAGTGTGATGTCGTTCCAATGACCGTTTGGCACCTTCTTCTTGGACGGCCATGGTAATTTGATAGAGGTGTCATCCACAATGGACGAACGAACCACTACATCTTCAAGATGAAAGGAAAGGAGTACATACTTCGCCCTATGTCTCCAAGCCAAGTGATTACTGACAAGCAAGCCACCCATCATGGAGAGAATAGTGAGAGGGCGAACCACCAAACAGAGAGTGAGCGCCACAAGCCCAAATTGAGTGCCTCCACGATGAGAGAAAAGAAGAACCTAGTTCTATTTGCCACCAAACATGAGAGAAGAGAAGTGTGTGAGAACCCATCTATTTGCCATCAGTTTGTTCCAAGTAAAGCCTTTAGGATCTTCTTGGATGATTGTTGTTTAATCTTATTGGAAAAAACAGAAAGTATGCGCTCACGAGAATAATTTTTGTTTTTTACGAGAGAGCGACAAAATACCAATTCCAACTGCATTAGATCATTATACAAATTATTTAGGACATCCTAATTTCACAGGATTTTTGGAGTTACAGAAGTATTCAAACCTACAGATTGCTACAGACTGTTCTGTTTTTGACAGATTCTGTTTTCGTGTGGTTTTTGCTTATTTTGATGAATCTATGGCTAGTATCGGGGGGTATGAATCATAGAGAAGTTGGAATACAGTAGGTTTAGCACCAATATAAATAAAGAATGAGTTGATTACAGTACCTTAAAGTGGTGGTTTGTTTTCTTATACTAACGGAGCTCATGAGACTTTCTGTTGAGTTTTATTGTGAAGTTTTCAAGTTTTTCGGTAAAGATTTGATGGATTTTGAAATAAGGAGTGGCAAGAGCCTAAGCTTGGGGATGCCCAAGGCACCCCAAGGTAAAATTCACAACCAAAAGCCTCAGCTTGGGGATGCCCCAGAAGGAATCCCCTCTTTTGTCTTCGTCTATCGGTAACTTTACTTGAGGCTATATTTTTATTCACCACATGATATGTGTTTTGCTTGGAGTGTCTTGTATGATTTGAATCTTTGCTTTTTAGTTTACCACAATCATCCTTGTTGTACACACCTTTTGGAGAGACAGACATGAATCAGAATTTATTAGAATACTCTATGTTTTTCACTTATATCTTTTGAGCTAGATAATTTTGCTCTAGTGCTTCACTTATATGTTTTTAGAGCATGGTGGTGGTTTTATTTTATAGAAATTATTGATCTCTCATGCTTCACTTATATTATTTTTAGAGTCTTATAGAACAGCATGGTAATTTGCTTTTGTTATGAAATTAGTCCTAATATGATAGGCATCCAAGATGGGTATAATAAAAACTTTCATATAAAGTGCATTGAATACTATGAGAAGTTTGATACTTGATGATTGCTTTGAGATATGAAGATGGTAATTTTAGAGTCATGCTAGTTGAGTAGTTTTGAATTCCAGAGATACTTGTGTTAATGTTTTTGATTCCCGTAGCATGCACGTATGGTGAACCGTTATGTGATGAAGTCAGAGCATGATTTATTTATTGATTGTATTCCTTATGAGTGGCGGTCGGGGCGAGCAATGGTCTTTTCCTACCAATCTATTCCCCTAGGAGCATGCGCGTAGTACTTTGTTTCGATAACTAATAGATTTTTGCAATAAGTATGTGAGTTCTTTATGACTAATGTTGAGTCCATGTATTATGCGCACTCTCTCCTTCCACCATTGCTAGCCTCTCTAGTACCGTGTAACTTTCGTCGGTACCATAAACCCACCATATACCTTCCTCAAAACAGCCACCATACCTACCTATTATGGCATTTCCATAGCCATTCTGAGATATATTGCCATGTAAGTTTCCACCGTTCTGTTATTTATGACACGCTTCGTCATTGTCATATTGCTTTGCATGATCATGTAGTTGACATCGTATTTGTGGCAAAGCCACCATTCATAATTCTTTCATACATGTCACTCTTGATTCATTGCACATCCCGGTACACCACCGGAGGCATTCACATAGAGTCATATTTTGTTCTAAGTATCGAGTTGTAATTCTTGAGTTGTAAGTAAATAAAAGTGTGATGATCTTCATTATTAGATCATTGTCCCATGTGAGGAAAGGATGATGGAGATTCCGGATGAAAAAAGAGGCCATAAAAAAGAGAAAAAAAGGCCCAAATAAAAAAAGAGAGAAAAAGAGAGAAGTGGCAATGCTACTATCCTTTTTCCACACTTGTGCTTCAAAGTAGCACCATGATCTTCATGATAGAGAGTCTCCTATTTGTCATTTCATATACTAGTGGGGATTTTTCATTATAGAACTTGGCTTGTATATTCCAATGATGGGCTTCCTCAAAATTCCCTAGGTCTTCGTGAGCAAGCGAGTTGGATGCACACCCACTTAGTTTCTTTTGTTGAGCTTTCATACACTTATAGCTCTAGTGCATCCGTTACATGGCAATCCCTACTCACTCACATTGATATCTATTGATGGGTATCTCCATAGCCTGTTGATACGCCTAGTTGATGTGAGACTATCTTCTCATTTTTGTCTTCTCCACAACCACCATTCTATTCCACCTATAGTGCTATGTCCATGGCTCACGCTCATGTATTGCGTGAAGATTGAAAAATTTTGAGAACATCAAAAGTATGAAAACAATTGCTTGGCTTTTCATCGGGGTTGTGCATGATTTAAATATATTTTGCGATGAAGATAGAGCATAGCCAGACTATATGATTTTGTAGGGATAATTTTCTTTGGCCATGTTATTTTGAGAAGACATGATTGCTTTATTAGTATGCTTGAAGTATTATTATTTTTATGTCAATATTACTTTTGTCTTGAATCTTTCGGATCTGAATATTCATGCCACAATAAAGAAAATTACATTGAAAATTATGTTAGGTAGCATTCCACACCAAAAATTCTGTTTTTATCATTTACCTACTCGAGGACGAGCAGGAATTAAGCTTGGGGATGCTGGTACGTCTCCAACGTATCTATTATTTTTTGATTGTTCCATGCTATTATATTATCTGTTTTGGATGTTTAATGGGCTTTAATATGCACTTTTATACTATTTTTGGGACTAACCTATTAACCGGAGGCCCAGTGCCAGTTGCTTTTTTTTTGCCTATTTCAGTGTTTTGCAGAAAAGGAATATCAAACAGAACCCAAACGTAATGAAACCTTCGCAGAGATCTTTTTTGGAACAAGCGCAATCTAGGAGACTTGGAGTAGAGGTCAAGGAAGCAACGAGGCGGCCACGAGGTAGGGCGGCGTGCCCAGGGGGGCCAGGCACGCCCCCACCCTCGTGGGCCCCTCATAGGTCCACCAACCTACTTCCTTCTCCTATATATACTCTTATACCCTGAAAACACCTAGGGGAGCCACGAAACGACTTCTCCACCGCCGCAACCTTCTGTACCCGTGAGATCCCATCTGGGGACCTTTTCATGCGATCTGCCAGAGGGGGATTCAATCACAGAGGGCTTCTACATCAACACCATAGCCTCTCTGATGATGTGTGAGTAGTTTACCACAGACCTTCGGGTCCATAGTTATTAGCTAGATGGCTTCTTCTCTCTCTTTGGTTCTCAATACAAAGTTCTCCTCGATGTTCTTGGAGATCTATTCGATGTAATTCATTTTGCGGTGTGTTTGCCGAGATCCGATGAATTGTGGGTTTATGATTAAGATTATCTATGAACAATATTTGATTCTTCTCTGAATTCTTATATGCATGATTTGATATCTTTGCAAGTCCCTTCGAATTATCAGTTTCGTTTGGCCTACTAGATTTATCTTTCTTGCAATGGGAGAAGTGCTTAGCTTTGGGTTCAACCTTGTAGTGTCCTTTCCCAGTGACATCACGGGCATCAAGGCACATATTGTAGTATTGCCATCGAGGATAAAAAGATGGGGTTTATATCATATTGCTTGATTTTATCCCTCTACATCATGTCATCTTGCCTAATGCGTTACTCCGTTCTTATGAACTTAATACTCTAGATGCATGCTGGATAGCGGTCGATGTATGGAGTAATAGTAGTAGATGCAGAATCGTTTCGGTCTACTTGACACGGACATGATGCCTATGTTCACTATCATGCCTAGATATCATCATAACTATGCGCTTTTCTATCAACTGCTCGGCAGTAATTTGTTCACCCACCATAATATATGCTATCTTGAGAGAAGCCACTAGTGAAACCTATGCCCCCGGGTCTACTTTACATCATATTAGTTTCCCGTCAACTAGCCATTTCTGTCGCCATTTATTTTGCAATCTGTATTTTCCAATCTATGCAACAAAAATACCAATAATATTTATCTCATTATCTTTATCAGATCTCACTTTTGCAAGTGGCCGCGAAGGGATTGACAACCACTTTATTGCGATGGTTGCGAGGTTCTTGTTTGTTTGTGCCGGTACTAGGCGACTTGCATGTAATATCCTACTGGATTGATACCTTGGTTCTCAAAAACTAAGGGAAATACTTACGCTACTTTGCTGCATCACCCTTTCATCTTCAAGGGAAAACCAACGCATGCTCAAGAGGTAGCAATAGGCCATATGTCCATAGGTGAAGATGCCAAGGGAGATGGTGTAGTTGTTGATCGGTTGTTGGTGTTGAGCTGTTGACCTTCACGTTCTCGTCGGTGGTGGTGTCGATGCCAATGTGACCTTGCCGGAGACGGTAGCTCAGAAGGATGAGCTCTTGAGCATCTTCTCCGAGATGGTAAAGATCTCTTGTAGGACTTGATAAGTGCTTTGATCTCCTCCATTTGAGCATCCATCTTGGCGTCCAAGTTGTTTTTCATGGCATAGAACTCGTCATTGTTGTTGTAGACCGAAGGAGGTGTGCTTTGCCTATCCATCGCAAGACTCGAGCAAATTTGAGTGGGAGAAAGAGAAGAACTAGACCATTATACCTTACCCAATGTTGAAGATGGATCAATGATCACTCAATAATGTATCCAGGAAATAGCACAATTGGTACCAGATCTTGTCAATTCTCACACCTACACAATTAATGCTTATGGAGTAGCTTGGTGAGGATAGTGGCACAAAAATTTGATGCAAATTGTTAGCAAGAGTCAATAATGTAGAGAAAGATTCACAAATTCACAAGTGCAACAAGTAGACCAATAGCAATCAATGGCACATGGAAACACACACATAGATAGATAGATTGGGTTGTGCAACCAAGGAATGAGCTCGAAATGTGGAATCCACGGAAAATGCTCTTGTTGCACAACTCTAGAGATGTTAGCACAACTCAATAGGAAGATACGACACTTGTGCACACCCTATAAGAGACCAAAATGCAACAACTTCTATCCCAAGTATGTTATGTATATATGATGTTCCTGGTGATCTTCTCAAGATGATCGGATATGACAATCTTAATGTGCAATGTGGCGATGCTATGGCTATTGCTTACAAGCTCTTTGTTTTCTCTTTGCTTAAAAGGTTATTCCTTTTTTGTATGACATGGCCACTATGCGAAATGCACAAATGAGGATAGCAATTGTATATATTTGGGAACAACCTTGTGACACAAGTGATGATATGATACCAGTATGATATGGTATGTATGCAATGGAAGGTGTACATCGATGATCACTAATGTGCACAAGTAATGTTGCCGACAATACTCAAAGGCTAGTCTCGATAGGCAAGTGACGCAAAATGGGTAGGTGTTAACAATACTATGGCAAGAATGAATGTACAATGATGGGATACCACGATACCAAGATGATATAGAGGTTATCGTTCTTGCTTATGTTAGGGTGTCAAGATGGTGAAGGTGGTTGATGTCGAATGCTTGTCGAAGTTGAGCAGCAGTGTTGTCGTTGTTGAACCATTCCTAGTTAGCCAAAGCACCCTAGGAAACATAAAAACCAGAACTCAAAATCTCCAAAGGCAAATATCAAATGGTGGTACCGGGAAAGCGGTGGTGGATGCGGAAGTATTGGTGGAAACCTGATCAGAATGGGTCAAGGTGGTGGAAAGGTATGATGGGCTATAAATGGTGTGGAGTTGAAGGCACGGTCCCTAAGTAGCCTAAACACCTTAGGAGACACAACTAACAACACAAACAAAATTGGGTTCAATTGGGTTGGCGGAAGTGTATGGTGGGCAAGCCAATGCGGAAGTTATGTGGTGGTTGATAAAGAAGCAACCGTCCCTAAGTAGCCGAAACACCTTAGGAGACTCGAATCCCAACTCAAATAACCACAAATAGAATGGGGAACAAAATGGGTTAGGTTGCGGAAGTCGGTGGTGACGAATGTAGATGGTATGGTGGAAGCCCTAGGCAAAGCTGCCAAAGTTCCAAAATTTTCATGGAGTCAAATTGTGATGGTGGTATTTTTGTGGGATGGGGGATGTCAATAGCTTAAAAACACTAAAGAATGTAAAAAACGGACTCCAGATGAATTGGTTATGGTCAAAACGGTGAAACAAGGAAGGCTGAAATGGCAGGGGTGGGACATCCGGGGGTGAGGCCGGAAATCCTAGACCTAATGTCCAGAAACTTGCGTGAAATTGCGCTCCAGGAGCCGTATGTCCGGGCTATGGGACGGATGTCCGGGGCCATGGGCCGGATGTCCAGGCTCCAAATTTGAGGATGAACTCGATTTTGGGGGCGGAAATTGATGATTTTTGGGGGGGGGGGAATTTGGCGAATTTCGTGGATCGAAAGTGGAGAAAATTGGAGGAAAGCTAGACCCACTTAAGACACAACAAATCCATTGATCAAAATCAACAAAACATCATCAAACCAACAAATCACAAAAAAATGGGGGCTATTTTTGGTGGTGATTTTCGAAATTAGGACGAACTCAAGCAAAATAAGGCTAGAGAACTATGGGGGAAGCTCCAAATTCGTGATCAATGTGGCTCATGATACCAAGATGATGTAGGGTGGAAACCCAAGAGCCAATCTTTCATGTTTTGGAGGGGATCCCGCGAAGAACACGAAGAAAATGAGGGGAAACACAAGGGAAATCACGAGGGGAATGAGAGGATACACTCAAATCAACAAGAAACAAATCACACAGGTGTTAGATCCATGAACACAAAGGGAGATACATGATTCAAATCCAACAAAGGGGGATATAAGAGGTAACTATTTCATCTCCGTGAGGAGGACTTGAATCCGCGAGGGATCTTCCCATGAGGGGTCTTGAATCAAAGCGTGGATCTTCTCCTTAGAGGCCGCAGTCTCATGATCGAGAAGAACCATATAGATGAGTAAAGCTCTATCTCTCATGTGAGCTAAACCAATTTTAACCCTAACTAGAGGAAGGGGAAGGAGTATATATAGGCTATTCCATGAAGGGGTAAGTGAGGAGGGGAAACATGGGCCTCTGGCCCGACTCTGCGTGCAGCCACGCGTCGGATGTCCCGCCTGGGGGCCAGATGTCCGGGGTGGTAGGCCGGATGTCTGATACATCCATTTTGCATCATGTTTTCTTACTGTTATTTATGATGTTCTTATCCATAATTTTGCTTTTTGGAGTAAATCTAATGCCTTTTCTCGCATAATATGCAAGGTATACTCAAAGAGGGAGAATTCTAGCAGCTGGAAATCTAGACCTGGAAAAGCTACATCAGGCCACCTATTGCGCACAACTCCAAACAAGATGAAACCTCACGGAGATTTTTCATCAATTATATGATGAATATTGGAGGAAATAACTACTAGAGGGGGCCCACCAGGTGGGCACAACCCACCTGGGTGCGCCAGGGAGCCCAGGCGCGCCCTGGTGGGTTGTGCTCACCCAGGCCCACCTCCGGTGCCCATCTTCTGCTATATAAGTGATTTTGACCTAGAAAATATAAGAGGAGGACTTTCAGGATGGAGCACCACCGTCTCGAGGCGGAACTTGGGCAGGAACACTTTTTCCCTCCAGCGGAGCGATTCCGCCGTGGGAACTTCCCTCCCGGAGGGGGAAATCATCGTCATCATCATCACCAACAACTCTCCCATCTTGGGGAGGGCAATCTCCATCAACATCTTCAATAGCACCATCTCATCTCAAACCCCAGTTCATCTCTCGTGTTCAATCTTGTTACCGGAACTATAGATTGGTACTTGTGGGTGACTAGTAGTGTTGATTACATCTTGTAGTTGATTACTATATGGTTTATTTGGTGGAAGATTATATGTTCAGATCCAATATGCTATTTAATACCCCTCTGATCTTGAGCATGATTATTGTTTTTGAGTAGTTACTTTTGTTCTTCAGGTCACAAGAGAAATCATGTTGCAAGTAATCATGTTAACTTGATATGTTTTTGATATTTTGATAGTATGTATGTTGTTATTCCCTTAGTGGTGTCATGTGAACATCGACTACATGACACTTCACCATATTTGGGCCTAAGGGAATGCATTGTGGAGTAGCAATTAGATGATGGGTTGCGAGAGTGTCAGAAGCTTTGCTTATCATAAGAGACTGTTTTGGCCTGTCGTTTGCCACAAAAGGATTGGGCTACCTTGATCCACTTTTGTTATTACTATCGTTACTTGCTCGTTACAAATTACCTTGCTATCAAACTACTCTGCTACTTACAATTTCAACACTTGTAGACATTACCTTGCTGAAAAATACTTGTCATTTCCTTCTACTCCTCATTGGGTTCGACACTCTTACTTATCAAAAAGAGCTACAATTGATCCCTTATACTTGTGGGTCATGAACGCTATTTTCTGGCGTCGCTGCCGGGGAGTGAAGTGCCTTTCGTAAGTGGAATTTTGTAAGGAAACATTTATATAGTGTGCTGAAATTTATTGTCACTTGTTACTATGGAAAACTATACTTTGAGGGGTTTATTCGGGGTATCTTCACCTCGACCGGAACCACAATTAGCTACCCCTCATCCTACTGCACCTACTGAAAATATTGAATATGAAATTCCTTTGGGTATGATAGAACAACTTCTAGCTAATCCTTATGCAGGAGATGGAACCGAACATCCTGATATGCACTTGATATATGTAGAACAAATTTGTGGATTGTTCAAGCCTGCAGGTTTACCCGGAGATGAAGTTATGAAAAAGGTTTTCCCTTTATCTTTGAAGGGAAAATCATTGGCATGGTATAGGATATGCGATGATATTGGATCCTGGAATTGGAATCATTTGAAATTGGAGTTTCATCAAAAAAATTATCCTATGCATCTAGTTCATCGTGATCGGAATTATATATATAATTTTTGGCCTCGTGACGGAGAAAGTATCGCTCTAGCTTGGGGAGGCTTAAGTCAATGTCACATTCATGCCCCAATCATGAGCTCTCAAGAGAAATTATTATCCAGAACTTTTATGCTCAGCTTTCTCGTAATGATCAAACCATGCTCTATACCTCTTGTGCTAGTTCTTTTATGAAGAAGACTATTGAATTCCAGTGGGATCTTTTGGCAATAATTAAAACGCAGCTCTGAAGATTGGGAACTCGACGAAGGTAAAGAGTCAGGTATTAAACTTAAGTATGATTGTGTTAAATCTTTTATGGATACCGATGCTTTTCAAAAGTTTAGCACTAAATATGGACTTGACTCTAAGATAGTAGCCTCCTTTTGTGAATCATTTGCTACTCATGTTGATCTCCCTAAAGATAAATGGTTTAAATATCACCCACCTATTAAAGAAGAAATCAAAGAACTGGTATCAGTTAAAGAAGAAACTATACTCTACAATGTTGATCTAGTTGTTCCTTTTACTTATATTGAGAAACCACCTTTCCCTGTTAGGATAAAGGAACATTCTAAAGTTTCAACTGTGGTCAACATAAGTTATATTAGAACACCTAAACCTGATGAACAAATTAAAGTAGAACCTAGTATTTCTATGGTTAAAGATCTCTTGGAAGAAGATGTAGATGGGCATGTTATTTATTTCTGTGAAGAAGCTGCTAGAATTGCCAAACATGATAAAAAGGATAAACATAGACCTATTGCTGGTTTGCTCGTTGTCTCAGTTAAAATAGGAGACCAATGTTATCATGGTTTATGTGACATAGGTGCTAGTGTGAGTGCTATTCCATACACCTTATATCAAGAAATTATGAATGACATAGCACCCGCAGAGATAGAAGACATATATGTTACTATTAAACTTGCTAACAAAGACACTATCTCACCAATTGGGATTGTTAGAGATGTTGAAGTCTTGTGTGGAAAAATAAAATACACTACTGATTTTCTTGTTCTTGGTTCCCCACAAGAAGACTTTTGTCCCATTATCTTTGGTAGACCTTTCTTGAACACTGTTAATGCTAAAATAGTTTGTAATAAACAAACTGTCGGTGTTAGTTTTGGTGATGAGTCTCATGAGTTTAATTTTTCCAAGTTTAGTAGAAAGCTTCATGAAAAGGAATTGCCCAGTAAGGATGAATTAATTGGTCTTGCTTCTATTGCTGTGTCTCCTACTGATCCTTTAGAACAATATTTGCTAGACCATGAAAATGATTTACATATGCATGAAAGAAATGAAATAGATAAGATTTTCTTTGAACAACGTCCGCTGCTTAAACACAACTTGCCTATTGAAACTCTAGGAGTTTCTCCTCCACCTGAAGGTGATCTTGTGTTTGAATTAAAACAATTACCAGACGCTTTGAAATATGCTTATCTTGATGAAAAGAAGATATATCTTGTAATTATTAGTGCTAACCTTGCAGAACATGAAGAAGAAAGATTATTGAAAGTTCTAAGGAAGCACCGAGCTGCTATTGGATATACTCTTAATGATTTAAAGGGCATTAGTCCCACTCTATGTTAGCACAAAATTAATATGGAACCTGATGCTAAACCCGTTGTTGATCACCAACGTCTGTTGAATCCAAAAATGGAAGAAGTGGTAAGAACGAAAATATTAAAACTTCTGGAAGCAGGTATAATCTATCATATAGCTGATAGTAGATGGGTAAGTCCTATTCATTTTGTCCCTAGAAAAGGAGGTATAACTGTTGTTCCTAATGATAAGAATGAACTTATTCCACAAAGAATTTTTAGAGGCTATAGAATGGTAATTGATTTTAGAAAATTAAACAAAGCAACTAGGAAAGATCAATACCCTCTGCCTTTTATTGATCAAATGCTTGAAATATTATCTAAGCACACACATTTTTGCTTCCTTGAAGGATATTCTGGTTTTTCACAAATACATGTGTTCTCAACCTGATCAAGAAAAGACCACTTTTACTTGTCCCTTTGGAACTTATGCTTATAGACGTATGTCTTTCGGTTTATGTAATGCACCTGCTACTTTTCAAAGATGTATGACTGCTATATTCTCTGACTTTTGTGAAAAGATTGTTGAGGTTTTCATGGATGACTTCCATGTTTATGTTAAGTCTTTTGATGATTGTTTAAGCAATCTTGATCGAGTTTTGTAGAGATGTGAACAAACAAATCTTGTCTTGAATTGGGAGAAATGGAACTTTATGGTTAATGAAGGCATTGTCTTGGGTCATAAAATTTCTGAAAGAGGTATTGAAGTGGACAAAGCTAAGGTTGATGCAATTGAGAAAATGACATGTCCTAAAGATATAAAAGGTATTCGTAGTTTCTTAGGTCATGATGGTTTCTATAGGAGATTTATCAAAGACTTTTCTAAAATTTCTAGGCCTCTTATGAATCTTTTGCAAAAGGATATTCCTTTTGTCTTTTATGATGATTGTTTAGAAGCCTTTGAATCACTCGAGAAAGCCTTAATTTCTGCACCTATTGTCCAACCACCTGATTGGAACTTGCCTTTTGAAATTATGTGTGATGCTAGTGATTATGCTGTTGGTGTTGTTCTAGGACAAAGAGTTGATAAGAAACTGAATATTATTCATTATGCTAGTAAAACTCTAGATAGTGCTCAATGAAACTATGCTACTACTGAAAAATAATTCTTAGTAGTGGTGTTTGCTTGTGATAAATTTAGACCTTATATTGTTGATTCCAAAGTAATTTTTCACACCGGTCATGCTACTATTAAATATCTTATGGAAAAGAAAGATGCTAAACCTAGACTTATTCGTTGGGTTCTCTTGTTACAAGAATTTGATTTACATATCATTGATAGAAAAGGGGCTGAGAACCCTATAGGTGATAATTTATCTAGGCTTGAAAATGTACCTGATGACCCACTACCTATTGATGATAGTTTTCCTCATGAGAAGTTAGCCGCAATAAATGTTGCTCATAGTACTCCTTGGTATGCTTACTATGCTAATTACATTGTTGCTAAATATTTACCACCTAGCTTTACACACCAACAAAAGAAAAAAATGTTCTATGATTTAAGACATTACTTTTGGGATGACCCACATCTTTATAAAGGAGTAGATGGTATTATTAAACGTTGTGTACCTGAGCATGAACAGGGACAAATCTTACGGAAATGTCACTCCAAAGCTTATGGAGGGCATCATGCTGGAGATAGAACTTCTCACAAGGTATTTCAATTTTGGATTTTATTGGCCTACTCTCTTAATTGATGCCTGTAAGTTTGTCTTATCTTGTGATGAATGCCAAAGAATAGGTAATATCGGTAAGCATCAAGAAATGCCTATGAATTATTAACTTGTTGTTGAACCATTTGATGTTTCGGAATTTGATTACATGGGACCTTTTCCTTCCTCTAATGGGTATACACATATTTTGGTTGCTGTTGATTATGTTACTAAATGGGTAGAAGCTATTCCAACCAGTAGTGTTGATCAGAACACCTCTATTAAAATGCTTAAGGAAGTTATTTTCCCAAGGTATGGAGTCCCTAGATACTCAATGACTAATGGTGGTTCATACTTTATTCATGGTGCTTTCCGTAAAATGCTTGCTAAGTATGATGTTAACCATAGAATTGCATCACCTTATCATCCTCAGTCTAGTGGTCAAGTTGAACTTAGCAATAGAGAAATGAAATTAATTTTGCAAAAGACTGTCAATAAGACCAGGAAGAATTGGTCTAAGAAATTAGATGATGCACTTTGGGCTTATAGAATAGCATATAAAAATCATATGGGTATGTCTCCTTATAAAATAGTTTATGGAAAAGCATGTCATTTGCCTCTTGAATTAGAACGTAAAGCATATTGGGCCATCAAAGAGCTTAACTATGATTTCAAACTTGCTGGTGAAAAGAGGTTATTTGATATTAGTTCATTAGATGAATGGAGAACCCAAGCTTATGAAAATGCAAAATTATTCAAAGAAAATGTTAAAAGATGGCATGACAAAAGAATCCAAAAGCGTGAGTTTAAAGTCGGAGAATATGTTCTTTTGTACAACTCTCGTTTTAGATACTTTGCAGGAAAACTCCTCTCAAAATGGGAAGGCTCCTATGTTATCAAGGAGGTTTTTCGGTCTGGAGCCATCAAAATAAATAATGCCGAAGGTACTAACCCGAAGGTTGTCAATGGGCAACGAATAAAACATTATATCTCAGGTACGCCCATTAATTTTGAAAGTAATATTATCCAAACTATGGCACTGGAAGAACACATAACAGAGTCCTTCCAGAACAATCCAGAATCATGGAAATAAGGAGATACGTGATACGGTAAGTAACCGGACTCCGAAAAATCCGCAAAAAAATTTTTTGTCAGTTTTGGAATATTTGGAAAAATAGGAAAATAAGAAACAACCAGGAAGCGTACCCTGGTGGGCACAAGATACCAGGGAGTGCCAGGCTTGCCTGGCACGCCTAGGTGGGTTGTGCCCACCTGGGACATCTTCTAGACTCCGTTTTTTTTCAGTTTGCTTGTTCTCCAAGATAAAAAATATATTTATATACTCCCCGAACCTGTTGACCACCGTATCACGGAGAGATCTTCTGTTCTCTTTTCTTGTTGTTTTTGGTTAGATCTATAGAGCCAGGAATTATGTCTTCCTCACCCTCCTACAACGGAGAATAAGATTTAGAGGTATTTCAGGAAGATCTAAGGCGAGAGGAAGCGGAAGAAGTTGCTATGGAGAAATAGGAGGAAAATCCTTTCGGGGTTCACTCTCCGACTTCCTAGAGAGGGACATTGCCTAGCATCTCCACTCATCTGAATCCTCATCAAGCTATGATACCGTCAAATAATCAAGAGAGCCTCTAAGTGCAAGAAGAAACCCCACCAAGAAGGCCTTTACACAGGTTACATCATAACAATTTTCGCAATTTGATTCGTAACTATGGGTTCGAGAACACTCCTCATAGGCACATACTGTCCAATTGGGACATATCTCGCCCAAGAGAAAATAGTGTGGGAATAAACCCTTGGGGCTCGGAAAATAAACACATAATGGCAGGAGTGAAGAAAAATGGTGAGCTAATTCATCAAGCCCTTCGGGAGATCCAAGGCTTGAAGGATCTACTCATGGTTATATTAGAAACTACCACTTCTCACCACCACCATCATCTTCTTCATCACCAAAAGAGGACTGAGTATTGAGTATGGGCACTCCCCTTGGCTTCCACCAAGCTTGGGGGAGGTGCCCCAGTATCGTATCATCCCACTATCTTTTTGCCTTTACTTATTTTAATTCGATATTTTGCTTTAGATGAATAAAAGTTTAGTTCGATCCTTTCCTTTCGAGAGTTTGTTTAGTGATTTGTCCTTGTAATCGTGCGCAAGATATATAATAAAGTTTAGTTTGAGTTTTTGCTTTCTTTACTTCCATGTTGCAAATAAAAGTAAAAGAGAAAGGAAATAATTAAATAAAAAGAAAGGAAATAAATCAAGAAGATCATATACTAATCTTATGGTAGGTGATGACACCACATAAGGAAAAGTATAAGTAGAAATTTTTATTAGAGATTGATAAACATAACATTAGTCAATGATGCAACTCATGAAAGAATTAATAAGGATAGAGAAGATTCACATATAAATATACTATCCTAGAAATCTTTTGTGATTGTGAGCCCTCACCAAAATATTATATGCGAAAATTGTTGACTTTGGACAAGGAAGACAACTTAATGGTTTATGTTTGTTTATATTCACATTGAAGTCATATTGTCATGGATCCTTTAACATGTGGTTCTTGCCCCTATCTTTGCTAACCAAAAATTCTGCACTAAGTAGAGATACTACTTGTGCATCCAAAAACCCTTAAACCCAAATCTTATTTTCAAGTGTCCACCATACTTACCTAGGGATTGAGCAAGATCCCTAAAGTAAGTTGTCATCGGTGCAAAAAGGAAATAAAAATTGCTTCTAAATGTGTGAGACCATTTAGTGTAAGAGAAAATTGAGCGTTGCACGAACTTGTGATGGTGAAGAATAAAAGCGACAAACTACATAATAAAGGTCACTATCACAAGGGGCAATGCAATGTGACGTTCTATTGCATTAAGGGGTTGAGCAGACAAACAAATAAGTGCATGGCAACCTCTGCTTCCCTCTGCAAAGGGCCTGTCTTTTACTTTTATGTATTTACTTTTATGCAAAGAGTCAAAGTCTTCCTTCTATTCCTTATTATTTTCTCCTTTGGCAAGCATCATGTGGTGAGGAAAGATCTAGGCACATATGTCCAGTTGAATATAGATAGCTTAAGTTATTATTGCTGACATCACCCTTGAGGTGAATACGTTGGGAGGCGAAACTAGAAGCCCCTATCTTTCTATGTTTCCAGTTGAAATGTTTTGCTCATGTGTACGCGGTGAGTGTTAGTAATCATAGAAGACTATATGATGGTTGAGTATGTGGACTTGCCTAAAGGCTCCGATACATGACCCTTCCTGAAAAGATGATGAATTGTAGTTGCAAAGTTGACTAAGAACATAGTTTGTTGGTTTCTAATAGATTTTTTGCTTTATACTCCAATAGTGTGATGAATTGTCACTTATTCATGAGAATTCTATGATAAAAGTTATTTAATAAAAGTTTTATGTTTAAGTTTATACTTCAATAGTGCGGCCTAGTGGCTTGTGCTCACCAGGCCCACCTCTGGTGACCATCTTCTGGTATATAAGTCATTTTGACCTAGAAACAAAATAAGAGGAGGACTTTCGAGACGGAGCGCCGCCGTCTCGAGGTGGAACTTGGGCAGGAGCACTTTTACCCTCCGGCGGAGCGATTCCGCCGGGGGAACTTCCCTCCCGGAGGGGGAAATCATCGTCATCATCATCACCAACAACTCTCCCATCTTGGGGAGGGCAATTTCCATCAACATATTCAATAGCACAATCTCATCTCAAACCCTAGTTCATCTCTTGTGATCAATCTTGTTACCAGAACTATAGATTGGTGCTTGTGGGTGACTAGTAGTGTTGACTACATCTTGTAGTTGATCACTATATGGTTTATTTGGTGGAAGATTATATGTTCAGATCCAATATGCTATTTAATACCCCTCTGATCTTGAGCATGATTATCGTTTGTTAGTAGTTACTTTTGTTCTTGAGGTCACGGAAGAAATCATGTTGCAAGTAATCATGTGAACTTGATATGTGTTTGATATTTTGATAGTATGTATCTTGTGATTCCCTTAGTGGTGTCATGTGAACGTCAACTACATGACACTTCACCATATTTGGGCCTAAGGGAATGCATTGTGGAGTAGCAATTAGATGATGGGTTGCGAGAGTGACAGAAGCTTAAACCCCTGTTTATGCGCTATTCCGTAAGGGACCAATTGGATCCAAAAATTCAATGCTATGGTTAGAATTTATTCTTAATACTTTTCTCGTAGTTGCGGATGCTTGCGGGAGGGTTAATCATAAGTAGGAGGTTTGTTCAAGTAAGAACATCACGTAAGCACTGGTCCACCAACATATCAAATTATCAAAGTAGAAAACAAAAATCGAACCAACATGGTGAAAGTGACTAGATGAAATTCCCGTGTACCCTCAAGAAAGGTTTGCTTATCATAAGAGACCATTTTGGCATGTCCTTTGCCTCAAAAGGATTGGTATACCTTGTTGCACTTTTGTTACTACTATCGTTACTTGCTCGTTACAAATTACCTTGCTATGAAACTACTATGCTACTTACAATTTCAGCACTTGAAGACATTACCTTGCTGAAAACCACTTGTCATTTCTTCTGCTCCTCATTGGCTTCGACAGTCTTATTTATTGAAAAGAGCTACAACTGATCCCCTATACTTGTGGGTCATCAATGTCCGGCCTGAGCGGGGAGACCTTCTCACTTCGATTGCCTCACGCCGGATTTTCGGTGGTGATGCCGGATGTTCGGGTTGTGGTGTTGCGCCAGATGTCTGGGCACACAGGTTGGATGTCTGGCCGCTGATGCTTTGGCCATCTTTTAGTGCAGCTCCTGCATGGCTGCACAGGCGCTGGATGTCCGGCCCTTGGACCGGATGTATGACCCGTGTAGCATCAGTAGCATCGTGTTCTCCCGTATTCTCTTCCATGGCGCTTGCACTCCTCCTCGTCATACGTGAAGCTCCAGCAATACCTATGCATGCACACGAGAGAAATGTCCAGTAGTATACCATCCTCGAAGGGGTCAAGTGAGAACGTGTAAAGGAGATGATTCACATTTTTTTATGTGAAGTAGATGTCGCACGTGTCACTTGCCGAATGGACTCTTGACATGGTGATGTCTGTCGGATGCTCCGCATCAATGGCCCTCCAAAAGCAGCCCCCATTGGTCGAAGCGTGACATCGCATTGATGAACACCTCCTTGCCCCGATAGCGGTAAAGGGGGAGCCCCGCCTTAGGAGGCTCGCCCGTTTCCTAACCAATCAGCAGGCGGAGCAGCTCACTCAACACCTCTGGAGACAGGGCACCAGTGTGGAGCCGCACCAGGTCAGCCAGGCCGGTGAAGGCCCACATTGGGCGGGAGTGGTGCTGAAGGGGGCGATGCGCTAGTGAAGTAACTCCCTCAAAATCATAACCACTGTAACTCCTATTGCCCTCAAATAAGCAATCCTCTTCCACACTAGTGTCAGCCTTGGGTCGGTGAGGCTTTCGTGCCTCCACCCTGAGCTCCTTGCCGCCGTGGATGTCGGTGTTTGCAGTAGCTGGCTGAATTGTGCGGCCTCCACATACACCCACTGCTGCCTCAAGGCCTCCACCTCATGGGTGAGTTCCATGCTAATGCCCTCATTCGTTGTCTCGTTTGCGATGCAAAGTGAGACGCACCCGGAGTGCTGATTCGGCGTGATCAACCTGTCGGATCACGGGTTCCGACAAAACCCTTAAGGTTCGAACACTAGGGTGCGAGCGAAGATCTCTCCCCTATCGATCCGCATCCTAACTTAGCCTAGATCTCATGAACTAACTCAACGAACTCGCAACACAAAGGACACAAGATTTATACTGGTTTGGGCCACCATTGTGGTGTAATACCCTACTCCAGTGTGGTGTAGGTGGATTGCCTCTTGGGCTGAGGATGAACAATACAAGGGGAAGAACAGCCTCCTCAGGTTGAGGTGTTCTTGTGTTTGGTGCGCTTGTGTGGCTGAGGATGATCTTTGATCCTCTGTGCCTATGGTGGTGGCTAGTCCTATTTATAGAGGCCCTGGTCCTCTCCCAAAATATTGAGCGGGAAGGGAGCCAATAACGGCCAATTTGAAAGCGGACAACTAGTACCAGCTATCCTGACAAAAGGTGGTCTTCGCCTGCCAAAGGTTCTAGCACTGACGCCGTCCTCGGCTCCACGGTGACCTCCGTCTTGCCGTCCTTCTGGTCTTGGTCTCGTTGCACCAATATGGAAACCTTTGCTTGATGACTTGGTACTCCGTGCCTGCGCTTTCCCCCTTAGCACTAAAGAGGAAACAAGGACGCTGCACGCGCTGGCACCCGCCTGGCCTCGATCATCATGGCTCACGTCACGAGAACCTCACGAGATTTGCCTGACCTTGAACTCTCTGCCCCTCACGAGCCGCCCTGATGAGGCTACTCCTGAGGAGGTCTTGTGTCGTCCGCCTCGCAAGGCTTGTCCCCTCGCGAGGGTCTTGATTCCTTCTTGATGAAGATGGGTCGTACAGGCCTGCCAGCAAAGCCACACCGTGGGCCGCAGGCACGCAATTCTGGGGACCTCCGTTCCCAGAACACCGACAGTAGCCCACGGGCCCAAGGCACGCTCGAGCTTGGCTTCAAGGCGAAGCCAAGGGTCAAGTGCAGAGCGCCGCAGGCCCCAATAGCCTGCGGCCTCGATTGATGCGTGGTGGTTGATTGGACGTGGGCGTCTTCGCTTCCCCATGCTTCCTTGATACCCGCCTGGCTAAACGGCCACCGCGGTCTACATGTTTATTCTTCCATCGCTTGCGCCATTCTCCTCCAATTCCTCTGCTTCCCCCAGACTCTGCTCCTCTTTCCAATCTAACCATAGCTCTGCTCGCCCCATCGCTATGGCGCCGACGCAAGCGGATAAAGGGAAGAAGCCTCTGTCTTCGGCTAGTGCGCCCCCGGCCGCCGAGCCCGCAGTAGGCCGATCGCAAGTGCTCAATGATGAGGCCATGGGCAAGGTGTGTCCCATGCTCCCATCCAGCTTCAATGAGTGGGGAGAGACGGTGGCTTGGCCTGCTTCCCGTGCTTGCATTGACCGGACAGCCACTGAGGTCCCCTTCTTCATCGATGCCCTGTGGTCCGGCTTGGTCCCTCCTTTTTCCGCCTTCCTCAATGCAGTGCTTTCCCATTACCAGATCTACATGCTGCACCTTTATCCCCAATCCGTGACCTTGCTTGCCATCTTCGCCTTCGTTTGCGAGGCTATGGTCGGCATTGCTCCTTCTGTGGCTCTTTTCCGCCACTTCTTCTCGCTGCACCTGATTGATCCTAGGCAGAGCTCTGGGTGCCTGAGCTTTTAGGCCGTGGCGGCGACATCCGGCGACGGGATTGACTTTGAGCTTCCACCATCCGCGAACGGGTTCCGGACATGGTGGGTGTTTGTTGATGCCGGAGTGCTCAGCCCCTTGTTCTCTTCTCCGTCTGAGCCCGCCATTCCTAACTCCAACTGGTGCCATCGGAGACTCGCCAATCCACGCCTTGTCCCTATCTGGCTGAGGTTGAGATGGCTCAAAGACCTTGGCATGACTACGCCAATGGTGGTGAGGGAGTTCGTCCTGCGCCGAATTTCTCCACTTCAGTGCCATTCCTGGCTGATGTGGGCCTTGCTCAGCAGCCAGGACCACATGAGACTTCAGGAGTCTAAGCTCCCCCATGAGGCGCGGCGAATGGTGTTTGAGGTCCTGACGGGCGTCCCGTTGCCGGACGACTTGCCGATGAAGACTTGTGTTTTGTACCTCTGCTCAAACAAGATGTCCTTCACGGAGCAGATGCCCTCCTTCGACGAGTGGGGGTTGTGCCCAGCTGGCCTCGTGGGGCCCCGTGAGAACCCCATCGTCGTGGTTTCTTTCCTTAACGCTGGCATAGAGCTCGCCCCAAGTGTTGGTGCAGGGGGCGTGCACCGCTGGGGGCCAATAGTGAAGGTGCCGAGATGTCGATGCCGCCCAGGGCTCCCGAAGCGTCGACCTCGGGGTCCCGTGACTCTTGCCCTGGGGCGGCGGTTGAAGGGGCGGTGCAGCCCGCGTCTCCCGCAGATGGAGCTCCTGAGGCCTCGGCAAGTCACTGCGAGGTAGAGCCGGTCAGCTCTCCTCAGCCTGGTGCTTCTGAGGCTGCCCCTCTGAGCACTTCTCCAGCCGCGCCTCGCGTCGGCCTCCATGTCCAGCGCTTCGGCCGGCTGTGCGTGGACTTCGCAGAACTCCATAAGAGAAAGGGGTCCCCAAGCTACGGCAGCGGGACCTTCGGGCTGTTGAAATGGAGGAAGTATATCGCTGTTGACGAGTAAGTACCTTATCTTAGTGATTTTATGTGTGCCGCTTTCCTTCCTGATGATTGTCCCCTCAGGACCCCTTCTCCCAAGCCGTAAATCTCCTGAGAAGCAGCTCCCTCTTGTCCCGTTGCACACGCCAAGCTCGATCACCGCAGGCTCGTGCACCGCCCACGACGCGGGTCCACCGCGGGAGCTGGCCCATCATCAGGGCATCTTGAGCTCGCGCCTTCGCCATCCTTCCTTCGCGGCCTGGCTCAGAGCACGGCAAGCGTGCCAAGGGCTCCTCCCCTGATCACTGCCGGTGGCTGGCTGGCTTCGATCCTGGTGTCCTCTTCAAGCAGCGGGCACCGTTTAGTTCGGGCCCCTCGCGAGACCTAGCCGGCGCCTGGGGCAGCGCCAGCCCCCTGCCCCCTGCTGAGAGGGGACGTACCACGTCGGGCATCACCCATAGCCTCCGTGGTAGAGGGCGAGATGAGCCATGCGCTCGAGTTCGAGCACAGGCGGAGTGTTGTTCATCATGAGCTCCTCCAAGAGGCGATGGGCGCGATGAACCGACTTGGTGAAGAACTTGAGGGTGTCGACGCATGCCTCGAGGCCGAGGGTCTTCGGTTGGCGGAGAAGTGGCACAAGCTAAAGGTGGCCATCAACCTCGGGCGCCACCAGTGCGAGCTGGACAACAGGAAGGCCGAGGCTTCTCTTGTAGCCTCCCGTGAGGCCTACACCCGACCTCTGGAGGAGGCTCGGGAAGCTGACCACCGTCACGAGGCCGTGGAGAAATGTGTGTGGGAGCTCCAAGCCTAGAGCGCTGTCTTGGATCAGCAGGTGGAGGCGCGCAGGGCTGCTCTTGCGTCGTTGAGGGGGTCGTCCGCCGAGGAGGAAGAGATCCGAAAGCGCGAGGAGGTGCTGACACTAGAAGCCATGGAGCACAGCCTTGAACTCAAACGGCTGGAGACGAGGGTGCGCCAGGTTGCTCGGGCGGAGGACGAAGTCAGCGTGCGCGAGGTCAAGGCCCAGGAGGAGGTCGACCGCCGTGTGGTCGAGGCTCGCACGGATCTCTAGATCAGGCACAACCTAAAGCTGAAGCTTGTGGAAGCTGGGGCCGCTGGTAGGACTACTGCCCTCAAGTCCCGGCTGGTTGAGGTGGAGCGGCGCGAGGAGGCCACCGCATCAGCCCTGGCCTCAGCGCAGGCTGAGCTGGTTTCATCCCGCGCCAAACTGCTCTCTCTTCGGCAGCGGGTCACCGACGCCGAGTCCGTCGTGTGGCAGAACAGGGATGAAGTGCTTGAGCGATGGACGTTGGAGCGTGTGCACGCCCCCATGCTCGAGGACCTCAGGAACAGGGCCAATACCGCCCTGGGCCATATCTGTGATGAGAATGCTCCTCATCCCCATGCAAACGACTACGCCAGCCACCTCCACTTCTTTGGGGATGTGGTGATGCACCTGCAGAACCGTTCCGAGAGGGCTTGCCAACTTGTTGAGGAGAGGAGTCGCAGTCTGCTCGGGCGCGCGTTCTCCCGCATCTTCAGCCACATCTGGAACATCGACCTCAACTTTGATTTTGACGCCGCCATTGCTCCCATACCAGAAGCCATCTGGGGAGATCTGGCGCGATGGGTTGAAGACAATGCGCTGGTCAGGGCCTTCGCTTCTAACGACGACGGGGTAGTGGTCGTGGCAGACGAAGGCGACGTGGTTGACTACGGCGACGCCGGCGCCTGCGAAGGTGGAGGCGACGCCAACGATGGCGATAGCGACACCAGCGGTGCATTAGAAGATGATATGGGAGACGTGGTGAGCGACAAATCCGGCTGATTCCTCGTTCCCCTGCCGTTTACCCAGTAAAAACTTGGGCATGGCCCTGGAAGATTGTAAGAGCATTTCGAGAGTGGGATCCCTTCATGTAAAGAATAGTAGCTTTTATCATTCTGTGTCAAATTGAGTATGCGTCTTCACGAGCTTATGCATGCCAGGGCAAGGTTGTTGTTGCGGTTTACCTTAGCTTGGACGAGCCCTAAACCAGCCCGAGAGATTGCTGGTTTTTGAGGTGCTCCTGAGGAGTTCGTCGACACGCCCGAGGGGGCCGCGTGATAAGCAAGCGCCAGCCACGTCTTGGCGCGTGCGTGGCTCATGTGCTTCATGCCAAGCCGGGCTCGCGAGGGGCCCTCGAGGGGGGAGCGAGTGGCCTGAACTCCGAAATAAGGCAAGAACTAGACTGCGAGAAATAGCTTGAACGAGAAAAGGCATCCTCCCCCCGCGCGCATCAAATAAAATTCAACTTCAACTTAAATCCAAATCCAGAAGGCAGGGTTACAGAAAAGAGATCCAAAGCAAATGGACGCGTCTGGCGCCTAGTTTAGTCTTCGACATCTTCTCACAAGCGCGGAGCTAAGTGCTGCCACTTGGCATGGGAGGGAGCCCCCGAGGCCCGAGGGTAGCTCTCCTAAGGCTCCAGGGCGTGTACAACCCCACTCATTATTACGCGAGAGTGTCACGGGCGGCGATCTTCACAGGCGTGAACCTTACTTCGTATCACCTGACGAGGGCCCCGTCTTGTTCCACCCCCTACCACCGCTGGGACGACCGGAAACTAGGACGGCCCAACAAGGGCAGAGGGGACGCCAGCGGCGCCCTCGGCGACCACGGGTCCTCTGCCGAGGGAAAGGTCGCCGTCGCCACCCCGGCAGAGGGCCTACCTCTGGGCACTACCTTGCTCTGTGCGACACGGGGAGGGGCCTTGCTCCTGGCCCCTTCCACGCAGCCCCCAGCGGGTCTCTCCTATCGGGGCGGGCATTGCCTTGCCGGAACCATCGTTTGGTGTTGTGACCTGGTTCATCTGTGACTCATGGTTAGCGTAAGCTTTCCCCTGAGGGATTAATGGTACCCTGTATTTGTCGTCAACAGCTCGGCCAGCAGGGCTCTTTGGCGGCTCCTAGAAGGCTTCAACTCCTAACGCCTCCTCCTCCCATCCTGGCCCGAGGAACGAGCCAGGGTCGTCCTCCGGTGTGTACTCCTGATCCATGTCGCTCGGCCCGTCACCCTGTCCTGAGGATGACGGGGCAGTGCTCCGATGAGGCAGTGTGCGAGGATGCTCATGCCCGTGCCCATCTGAAGTGGATCGGATGCGAGGGGGCGCCCTCCGCTGTGGAACGTGCAGATGCCGACGAAGCCCCCGGGCGCACTTCGGGGTAGGCGGGCGCGGCGAGGCCCGTCGTGGGATCCTGCCGCTGCCTGGGGCATGAGATGGTAGCAGAAGGGCGGTGCTCCCGTGGCCGCCGCGTCCAGGAGCTCGGCGACACATTCCAGTAGTGCATCCCGGCCGCTCTCCATTAGCCAGCACCGCAGCAGCTCCCGAGCCACTGTGACCGTGGCCCGCATGTTCACCTGCTCCCTCCTGGTGTGCGGTGTCGTTACTGCGGCCTGGTTTGTGGCCCTTGCAGCAGCTCGCGTCTGTCGGGGGTAAGAGCAGAGGGTGAGTGGCCACGCAACCCACGCCCCGCGGTGTTTGGGGCGCGCACCGCCTGAGACGTGGGGTTGAGGTATTCCTAGGCGGGCGGAGCTGCCCGGGCGGGCCAGGCTTCCCATTGGTCGTTGTCAGCCCTCGGGTCACCGGACATCGGAACCGCGGAGCATCAGTGGATTGCCTGGTGGGGAACAAGCTCCGGCGCACCCCTACCTGGCGCGCCAAATGTCGGATTACGGGTTCTGGCAAAACCCTTAAGGTTCGAACACTAGGGTGCGCGCGAATATCTCCCCTCTATCGGTCCGCGTCCTAACTTAGCCTAGATCTCACGAACTAACTAGACAAACTAGCAACACAAAGGGCATAAGATTTATACTGGTTGGGGCCACCGTTGTGGTGTAATACCCTACTCCAATGTGGTGGTGGTGGATTGCCTCTTGGGCTAAGGATGAACAGTACAAGGGAAAGAAAATCCTCCTCAGGTTGAGGTGTTCTTGTGTTTGATGCACTTGTGTGGCTGAGGATGATCTTTGATCCTCTGTGCCTATAGTGGTGGCTAGTCCTATTTATAGAGCCCCTGGTCCTCTCCTCAAATATTGAGTGGGAAGGGAGCCAACAACGACCAATTTGAAAGGGGACAGCTAGTACGAGCTATCCTGACAAAAGGTGGTCTTCGCCTGCCAAAGGTTCTAGCGGTGACGCCGTCCTGGGCTCCACGATGATCTCCGTCTTGCCGTCCTTCTGGTCTTGGTCTCGTTGCACCAATATGGAAACCTTTGCTTGATGCCTCGGTACTCTGCGCCTGTGCTTGCCCCCTTAGCACTAAAGAGGAAACAAGGACGCTGCGCGCGCTGGCGCCCGCCTGACGCTAGCCTGTCCTCGATCGTTATGGCTCACGTCACGAGGACCTCATGAGGTTTGCCCAACCTTGAAATCTCCGCCCCTCCTGAGCCGGCCTAATGAGGCTGCTCCTGAGGAGGTCTTCTATCATTCGCCTCGTGAGGCTTGGCCCCTCACGAGGGTCTTGATTCCTTGTGGATGAAGATGGGCCGTACATGCCTGTCAGCAAAGCCACGACGTGGGCCACAGGCAGGCAAGTCTGGGGACCCCTGTTCCCAGAACACCGACACTACCGGAGGCTGAAGAAGTTGTGAAGCAGAGCTATCGAGGGGGGCACACCCATGAAGGCCTCGCACAAAAAGGCGAAAGCCGAGAGGAGGAGGACAAATTTCGGTGTGAAGTGCAGCGCGTGGACCTGGTAGTGGGAAAGCATGGCATTGAAGAAGTCTAAGAATGGAGGAAACAAGTCGGAGAAGAGCATGAGAAACAAATACAATTGCTATATTTCCAAGTTGTTAAGCATGCTTGGTTTGGTTAACTGTCTGATCTTCTATTAGGAGTATGTTATATTGTGCAATGTTGTCGCGGGAAACCACGGCCACCAATGGGGCCAGGAGGTCCCCTGCTACTTCGGCAGGGGGGCGACATGTTGCACAAAGAGCAAACGAGTGTGGTGCAATGCGGCAGAGATCACACGGGAAATTTACCCAGGTTTAGGCCACTACGAGGCGTAAAACCCTACTCTTGCTTTGGTGGATTGATCGTGGAAAAGGTGGTGGTGATGCATAGTGCACTTGCCCGGCAGGGGTTGCCTCAAGCAGCAGCCACTACACGCATATGGGGTGTGAGTTATCCAACCTTATAACCCTTTCTGTGGTTGCCATGGGCCTCCTTTCATATATCAAGGGGTAATCACAATGGCAAAGTAGTCATTACGCACTGATAAGATAGCAAACAATGCTATCATACCTAACTCAGCGAGCTGACAGGGCGCATTAAATGCACCGCTTAACGTCACATCGTTGGTTGCCCGGCAAGGCTTGTCGGGCTATCTTGCTAGCTCCGCGCCTGTTCTCTTGACATGTCACATGCTTGGTGTCATATGTGGGTTCCTCCTGTAGGAAATGGTTGTCATGTGGCGAATGGCTGCCACTTAATCACTTTGTGGCTTGACACCGCACTCATTGATGACGTGGGTCATGGTGGGTCATGGTGGAGTGGTGGAGTGGCTTGACACCGCACTGCCGGGGTGTTTTGGTTGTCTACTTCTGGGGGTGGCCTCGCCCCATGCCGGGCTCGCTTGCCTGACAAGGGAGGCTTTTCTCTTGATGATATCCTGATTCCTTGGCTCGGTCTTGGTCCTTCAAATCTCTTGGTTTCTTGTATTCTAACTTGGGCTGGTGCTCCATTCTTATTCCTGTGGATGTGCACAGTCTGGGCAACAGACCCAGGGTTTGTTGCACCGACAGAAGCCCCCGGGCCTGCCCCGAACGCGCTGCCGAGTGACGTTGAGGCAGGGCCTAATAAGTGCATAGGCGAGGGTTGTTGAAGAGGCTGGTGTTTTGAAGTCTTCTTTACTGCTCCATTAACCTTGATTCCTGGCCAGTTTCCATTTTCTCCACGCGTCGGGTAAAGCCAATAGTGGTGGGGCCGCTCCAGTAATGGCCCGTGAATGACTTTAACGCACGAGGTAGAAACTGCCAATTCACTCTTCCCACCATGCCCTTATCCTTGGGCACGTATGCTGCATGCATCACGCGGGGTAGGTAACAAAGGCACCTCGTGCGGGAGAGCATCACGGTGAGGGCCCGGTCATCTTGAATTGGCGGAGGAGGGCGGTGGCTGCCCGTTGAGGGAGCAGCCCCCCTCCTCGCCCCGCCTATAAAAAGGGAGGGGCAGAGGAGGGTGTAGTCATCCATATTCGCATTCCTCCTCCTCTTATCTCCTGCTTCTGCTGGCGATGTCGAAGGGAAGAGCCTAGGGCCAGCCCCCGGGCTCTTGGTTGGGGATAATGTTGTCGCATGCTAACGTTGATGTTCGGGGAGTGAGCCTGGTCCTTGGTGTGATGAATCTATTGGTTCCTTTGAGGCTTGGCCGGGAGGCAGGGCTAGAGATCATTGGTAATCCCAGCAGTGCCCCTCCCAGAGGTCTTGGGCGATGTCAACGAGAGGGTGGGGAGCGGTGCACCAAGGTGGGGAGCGGTGCACCTCCAGTCCCCTGGCCATCTTGGTCGCTCACCTTTTCCTTGGGGAAGGTGCCAGGCTGGAGTCTCGGCCTTCCTCTGGAGCAGTGTTGATGAAGACGAAGCAAGGGGAGAAGGAGAAGACAGGAGGTAGGCCGCCCAGTAGGAGCATGACTACATCGATGCGTTAGTCTCGGAGTGGCGACCCGCTGCCCGCCTGTCTAGCTCTCCCCCTCTTTCCCCGGAACCATCATCACCGTTTTCTCGGTTGCCGGGGAAAGGCTCGTTCCCATGGTACTTCCACCTCCCCCAATGGGTCTTCTGGCTGGGTGTCGGCGTCCTCCTCTGCCGGTGCCCGTGCTGGAGCCCCCTGTTTAGCCCTGGAGGCGGTGACCAAGGGGGCATCGAGGTGCTCCGCACGTCTTCCTCCTTCGAGGCCTCGCCCCTCCCAATCTTGTCAGGATGTGTTGGGCAGGCCCTGACAGGATCGGGGTGGCATTGTGCTTGTGCGCTTCTCGCTCTCCCTCTCTTCCCACCGCACTACCTGGGACAAGAGGGACAGGGAGAAGAATTTACGGAGCACCTATCTTTTTTCAATCATAAACCTATAGGCGATTGCAAGTATGTGTTCATGTCTCGAGTCCATGTCTGTGTTCTGTAATGCTTGTACTTGTATCAGCATATTAATGAAAACGATGAGCCTTGCCGGGAAACTGTGTATGTCCATGCATAGGTGAGATACCTCTTTAATATAAATAAAAGAGTTTTTCCCCAGCAGGATATCTTGCTGGTACCCTTCTTGTGTGCCAGAGAGCGTGTCTGCCGGGGATCAGATAGAGGGACCAGCCCCCACCAACTCCTTTTTACCAAAGGCCACTACGACCATCCTAATCGAAGCAACATTCGAGTCATGGATGGGAGCACCTAAGGCTCAAAAGAGAGGCGAGGTTCTCTTATGCAAAGTTATAGCTTTACAGAACACTAATGGATATGAGTTGGAACTTATCTGCTTAGCTCGCCAGGGACCGCAGTGCCGGGCAGTCTTCTCACTCCTTGTCAAAGCCAAGTGATGGTGTCCTAGACTACGGGGTACTCACCACGTCATCTCCCAACCGGTGGGTCAGGCCGAGGACCCCCATGATGTTTCACTAATGGGCCACTTCGGGTAGCCCATGCCGAATACAAGGAGGATTCCACAAGACTTGGCGCACAATACACTGACTCCTCTAAACCCTAGGCCTATGGTGCATATATAAACCGAGGCCAGGCTAGTCAATAGACAATCTCATATTCATTGCTGTAATCTCGTGGTAGATACCTGCACTATGTACTATCCTCATATCAATACAGTCAAAAGCAGGACGTAGGGTATTATCTCTTCAAGAGAGCCCGAACCTGGGTAAAATCATGTGTCCATGTTATCATCGCTCCAAGACGCCTAGCTTAGGACCCCTACTACAAGATACGCCGGATATGGAACCGACATTGATGGTTCCATTGAGAGTCTACTGGGTGATCGTCGCGGATTGATGAGATGATCAGGTGATATTTCTTTAAGAATTACTACTGTTGGCTCGCAAATTTTATCTGCAGAATTATCCGAGGCTGGACGGAGGCACTTGTGCGTGATTCAATCGTCCTAATCCGATCAGCAGATGGCCGCCGTGGAAGGCACATGGGTTGGTGAACATTGGCTGTGTCAGGACGGCCAATGCGGGATAGCATCAAGTAATCATGGAAGCTTGCCTCCATCCTGGACCGTGGTGGAGCGTCACATTGGTCCAAAAAAGGAAAGTCTATGGCTAGTACATGTACCTTTTTTATTATTACTCCTTCCTAATCCATTTTGATTAGGCTACTACTAATTGATGTCTATCAATGTTTCCAACGCTTGGTGCAAAAGACGTAGTTGATCTGCTCTTCTACTACGGATCATCGTACCGTGCAAACGCTTTACACTAACCGTCGTCTCATCAGCGTGCCTCTATCATGTCAATCGGATCCAATCTATGCAAAAATTAAGAGTACTCGGCAAGTGGTGATCCAGTCGAGGAGTTCGTGCGAGCAAGTACTGAACATATGGAGTAATGCTGATGGCCCAACATGGATTCTGCTCCTCAACAAGATCCAGCCCGGCCGGCGGTGTTCTGCCCAAGCACACCATGGAGCTATCTATGATTGAGCGTGGCAGCGCAGGCAGGCATATTCCGATCTCCGGAAGCACAAGGGGAAACCCAATCCTTCTCTTTTATCTTTATTATCTAATTAAGCAGGCCATCCATGCTTTTTGCTAAAGTCTATCTTTTATGCACTACTCACGTACTACTGCTAGTGGATTACATCCCCAACATACGAGAGTATACCTACTTTTCATTAAGTGTGCTAATCGTTTCAAGATTTGAAGGTTTGATTGATGAACAGTACGGCCAGTTTTGCACGTACAACTTCGTACTGGAAAAAACCGCACTCACAACGGTCGGGTTCAGTGTACGGTCATCGGGGCTTTCCAACATCATCCTTCCGCCAGGCCACATCTCATTCAATAATTTATTTCGCAAAAATAATTCTCTAAGAAATTACTATTTAATTACTTTTATTATTATTATCTATCTTGTGCTACTTCACGCATGTAGACAATGTCATGGTGAACCGATGTCATCATTCCGCCTGTGTCGACCAAGTTTTGGCATCACCTCGGCGCGCGTCCCTCTGCCGACATCTCCGTGTGCCACTCCACCATGCCGACCTCAGCGCTCAGGCCATTTTTATTTAATTATTTACTTTGCTTGAGTTACTTAAGCAGAAGAACTTTTAAAAAGGTATATTATTATTATCATTACTTGTTATTACTTTTTCCTTGCACTATTTTATGTGCACAGGTTAACCAACTTCGGCTGGTCCGCATCACCATCTCGGCGAACTGACTTCGTCGTCCCTTCAACAGGCCATATTCCTTAAATTACTTATTTGCGTGAATAAATTATATAAAGGAATTTTTTATTTTTATTTTCCATCTTGCGTTGCTTTATGCATGCAGGAAAATTAACTATGGTCGTGCTATGCTGCCACCTCGGCAAGCCGATGCCGTCCTCCCAATCGGCATAAATCAGCTCGCGCAATCACCTTGTTGGTCGAATTGCCATACTGACATGTTCGGTTGCCTTAGGGACTTCGGCATTGCTGACAGAGTTCTACCTCATTGCGTCTTCGGTGCACGGGCCATATTTCTTCACTATTTTATGTGTGCAGGTAAATGATTTGGGTCGGCCAGCGCTGTCACCTTGGCTTACCGACGGGTTGATGTAGGCGCTCCATCGTCACCATTCCGACCTCCTCCGTCACCTCGGCTAGAATGGGGGTTTGGCCATGAATTCATAAACTTACTCGACCAGGGACGTTGGTGTCACCCTGCCGACATACCGCGTCACCTCAGCTGGACCGGGGGCTTCGCCATCACTTCACTAACCCAGTCCAAGGACTTCGTCATCACACTGCTTGCCTGCTTCGTCGCCTTGGTCAGACTAAGGGTTTCGCCTCGCCATTTCAATCATGCTATGTCACCACTTCAGAATGCCGAACTCCTCGCTCGGCTATCTCAGTATCGGCTTGGGGGCGGGGACCTCGACCCGTCACAAGCTCAGATCACGTCATCAACACGAAGCGCATTAACCAACTAAGTCGCTTTCATGCTCAAACTTCTTAACTGTTAAATTTTTGTTCAGTTCAACCAAGCATTATATTTGTGTTAAACAAAAAGTTGGTTGTTAGAAACTTAGTTCGTTAAAAACACTTCTTGACCTTGGTTAACTGGGGGCTCTTCAATTTATACTAGCCAATTTATAATGAATGTTTTTCTTCTTAGTCGTGGCAAAATCTTTTTCTACCACTCCTTTTTCAACTCGAGTGTATGGTCAATAGCCGCATAGCCTAGCTTCTTTCTAAAGTCGCTTGAGTTTAATCCGCTAAAATAGCCTTGTAGAAGCACTCCGCCTTCGGGATAAGGAGGTTGAAGTTGAAGGTTCACTTACTTGAATTTAGAGATTGGATGTGTCATGTTAAAGCATGACAGAAGCACAAAAAAAATTTAAGAGCAATTTCGGATTGACACGAAAAACTTGTTTTAGTTTGGAAGTAAAGTTTTTTGGTTTTCCAAAGCTTATGGCACTTTTAACATGTTTGTGTGTTTCCAGCATAAGTCTCATAGTACACTCCCGGACAACTTTAAAGCTTCGGCAATATCAACGCGGGGCTGCGACTAGAGCCGGACACACCAAAAGCCAAGGTACTCCACGGATTCCTCGGCAAAATGTTCTCGAATATTAGTTTATATGCATCGGTTTCGAATTGCATCTTCGGTCAATAGTTGGGTTGCTTGGCTACCATGCTTGCCCTTACGTTCCCGATTGTTCGGCTAAGGGTATAGGGAGAACCACTGCGATTGTGCTTCTAGATCAACTTCTCAAGTGCCTCAGTGGAGAAAGCCCAAAACTGACTATCACAATAAGCGGAAACCAGTCACCGATCTGATGACTATTTTAAAGTATAAGATTGATGGAGGTAAACCCGTGTTAAATGACGGGCCGTTATATACATTGGCCGAAGTGTTAAAGACTTGATCTCGGCTGACGCCGAACACTAACCGGGGGCTAGTAACTGGCCTCCCAACTTTAAGCTCCTATGACTAACTGAAAGTTATAAAGCCCGCATATCTGATTGCCTTGGTTCCGCTAACACTACCGCCTCCGAGCACCAAGACAAAGGCTAAGGCTTGTCTTGTTACTGTGGAAACACCCTGCATAGCACCTACAAAGGGGTAGAAGCCGATGATGGGCCACTTTCAAATGATAAACGGTCGCAGCGGAGTCAAAATAAACTTATATCATCGGTGTTTGTATTCATTATACAAGCACTGCCTTCCGTAACTATCGTTATAAATCCATAAATATGCATCAATTTGACTTAAGATTTTGGCCAAGCTGGGTTGCCTAGCTCCTGTGCTTACCCCTACGTTCTCGATCGTTCGGCTAGGCGGTAAAGGAAGCACCTCTATGATTGTTACTACCGGGTTATCCGAGTTAGTAACTCAGACTAGGTGAAGCCGAAAGCTAGCCATCTTAAAGGTATAATTGGTTGGCAATGACGGAAGTGAAAATTTAGGTTCGCTAAAGACCATGTAGTTCGGGAACTTTCCCCGAACTAAATCCTCAATATTTTTCTCCCACATTGATCAGAGGTGAGGTTTCATGATCATGGTTGGCATGACAACCCAAAGAAAGGAACCGATAGCGAGACTATTTTCTTTGAAAGATGTTTCTTACATTAAAAAGTAATATAACATATCTCTCCGTGTACCTTTGTTTATAAAACCATATGGCCGGATTACCTTGTTTGCTATAAATCTTTGCCTTTATAAAGGCTTTATAAAGTAGGACAAACACTCCTCAGCTACTGGCCGAGGAGGTTGAAGCCGATGGTCGGTCAACAAAGTTTTGTACAATGCGGATCTGAGCAGTAATGATGTAGAGTACTTGGATACATAGAGTCATTACACATAATTTTTGATTTTACTCTGGATATCGATCCTTAGTTCGTCCGCCCGTGCCCACATTAAGGCTCGGGCTATTGGGCTTCGTGCTTATCATTTCCAAATATTAAAGGGGCACATCGATCCCCTGATCTGGTGTTGCCACCCGACCAATGGCTCGGGGGCTACTACATTGCCTATTCAATGCAGAAAATTCAAAGTCCTCAGTGTTCAACATGACCGAGCTATGGGCAAACGCGTCTTCGGGCAACAATAAGTACCATCTGGGACTTATCCGGCATAAAGCTAATATATTACGACGACTTCTCAAGAGCCTCTCTCAAGGGCCTGTCCCCCGATCACTATCTCCTCTAATGTGCATCTCGAGTTTTAGACCGACAGACACCTTGAGGGCTACTGGCTATATATCTCAGCAGAGAATAAATTGCACCAATCATTCCCAAAAAATCAGCCCGCAGTCGGGGTGGTGCACCACCTCGGAAGCAGTCTGGCATAATGCTCGGGCGCCAGTAGCTCGCTCCATAGAGGGCATTTCTGGTATTAAGCTCGGCTGAATTTGTTCAATCTTTTAAAGACCATGGTAGTTTATGACACCTCGGACGTTGACCATCATTAGAGCTTGGATGCAGTCCGACGTTGGAGCTCAGAAGCGGTCCGGCATAAAGCTCAGATTCGAATGGCTCGTTCCATAGAAGACTAATCTGGCATTTAAGCTCAGATGAACTCATTAAATTTTTCAGAGGCCAAGGTAATCTATGATACCTCGGATGCCGACCATCGTCAGAGCTCGGATGTGAAAAGACGCCTCTTATTTAGTTCAGCGTTGGAGCTCGGACACAAGAGGATACCTTGAATGTCGAATAGCAAACTTAAAGGGGCTCCTCGGATGCCCGACATGTAAACTCTTCGAATTCAGTGAACGTCAAGATCAGATATGGGAAGATTTGTTGAACCAGTTTTCAAGATCGACGATCGAAGACGGATAATTATTCGGAAGAACTGAGGAGCGTCCTCAACTTGAAGATCGGTTCAGGGGGCTACTGGCGGTGTCCTCGACCAGGGGGTACTCACCATGTCGTCTCCCAACCAGTGGGTTGGGCCGAGGACCCCCATGATGATTCACTAATGGGCCAATTCGGGCAGCCCATGCCGAATACAAGGAGGATTCCAGAAGACAATGACTCCTCTAAAACCTAGGCCTACGGTGCATATATAAATCAAGGCCAGGCTAGTCAATAGATAATCTCATATTCATTGCTACAATCTCATGGCAGATGCCTGTACTATGTACTATCCTCATATCAATACAATAAAAAGCAGGACATATGGTATTATCTCTTCAAGAGAGCCCGAACCTGGGTAAAATCCGGTGTCCATGTTATCATCGCTCCAAGACGCCTAGCTTAGGACCCCTACTAAGAGAGCCCGAACCTGGGTAGAATCAACACCAAGTTCGCGGCAGGAACCTAAAACTTCATGTAGATGAGAATGAATGCAGGATGCAATCCTATCTGTATGCATATGCAAATGTTCATGAAATGCTTATGAAGTGATCTTGGAATGCTCATGCATGCATGCAATCTTGGTCGTCCCCCCCATAGAGCTTCTTTATTTTCTCTTGCACGGGGTCATCGCCCCGGCTTTGTACAAGGGGTTACATGCAGCTGAGGCAAGGCCTGTACAAAAGGGTGGCTGCCGGGCAGGGACCAATAGCCACGCCTTACGGGTAGAACTTGCAGCGATGTTGAATATTCCATGAGTTTTGCAACTGAGTGCCATCTCCGGTCTCCAGATGTAGCGACCCGACCGTAATGGGTCAAGTCTCTGTGCTTAAGTGTCATCCCTGGATCGGTATGCTGACACACACAGTACTCGAAGGATTTATAACAGAGGTAAATCACATGTATAAAGTAACGTAAATACTATTACCTCAATCCATATAGCGGAAGCAACAAGGTTGTGGATTCCCATCAACACCAACGGCAAAGTTGAGTGTAGAATCCGTAACCCTAACGTATCACTTACTCGTCATAAGATAATCCTGCAACATGAGACGTTGCAGCCCGAAATGGGTGAGTACATTGAATGTACTGGAAAATTCACACCATAGAGAAAATGATGAACAATGGCTATCACTATATGCATATATGGCTGGTGGAAAAGCTCTATGGTTATAAGGTTTTTGCGAAAAGCCAATTTTTCCCTACTGCAAAGAAATAAATTTATTTAGCTATCATGGTGGTTGTGAAACATTAAGAATGGTTGACAGCATTCTCAATCCCAATTAAAAATAATTAAACCCAACAACATTAATTAGAGGTAAAGTGATGAGATTCACATGATATTCAAGTACTAGATACTCAAGTTGGCCATAACCGAGGACACGGCTAATCATGATTAGTTTGTACACTCTGCAGAGGTTTCCGCACTTTTCCCCACATGACTCGATCGCCTCCGTTTGTTTTCTCGCACTACATGGTGTTTGAGAAACGGATGACCGAGACATAGTCTTTCAGAAGCGCTAGCACCTTACATGTGGGGTAGACCGTACCACCTACAACCCCTACATCTGCTAGTCCACCCCGTAAGAGCTCGCACAACTTAGTCAACTATGCCAGAGCCCATAGTAGCATGTGGCTGCACACGGAAGTTTCTAGCATGAATTATCTTATGATCCCTTTGAGCCTGGGTGGCGGTCCAGAAAAAACAGGCAAGTCCTGATAGACATCAGGTGCCTCAATCCACCCAGATGTGTGTTTAAGTTGCCACCTTAGATAACCATTAAAATTATCAACTCACATCTGTCATGGATATCACTCACCCAATCCATGTCTACTAGCATAGCATGGCATAATAAGCAAACGTAGAAGTAACTCCCAAAGGTTTCATAATAATACAGGTGATAGGTACTACCTCATCTACTTCCCATCCCACAATTTAATTAGATCCTAATCATGCAATGTGTGAGGATTGATCTAATGCAATAAAACTGGGTTGTAGAAAAGGTATGATCAAAGTGTGAACTTGCCTGCAATGTAGATGAAGATGATTCGTACTTAAAACTCTTGATAGATCTACTCGGTCAATCTATTGTAAGAAAACAATAGTAACCACACAATAAGTACTCATATAATGCACAAGTAAAACTCGAATGAGAGGATGAACCAGAAAGTTCAACTTAAGAACTCCAGTTGCAAAGAAAGAACGAACCGAACAAACAACGGAAAACAAACGGCAGAAGAAAACAACTCGGTTCTAGCAAGTTGAAACTAGGTCAAATTTTTCCATAGCAAAAACTTTTTCAAGTTGATTAGACGGAACGGCAGTTTCGAGACGAAACTCCAGGCGCTTGAATCACCTGATTCCGATAAACGGGCGAGAAGATAAACTAGAACGAAGATCGGATCTGAGATCACGACCGTGGAACAAATCCGACGAAAAGAAAGAGATGAACGGTTAAACGAACGGACGTTCATTAACCTAGAAGAATCCGGTGATCACGTTCGTTGAGACGAATGGTCCGAAAGAAGAACGAAAACCAATCTAGGGTTTTCGGAAAAGAACCGAAACGAAAAACCGATCTAGAAACCGGAACGGTTTAGAAAAGAACCGGAAAGAAAACGAATCGGAAGAGAAGAAAAGAATCGAAACGGTTTATAATAAGAAATGAACCGAGGGGATAAAAGAGAGGCGCGGCTACCTCGGCGAGGCTCCGGCGAGGGGCTCCGGCGAACGGCAGCGTTGGGCGGCGGCGGCGATGAGGGGTGGCGCGGCTATGGCGGCGGCGGCAGCTTAGGCGCGGGGCGGCGGTGGGCGGGGTGGGGCGCGGGGTGGGGCGCGACTAAGGAGACACGGGGTGGTGTGGGGCTTGGGGTTTGATTTGATGGGTTTAGAAGGAGGGTGTGGGGGTATTTATATAGGTGAGGGGGGGATTTACTTGGGGTAGGGGACAAGAAATAGACTAGGAATAGGAAAACAAAACAAAGAAAAGAGGCAAGGGGCGCCGGCCTAGAGTCCAAGCCGGACTCGGCCTGGGCGGCGGCGGTGGCTGCCTGCGCCTGGCGCTGGCGCGCAGGGAGGCTAGGGCGGCGGCTGGCCTAGGCCTTGGCCCGGCTCCTTCTTTTTTTAAGAAACGGTTCTGCGCAGAAAAACAAAAAGAAAACTAACTAAACGAACTCCAAAATTATTAAAGTAAATTTTCTCCGACTCCTAAAAATGAGTCGAAGAAAATGAACTTTTCTCCGGACCTAAAATGCAATTTTTGAAAACGCGCATTTTTTCCTATCCAGATAAAATGCAAATAAAACTCCGGCAAAACAAAATTTATCTATTTATTAAATCTTCATTTTTCCTCAATTTTGGGAAAGTCATATTATTCCCTCTCTTATATTTTGATATTGGAAAAATAATTGAAGATGAAATAAATAAATCAAATGATCCTCTTTTCAAATTCGAGAAAACTCTCAAATATGAAAATAACGAAATCTCCAACTCTCTCCGAAGGTCCTTGAGTTGCGTGAAATTTCTAGGATCGACCAAAATGCAAGAAAAATAAGATATGCATGATGATCTAATGTGTAACATTCCAAATTGAAAATTTGGGATGTTACAAACCTACCACCCTTAAAAGGAATCTCGTCCTCGAGATTCGGAGAGGCTAGCAAGAAAAGGTTAGGGTTTTGGGGTCTTCTCAAAATCCATCGATCATCACACGGTGTCTGGGGTGCTACCACCCTTAGAATCATTGTTACGGTTTCATCAAATCTCATATACTCCATCCTTATTCTTGACAGTGCCATCTTCTCAGATCGTAAGGATAATTCCTTCTCTAGGCTCTTCAGGTAGTGGCATAACCTTTTACTCAATTCTTCTGTCATTTCCTCTTAGTAAGGTTATTCCGAGATTGGGTCTTCTTAGCTGACGGGTCTAGCGCCAAAACTAAACAACTATCGATATCTCATGGTGGTCAACAATGTATGGTTTCTCCTGCAGGAAATGGGTCTTGGTTGATTCTCACCGTATAACCTACGGTTGGCACAACTGCCGTGTACAAGGGAAAAATACTTATACCATTCTAAGGTTTAAAGAAGGTTTAATATCACCGTCTCTCTACTATAGGTAAGTCACTCAGATTTACCATCCCATATAGCAAGGCAAATAATAAGAGTAAGTCGGTATGGTGATCAATCCATCCCGCACCCAAATCATTACCATGTATACAGTTTAGCGAATCTCGCATACTAACACTTGGTCATCCTCACAAGCATTGCAGAATTTCTCTTGTCGACGAACCAAGTTCGGATATATCCATATATTCTGCAAGCCAAACAAACATCTATCGTTCCTTCACAACTCTCAGGTTTTGCGTAACTCCTATAAGATCGTCTATCGGCAAAGGTATATCCTCTTCCAGGGTCCTTCCTTCAGCAAGTATGTGCTTGCTTCTTGGCAGGGTCTGGAGCCTGTGGGTTATAGCCCATCTCCTCACTTGTAATCCTTGAACTCATCTTCGGGCAACTGATCATTAGTCCAACTTCCAACTTCCTAGTATTCTTAAATCCATCCAATTGTATTGTCTTCCTTCCTTCTATTGGCACCAAACTAGGACATGATTACTCAGACTCATCATGGAGTTTTCCATTGATCCATATTTCTGACATCATATCTCCTTCATATCCAATAGTAATTCATCTCTTCATCCTCGTGGAATATCCCTCATATTGAGATAAAATGAATTCCATATTCACTTCGTGGAACATCATTATCCTTTCCAGGGTCAAGCGTCCTTACATGGGAATATTGGCCATCTCTGCATGGCACTTCTTCAACTGGGAAACATAAAACACATCTTGAACTCCTGACAGTCCTTCGGGTAACTCCAACTTGTAGGCCACTTCTCCCATACGCTCCAAAACTCGGTATGGTCCTACAAATCTCTGGGCTAACTGTCCCTTAACTCCAATACGTTTAACTCCTCGCTTAGGGTCACACGAAGACATGCTCTATCTCCAATTTCATAGACCACCTCCTTGAGTCTACATAACTCTTCTGCCTGGACTGAGCTACCTTCAGTCTATCTCGAATCAACTTAATATTCTTTTCTGACTCCTTGATCACATTTGGTCCAACAGACGGTCTCCAACTTCATCCTACTTACTCTTAGGGTATCACACATATCGAGGCAAAACTTGTATTCATTTTGTCCGAAATCCACTCAGTGGAGTATCCTTATCTTTTCCAGGGGTCAACGGTTCTTACAGGGTACTACCACCCTTAAAATGCTCCAATATTCCATAGACCATATTTCTCATATCCTTGAAAATGGTCAACATCTTTCCTCATAAAGTAACTCATAAAATCCAAATCAGTACCAACACTGCTATCTTTATTGATTCTCAATTTATTACAATCTCCTGTTTTTCCATTACATGCCTCAACTCAACACCTTAATATAAAGGAAAATGTTCTCACTACTACGACTATATTTCTTCTGTTACAAACTCAACTACTTATCACAAGTCTCCTTCTCCTTCGGACAATCTCTGGCAAAGTGCCCTGCTTTATTACAACTAAAACATATTACTTCTGACAAGTATCGAGGTTTCCTTTTTGGGCAACTGCTGAGGTAGTGCCCTGACTCCTTGCACCTGTAACAGGTGATATGACTCAGGTTCCTCCTGGGCTCCAATCAGTTTCTCTTCCTGGTCTTTTCCATTCCAATTAGAGCTTCTATTTCCTGTGGGTCATACGCTACTTCCTCCGTTGGGAATTCTACTAGATCCCCCTTTATACAATTTTGGGAGATGTGTCCTTCTTCTCCACATGAATAGCAAGATTTAGTGCAGGGTTTACTCGGGTCCTCTTTAGGTGTGTCTTCCACATCTTCCTTCATCACGGGTTCTTCTAAAATTTCCATGAGGGATCCTTTCATTACTTCGTTCTTCTGCTGGATGGTTCGTTGTACCATGGGGTAAATGTGACACTGAGCAGGATAGTGGGTAGTCCCTTCACACAAGAAACAAGTAATCTTCCTGGTTGGGCATTCTTCAACCGGGTGACTTCCTTCATAGTTAATGCATTCATCCTTGTCTGCTTTATGGGTGTAGCCTATTTCTACACAAATCTTGCATGCACAAGGTTTCCTTATATCCTTTCCATAAGACTTCAACTTCTGGGACACAAGGTGATATCTTTGTAGAGTCAACTTTAATTCTCTCCAAGTGGTTACTCCTTGCCATCCATTCATGGTTTGGTGCATCCTCCACCAAGTAGCAGCACCTCTTTCAAAGCATTGAAGAGCATGCTGGGCCATATCCTTTCCGACGATAGGGTTGTTCTCCATATGATCCTCCATGTTCCGAATCCATCGGTCTGTCTCCAATTGACTCATCGGTCCAGAAAATACAAGCTCATCTCCATTCATCCTCTATTGGGTCCATGTGGGTTTGGGGGTAAGATAAGAGAGATAGAGAGGGATGCACACAATGCAAACAACAGTTTTGAAAAGAGATATTTTTGTTGTGGCTGTCGAAAAAACATCAAACAAATGACAGCTCACAAACATCGCATCTAACGTAGGTATAATACAGGGGTTTGGTCTTCTAAAGGTCAATAAATCTTCAACATCTCCAAACTCTTCAAGCCTTGTTCATGCCTCCAATGGCTTCTTCCGATCATGCTTGTCCTTCTCAAGTTCTTTTGCCAGATCAACTCTTATGACGCGAGTCTCTCGTGACGTCCTTTAATATTATGGAGTTGCGTTCCAAACTTCTAGGTTTCAACATCCTTGGCATGAGCCATGGTCATACTGTCCTTCAGTTCCTGACAAATCTCCAGTATCTCGACGTTGTAGCTCCTCCATCTTGGCTACTTCCAGCTTTTGGTTCCTGAGTTCTTCACGAAATGCTTCCTTGTCTAATATGCTTTCATGGAGCTACACCTTATACTTCTTTATGTACTACTCCAGATCCTGGTGATACACCAGCTAAGGTTAAAACTTCATCTTACTAATAGGTGCTCCATCAGCCTTCTTCCATCAAATCCATTCTGATGACATGCATCCTTAACTCAGCATGGTGACAATAGCATCAGCGCGAGATAACTTCTTGGATAGCTGTGTTTCTGCTCTTGTCATTTCCATGAGCTATCATTCCATAGTTGATATCTCCTGCCTTAGGGTTTTCTCGACAAAACTTTGAGTTCTCATGCTCCTTGTTTCAGTCTTTCTCCGATACACCTTGATCTCGGGTATTGACAACTTCCATAGTCTGCCAAGTTCCATAAGGGTAGCCTTCCTAGGTCATACTCAATCTGGAAATTCTACAGAGCCTTCAATTCTCCTAGTCTTCGGAGTCTTCAACCATTGTAGTTTCCATTATTCAGATGCACAGAAAATACTCTTCAGTCCGTAGTGGTCGTAGTTGTCCGATATCTTGTACTTCTTGGAGTGGTCTCATCATTGGAATCTTTGAGTGGTCAAAAAGGGGAAAGGGTATGGTCTAACAAAAAGGGAATATTTGAATAAGATCAGAAGAGAAGAGAGGTAAAAGATCTTTTTGAAAGGGAAAGTTGTAGAGAAAAATCTTTGCTATGGGCTTGCCAGTTTCTAGGGTCACGTCCTACAGTCAACATGTGCTCTGATACCATCTTGTAGCGACCCGACCCGAATGGGTCAAGTCTCTGTGCTTAAGTGTCATCCCTAGATCGGTATGCTGACACACACAGTACTCGAAGGATTTATAACAGAGGTAAATCACATGTATAAAGTAACGTAAATACTATTACCTCAATCCATATAGCGGAAGCAACAAGGTTGTGGATTCCCATCAACACCAACGGCAAAGTTGAGTGTAGAATCCGTAACCCTAATGTATCACTTACTCGTCGTAAGATAATCCTGCAACATGAGACGTTGCAGCCTGAAATGGGTCAGTACATTGAATGTACTGGCAAATTCACACCATAGAGAAAATGATGAACAATGGCTATCACTATATGCATATATGGCTGGTGAAAAAGCTCTATGGTTATAAGGTTTTTGCGAAAAGCCAATTTTTCCCTACTGCAAAGGAATAAATTTATTTAGCTATCATGGTGGTTGTGAAACATTGAGAATGGTTGACATCATTCTCAATCCCAATTAAAAATAATTAAACCCAACAACATTAATTAGAGGTAACGTGATGAGATTCACATGATATTCAAGTACTAGATACTCAAGTTGTCCATAACCGAGGACACGGCTAATCATGATTAGTTTGTACACTCTGCAGAGGTTTGCACACTTTTCCCCACATGACTCGATCGCCTCCGTTTGTTTTCTCGCACTACATGGTGTTTGAGAAACGGATGACCGAGACATAGTCTTTCAGAAGTGCTAGCACCTTACATGTGGGGTAGACCGTACCACCTACAACCCCTACATCTGCTAGTCCACCCCGTAAGAGTTCGCACAACTTAGTCAACTATGCCAGAGCCCATAGTAGCATGTGGCTGCACACGGAAGTTTCTAGCATGAATTATCTTATGATCCCTTTGAGCCTGGGTGGCGGTCCAAAAAAACAGGCAAGTCCTGATAGACATCAGGTGCCTCAATCGACCCAGATGTGTGTTTAAGTTGCCACCTTAGATAAACCATTAAAATTATCAACTCACATGTGTCATGGATATCACTCACCCAATCCACGTCTACTAGCATAGCATGGCATAATAAGCAAATGTAGAAGTAACTCCCAAAGGTTTCATAATAATACAGGTGATAGGTACTACCTCATCTACTTCCCATCCCACAATTTAATTAGATCCTAATCATGCAATGTGTGAGGATTGATCTAATGCAATAAAACTGGGTTGTAGAAAAGGTATGATCAAAGTGTGAACTTGCCTGCAATGTAGATGAAGATGATTCGTACTTAAAACTCTTGATAGATCTACTCGGTCAATCTATCGTAAGCAAACAATAGTAACCACACAATAAGTACTCATCTAATGCACAAGTAAAACTCGAATGAGAGGACGAACCAGAAAGTTCAACTTAAGAACTCCGGTTGCAAAGAAAGAACGAACCGAACAAACGACGGAAAACAAACGGCGGAAGAAAACAACTCGGTTCTAGCAAGTTGAAACTAGGTCAAATTTTTCCATAGAAAAAACTTGTTCAAGTTGATTAGACAAAACGGCAGTTTCAAGACGAAACTCCAGGCGCTTGAATCACCTGATTCTGATAAACGGGCGAGAAGATAAACTGGAACAAAGATCGGATCTGAGATCGCGATCGCGGAATAAATCCGACGAAAAGAAAGAGATGAACAGTTAAACGAACGGACGTTCGTTAACCTAGAAGAAACCGGTGATCACGTTCGTTGAGACGAACGGTCCGAAAGAAGAACGAAAACCAATCTAGGGTTTTCGGAAAAGAACCGAAACGAAAAACCGATCTAGAAACCGGAACGGTTTAGAAAAGAACCGAAAAGAAAACGAATCGGAAGAGAAGAAAAGAATCGGAACGGTTTATAAGAAGAACTGAACCGAGGGGATAAAAGAGAGGCGCGGCTACCTCGGCGAGGCTCCGGCGAGGGGCTCCAGCGAATGGCGTCGTTGGGCGGCGGCGACGATGAGGGGTGGCGCGGCTATGGCGGCGGCGGCGGCTTAGGCGCGAGGCGGCGGTGGGCGGGGTGGGGCGCGGGGTGGGGCGCGGCTAAGGACGCGCGGGGTGGTGTGGGGCTTGGGGTTTGATTTGATGGGTTTAGAGGGGGGGGTGGGGGTATTTATATAGGTGAGGGGGGGATTTACTTGGGGTAGGGGACAAGAAATAGACTAGGAATAGGAAAACAAAACAAAGAAAAGAGGCAAGGGGCGCCGGCCTAGAGTCCAAGCCGGACTCGGCCTGGGCGGCGACGGTGGCTGCCTGCGCCTGGCGCTGGCGCGCAGGGAGGCTGGGGTGGCGGCTGGCCTGGGCCTTGGCCCGGCTGGCCTGGCTCCTTTTTTTTTAAACGGTTCCGCGTAGAAAAACAAAAAGAAAACTAACTAAACGAACTCCAAAATTACTAAAGTAAATTTTCCCCGACTCCTAAAAAAGAGTCGAACAAAATGAACTTTTCTCCGGACCTAAAATGCAATTTTTGAAAACACGCATTTTTTCCTATCCAGATAAAATGCAAATAAAACTCCGGCAAAACAAAATTTGATCTATTTATTAAATCTTCATTTTTCCTCAATTTTGGGAAAGTCATATTATTCCCTCTCTTATATTTTGATATTGGAAAAATAATTGAAGATGAAATAAATAAATCAAATGATCCTCTTTTCAAATTCGAGAAAACTCTCAAATATGAAAATAACGAAATCTCCAACTCTCTCCGAAGGTCCTTGAGTTGTGTGAAATTTCTAGGATCGACCAAAATGCAAGAAAAATAAGATATGCATGATGATCTAATGTGTAACATTCCAAATTGAAAATTTGGGATGTTACACCAGATAGACTGCACTAGGTCTGGTGACTCGTACTACCCGGTAAGGGCCTTCCCACTTTGGTGACAACTTGTGCGTACCCTTGGCGGACTGAACATGCCTAAGGACAATGTCACCTTCCTCAAAACACTGGGCATGAACCGTGCGGCTATGATAGCGATGCAGGGCTTGCAGGTAGTGTGCAACACGCGTAGCAGCCCGGACATGGTTCTCCTCGAGTAGCACAACATCGTCACACCGGTGCTGATCTTGCGCCACTTCATCGTAGGCAAGCACTCAAGATGACCCGTAAATGAGTTTTGTGGGGATAACTGCTTCTGCCCCGTAGACCAGGGAGAAGGGAGTCTGCCCAGTAGCTCGGTTTGGTGTTGTTCTGAGGGACCAGAAAACTACCGGCGGCTCATCGATCTACCGTCTGCCGTTCTTCTGCAGCGTATCAAAATTTCTTGTCTTGAGTCCACGCAACACTTCACCGTTCGCCCTCTCAACTTTTCCATTGCTCCGGGGGTGTGCCACAGAGGCAAATGAGATCTTGCATCTGAGGGCATTAACATATTGCATGAAGGGGTGGCTCGTGAACTGGGTGCCGTTGTCGGTGATGATCCTTGTCGGAACTCCAAAACGACACACCAATTCTTTCAAGAACTTGATAGTTGACTGAGCAGCCACCTTTCTTAGGGTAGTCACTTCCGGCCACTTTGTAAACTTGTCGATGGAAACGAACAAGAATTCAAAGCACCCGATTGCTCGGGGGAAGGGGCCGAGGATATCAATCCCCCAGACCGAAAATGGCCATGATAAAGGAATTGTTTGAAGAGCTTGGGCAGGAAGGTGTGTTTTCTTGGAATGGAACTGACAGGCTTCACATGTCGTGACTAGCTCGACCGCATCTTAGAGGGCTGTGGGCCAATAGAATCCTTGTCGGAATGCTTTCCCAACTAATTCCCTTGATCCAATGTGTGAGTCACACATTCCTCTGTGAATCTCAGCCAGCAATTCCTTTCCTTCTTCCCAGCAGACACACTTCAATTTCACACCATTGGGCCTCCTTCTGTACAGAGTGTCATCGACAAACTGGTACATACTGGCCCTTCGGGCTACTCTCTTAGCTTCATCTTGGTCGCCAGAAGTTCTCTGGTTTGGAGAAAGTGGACGATGTACCTTGCCAAAGTTGGATCTTGGGGCTCGACAACAAGGACTAGCGGCACCTCCTATGCTGCGGGAGCACCAGCCTCATTCATGGGGTTCATGGACCCGGCTGGAGGGGGTGGTCAGGTAGGCTTTGAGTTGTTTCCAGCAGGGTCTCTGCCGGGAGCGGACGGCTCTACCGGGAGAGGCTTACCGTAGTCCAACTTTCTCCTCTTCCGGGCCATCGTTGCTGGGGATATGGAGGGTTGAGTGAGATGGAGAACAAAAGTTCTTGGTTCCACAGGAAGCTTCTGCGCAGCACACTTTGAGAGATGATCAGCTATGGTGTTTTCCGCATGGGGTACGTGCTCTGTTCGCAATCCGTCAAAGCGCTCCTCCAATCTCCTCACTTCCTTGACGTATGCCTCCGTCAATGGACTTTGATAATCCTTGTTGACTTGTCTCACCACAAGCTGTGAATCTCCTCGAGTGATCAGCTTCTTAATTCCCAATTCAGCTGCAATCCTGAGCCCGGCAAGAAGCCCTTCATACTCAGTTGTATTGTTGGTTGGTTCTTCCCGGGAAAAATCCATTTGTATGGCGTACTTCAACTGCTCCCCGGAGGGGGCGACAAGAAGCACGCCAGCTCCTGCACCTTGTAGGGAAAAGGCACCATCAAAATACATAATCCATTCTTGGGGCGATTCCTTGCCGGGGATAACTGACTCTGTCACTTCCTCATCAGGGGTTGGCGTTCATTCCGCAATAAACTCTGTCAACGCCTTACTCTAAATAGTTGATGTGCTCTCAAACTTCAAACCAAAGCTGGATAACTCCAAAGCCCACTCCACTATTAAGTTGGTAGCCTCAGGGTTTCGGAGTATCCTTTGCAACAGAAAATGAGTAACAACCGTGATCTCATGGGCTTGGAAGTAGTGGTGAAGTTTCCTTGAGCCCATAATGAGACCAAAGATCAGCTTCTGCATGCCAGAGTGCCTTGATCTAGCCCCCTCTAACAAGGAGCTAACGAAGTACACTAGACATTGCACCACTTTCTTACTTGTCGTGTCCTTGGGGTTGTTCTCGTTGTCGTGCTCATTGCTGTCCTGATCCTTCTCTGATTCTGCCTGTCTCTTCTCACTTTCTGCCTCATCCACTTCTCTTTGTGCTACCAAGGCCGCACTGACCACTTGGTTGGTCGCTGCCAAGTATAGCAACAACGGCTCCTGGGGTTTGGGAGCAACCAAGGTAGGCACAGAGGACAAGTAAGCTTTCAACTCTTGCAAAGCTGCATCTGCTTCTGGGGTCCACTTCATAGGGCCGGTCTTCTTCAAAATGTTAAAGAACCATAGGGCGCGCTCGGTAGACTTGGAAATGAATTAGCTTAGCGCGGCAATAGATCATGTCAGGAGCCTCACATCCTTAACTGTCCTTGGTGCCTAGATCTGCTCGATGGCCTTGATCTTGTCGGGGTTGGCTTCGATCTTGCGGTGGGATAAAAAGAAACCAAGCAACTTGCCGGAGGGAACACAAAATACACACTTCTCTGGGTTGAGCTTTAGATTGATCATGCGCAGATTATCAAATGTCTCTTCCAAATCCTGAATAAGAGTGGCCTTATCCTTGGTCTTAACCATGATGTCATCCATGTAGGCCTCTATGCTTCTGTGCAACTATGACTCAAAACCAATCTGGATTGCCCTTGCAAAAGTGGACCCGACACTCTTTAATCACGATGCCATGTGGATAAAGCAGTACATACCACAAGGAGTGATAAATGATGTCTTCTCTTCATCTTCCTTGGACATGAAGATCTGGTGATACCCAGAGTATGCGTCCAGAAAGGAGAGCAAATCACAACCTGAAGTGGAATCCACGATCTGGTAGATGCGCGACAGGGAAATGGGTATTTCGGGCAAGCCTTGTTGAGATCTGTGAAATCTATGCAAAGCCTCCACTTCCCGTTAGCCTTCCGGACTACCACTAGATTCGCCGACCACGTGGGGTGCAATACTCCTCTGACCAAACCAGTTTCCTCAACCTTCTTCATCTCTTCTGCAATAAACTGCTGCCTCTCCAAGGCCTGCTTCTAGACTTTTTGTTTGACAGGTCGGGCATGTGGGCAGACAACAAGGTGGTGCTCGATTACCTCCCTGGGAACACTGGGGATATCGGATGGTTGCTAGGCAAACACATCGATATTCGCCCGCAGGAAGGCAACGAGTGTGCTTTCCTATTTGTCAACAAGGGTGGTGCTGATAGTAAAAGTACCATCAACGCCAGCCAGCCCTGCCGGCACCTTCTTCACTTGGGGTGCAGCGACCTTGGATCTCTTGCTGTTAGAACACTCCGGCACATCGTCAACGGGTGTCGTGCACTTAGTGGGGGCACACTTCCCAGACTCTTTGCTGAAGTCCCTACAGTCTCTCTTCTTTCCTTCACTTTCCTTAGCGGGGGCGGTCGCTGCCCCTACCGCAACCGCATCCCGATACATCTTGTCCTCACAAATGATCGCATCCTTCTCATCTGAGGGGATAGTAATGACTCCGAGTGGCCCAGGCATCTTCAATATGTTGTAGGCATAGTGTGATACCGCCATGAACTTAGCCAGGGCCGGGTGTCCAAGAATCCCATTGTATAGCAGGGGGAGATCAACCACATCAAACACAATCCTCTTGGTCCTGTAGTTTAGTTCTCCTCTAAAGGTTACAGGAAACATGATCTTTCCCTTAGGATGGCTCCTGCCGGGATTAACTCCTTGAAACGTATCCGTAACCTCTAGCTCTTCCTCCCCTATCTGTAGCTTGCTGATGACTGCTGGGGAAATCAGATTCAACCCCGCCCCGCCGTCCACCAGCATCTTTGTGACCTTGAGGTTGTGGATTGTTGGAGATACCAACAACGGCAAACATCCTATCGCAGTGGTATGGCTAGGATGGTCCTCTTTGTTGAAGATGATGGGCATACAGGACCATTTGAGCGGCTTACGGGCCTCTGGCGCTGGCTCCACGGCATTGACTTCTCGCGCCCACCGCTTCAGCTGGCGGTGAGAAGCATGCAGAGATGCACCACCATCAATGCACAGGGCGTCTGTGGCCTTTTGAGACTCCTGCTCACTTGTTTCCTCTTCATCCCCTCCATCGCTCTCATCATGACACGTTTCCTTCTCTCGACCTCTAGCAGGCTTTCCTTGGCTCCAAAAGGGTTTGCCGGGGCAGCCTACTTCACCACCTCAGCTCTTACCGCCAGCAACATTCTGACATTTTTCCTTATCTCGCTTATCATACTCTGCTTTGTGCTTCTTGACAAGCTTCTCGACCTGATAACACTCTTGAAGGTCGTGGCCCTTTGTCCGATGAATCTTGCAGTACGGCCCATCACCCATCTCGGCTTTCTTAGGGGCACCTGCTTCTCGGCAATTAGTGCACGCGACATCTTCCTTGCGAGGGACCTTAGCTTTGGCCTTCTTGCTTGTACTAGGCATACCCGATCCTTCAACGGTCATCACTACTTTATCTCTCCGCTTCTTACTGCATTCTTGCTCTTTTTCTGACTGGTTGATTCATCATCATCTTCTGAATCAACATTGATGCAATCTTCCTCTTCGGGTAACTTCCTTCCCTCTTCCATCCGGGCACACTTATCCACTAGTGTGTAAAGCTCCTTCACAGTCTTGGGCAACCGCACGTTCATCTTGGAACAAATACGATGGTTGCACACATTGGACTGGGAGGCAGCTATATCCTATGAACTTTGCTGAATCTCTGTAAATACTTACGGAGGGCTTCTCCTTCTTTCTGCTGGAGGAGATGCAAATCGCTGGGCCTATCGGGTTCCTGATGACCGCCAGCGAAAGTGCTAATGAACTCATGGCACAGGTCAGCCCATGACGAAATGGAGTTCTCCGGTAGGTGTGTCAACCAAGACCTCACATTGGACTTGAGAGCGAAAGGGAAGTAGTTGGAAAACACCTCCTCATCTCTTCCCCCGGCAACTTGGATAGCGATGGTGTAGATGCTCAGGAACTCTGCCGGGTTCAGCCTCGCATCGTACTTCTCACGTATCTCTGGCTTGAACTTGCGAACAGACGGCTAACGGACTTGCCGCAGCTCTCGTGTAAAGGCAGGGCAGCCAACCTCTAAAGGTAGGCACCCGCCAACACCGAGCGTAGGCTCGTCGATGTTGAGGCCGTCATACCCATCGGTCTGGCAGAGGTCATCGCAGCGTTGCTCGACGACGCGCACGTCTCCTCTCCGCCTATCCTCCGGGGCTCGATGTTGTCCTGGATGCGCTCGGGGGGTCAGAAGAGGCCATCGAGATGTCATCGGGGTCTTGATTCTGCTGCGCTCGTACTGGCTGACGCGGCGGGGATTGCACTTTGGGGATGGCCCCTTCCATGCAGTTAGCAGCACGAGTTGTTGCTGTTGTTTGGGGAGGTCATGGCGGACCATCTCGTCGTGAGCCTCCAGCTTCGGTGAAACCGAGCAGGCTTTGGATGGTGGCATGCCATTCGTCCATTTGCTCGGCCGTCGGTGGAAACCTCAGCAGGAGCTGAGCTCGCGCCATGGCCTCCAAAGTCGTACTTGGCATGGATGTTGATGTAGTCTATCGTACCATCGCTCGGCTCCTGACGGTGCCAGCGGCAGTAGCCCTACGCCCCCGCCGCTGCTGCAGGGTGACTACCTGGACGTGGTGGGGCGAAAGCGCTTGAGGGCCAGTGGCTCCGTCAGGCGCAGCGGCTTGGTCGGCCCGCCCCGAGGGAGGTGTACGCCCTGCGACCGCACCAGTGGTGGGGACGATCAGAGGGCGGGGGTTGGCCCTGCTCCAAGCACCGTTGTTGCGTGCCCATCGGTGGGGGAGAGCGGTGCAAATGGAGTGGCTCCCTCTCCTCCGGCACCTCCTGCTCCTGCGTCGGCCGCGGGGGAAGTGGTGATGGCGCCGCCTGCTCCGACCACTTCCCTAGTAGCGTCCATGCCCCCGCGCGCCTCTGCACCGCCGGCAGCATCAGAGGCCGCGGGCAGCAGAGCCTTCGAGGTGGATGGGTGAGCTGGAGGACCAGACTTCTTCTTAGGCGCCATGGTCAATGGCGTCGCCGAAGATGAAGATGGTGGTGAAGACGACGCGCTGCACACGCCTTCAGGTTCGCCCAAGCGAGCCTCCTACCTAGCGCCAAATATGTCGTGAGAAACCACGACCACCTATGGGACCAGGAGGTCCCTTGCTGGTTCGGCAGGGGGCGATGCGTTGCACAAAGAGCAAACGATCATGGGGCACCTCGGCAGAGATCACATGGGCAATTTACCCAGGCTCGGGCTGCCGTGAGGCGTAAAACCCTACTTCTGCATTAGTGATTGATGGTGGAAAAGGTGGTGGTGGTGAGTAGTACACTTAACCGGCAGGGGTTGCCTCAGGCAGCAGTGACTAGCGTATATGGGGGTGTGAGTTATCCAACCTTCTAACCCTTTGTATGGTTGCCATGGGCCTCCTTTTATAGATCAAGGGTAACCACAGTGGCAAAGTAGTCATTTCACACTGATAAGATAGCAAACAGTGCAATAATACATAACTCTGCAGGCTGACAGGGCGCATTAAATGCATTGCTTAACGTCACATCGTTGGTTTCCCGGCAAGGCTTGTCGGGCTATCTTGCCAGCTCCGCGCATGTTCTCTTGACGCGTCATAGGACGAGTGTCATCTGTGAGTTTCTCCTATAGGAAATGGCTGCCATGTGGCGAATGGCTGCCACTTAATCACTTCGCAGCTTGACACCGCACTGATCGATGACGTGGGTCATGGTGGAGTGGTTGGTGAGGTAGCTCTGCCTCCGTGAGCCCTGGCAGGCCCTGTCGGGGTGTTTTGGTTGTCTGCTTCTGGGGCTGGCCTCGCCCCTTGCCGGGCTCTCTTGATCGGCAAGGGAGGCTTTTATCTTGACGATATCCTGATTCCTTGGCGCATTCTTGGCCCTTAGAATCTCTTGGTGTCTTGTATTCTGACTTGGGCTGGTGCTTCATTCTTGTTCCCATGCCTGTGCACAGTCTGGGCAACAGACCCAGGGTTTGTTGCACCGACAAATGTGGTTCCCAGTTAATGTTTGGTTCATTTGTTGTGGTGTTTAGTTAACTTCTTGGTTCAATTCTGCAATGCGATGTCCAATAATCGTGGGTAGAATTTTGTATTTTTGTGTGTGAGGAATAAATCGAATTTGGCCGCACTTAATACATGAGAAACATATACAAGTGCTATATTTCCTAGTTCTTAATCATGCTTGGTTTGGATAAATGGTTTTTCCATGTGGCTTGAATTAATCTAATGAATCTACAATGTGCTTATTTTTCATCAACATATTTTACTGATAGCATGCAAACCCTTACTTAACCTGATGACCAACTACCTTATATGTGTTGCAGGGAAACAATGGAAGCACTAAGGTTTACAATCGAGGTTAGCACGTGCATGGTCTATTGTCTAATAGCACATTATTGTGCAATTGCAGGAACCATTCTAACATTATTGTGCAATTGCAGGAACCCACTGTTCGACCCTTTTTGCATATGGGGAAATGAGTTGTCCATGAATATCAATCAAGTGAAGAAACTCAGGAAGGCTGTTAGGATAAAGAAACTAGCGACAAAAATCAACAAGATCTTTGTCTGCACAATGAAGAAGACATCAGTTCACTACAAGATGGTAATAACTATTATACCTTGCCTTTTTTATTTCTTTGCCCCATTTTCAATATAGAGAAGATATTTATGCACATCCTAGTTTTCAGGCCTTTCCAAAGCAGTTCACTGATGATTACCTCTCAAACCACCTCTATGGTCAGGAGGCGAGGAAGGTTTTCATACAACACCCATGGTTCAATATTGAAGTGTTTTTGAAGAGGACGAAGGATGGACGATCAATAATCCACAGGCACTGGCCTAAAGTTGCAAAGACCTTCAACATGAATGAAGGCTCAATATTCACCTTCCGCTTTAGCAGTTTTCCAAATGAGATGCATCTGTCTATGTACCATCCATCATGATAATTTCAAAAGGTTCTAGATGTGGAATGTGAAACTTGGTGCTGGTGCAGTTTGTGTAATGGGGTAGCTGAGTGCTGAAGCTATATCATGCTGTACTCTGATGTATTTCAATTATGAAATCCTGCTTCCTTAATATGGAAATGAAATATATTATGTGCTTAATATGAATGTCAATTAGATTAATAAATGGATTATTAATAATAGGGCAATAGCCTGCTAATGGCCAATTAGCCTGCTAATTGGGTTTTTCTATTGCAAACGGATATTGAGAAAACACTATGGGCGATGACCTCAGGCAACACACACAGTTTCTAGGAATAAACCGTGTTGGATCAATGAACAATCACACACGACATTCTCTTGAAAATTGTTTGTGCTAGGCCACCTTGCACAAACGTTTTCCTTGGAGTGACTGTGTGGGATGTATATACGAACGGAAACGTTTAGCGGGGACTGACTGTGTGGGATGTACTTATGACCGGAAATGATTTCGCCTGTATAATTGTATTTTTTAGCACTACCGTACGTATAACCGTATTTGATCGCTCAACGGTCGCACATGACCTCATTTTGCTGAGCGTGTGTGCCAGGAGGGCATATCCCCGACGGTTTCTGTGTCGTATGGGAAGGACCCCCCTATCGCAATCAGACACCAGGTCACCATTCAGAGCACGTCACGGAAAGGGGTTAAAAACCGTTTGTATAGCACCTCGCTGTATTGGTGGGCCCACAAGGTAGGAGCCCCCCCCCCCTAGGGCGCCCACAAGGTAGGAGGGCCCCCCTAGGGCGCGCCATCGACCCTTGCCATCGCCTCGTGGCACTTCTGACTTGGACTCCAATTCACCTGGGTGTCTTCTGGTCGAACAAAAATTATCGTGAAAGTTTTATTCCGTTGGGACTACGATTGATATTCCTTTTCTGTGAAGCTCAAAAACAAGGAAAACACAAAAACTGGCACGAGCTCTAGGTTAATAAGTTAGTCTCAAAAATAATATAAAATAGCATATTAATGCATATAAAACATCCAAAACAGATAATATAATGGCATGGAACAATAAAAAATTATAGATACGTTGGAAACGTATCAAGCATCCCCAAGCTTAATTCATGCTCGTCCTCAAGTAGGTAAATGATAAAAATATAATTTTTGATGTGGAATGCTACCAAACATATTTATCCATGTAATTTTCTTTATTGTGGCATGAATGTTCAGATCCATAAGATTCAAAATAAAAGTTTAATATTGGCGTAAAAACGATAATACTACAAGCATACTAATAAAGCAATCATGTCTTATCAAAATAACATGGCCAAAGAAAGCTATCCCTACAGAATCATATAGTCTGGCTATGCTCCATCTTCATCACACAAAATATTCCAATCATGCACAACCCCGATGATAAGCCAAGCAATTGTTTCATACTTTTGATGTTCTCAAACCTTTTGCAACTTTCACGCAATACATTAGAGTGGGCCATGGACATAGCAATATAGTTGCAATAGAATATGGTGGTTATGGAGAAGACAAAACAAGGAGATAGTCTCACATCAACTAGGCGTATCAACGGGCTATGGAGATGCCCATCAATAGATATCAATGTGAGTGAGTAGGGATTGCCATGCAACAGATGCACTAGAGCTATAAGTGTATGAAAGCTGATAGAGGCGAAGGTGTCCCGATGTTTCGATGAGATGGTGGCTATCATTTTCGGTGGGAGTCGACCTGGACGATCTGACCACGAAACTAGATCCGCAATATATCAACAGGATCAGTCTCAAACTCCAAGGTCAAGTGCTCCTTATCATCGTCCGCTCTCAGAGGTTACTTGCAACAAGTGTCAGCAGAAAGGGCACTATGCAAACAAGTGCTTCAACCAAAGGCGCCTTCCACCTCCTCCTCATGTGAGATCTTCCAGCAATGCAGTGGTCAAGCATAATCCCAAGCATGCTAAGGTGAACATGATGAGCGTAGCTCAGGCAGAGGATTCTTCAGATGTGATCATGGGTAACCTTCCAGTTAACTCTATTCCTGCAAAAGTTCTTTTCGACACTGGTGCATCGCATTGTTTCATGTCAAGACCGTTTTTTGCCAAGCATGAATTCACTTATTCTCATTTGGGTAAACCCATGGATATAGTTTCTTCGGGTAAACGGTTGAGTGCCGGTTTGGTGGTGTAATGCCCTCGATGCGGCTATATCTCCCACGTGTCGAAGCACGACTTAGAGGCATAACCACATTGAAAGCAATGTCGCAAGTGAGATAATCTTCACACAACCCATGTAATACATAAGGGAAAGGGATACATAGTTGGCTTACAATCGCCACTTCACACAATACATGAATAAAGCATGACATCATCCAGATACAATCAAGGTCCGACTACGGAACCAAAATAAAAGAAGACTACCCCAAAAGCTACATAGATCCCCGATCGTCCCAACTGGGCACCACTACTAATCAACTAGAAATGGAACAACACAAAGGAAAAGATCTTCATCGAGCTCCTCCTTGAGCTTGGTTGCGTCACCTTCTCAGTAACATCGGCACCTGCAAACTAGTTTTGGAAGTATCTATGAGTCACGGGGACTCAGCAATCTCACACCCTCGCGATCAAGACTATTTAAGCTTATAGGAAGGGTAAAAGGTATGAGGTGGAGCTGTAGCAAGCGACTAGCATATTTGGTGGCTACCATACGCAAATGAGAGCGAGAAGAGAAGGCAAAGCACGTTAGAGAAACTATGATCAAGAAGTGATCGTAGCACAACCTACGTCAAGCATAACTCCAACACCGTGTTCACTTCCCGGACCCCGTCGAGAAGAGACCATCACGGCGACACACGCGGTTGATGTATTTTAATTAAGATCAACTTCAGGTTTTCTACAACCGGACATTAACAAAATCCCATCTGCCCATAACCGCGGGAACGGCTTTCGAAAGTTCAAATCCCTGTAGGGGTGTCCCAACTTAGCCCATCACAAGCTCTCATGGTCAACGAAGGATATTCCTTCTCCCAAGACAATCCGATCAGGCTCGCCATCCCGGTTACAACACATCCTCGACAATGGTAAAACAAATCCAGCAAAGCCACCCAGATGTGCCGACAAATCCCAATAGGAGCTGCACATATCTCGTTCTCAGGGCACACCGGATGAGCAAGACGTCGGGTGGGCCAGCCCAGAGTTGCCCCTGGTAGCTCCGGACATCGCTCAGTTTGGACCAACACTTAGACAAGCACTGGCCCCGGGGGAGGGGGGGTTAAAATAAAGATGACCCTTGGGCTGGCCTAACCAAGGGAAAAGAGGCTAGGTGGCGAATGGTAAAACCAAGGTTGGGCCTTGCTGGAAGAGTTTTATCCAAAGCAAACTGTCAAGGGGTTCCCATTATAACCCAACCGTGTAAGGAACGCAAAATCCAGGAACATAACACCGATATGACGGAAACTAGGGAGGCAAGAGTGGAACAAAACACCAGGCATAAGGCCGAGCCTTCCACCCTTTACCTAGCATATAGATGCATTAATTAAATAAGAGATATTGTGATATCCCAAACAAATATCCATGTTCCAAACATGGAACAAGATCCAATCTTCACCTGCAACTAACAATGCTATAAGAGGGGCTGAGCAAAGCGGTAACATAGCCAAACAACAGTTTGCTAGGACAAGGTGGGTTAGAGGCTTGGCTTAACAATATGGGAGGCATGATAAGCAAGTGGTAGGTATCACAGCATAGGCATAGCAAAAGAGCGAGCAACTAGCAAGCAAAGATAGAAGTGATTTCGAGGGTATGGTCATCTTGCCTGAAATCCCGCAATGAAGAAGAACGAGTCCATGAAGAAGAAAATGGAGGTAGTCGAATGGGTCCTCACAAACGCGACGTTACCGGAACCAACCCGAAGAAGCAACACCGGAAAGAAGCACACAACATAGTAAACAACCAATAAATGAACATGGCATGATATGCGGGATGCGGGATGTGATGCATATGCATGATTTGGAAAGGAATGATTGAACCTAGCCTCAACTTGGAAAACCAAGAGTGCCACTAGAAAGGTGAGTTTATTTCGGTTGAAATCGATATAAAAATCACCGGAATCAGATGCACGGTTGGGAAAAGCCAAGCAGAACAAATATGGCACCGGTTTGTGATAATCAGCAAGTGACCATATAAATGCATCAAGATAAATATGCTACAGCACTCAAACATAGCAACAAAATACATGGCAGGGATCCACTCATGATTCTTGACAAAAGATGAACACTGAGCTACGACTAATTCACTCAATAGCAGGTTCAAACAAGCATGGCAAAGGTGCGAAAGATAACATGTTTTAGACTTTGTGAAATTAACAGCATGTAAGAAATTTATCATCAGGAAGCAATGTTTAGAGCAATGAAACAACATGCTAAAGGAACATATCATGGAAAGGCAAGGCATGTCATGAAGCTAATCAAAGCATATAACAAAAGTACCTTAGTGACCATGAGCCAAAAGGGATCAGAAAATACAATTGCAAGCATGTGAACATAGCAAAAACATAAACAGATTCAGACTTAGTGAAAAACTGGAGCATGCAAACAGATTAACAAGTAGGCATGTTTACGAGCTCGATGCACTCACTACGAGGCATGGCATGACAAACTAAGCATACACCCATCAATAAGACATGGCATAGAAGCTAGACATGGCAAGAACAACAACATATCATGCATGGATCAATAGCAACATCCTCGGCAAAATCACTAAACATGTTAACAATCTGCCAGGAACATTTTATAGCAAAAGTAGAGCTCGATTGACTCAAGCTAGGGTGATCCATAAATGCAAACAAAGACATGGATGGATAGAGCACAACAATATCTACAAGACATCCTTACTGATCATGCTCAAAAGAGGCACGGATCACAAGGAAACAACATGAACATATGGCTTAAAAAATAATGACAGGGCAAGGAGTTACTGAAATTCTAAGTCCCTGAAAACAGCATCATTGGGTAAGCTACTTTGCATGCTTGTGCTAGTCACCACAAAGATCACAAAAATACATGGCATACACCCCTGTAAAGATGGCATGGCAATTAACATAACACATGTAGAGCTCAGGATCATAGCATCCACACATTAATCATGGCAAAAATGACAAAAGTGCATTTGAAGAAACAGATCTGACATAAACATCACATAGCCCTCTTCCAACGACATTTAGGGCATCAAGATGAGCTCAAATGAAAATGATGCAATGAGATGAAATGATGTGCTCGTCGAGACGAACATTTTGATATGCTACACGCACGAATCAGAGCAACGATGAGGAAGTTATGATGCGATGAAAAATGCACAAAATTATCAGGAGGAGAGGGAAAAGTCAACCGAGATCGTTTTTAGATCTAGGGTTCCTCCGGGGTACTGTAGCAGCGAGCGACCGAGGTCCCCGGAAATGGAGGCTGCAGTGGCCGGAGCGGAGCTTGAGGTCGCCGGAGAGTCGGGGATCGCCGGATCAGAGGCGAATCCGACCGGCGAGGGTCGAGGAGGAGGCCGCCGGAGTTTGTGGCGGCGCTGGTGTCGGGGAAGGCATCCACGGGGCGGCGCGCTGCGAGCCGGAGGCGACAACGGCGGTCGCCGGTGTTGGGGTGGCACGACAGCCGGCGATGGTGCGGCGGAGGACGACGGGCGGCTCGCGAGGGAGGCAGGCGGCGGCGTCGATGAACCGGCGCGCACGGGCGTGCGAGTGCGGCGGCGGACAGATCCGGGCCCGGGCGGGCCCCGCCTGGGCTCCACGGGCCGGTGGCGGGCGCGGGAGGAGGCGCGGAGGTGGCGGCGCCCAGTTGGCTGCGGCGGTGGGGAGGGCGACATGGCGGATTCCTATTGGCCGGAGTGAGGTGGCCGGTGGCGGTGGATGCGTCCGGTGCGGCGCGGACATGTCCGGTGGCGCGAGGAGGAAGACGCCAGGGTTAGACTGCGCGGAAATTTCGGGGGAGGCCACATATTTATAGGTAGAGGGAGCTAGGAGAGTCCAAATTGAGCACGGTTTTCGGCCACGTGATCGTGATCGAACGACCGAGATGATGGAGGGGGTTTAGGTGGGTTTTGGGCCACTTTGGAGGGGTGTTGGGCTGCAACACACACGAGGCCTTTTCGGTCCCTCGGTTAACCATTGGAGTATCAAACGAAGTCCAAATGGCACAAAACATGACAAACGCTCTACCGGCAGTAGACCAAGGCCGCATGGCAACTCTTAGTCCAATTTGAAAACTTTTAACACCCGCACACGAAAAGAGGTAGAAAGGGACACCAGGTGACATAGGAGCGCCGGAATGCAAAACGGACAACGGGGAAAATGCTCGGATGCATGAGACGAACATATATGCAAATGAAATGCACATGATGTCATGATATGCAAAGCATGACACACAAGCAATGACAAGGAAACCACAGCGAATAACTGGAGGACACCTGGCACAACGGTCTCGAGGCGTTACAGGTGGCTGCGGATGTTTCCATCAAGATGGGAAACTATAAATCAGACACTAGGTCACGGTTCAGCAATATATCAACAGGATCCGCATCGCTATCATAGCCGCAAGGTTAAGACCTGGACGTTTCAGGAAGGTGACTTTGTGCTCCAGCTTATGCAAGATCAAACAGATATGCATAAGTTATCCCCACCTTGGGAAGGGCCCTTTGTGGTCAGCAAAAACCTAAACAATGGGTCGTATTAGCTCATTGATATACGCGAGCATACAAATTCTCGCAAGTCATAGGAGGAGACCCGCCGTCTGTGGAACATTGCACATCTTCGATCGTACTATACTTGAGTTGCCAGCTCTTGCCTTTGTACATACTTTCATCAAATGTATATACTTTTTGTGATCAATATAATAAAGCCAGCATCCCTGAATTACGGGGCCTATGCCGTTTCATTTCTGAGTATCTGAGTCTTTATGGATTGATCGCAGTAAGGTTGTTGTTGCCTCCTGAAAGCAATCATGTGGCCTAAGTGCCTATAAGGCCGTTGCTACCTTTTGAAAGCAATCATGTGGTCTAAAGTACCAATATAGGCTGTTGCTACCTTTTCAAAGCAATCATGTGGTCTAAGTACCAATAAGGCTGTTGATGCCTCTTGAAAGCAATCATGTGGCGTGAGTGCCAATAGGTTCTTGCTGCCTTTTGAAAGCAATCATGTGGTATAAAGTACCAATATGGCTGTTGCTGCCTTTTGAAAGCAATCATGTGGCCTGAGTGCCAATAAGGCTGTTGCTGCCTCTTGAAAGCAATGATGTGGCCTGAGTGCCAATATGGTTGTTGCTGCCTCTTGAAAGCAATCATGTGGCCTTAGTGCCAATAGGCTGTTGCTTCCTTTTGAAAGCAATCATGTGTCCTGAGTGCCAATATGGCTGCTGCTGCCTTCAAAGAAGTCATATGGCCTAAGTGCCAACCGGCTCGTGCGTCCATTGAAAGCACATGGCCCTGTGAACCAGTTCGTCTGGTCATGCTTCGGAAGCCGGCCACACATTATTTGAGATTTTTTGGAGTTTTCATTTCTGAAACTTTTTGATTTGTGTTTCCTAAACATACTTTATGATCTAGATCACGAACCTCTAATTATATCACTCATATTTGGGTACTGTTGGGTTTGAAAACCTGCCCTGGTTGTCGACTATAAGTCGCCGGGATTTTTTTGCCTTGAACAATCAAATTCATCATATTACATGACTTCAGGTTGGTACCCGCTATGTATATTAATGACCAAGATGACACCACAATTAAAATCTATATGTATGTTTAGGGTTTGGTAACCCGCCCTGGATTTTCACTATAAGTCGCTAGTATGTATTTGGTCTAGATGGCCTTTCTCTGTCAGTTTTATGAAGACAACTATCTTGGGGTTGTTACCTACCCTGGGTTCAACCGCCAGGGCATATGCTATTTAACCTATGTGCTGGAAATATGAAAATATTGATCTGACCAACATGAATGATGATGTTATGAGAAAGCACAATGACGGGTCATAAATATCAAATTCGCGGCTTAAACAGTTAAAGGCTAACATACACGATGGCATGCCAGATGATTGTTTTCAAAACCTAGTCTATTACAAGGCTTCCATGGGCCTGCATAATTGGGGCAAAGTGTTTTTTCACCATAGAAGGTCCATGCTCCGCTTGGAGAGCCGCCTGGTATCAGTTGTCTTCGTCGCGGCTAGCTGAAAATTCCGGCTCTCCCTCTTCGCCCATCTGAAGATCAGCTGTTGTCCAATTGATGCCGGTTAACGCTTCGAAATAGGCTTCATCATTGAGAATTACGAAATGATCAATGTCAATAGCAAAAGTATGATTACGACAAGGAGGAATGAAATTTACTGGGTTTTAAGCCAGCAGTGGTTTTTTCTTGTTGTTCTCATTATAAGCCGCCGTAAAGATATTCAGATTCAACTCCTCGACCAGCTTGCAAGCCATGAGCCGCATCTCACGAACACAATGGTTGAAGTATTTTTCTTCATACGACGACTTATCATCCTTTAACTCGGGGCACACAGTGGCTATTTCCTCTGGGTCGAGTTCTGATGCCCATGCTTTAGCACGGCCAAGGGCGACAAGGGATCCAGCACGGGCGGCTGATAATTTCTGATCTTCAATTTGGCTTGCGATAGTTCACAAGTGGCCCAACATAGCTTTGATATGACTTGGTGGTTTTCTGTTGCCTCCCAAAGCCACTAGACTACGAAGAGTGCCGTTGTACAACTGTTCTGTCAAAGTGTAGATGGCCTTCAATTTCATTAGAATGTTCTATCCAAGGTTTGCACTTCTGGGGCCTATTCATTAGAAACAGAATAAGTTGGTTTAAATAGGGATTGATAAGTTCTTGGCGGTTTAGAATACTGTCACTGCAGAATTAGCAATGGATATGAACTCTTACCAAAGATGGCGGTCGTCATCCAAGTAATATGTCCCTTTAAACCGGCTAGCTTGTCAGCGACCGGTTTAAGTTGAGCTTCTATGTCTTGGGCACGCTTGACCAAGTTTGCCTCTCTGTATCGAACGCAGCTCTCTCATTTGCAAAATCGCCCTTGAGCTTCTCATTCTCCTTCATGGCAGTATGCAATTTTAGTTTTGTCTTCACAGTCTCAGCTTCTTGATATTGTATCCTCTTGGATAAGTCGCCCAGCTCTGCATCCTTCAAAGATAAAGCCTCAAGTTAGATATGACAGATCAAGATTCACATCTTACTCAAATAAAAATCGTATAAGTCCCAAGCACATTATGAACAATATCCTTGGCACTTGGGGGCTAATGTAGGTCAGTTTTATTTTCTTAGCCGGATCAACTTATCAGTTTAAGCCATCCCTTGGGGGCTACATATTTTGATTTCTTAATGTACAAGTCCCGGCTCAACTTGTCAGTTTAAGCCGGCCCTTGGGGACTACATATTTGGATTTCTTAAAGTACAAGTCCCGGCTCAACTTGTCAGTTTAAGCCGGCCCTTAGGGGCTACACATTTGGATTTCTTAAAGTACAAGTCCCAGATCAACATGCAAGTTTGAGCCGGCCCTTGGGGGCTACATCATTGGATTTTAACTGATGAAATAGGAGGTTTACAGTCTGAACTCTATTTTCAAGTCTACAACATATTTCCGTTGTTCATATCCTCTAGACTTGGCGGCTAAATGAATACATATGAAGAAGGATTAATAGTCATTCCTCATAACTCTCTTTCATGAGATTCACTAGGCTGGCTTCCAATTCATGGCTAGAATGAAAGCGGTGAAGGTAGCATGCGTGGATGTCACCAGCACCAAGACCAGCATAACTTTCCAAGTCCAGTTTTAATTTACTTCCTGCTGGCGGCTCTTCTTTGGCGCTATGCTTGGCCAAGACTGTGGGGTTTCCTGGCTCTGTGTAACATGTGCCAGTAATAAGGACATCTTCGGCAGTCTTGTCCAGAACGACCTCTTCATTAGGTTTGGTGGGGCTTGGTGGCTTAGAGCTTGGCGGCTTAGGGCTGGGCGGATTAGCATCCATGTTCATTGGATCCACCGCGGCGGCGTTGGCTTCTAGCGGCGGGTCATTAGCAATGTTCTCAGGATTCTGAAATGAAGCTTCTGAGACTATTGGCGCCTGCTTCTCTGGCTCCTTCACCTTGGGGTCCTCTGGTGGTCCGTCCGTCTTCAATTGCTTGCAGGCCTTGGACACACCACTACAAGGAAGGGATATAAGAATATGAGGATGTCATCATAAGGTGTTAAATAAGCAAGTGAAATGTTCTTACCCATGGGCAATTTTTAAAGTGGGGAACCGAGTATCGGTTGAGTCGCCAGAGGATGAGTGGGAAGTTCCCTGATAATTTGAGTCGAATGAGTTAAGTGGTTGATGAATGAGACCCGCATTTGGAAATGAGAGAGTTGGATTTAGAAGCACCTCGTGGTGGCGTTTGCAAGGAACAGGCGTATTCGGTAAGCTGGAAACCAATTCCTCGATACCATCGCTCTGGGTCTTGCGCCTAGCTTCGTGCTGTTGTTTCTTGAAAATAAAGTGGGGATCCAAGTAAGCAAGAGGGTGAGAAAACCTTACTTTCCAGGTCACCTGCCATGTCAGCTATCCTGGCAAGTGCTCTAAGTCGGAGGAAATGATATTTACCTATGCGGTGTTTGCCTGGCTGATCTCCGCATCATCCTAAGAGGAATCCGCGTCAATAAGTTGCATAAAAAAGCCAATGGAATCAAGTTCTACCTTCAACTCATCATCCAGGGTGAATAAGTCTGTTGCATCCGGCTTCTTTCCTTTGGTCTTCTTTGGAGCCTTGTTTTCGGGTTTGGCCTTCTTTGCCGGTTTATCCTGTGATTTCTTGTCCCAGAAAGAAGAGCCGGCCTGAAAACCCAGATGATAATAAGAAGTGATGCAATTTATGAAAAAAGTGGTAAGTACAGAATAACTTGGAATGCTTACATCGGGTGCAGGGTTGAGAGTGTAAAAGGGGTTTAGACCCGTCTTGTTGTAGTTTTCTGAGGCTCTCCCCAAGTAATGACTTAGTCATTACGTTGATCTCTTGGTCGTCAAGACGTGTTGAATTATACCTCTAAGGATCTTTTACATCACATGTGTACTCGCACATTAAGATGGTGTGGCGGCTTAGAGGCGAGATTCTCCAATCAACCCAGCATTGGACCAGATCGACTCGAGTTAAGCTGTTAGCTAACAAAGCCATTAACTTTGAAAAAGTTGGTGCATAGTTAGCTCACCCTGCAGCACTGATTCAGTCAGTAAGTGGATGCCTCAGGATGAACCGGTAGTTGCGATAACTTGGTAAAGGATTTTCACCCACCGGAGAAGTGTCTTGATAATAAAACCAAGTCTGATTCCAGTCTTTGGGATGACTCGGTAGTGCAGCGGTGGGAAAAATGGCGTCTCTTCGTCTCTGGATTGAAATTCCACCAAGTTCGAGGCAGGGCCCATCTGTCATCTTAGTCTGGTGGTTCAGATAGTAATATTCTATAAACAAGTCAACACTTGGCTCTTCTTGAAGGTACACCTCGCTGAAGACTTGAAACTTGCAGATATTGGACACTAAATTAGGCTCGATGTCTTGACGGTGCAGCTGATAAAAGTGTAGAACATCTATAAAGAAGTTTGAGCCAGGTGGTGAGAAACCGCGAAGGACGTGATCTGCGAAAACTACAACTTCGCCTTCATTGGGGAGAGGCATAGTTTCTGTCCCTGGAATTCTCCATTGGATGGCGTTCTTTGCTGGTAAGACACCCATAGCAACATATTCATTCAGAGACTCTTCAGTGACAGTAGAAGCGACCCAATCGCAGGAGGTGGTGGACTTAGTCATTTTTTGCCAAATTAAAACCTGAGAGTGAAGAATTGGAGGATTGATATTATGATGGTAAACCGCCCAATAGTTAGTCGAACAAGTTTATTGCTCAAAGCTAGTTATGCATACAAGATTGATTATTATGAGCAGTGGAGACTAATAAGCTTGGTTAAACCAGCAAGGCATCAACATGTTATGTGGTCCTGGTTACTGATTGAGAAGATACCATAGGCTTGAACATTTATGAATTAACTGGCTAGCATTTGGCGGGTTACAAAGGGATCCTATGAGCCGCCTATGCAACAGTGATCACGATGACATCTACAGATCTAGATTCTAGCGAAATTTCACTAAATGCTAAACAAACAAGCTTCACGGGTCCTGCTTATAATTTAGGATCTACGACAGTTCGAAAAACAAGTGAAAATTGCTAAACTTGAAATATGAAGGACGAACTACTATGTTGAGAGGTGAATCTCAGCATAGTGGAATGGATCTATGATGAAAGGCGGTTACTAAAAACTGATACCACATGGTTTTGATGTTCTATTGGGATCCACACAATCAGTATATTGGAAGAACTACGGGCGAGCGGGATGTACGCCGATGAACACCAACCAACTGAGAAAACCCTATTGTATATTGAAAATGGGGGAAGATGAATACCTGGTGATGCTATTGAATAGCGGAAGGGCGCCGCATTTTCTGGTCAGTGTCAGGTTGATGCCGCGGACGAGTGGGAGTCGCTGGTGAAGGTCGACAGTGGCGACGGAGCTCCATAGGTTTCGATGGTCGCGAGGAAGAAGAAGAAGGCAAAGAGGCAGGGGTAAAAGTTGAGAAAAGACCCCTCATCCCTATTTATGAAGAAGTGGTAAAACAACATGCAGGGAAATCAAGGAGGCAGAATGATTATCTTAGCAGTGCGGGCGCCTCAATATTTGGAAAGCCTATTAAAATAAAGATTCATTGTGATATCATGGGTTCTGTGCATATTTAATGTGCATGAGGTCATGGCGGGTTACAATGATTCTTTTTACATCATGTCATGGTGGCTTACAATGATTCGGTTCGCATGGTATTCTGAAAGGTTACAACAGTTTATTTGAAGGTTCAAGATTGGTGGATAGTCTGTTAGTTAAAGCAGTGAAGATTGACATGAACAAGTTCAAATCAATCTAGGGCCTAATGTTGGAGAGATAACCCTGAGGTGTGACCCGCCATGCTGGGGCCGGGTTACACCGTTGGCGGTTTAATACAAAGACAATTCGAGGAAGCCCAAGAAGATGGCGGATAAATAGGCGGGTATAATGATGGCCCATGACCCGACGTATGAGCCGCCAGATGCTGACTTACCTCGCACGATAGAACATGTTAGAAACTGAGCCATTGCCATTGTGGTATCAGCTAGGACTTTGTAAGCCTCAGGGTCCCGACCTGTGTTTGTAAAGGCGAGACCCGATGATGAGTTAACTGAATAAAAAATCGATCGAGACCCGGTCAAGCGTATTTGCTCCATTGTAATCAAAACTCAAGCAATACAACTAGAAGCAGGACGTAGGCTTTTACCTCATTGTGAGGGGTCGAAGCTTGGTAAATCCTTTGTTTCCTTTGTCCCGCTCAACCCCTTCGAGATAACCTACATTGCGATGGCTCCACACCTAAGTCCTTTCACTAGGGCATCTGCCGTGACAAAACCACGACAGTTACAATGGTAACGGTACATAGGCGTGGGGCCAGTTCTCAGTGTCTTGGAGCTGGCAGCGAGGCACCAGGTTCGCCGGGTCCGTCGGGTGCGGGTCTCGCCGGGTCCGTCGTGTGAAGGCCGTATGAAGCCCGCAGGGAGCGGGTACATCCGCCTACTGGGTACTGTAGGCACGCCATGTTGGTCGTCATGGGACGGTTGCGCCAATGCCTCCAAGGTGCCGCCCGCCCTAGGTGGGGGCTTGGCCGGCACGGCAGCCGTGCCCGCCGGGGCCGACGTAAAGGGGGGCGCACTGTAGCCATGATGGTTTGTCAATGAAAGTTTGACTTGTGGGAGGGGGCTGGCTCGGCCGGGTTGCACTGGGAAGCTGGCCAAGGACAAGCCGGATTGAGGGGCATTGCTAGCCCCGATATTTTTGAAAGGGATCCGGGTTCCATTTCCTATCCGGGGTCCATCCCCCCGACACTATAAATAGACCCCCTTCCTCTAGTTAGGGAAAGCAAATATGATAGCTCATTTGTATGTGAGTTTTGCTCCTTATCCTCTCTAGTCTTGATAGAGAGAGACCACTCCCATGGAGTTCAAGACCCCATGTGAGCATGTAAGAAGATCCCAAGGGATTCAAGACCCCTGTGTGGGAAGGATCTACCTAGATCATCAAGACGCCGTCTCCTTTGGATTTGGGATGAACTTTACCATGTATCTTTCCCTTTGTTGTTTACGTACCTTCTGGATCTTATGTTTTTGATTGTCTAGGGGATGTGTGATTGGACTTGTTCTTGAGTGTTTCCCTTTATGATTTATCTCCGTTCTCCCTCATGTTCATCTTGTTCTTCGAGAGAATCCACTCCAATCATGAAAGATCAACCGACACCGGGTCTAGCCCCATATCATATGGTATCATGAGCCACGTTGATCACGAATTTGGAGTCTCCCCCCTCCGTTTCTAACCTTCTTTTGCTTGATTTCGTCCTAAATTTTGAAAATCCCCACCAAAAATAGCCCCAATTTTTTTTGTGATTTGTTGGTTTGATGACGTTTTGTTGGATTTGGTCCATGGATTGGATGTGTTTCCCCACAAGTTCCCCACTTTCCGTCCACGAAATCGGCTTAATTTTGACCCCAAAATCATCATTTTCTGCCCAAAATCACGTCCCGGATCTCAAATCCCACGTTGACCCCGACACACCGGACCGGCATTTACCGGATATCTAGACCCTCTCGAAGCACCGGACGGCCGTCACCTTCCAGATTACCGGTGCACCCATTAGAAGAAAATTAAAGGATTTCTGGACCTTCCGAACATCCATCCATTACCAGATGTCTTGTGCCTGTAGATCCGGACATCCATCCATTACCAGATGTCTTGTGCCTGTAGATATTGACTTCGGCTGATGTTTGTTTCGGCCATAACTAATACATCCGGACTAATATTTTGACGTTCTTTAGCTCGTTTTGAAGCTCTTGACATCCCCCATCCCAAAAAAATACTACCTCCATCATTTGACTCCATCAAATGTTTGGAACTTCGGCAGCTTTGCCTAGGGCCTTCACCACATCATCCTCTATACCACCACCGACATCCGCAACCTAACCCTTTTTATCCATATAGCATTTGTGGTTGCGTGAGTAGTTATTCGAGTCTCCTAAGGTGTTTCAGTGACTTAGGGACAGTACTCCTTCATCAACCATTACCTTACATTCCACATAACCTTTCCCACCATACATTTCCGCCACCCCAACTTAACGCAATTTTTTTTGAGGTTGTTCGAGTTGTGGTTTTTGTCTCCTAAGGCGTTTTGGCTACTTAGGGGCGGTGACCTCAGCTTCGACCCGCATAACCCATCATTGCACTTTCGTAAACATACTGAGCTTCCAAAACCACCATGACTTTCCGTTACCACCATTTGACATTTTCCTTTAGAGATTTTGAGTTCGCGGTTTCTCTATTTCCTAAGGTGTTTCGGCTAATTAGGAACGGTTCTACATCAAGAACATCGCCACTCATCATCGCCACATACGGTAACCTCGACGACATCATTGTACATTCCCCTTTGCCATTGCATTGTTAACCCTTAGCCCATTTTGCGTCACTTGCCTATCGAGATTAGCCATTGAGTAATGTCGGCAACGTACTTGTGCACTTTAGTGATCAACACCTTCCATTGCATACATACCATATCATCTTGGTATCATCATATCATCTCTTCTGTCACAAGATTGTTCCCACATATACACAACTATCTTGGTTTAAGCATTTCACATAAGAGGCTATATCAAAAAATGAATAAGCTTTTAAGCAAAGAGAAAAACAAAGAGCTTGTAAGCAATAGCCATAGCATCACCACATTGGATACCATACTACCATATTGATCATCTTGGCTAATTGTGTGCGAAACACCGGAACATCATACATAATATCATACTTGGGATGGAAAGTTGATACATTTTGCATCTTATAGGTTGTGCACAAGTGTCGTATCAGCCTATTGAGCAATCGTGCTAGCGTCTCTCTTGAGTTGTGCAACACGAGCGTTCTTCGTTGATTCCACATTTTGTGCTCATTCCTTGATTGCACAACCCCATTTATCTATCAATGTGTGTGTTTCAGTGTGCCAGATATTGCTATTGGTCTACTTGTTTCACTTGTGAATTTGTGAATCTCTTTCAACATTATTGACTTTTGCTAACACTTGCATCAAATTTTTGTACCACTATCCTCACCAAGCTACTCCATAAGATTTACTTTGTTGGTGTGAGTGAGCAACTCCAGTACCAATTCCACTATTCATTCATATCACATTGAGTGAAACGGGATACATCCTCAACTTTGGGAAAGTGTAGCGCCCAAGACACGATTCTATCTCGATCACGTGATGAATTCATGATTGGGGCACAATCGCATTTTGAGCGCATAGCAAGGTGGATATCATTACAACATACCATGTACTGAATATATCAACATAAAATGAATACAACATTTCATCACTACACAACAATCATCATACAGAAGAGCAGGATCTGACTACGGATGAAATCAAATGATAAAGAAGAACGACATCCACCTTGCTAATCCAAGGCTCCCGACCCAGAACCTATCCCTTGATCAAAGAAGAAGCAGAAGAAGAACTCCAAAACAAGCATGCATAGCTCTCGCGTCAGATAATCGCATTACCTATACCTACACATGTTGTTGTAGTAATCTATGAGCCACGAGGACTCGGCAATCCCATTACCATGGGTATCATGACTAGCAAAGCTTAATGGGTATGGAATGGATAAGTGGTGAGGTTGCAGCAAGCACTAAGCATTTGTATGGTGGCTAACTTACAAGTACAAGAGTAAGAAGAGGTACTATGCATACAGTCACAAACTAGTAATGATCAATAAGTGATCCTGAACTACTTACGAGTTAAACATAACCCCATCGTGTTCTCTTCTCAAACTTCCTCGAAAAGAGACGATCACGGTTACGCACGCAGTTGGTGTATTTTATTTCGGATCTGGTGTCAAGTTCTCTACAAACGGGTATTATAAATTCCCATCTACCACATAACCACGGGCACAGCTCTCAAAAAGATTAAACCCTGTAGGGGTGTAACAACTTAGTCCATCACAAACTCTCACGATCCACGAAGGAAAATCCTCCATTCCGGAAAAACCCAATCAAGCTCGGAATCCCGGTTCAGAAGACATTTCGACAATGGTAAAACAAAACTAAGAAGACCTCTCGACATGTCAACACCCTGATAGTAGCCGCGTGTATCTCGTCTCAGGCCATGATCAGATGGATCAAGCTATGAGTAAAACTAATCCTTGAGTTTCCCTGTGGTGGTGCCTTAGGTTACCTGGTTTGGACCAACACTCGTGAGGAGCACTGGCCTAGGTTGTTGATTAATTATCCTTGGGGTCCGGAAAGTCCCGATGCAAGTTTTAGTTATTACTAACCAAAGTTGGGCCTTGCTGGAAGAATTTTATTCAAAGTGAACTGTCATGGGGGGCCCATAAACCCCGACCATGTTAGGAACGCAAAATCAAGGATCATAACACCGGTATGACAGAAACTAGGACGGCAAGTGTGGAACAAACCACCAAGCAAAAGGCCAAGTGTTCCACCCTTTACCAAGTATATAGATGCGTGAATTAAATAAGAGATATTGTGATATGCCATGATATCCATGTCCCAACATGGAACAACCTGCACTGCACCTACAACTAGCAACGCTATAAGAGGGGCTGAGAAAAGCGCTAACAATGCCAATCAACGGTTTGCTGGGATGATGGAAATGTTAGAGTCTTATCATGGCAATTTGGGAGGCTTGATGAACAAGTGGTAGGTAGCGTGACATAGTGATATCATCGAGACAACTAGCAAAGCAAAGATAGTAGTGGTATTCAAGGTAACGATCATTTTGCCTGAAATCTCGCTAGGAAGAAGATCGAATCCTTGAAGTAGGCGAACCAACGTAACCAAACAGATCCTCACAATCGCAAGGTAACTGCAACTATCGAGAAGAAACACAACCGGAAAGAAGCAAATAACATGGTAAACAACCATCATAGAAACATGGCATGATGCACAATCAAGTATGATGCATGTACGGTTTAATAAGTCATGGCATGGCAAGTGCAACAAAGAATACTACAAATTAAGTGTAGCTCAATATGCAACGAGTTGCATGTTGACGGAACTTCACAACAATTATTTAGTTCTCTCCTGTTTAAGCTACTCATCAATATAAAATGATGGTTAACATGGAAAGAGGTGAAGCATAATTAATCTAGCTATTTAGGCAAGTTTAAATGAGGCCGAAAACATCAAACAACAATTCCAAAAATATCCCCATGTGCATATTTTGGATTTGGCTGTTCTACCCTATACACAATTTTAAGTTATTAAACAAGCAAAGTAAGTGCACCTTGTTAATCTATGCATTATTACACCCCATTTACATATAAAGTTTATTTAATTCGGAGCTACAGTTAATTAGTTATGAAATAAATCACTTTAACATGTCATTTATCCAAATTAATTCATACAACCCATTTAAACATTTAAACATGGATGAAAATTAGTTATTTTGAAACTACATAAAATTCTAAGCATTTTACATATAAAGTTTGTTTAATTCTGATGCATGGTTATTTAGATAAGAGCAATGAGAAACTTATGGGAGTTTTGTAATTGTGCATGCACTGGATAAATAGCAAAAACGTTGTGCGGAAAAAAACGTGACTCGGGCCGAAGCTGCTGGTTGCTGGGGCGCACAGCATGGGCCTAGGCCCAGTCGGCTAGAGGACAAGGTAGGGCGAAGTGGGGCCAGAGACGCGTTGGGCCTTGGCACCCTTGTAGCCCACGCACGCGATGAGGAGGCACGAGGTGGTAGGCGGCGCCCTTCTCTGCTCGATGCAAAGACTGGAGCTGGGCGCGTCGGCTTGAAGTGAGGCATGGGATGACAACTATGCGGGGTACGCGTTCAACGACGGGGACGCAGGGGCTCCGGCGAGCGGCGGGATGGAGCGGATCAGGCCTCAGGGCATCGGATCCGGTCGGTGGCGGAGCTCCATGGGTGGTGATGCCGCGGCTTGGTCCATGGAGGAGGTAGCGCTTCTTGTGAACAACAGGAGAGAGATCATGAGAGAGGAGAATGAAGGGAGAGAAAGTAGCTGGAGGAAGAAGGGAAGGAGCAAGGGCGGCCTGAGGTGGCTCTCCGGTGAGCTGGCGAGGCGAAGTATGTCCGGCCGGCGTGAGCCGGGGCGGTGTTCCTATCGGAGGAGCTCGAGGCTGGTTAAAACAACGACGAGGCATCACAGGGCATCCATGGCGTCGGTCCCATTAGTACAGAGACAAACAAGAGAGACAGAGGGAGTTTTAGAGTAGAGAGAACTAGAGGGGAATGCGGGGTAGAAAGGAAAGGGTATGGCAGATGCTGGTCCTAGTGCAGGGGGTCGACAGGGAAGACAGGGCGCGGACCAGGTGGCTGGGTTCGCCGGGGGCGACGGCGCCATGGAGGGAGGAGCTCCCTGGTGGCTCTTGGTCGGGGCAGCACGGCTCTCTGGTGGCTTCGACCTAAGGAGCCCAGGCAGGTGGTTGAATGGGGGATCGAGGGAGGCAGTGGATCGAGGGATAGGTAGGTTGTGGTTGGCCTGATTTGGAAAACGAGGAGGAAGATGGTTGCTGGGATCCCGAGGAGAGGAGTGGCGGCGGCGGGTGAGGGGATGGATGGGATAGGACGCCTAGGTTTTAGGGTTAGCCAAGTAGGTGGTATATATATATATAAATATATATATAAGAATTAGAGATAGGCTTAGACCCTTTGATTGAGATCGAACGGTCTGAGATAAATATGTTAGGAAGTCCAAATAAGAAACCGAAGATGTTTTAGGGATGTTTGGGGATGATCCGGACCCATCAGTAAAAACATCCTGGTTCGGGTTAGGGGAAGTTTCAGACTTGGTTGCGAGGGGGTCTGTTTAGTGCGCAGTGGGGTTAGACAGTCAGGTGCAAGTGTGTGGACGGCCTTGGAACGGACAACAAAGGCAACAAGGAGAACCGGCAACTATGCACAGATGCAAGTTCTATGAAAACACCTGAATGCAATGTGAATGATGCCACGATGAATGCATCGAACAAGTAAAACACACAGAGACAACGAAGTAACTGGAAGGCTTCTGGAGCATTGGTCACGGATCGTCACAAAAAGGTAGCTTGGTATTGTTTATCTCGTTTCCTAGTCACCTTTGCTCGAGTCTTGTGATGGATAGGCAAAGCACACCTCCTTCGGTCTACAACAACAACGATGAGTTCGATGCCATGAATAACCATTTGGACCCCAAGATGGATGCTCAAATGGAGGAGACCAAAGCCCTCATCAAGTCCTACAAGAGATCTTCCTCATCTTCGAGAAGACACTCTAGTGCACATGCTTCCGAGCTACCATCTCCGACAAGGTCACATCGGCATCGACACCACCACCGACGAGAACATGAAGGTCAAGAGCTGAACACCAACCACCACTCGATGACTTCACCATCTACCTTGGCATCTTTGCCAAGTGACTTCAAGGCATCTTCGCCTTTAGATATACTGCATCTTCGTGAACAAGCACCTTAAGACTATGCTCAAGAGAAGCTCCCCAAGCTCAAGTCTGCGACTTTCATGAGGTAATACGACTTTGACATCGACCATGATATTCCCTTCTATGGAACTCAAGACCCCGAGGGGTATCTTGAGTGGGAGTGCAAGATGGACGACTACCTCAAGCTACTTCAAGTCCCTTTCAAAGATCAAGTGACAAGAAACTTCCATGACTACGCGTTGATATGGTGGCTTCATACACCTTTGATGAGCTTCAACGTGAATTGGCCCAAGACGAACAAACCTACGCGGTGAGAGTTTTTGCCTTCTACCTACATGAAACATCTACTACTCCAATTGGAGAACACCATACAAGGATCCAAGTCCAGCGGCGAGTACTTCAAGAAGATGAAGAAAGCCTTGCAACGAGCCGGTGTGTACGACCCCATTTCGATGAAGTTCCACTTCATGATGGGATTGAACAATGACATCTACAAGACTATCTTCCTAGACAACTACATGTGCCTCGTTGACAACTACATTGGTGCTCTCAAGGCGGAATGTGGACTCATGAAGGCCAAGGCTTCTCCAGCCCAAGCACACTTCTCGATGACCAAGCTCCAAGACGGCAAGCATGAGGATAGTACCACCAAGATGTCTAAGCCCGACGAGCTCCAAGACGATACTCCCAAGTTCGACTTCACTGCCATCGCGCTTTGTGGTATTGATGATGATGAGTCTACCATTACTCTTCTTCAACACGGTGCCGCAACGACTAAGAGTACAGAGTTTCTCAAGGAACGTGCTTTGGTGGCGAGCGACAAGGTGGCGAGCAAGGATGATGCTTCCATCTTTGGAGGCGAGAGTGATGATGTGCCATCTTCGGCCTTCATCCACAGCGACAGTGATGAGATGATCGAGAAAGATCAAATATCCAAAACGTTAGTGTCTTAGTAGTGTGCGGTAACGAGTAGAGACACGATCATCTGACCCCGTCGCCCCGTCTCATGGACTTGCGGCAAGGGCTAAGAATGCTCGGCCGCCCCGCGTGGAGAACATGTGGGTATCCTCCAGATCAACCCGACTTCACATCACTCGCGGGCACCCCTCGGGGCCGACCCGATGTCACCATGGTTCTGTGTTAAGTCAAAGTAGCCCTATGTCTGAAACAGCAAAGGGGAAACCTGAGGAATCACCCTCGATGGATTCCCACTCGATGTAACCATCAAGGTGGACTTGGAGGAATCACCCTCGTTGGTCCACACTTGAGGGGTTGCACGACATAGTCGTTATCAGGAGTGGGAAAGGAGGAAGCACCATCACGACCGAATAGCTACACTACGGGGTTAACATCAGAAGTGCTGACGAGGTATCACCCTCGGCACTTGATAATAACTCTGTAGAGTCGTACAACTAAGGGGGGTCATGTGCGGTGTGGGGGCCTGGACATCGATCACGTTGATCAAGTCATCGAACATAAAGCGGGGGCAACTTGGACAAGGTGGTGGTCACTGATGGATCTCAAACCAGCCTATACTAAGCAGGTTAGAATAAGCAGGTGAGGTATGAAAGCAGGTAGCAAAAACAGGCTATGCATCAAAATAGGAGCAAAACGATAATAGTAGCAAAATCTAATGCAAGCATGAGAGAGAATGGAATGGGCGATATCGGAGTGATCAGGGGGGGGGCTTGCCTGGAAGCTCTGCTGCAAAGTAAGAAGGGTCATTAGAGACGTAGTCGATCACAGGGGCAACATCGGTCTCAAGGTCTACCGGAGAGAAGAGGGGGAAGAAACAATAAATATAAAGCAAACAAAGCATCATAAAGCATAACATGGTAATATGCAATGATAGGGGTGAACGAACACAGTGCTATACGTTGCAGACGGAGAGGGAAAACATCCAGAGGGTTTTTCCGGCATTTGGCATTTTCCGGACAGATGAAAAGAGAGGGGACGGTTCCATGTTAAGCATGCTAGGGGCATGTGACAGATGAACGGACGACGTATCCGGATTCATTGGATTTTTCTGAGCACCTTTCATATATAAATTATTTTCATCCGACTTAGGAATTATTTTATAAGATTTTCTAAAGTTTTTAATGATCTTATATAATTCCTGGAATATAAGAATTCGAATTAAAAACTGTAGATACTTTTGTACACACTAGCGTCTAGCCACAGTGTGTGAAAGTGGGGTCAGGGGGCTTTGGTTGACGGTTGACCAGGTCAATGATTAACCAGTCAATAGGATCAGAAGGGCCCACATGTCATTCTCACATGTGTCAAATAAATCATCTAGCTAATTTAAACAAGGAGGGGTCCCAATTGCCATAGACTACAAGCCAACCTAACACTAATTAACCCCCTAACTAAAAGGCAATTAGCCTTAACTAATTGGGCTAGCCCCATGTGGTATGGACAAAGCCGTTCTCACGCTTCAGCACACGCGCAGACACAGGGCAGATGCTACCATGGCCAGCAATGGCGCACCCGATGGCGGCCAGGAGCAGCGCGGGTGTCGGTATGCGAGCATGTGCACGCAGGCAGGGGCCGGCCACGGCGCCGGCGGAGGCGCCGCGTCAGCGGCGTAGGTGGGGCACGCGCCAGGGCACGGTGGGGAGGTTTGCCGGTAGCGGCGTAGCTGCAGGCAACAGAGGCAGCGGGTGCAGCAGTGGCGAGGCCACACACGGGCGCTGGGCTACCCAGGCGGGCGTAGCACGGCGGAAGCACGGCCAGGGGTGGCTGGGCGCGACCACGAGCATGCTTTGGCGAGGTTCAGGGGCGCAGCGGGTCGTGAGCGGGCACGGGGGCCGCGACAGATGCGGGAGCAGCGCGCGGGGCTAGGCGAGCGAGGGCGCACGGGTCTGCGCGAACGCGCGTGCGAAGGGCCAGTAGCAGTGTGGGGGAAGGCAGGGCGCAGCGACCGCGAGCTCCTCGGGAGATCGGGCGTGATGGCGGGAGCGACCTATGACATGCAGACGCACTAAAGGTAAGGAGGACGAGGGGCAGTGGCTCACTGCCGTTGCAGGGAAGGCCCGGGGAAGACACGCGGCAGCCGGAGACGATGGAGGAGGCGGCGACCCGAGGCGGATGGAGCTCGAAGACGGGGAGGCAGCGGGCGCTCCGGCTCTTCCCTGCTGGAGCTCATGGATAGGGAAGAGGTAGCAGATGCCGACGATGCGAAAGGGCATGTCGGGGGCGCCTGGGACGGCGGGGGCTGCGGTGGTGGTCCGGCGACGACGACGACAGCGCGTCGGTGAAGTGGGGGGAAGGAGATCTGGTGGGGAGAGGGAGAGGCGGAGAGGGCGAGGCGAGTGAGCGGGGGTGAGGACCGAGGAGGCAGGGGGAGGCTGGTCTCCCGGCGCAGTTGCGGCGTGGGGTGGCGAGCCGGTCAGGCGGCGACCACGCCCGCAGTCGCACGAACAGGGAAGGCGACCGGGGGGAAACGAGCTGGCCTGGATGGGCCGCTCGGGTGGGCTAAGGTCCATTGGGGGAAGGGAGCCTCCTCTTTTTCCTTTTATTTTTATTTTGCTTGTGGCTTTCTTTTAAAACTTTTCTGTTTCCATTTTGAAAACAAAAAAGAATAGTTTTACAAATTATAAAGCTTACACCTAAAATATTAGTATAATTTAGGCTACTGCCATATTAGGTTTAACATTTAAATAAATAGTTTAGTATTTTTACTATTTAAAAAGCAATTCAATTATCGATTAGGCCAGTGTTTTATTTAGTTTAGGGCACTTAAACACCTTATAACAAGGTTGGTTCACCACCAGTACTAACAAAGGATTACGTGCCACATGATGAGCATTTTAGATTGCATGTTTGTGAATTTTTGAATTTCACTTAGTATTTGAATTTGAATTCAAGCGGAATTTCTAAAGAGATAGGATCAAAGATGACCATGCATTTTTTAGCAAAAAGATTAGATTAATCCCAGGTGGTCACTTTAGCATGATACTCGGGGTGTTACAAATCTCCTCTACTACAAGAAATCTCGTCCCGAGATTTCAGAGGTGTAGCAAGGGGAAAGTTCCGGTTACGAAATTCTAACAGATCTTCGCGTTCTTGGTTGCCCTTCTAGAAGAGGCCGATCCATTACATTTATGCCTTCATTTATGTACTTCAGACCATCATGATGAAGTCGTCATCCGTTCTTCAGAAACTCCATCGCACTTACGAAAAGGATAAGGGGTAACTTTGGGAGAACGGACCTCTATAAGGTTGCTTATCTGGTAGATAACATCAGGGAAGTTGGCGGAAAGTAACTCTCGAATTGAAACTTAAGAAAATTCGAGATCAAACTAAGAAGGTTCCATGAGAAGTTAGGAACCGGCAGGCAATCATTCGATGCCTAAATAGAAGGTGAAAGGGGTTCAGAGTAATGGGAATAGGTATTGCGTCTTACTGACACGGTTGTACACCAAGGTGTTTACATAAGCAGATAAATATTATTGTTTAGATCATATAGATCATAAGAAAGGTTAAACAAAAGAATGGAGAGGAAAATGTGATTAAACACAATTGTAAGGAGTATTCCCTTCCCAAGGACAAGCAGAGGACGATATCCATGGCAGGATAGTAAATAGATAACCAACTAGGTAAAGGGGTGAGGGAATTCATGTTGTTTCCCATACAACATGGTTTGGATAATCGATCAAGAAACATTTAGCATTGTGCTTCCAATGTTCTTATTGACGATCAGAGTACCACAGACATGCTTCGAGATAGCATTGACATGGTCATCAGGTAAAAGTCAGACTTTTGGATTCACAATGGATCCCACGGGAACTGCTACAATATTACGTACAATTTCATCATGGAAAAGATGAGGATGTGGCCGATGGCTTCAGCAGCAATCCATCGACATGTCAAAAGGATGTAATGCCAAAATGATATGAACAAGTTTCTGTTGGGGGAAGGCAAGAATGTTCTCGATTATAACGCAAATCATCAAGGGGCAAGGATGGTATTTCTCATCATGAATTTGATTGGTATCCTGGAAGAGCATCAGAATGTTGATGATGATCACGACACATTTTTCAAGTGATTTCATGAACATGTAATTGATCGACGGTGACATAAAGTCAAAGGAATGATGAAGCAAAAGGTTATTGGAACCACGGGTATGACACAAACTTGAAATCAAGCTTGTTGTTCAAGGCAAAATGATATGATGAGGAAGATCGACATAAGCTCAGCTCATCGTCGAAAATTACGCTCCGATAAGAATAACAAGGTAGGGCAGTTAAAATTTAGCACAATAATGATATAGCCGATCAAGCTATGAATCACTTGAAGGATTATTAAACTCGTAAGCAACGAAAATTACTTAGAGTTACTGAATCGGCGTGCGGAATCGATTCACTAATGGGTGTTCTCGACTGACTAATAACTCAGAACCCGGGGGAAATCTGAAATCGTGAGAAGCAATACTAGAGGAACACTCATAGGAAGCAAAACAGTTCTTTGATATTCTCAAAATATCGGAGGGGAATACTCGGAGGAAGATCAAAACAGAGATTGCGGAGATGTATTAATCTGCAGAAGACAAGTGCTTTAACTTGTGTGAGAAATGGAATCAAGGAGAAAAATATGGTCGGAACCACGATTGCAAAGAATCAATTCACCGATACTAGATGATATTATATCAAGGAAATAGTTATTATTACAAGATGCTTCCATGATAGGATCTACATCGTGTCCATGGGCATGAACACAAAGTTCAAGGTCTACCCCCACTTCCAAATGCACAACCTTTCATTCACTTCTTGCTTTTGAAGAAGTTGTAGCGTTAAAATTTTATCTGGCAAAACACTAGTAGATATAACCCGCATAATCTTTCGGTTCAATAGATTCAACCCATCAGGGCATCTTAGGAACATATACCACAAACTTTAGGAGTAAGTCACTCAAGCTCGGATGCAGAGCATGGTTCATCAAGCAGAGGATACAATTCTCCAAAGGCATAAGACACGAATTACTAGAAGACATTATGTATCAGGGGAAGAACTCACAAGGTTATTGAATATGAAGGACATTGTCGGATAATAATCAAATAAAGGATTTAGCGGGCAATAAAGAATTTGATGTGAGTGTCGATGTTCAACATGAAGAAGAAATAATGCAAAGGTATCGGATTATAGAAATATCTAGAAAATTCTAAGCTCAAATGCAAAGGAATTATGATTGATAAATCAAGGGATAAGAAGCAAATGCTCTGATTAAGGATGGATAAGTTGAGTAAGCTTAGGGGTACAATCGATGGCAATTTGATTGGTCGAGACCCAGCTCATGTTTAAAATGAAATCTGAGCCGGAAGATGAATTCTAGGATCTGATTGATGATTGCAAGCATCCGCAACATATTGAATCAAAGGAATCAAAATGATAGTGACAAAGGATGCCAATAAGATTACTAGACTTATGGGATTAACAATAACTGAAGCAAGCAAGAATTTCAAGAGCAATAAGCTGCTGAGGATTTTCCGAAGATCGAATAGTATTACAAAGACTTTTGTGAAACACATGAACAACTGGGGATGAACGAATCCCCGTAATTGTGATCAAGTATTCGTACATGTATTCATGCGGAAAAGGAGCTACTAGGCACCAGGCACAATGGATTCTTGGAATATCTGAAAGTATTACAGGGTATCTTATAATAACAAGAGCAATTGGAAATGAAGATATGGGCGGCAAGTGTATGTAGCTATCCATAGGGATTTATCGGTGGGAGGGGAATTGCAAAGGCGGGGGGCAGAAGGGTCTCGAAAAACATCGAAGAGTATCTTCAGAATCTTTTGGTGAATTAGACGATCATCTGTATCGAGTGGCTCTCTGGGAGAAATGGTTACGAGAATCTAGAGTTAGAATTAGTAAAACCTTTGACCAGAATAGAAGACAAATCAGAGTCCCAGAGTAAAGACGAGGAATAAAAGATCCTAACACCACCCAATTGTGATGTGGGACCGCAAGCCACACAACAGATGTTAGTAAGAGTTTTTCAAAGACTAGACTCAACTTCAGCCAAGGAGTTGGAAAGGGGGTAACTACAAGTAGTTGGCTCTGATACCAATTGTGATGCCCTTGATTCAATCGTACACTAATCATACACTGAAATGTGTACGATCAAGATTAGGGACTCACTAGAAGATATCACAACACAACTCTAGACATAAATTAAAATAATACAAGACAGGGGCCTCGAGGGCTCAAATACATAAGCTCGAATACAAACGAGTCAGCGGAAGAAACAATATCTGTGTACAAACATAAGTTAAGCAAGTTTGCCTTAAGAAGGATAGCACAAAAGCAGCAACAATCGAAAAGGCAAGGCCTCCTGCCTGGGAGCCTCCTAACTACTCCTAGTTGTCGACGACCCCCACGTAGTAGTAGGCACCCTTGGTGTAGTAGTAGTCATCGTCTAAGGTGGCGTCTGGCCCCTGGGCTCCACCATCTGGTTGCAACGTCCGAGAAGAAAGGAAAAGGGGAAAAAGAGGAAGCAAGCAACCGTGAGTACTATTCCAAAGTACTCGCAAGCAAGGATCTACACTACATATGCATCAGTATCAATGAAATGGGTAGTATCTGTGGACTGAACTGCAGAATGGTAGAAGAGAAGGGGAAAGCCTAGCCTATCGAAGACTACCATCTTCAAGCAGCTCCAAGCATCTTGCAACATTAAGAAGTGCATAGAATAGCCGTTTATATTTAGAAAACATGTTGTAACATTAGCGCCCAGAGATCCTTTCTCGACTCCCTATGAGAAAGCCATCCCGGAGCCACATATCCATAACATGCCTGAGCATTCAGTATCTAGTTCTAGTTGTATCAGTCGGGATACAGCTCCAAGCGTCCGTTACCGTGGAGCCGGCTATTCGAATAGATCAATCTTCCCGGCAGAGGTGCAACAACTTATCCAACATGCTCAATCAACTCCGGCCAGACACACCATCCGGTCATGACCGCCCTTGGTTGATCAACACACCGCAGTCCTACCTAGGCTCATCAGAGAGGCTAGCACGCCGGTCTACGTCCTAAGCGCACAGGGGTCTTGGGCCCATCGCCCTTTGCACTCCTGCACATTGCGTAGGCGGCCGGTGAGCAGACCTAGCTAGCTCCTTAAAAAGGCAGGTGCTTACGCAGTCCAACCTAGTGCACGCCGGTCCATCGCTGATGTCAGTTGACCTTTCGGCTGATATATATGACGTAGAGTGCCCATACTTATTACCGCATGGTGGTTAGTGTGAAAAAGGCCAGAGGCCTACTCGGATCAAACATGCAAACCATTAGTGTTTTGGTAGTGTGCGCTAACGAGCAGAGACACGATCATGTCACCACGTCGCCCCGTCTCACGGACTTGCGGCAAGGGCTAAGAATGCCCGGCGGCGCCGCGTGGAAAACATGCGGGTATCCTCCAGATCAACCCGACTTCACATCACTCGCGGGTACCCCTCGGGGCCGACCCGATGTCATCATGGTTCTGTGGTAAGTCAAAGTAGCCGTGTGTCTGAAACAGTAAGGGGGAAGCCTGAGGAATCAGCCTCGATGGATTCCCACTCGATGTAACCATCAGGTTCGACTTGGAGGAATCACCCTCGTTGGTCCACACTTGAGGGGTTGCATGATAGAGTCGTTATCAGGAGTGGGAAAGGAGGAATCACCCTCAATGACCATGACCGAATAGCTACACTACGGGGTTAACATCAGAAGTGTTGATGAGGTATCACCCTCGGCACTTGATAATAACTCTGCAGAGTCGTACAACTAAGGGGGTGATGTGCGGTGTGGGGGCTTGGACGTCGATCACGTTGATCAAGTTGTCGAACATAAATCGGGGGCAACTGGGACAAGGTGGGGGTCACTGATGGATCTCTAACCAACCTATACTAAACAGTTAAGAATAAGCAGGTAAGGTATAAAAGCAGGTAGCAAAAACAGGCTATGCATCAAAATAGGAGCAAAACGATAAAAGTAGCAAAATCTAATGCAAGCATGAGAGAGAATGGAATGGGCGATATCGGAGTGATCACGGGGGCGGCTTGCCTGGAAGCTCTGCTGCAAAGGAAGAAGGGTCGTCGGAGACGTAGTCTATCACAGGGGCGGCATCGGTCTCGGGGTCTACCGGAGAGAAGAGGGGGAAGAAACAATAAATATAAAGCAAACAAAGCATCATAAAGCATAACATGGTAATATGGGATGATAGGGGTGAACTAACACAGTGCTAGACGTTGTAGATGGAGAGGGAAAACATCCAGAGGGATTTTTCCAGTATTTGGCATTTACCGGGCACATGAAAAGAGAGGGGACGGTTCCATATTCAGCATGCTAGCGGCATGTGACAGCTGAACGGGCCGTGTATCCACATTCGTTGGATTTTTCTGAGCAACTTTCATATATAAATTATTTTCATCTGACTTACAAATTATTTTATAAGGTTTTCTAAAGTTTTTAATGATTTTCCATAATTCCTGGAATATAATAATTCGAATTGAAAACTACAGATACTTTTGTACACAACAATGTCTAGCCACGGTGAATGACAATGGGGTCAGGGGGTATGGTTGACTAGTCAACATGATTAGAAGGGCCCACATGTCATTCTCACATGTGCCAAATAAATCATCTAGCTAATTTAAATAGGGAGGGCTCCCACTTTCGATAGACTACAAGCCCACCTAACACTAATTAACCCCTAACTAAAAGGCAATTAGCCTTAACTAATTGGGCTAGCCCCATGTGCGGTGGACCAAAGCCGTTCTCACGCTTCAGCACACAAGGAGACATAGGGCAAATGCGGCCATGGCCAGCAATGGCGCGCACGAGGGCGACCAGGAGCAGTGCGGCTGCAGGTACGTGAGCATGTGCACGCAGGTCGCTGCCGGCCAAGGCGCGGCCGACAGTGACGGGCTCGCGGGGCGCGGGCGAAGGTGGCCGCCGACGGCATCAGCATAGTGGGGCACGTGTCGGGGCGTGGTGGGGAGCTTCGGCGGCAGTGGCGCAGCTGCAGGCAATAGAGGCAACGGGTGCAGCAATGGCGAGGCCACACACAGGCGCTGGACTGCCCAGGCGGGCATAGCACGGCGGAAGCACGACCAGGGGGCGGCTGGGCGCGACCACGAGCATGCTTTTTTTTAGAGAAAAGGCCAAGGCCCGACTTTATAGATAAAGCCACCAGGCAGCGTCACGGATACCACAGGTTCACAGGAAATCATAACCACACAGAGGAGTTTAAGAGAAACCTAAGCAAGCATGATACAGGCAACTGCCATACACAGCACGCAGGCCGGGGAGGAGAAAGACCAAATGTCCGCAAACGACAGCACCAAATTATACGGCAGGGTTAGTCCCGGATATCTGAGAAGCCGAAGCCCGAATTTTGTTGATGAGCAGGTCCAGGGCGTCCCGATCAGGCTCCTTAGTCAATGATCTCCACTGCTGCAAGAATATACATGATTTGAATAGAACATCAGCAGGTTTAGATGGGAAGGTAAGCTCAATAGTAAATTTGTTTCTAATATTCCATAAGGCCCAGCATAAGGCTCCCAAGCCAACCCAAAATACCCTCTTGGTGACCCCGACCAAAGTTTTAGCTAGAGTTCTAATATCAGAAAAAGAGGAGGGATTCCAAGAAACCCGAAGCCAAGATCTGACGCAAGACCAAACTAATTTGGCAAGTACACAGTTGAAAAGATGTGGTCGAAATTTTCCAAGGCCCCACACAGGTTACAGAATTCAGAGCCCGGCCCATTGCGTTTTTTGATCTGATCAGCAGTAGGGAGGCGACCACGAAAGGCCTGCCAGAGAAAAATCTTAATTTTCGGAGGAACCCTTGATTTCCAGACACAAGAGAATCTAGCCGAGGGGGTACCACCAATGAGTCTAGAATACAACGACTTAACAGAAAATTTACCAGAGGCCGAAAGTGGCCAAAACACCGAGTCAGCCGACTCCGAGAGCACGGGGAAGAGGGCAGAGAGGCTTTGCCAATCTTCCAACTCCTCAGGAGACAGAGCCCGACGGAAAGCCAAATCCCAATTATTAGCAGCCAGCTCTGCGATGGAGATCTGCGGATTGGGACAATAAGAAAACAGAATCGGAAAGCTCACGGCAAGTGGGGCATCCCCAGACCACCAATCCAACCAAAAACGAACAGCAGACCCATTCCCCACAGAAAACTTGACATGCTCCAAAAAAACGGCCTAACTTTAACAAGAGCTTTCCAGAACTGAGAACCACGCCGCGCGGGAGCAAACATAGGATCGGAGTGGGGGAAATATTTGGCCTTAAGAATCGAAAACCACAGCGACCCGGCCCCCACAGTCATAATTTTCCACCACCACTTGATGAGCAAACACATGTTCATCACCCGAGTGTTAATAATGCCTAACCCCCCAAGATTTTTAGGCCTACACATCAGTTGCCACTTAACCAGCCTATATTTTCTTTTGTTATCAGCTGAATTCCAGTAGAAGCCACCCCTATGTTTGTCGAAGCCAGAATGCACGCCATTCGTGAGAAGATAGAAGCCCATAAGAAACATAGGGAGAGAAGACATGCAAGAATTGATTAAAGCCACTTTGCCTCCATTGGTATTATATCTACCCCTCCACGGGAGCACCCTGTTTCCTACTTTAGCAACCACCGGAGCGAAGTCCTTCGCATGAAGGATACCAGGAGAGATAGGAAGTACTAAATACTTGAAAGAGAAGAACCTAAAGCGCAATTAAGGAGCCTGGCAACCCGCAAGGCTTCCGCCCCGTCCACACCCGTCACCAGAACCTCACTCTTGGCGAAATTGATCTTCAAACCTGAAACAGCTTCGAAACACAGCAAGATGAATTTAAGATTGGCAATACAGGCATTATCCAACTCCACCAATATGATTGTATCATCAGCGTATTGCAGATGGGAGACACCTTCCGGCAGAAGATGGGAGATCACGGGGTTAATGTGCCCACAACGGGCCGCCTTGGAGAGCATGCAAGAGAAGGCGTCGGCCACAAAGTTAAAGAGAGCCGGGGAGGCTGGATCCCCTTGGCGAAGGCCCCTGCCATTCGCAAAGAAGTTACTAATAACGCCATTCACATCAACAGCAGTATGGCCACCCGAGACCAACTGCATGATACGATGGACATAAGCACCGTCGAACCCTTTGGCAAGAAGGACCTGCTTGAGGAAAGGCCAACTGACCGAGTCATATGCTTTTTCCATGTCTAACTTAAGAATAACCGCTTTAGCTTTCCGCGCGTGAAGGTCGTGAACAATCTCATGAAGGGAAAGAATGCCATCTAGAATGAATCGCCCTTTGATAAAAGCAGATTGAAAGGGGCTAATAACTCTATGCGCAACCGGGGACAGCCGATTCGCAAAGCCTTTGGAAGGGAATTTGGCAAAGTTGTTAATCAACGCTATAGGCCGAAATTGCGAAATAACATCAGCACCCTTGACCTTCGGAATCAGGGATATTACAGCGTAATTCAGATGAGAGATATCGACAGTCCCAAGACAGAAACCCTGAATAACGCTACACACCAACTGTTTCAACTGGGGCCAAAATCTCCAAAAGAAAGGAATGGAAAAGCCATCTGGCCCAGATGCTGCATTGGGGTTAGCAGAATTAACCACGTCCCAGATTTCCTGATCAGAGAGCGGGATCATCAAGGAGGCATTCTCCTCGGGGGAAATTTTAAGACCAGAACTCCAAAGGTGGGGGGAGCATGCTTTGGCGAGGTTCAGGGGCGCGACATGTCGTGAGCGTGCACGGGCGGCCGCGATAGCTGCGGGAGCAGCGCGCGGGGCTAGGCGAGCGAGGGCGCACGGGTCTGCGTGAGCGCGTGCTGTCAGGGCCAATAGCAGTGTGGGGGAAGGCAGGGTGCAGTGACCGCGAGCTCCTCGGGAGATCAGGCGTGATGGCGGGATCGACCTATGGCATGTAGACGCGCTAAAGGGAAGGAGGAGGACGCGAAGTGGCTCACTGCCATTCCAGGTAACGCCCGGGGAAGACTTGCGACGGTCGGAGACGATGGAGGAGACAGTGACCCAAGGCGGACGGATGTCGAGGACGGGGAGGCAACGGGCACTCCGGCTGCTCCTAGCTTGAGCTCGTGGATGGGGAAGAGGTAGCAGATGCCGACGAAACGGAAGGGCACGTCGAGGGCGCCTGGGGACGGCGGGGGCTGCGGTGGTGGTCTGGAGACAATGACAACATCGCGTCGGCAAGGTGGAGGGAAGGAGATCTAGTGGGGTCGAGGGCGCCTGGGGACGGCGGGGGCTGCGGTGGTGGTCTGGAGACAATGACAACATCGCGTCGGCAAGGTGGAGGGAAGGAGATCTAGTGGGGAGAGAGAGAGGCGGAGAGGGCGAGGGGAGTGATCGGGGTGATGACCGAGGAGACAGGGGGAGGCTGGTCCTTATCCCAGCGTGGTTGTGGCGTGGGGAGGCGAGCCGGTTGGGCAGCAACCATGCCCGCGGTCGCACGAATCAGGAAGGCGACCGGGGAAACGAGCTGGCCTGGCTGGGCGGCTCGGGTGGGCTAAGGTCTAGTGGGGGCAGGGGGCCTCGTCTTTTTCCTTTTATTTTTTTACTTTGCTTGTTGTTTTCTTTTAGAACTTTTATGTTTTCATTTTGAATACCAAAAGCAAAATAGTCTTACAAATTATAAAACTGACACCTAAAATATTAGTATAATTTAGGCTAGTGCTATATTAAGTTTAACATTTAAATAAATAGTTTAGTATTTTTACAATTTACAAATGCAATTTAATTATCGATTAGGCCATTGTTTTATTTAGTTTAGGGCAGTTAAACACCTTATAAAAAGGTTGGTTCACCACCAATATTAACAAATGATTATGTGCCACATGATGAATATTTTAGATTTCATGTTTGTGAAATTTTGAATTTCACTTAGTATTTGAATTTGAATTCAAGTGGAATTTCTAAAGAGATAGGATCAAAGATGATCATGCATTGTTTAGCAAAAAGATTAGAGTAATCCCATGGGGTTACTTTAGCATGATACTCGGGGTGGTACAATTTTGAACTCTAACGACTTAACCTCTACCTCTATTGTGTCTTTTCATTTGGTGTTAGGTCCCATTTATGATGGCACGCTGATCCTCGATGACTTTGTCCTTCCTTCGGACAAGACGATGGCCATGGTGGAATATGATGCACCCCCACATGGTTACATCATGATGAAGATGACCACGACTTGCTCTTTACCACCTCACCTACACCACTTGAGTGGCATGAAAAAGGTAACATAGGTGAAGGTGATGCTCTAGTCCCACTAGTGGACATTCCTGACATTGATTGCTTGCATGATAGTGCGGCTTCCCCATGCGATGATTTACCCATTTATGACGAGTTAGATGATTGCCATGTGGAGTCTATTAGTTGTGATGCCATGTTACATATGATTTCTTCTGATAATTCTCTCGGTCACATCATGTTTGAAAATCCACTAGACTTGTCATATGCTATGCATGAGATCAACCATATGTCATATTTGCAATATCTTCGTCGTGACTATGCATATGTCATTAAAATAAACCCAATTTGCACTTATGACAGAGATGACAAGCCCATGGTTATTGGCATTTGTTTCTCTTGTGATGATATTGATATGCTCCCTTTGCATCCTATCAATCATAGGCCATGCCATGACCACTTAGCTTTGGATATGCATTGTTTTGGATGTTGTCCACTTTCTCCATACAATGTTTCCGATATTGCTCATGAGGAGACCCCCATAGTTTCCTCATACATTTTAGGAGATTTTGATACATCCCATGCATTGCATGAATCTCACGATTGTGTGCACCATATGCATCCCATGAATAAAAATGCTATTGTTGTGCCACACACTCGCTATAATCGCATGCTCAACTTGAGTCCCCATCATGATGTACATAATAACTATTATTTCATGATGGATGACATGTTCTTGTACCATGGTTCCAATTTCTTTGAATGCTTATCTTGTGCTAACTCACACGTTCACATACACATGATGATGGATGATGTGTACATTTACCATGCACACAATTTGTTTCCTTTGCCATTTTGTTGTGTAGGTCCTCATCCTTACTCGTCAACTTCACAATCCCATGAGTTGATGAAACGAGCTCTAGAGAGCAATGATGCTTTGGGATCCCGCGGATTGTCCTTACCACCATTCCCTTCATGCCATGACTTCGCGCATTTATTCTACATGTCCCTCACATGGTTATGGGTTATTGTCCATTACATATCATTTGCCCATATTTCCATGTACACTTTGCATGACATGCTCATTCCTATACCTTTGTCATGCATTTGTGACCCATGCTTTGCATTACACATGATACTTGATTCTCATACTTGTATGTGTATTTGCAAGCTTGGTGGAGATGTTGCTTGTTATTGCCATGTTCCATTCACTAGTACAGAGAGGTGCTATACAAACGGTTTTTAACCCCTCTCTGCGACGACATTTGGAACCGTCGCCTAGTGAGTGACGGTGATAGGGGGGTCCTTCCCACATGACCCAAAAACCATTGGGGATATTCCCTCCTGGCACACACGCTCGGCAAAATAAGGTCGTGTGCGACCGGAGAGTGCTCAAATACGGAAATACGTACAGTAGAGCTAAAAAAATACAATTATACAGGCAAAATTGTTTTCGGTCACAAGTGCATCCCACGCAGTTAGTCCTCGCTAAATGTTTCCGTTCGTATGTACATCCCACACAGTCGCTCCAAGGAAAGCGTTTCCGTTCACAGGGACATCACACACAATTTACCCGTTAAATCGTTTGTGATAGTGCTGCCATTTCACAAGATATTAACAATTTTATCGTTTGCGTTATTGAATGCTTCACACATGATGCATAGAAGAAACTTTGTGGCAAAGGCTGTCCATCACACACAGTTTTTATGTGGTAAACGTTTGCACAAGGTGGCCTAATGCAAACAGTTTTCAAGAGGACGTCATGTGTTACTGTTCATTAATCTAACACGGTTTATTCCTAGAAACTGTGTGCGTTATTGAATGCATCACACACGGTGTTTTCTCAATAACCGCTTGCAATAGAAAACCCAATTAGCAGGCTAATTATCCGATTATTAATAATCCATTATTAATCTAATTGACATTTCATACTAAGCACACAATATATTTCATTTTCATAATTGAAATACATCAGAGTACAACATCATATAGCTTCAGCACTCAGCTACCCCATTACACAACTACGCCAACACTATGTTTCACATGCAACATCTATAACCTTTCAAAATTAGCATCATAGACGGTACATAAACAGATGCATCTCATCTGGAAAACTGCTGAAGCAGAAGGCGAATATTGAGCCTTCATTGATGTTGAAGGTCTTTGTAACTTTAGGCCAGTGCTTGTGGATGATTGACCGTCCATCCTTCGTCCTCTTCAGGAACACTTCAATATTGAACCATGGGTGTAGTATGAATACCTTCCTCGCCTCCTGACCATACATGTGGATTGAGAGGTAATCATTAGTGAACTGCTTTGGAAAGGCCTGAAAACAAGGATGTGCATAAATATTTTCTCTATATTGGAAATGGGGCAAAGGAATAAAAAAAGCAAGGTATAATAGTTAGTACCATCTTGTAGTGTACTGATGTCTTCATCATTGTGCACACAAAGATCTTGTTGTTTTTGTCGCTAATTTCTTTATCCTAACAATCTTTCTGAGTTTCTTGACTTGACTTATATTCATGGACAACTCATTTCCCCATATGCAAAAGGGTCGAATAGTGGGTCAAAACATCTGACAACATGACTGACATGCGCAAGACCAAATTGTTAAAAACCTAAATAGTAGAATGGTTCCTGCAATTGCACAATAATGTGCTATTAGACAACGGAGCATGCACGTGCTAACCTTGATTGTAAACCTTAGTGCTTCCCATTTTTCCCTGCAACACATATAAGGTAGTTAGTCATCAGGTTAAGTAAGGGTTCGCATGCTATTAGTAAAATATGTTGATGAAAAATAAGCACATTGTAGATTCATTAGATTAATTCAAGCCACATGAAAAACCCATTTATCCAAACCAAGCTTGATTAAGAACTAGGAAATATAGCACTCGTAAATGTTTCTCATGTATTAAGTGCAGCCAAATTCGATTTATTCCTCACATGCACAACAATACAAAATTCTACCCACGACAATTGGACATCACATTGCAGAATTGAACCAAGCAGTTAACTAAACACCACAACAAATGAAGCAAACATTAACTGAGAACCACATTGGAAAATGTAACATACTCCTAATAGAAGATCAGACAGTTAACCAAAGCAAGCATGCTTAACAACTTGGAAATATAGTAATTGTATTTGTTTCTCATGTATTTAGTACAACCAAATTCAATTTATTCCTCACATGGTATACAATAACAGAAAGCTCCCACGACAATAGAATATCGCACTGCGGAATTGAACCAAACAAAACAGTTATGTAAACACCAGAAAAAATGAACCAAACGTTAACTGAGCACCACATTGCGCAATATAACATACTTCTAATAGAAGATCAGACAATTAACCAAACCAAGCATGCTTAACAACTTGGAAATATAGAAATTGTATTTGTTTCTCATGTATTTGGTACAGCCAAATTCGATTTATTTCTCACATGGTATACAATAACAGAATGCACCCACAACAATTGAACATTGCATTGCGGAATTGAACCAAACAAAACAGTTAACTAAACACCAGAAAAAATGAACCAGACGTTAACGGAGCACCACATTGCGTAATATAACATACTCCTAATAGAAGATCAGAAATTTAACCAAACCAAGCATGCGTAACAACTTGGAAATATAGCAATTGTATTTGTTTCTCGTGTATTTGGTACAGCTAAATTCGATTTATTTCTCACATGGTATACAATAACAGAATGCACCCACAATAATTGAAAATCGCATTGCAGAATTGAACCAAACAGCCAACTACGTCGCCTCATCGGCCCACGAGGCATCGACGGTGAGGTGCACCTCCAAGATCTGGGGGTCATCTCGAATGGCAGCCATCACGACCTCAACCGTGCATGCGGCTGCGATTTGCTTCTCCGCTGCCGAATGCTCCTTGAGATCTTGGCTTTACTGCACACACTATGGCTTAGGGCAGTCCTTATTTGGTGAAGGGGTTAGTGATTTTGGTGGAAGGTGTCGCGCCGGCGGTCGGGGCATGTGGAATGTGGAAGGAGGAGGAGGATGGGGGTCGGGTGTGGATTACCTGCCTAGATAGGCGAGGCCGAGCAGCGTGAAGGAGGGTCACCGACAAGGAGGCGGCGCTGCAAGCAAGGAGTGAAAGTTTCAACTTGGAAAGGATGGCAGAAACAGGGAAATGTGGCTTTTGGTAAGGGGGAGGGGGCGGGGAGGTAGATATTTCCGCGGAAGCCGAAATTTTGGAATCGCTTCAGTGAAAAAACTAGCGCGTAAAGTGTCATCAGTCATGGTCCCTTATTCAGAGTTGTGTATGATATGTGAACATCACAAATGATTCAGATAGCTTAACCCGTGTGTGATGAGTTTGAACGTAAAATTTTTTGGTTCGAATTTTCCTGGTTACAGTGGTCATCCATGTCATTGCATAATTTGGGTACACAAAGGAGACTAGAGCACACCCACACTTCTTAATCGAGCAAGTTCAGCAATTAAACAGAGATAACTGACCTAAACATTACTCTAACAAATAAAAGACCGACGATCTTAATTAAACAAAACAAAGAGTACTACCACGGCTGGTGCTCGTCAATCTCCACCGCCGCCTCCATGTCTAGCTCGCGCCCGACGGTCTCCTGGGGAAGGGGCTCCATGGCATCAATTGCACCATACTCGGCAAGCATCTCGCCATCCGTGTCTGCCATATCTTTGGAATAGGCTGCCTGATACGTCCATTTTGCATCATGCTTTTATATCAATATTTATTACATTATGGGCTGTTATTACACATTATGTCACAATACTTATGCCTATTCTCTATTATTTTACAAGGTTTACATAAAGAGGGAGAATGCCAACAGCTGGGATTCTGGCTGGAAAAGTCTTGAAACTTCACAGATGATGTTTTCCAAATATATAAAAAACATTGAGCTCAAGAACTTCACCAGGGGGGCCACACCCTACCCATGAGGGTGGGGGCGCGTCCTACCCCCCTAGGCGCGCCCCCTACCTCGTGGCCCCACTGGTGGCCCTCCGGTGACCATCTTCTGCTATATGGACTCTTTCGATGGGAAAAAATCATAAGCCATCTTCTCAGACAAAACTCCGCCCCCACGAGGCGGAACCTTGGCGGAATCAATCTAGGGTTCTCGCGGGGCTGTTCTGCCGGGGAAACTTCCCTCCCGGAGGGGGAAATCATCACCATCGTCATCACCAATGCTCCTCTCATCGAGAGAGGGCAATCTCCATCAACATCTTCATCAGCACCATCTCATCTCAAAACCCTAGTTCATCTCTTGTATCCTATTCTTGTCTCCAAGTCCGGGATTGGTGCTAGTAGGTTGCTAGTAGTGTTAATTACTCCTTGTAGTTGATGCTAGTTGGTTTAATTGGTGGAAGATCATATGTTCAGATCCTATATGCACATTAATACCCCTCTGATTAGGAACATGTTTATGCTTTGTGAGTAGTTACTTTTGTTCTTGAGGACATAGGAGAAGTCTTGCTATTAGTAGTCATGTGAATTTGGTATTTGTTCGATATTTTGATGAGATGTATGTTGTCTCTCCTCTAGTGGTGTTATGTGAGCATCGACTACATGGCACTTCACCATTGTTTGGGCCTAGAGGAAGGCATTGGGAAGTAATAAGTAGATGATGAGTTGCTAGAGTGAGAGAAGCTTAAACCCTAGTTTATGCGTTGCTTCGTAAGGGGCTGATTTGGATCCATATGTTTCATGCTATGGTTAGGTTTACCTTAATACTTTTGCTGTATTTGCGGATGCTTGCAATAGAGGTTAATCATAAGTGGGATGTTTGTCCAAGTAAGGGCAGCACCCAAGCACTGGTCCACCCACATACCAAATTATCAAAGTACCGAACGCGAATCATATGAGCGTGATGAAAACTAGCTTGACGATATTCCCATGTGTCCTCGGGAGCGCTTTACATCATATAAGAGTTTGTCCAGGCTTGTCCTTTGCTACAAAAAGTATTGGGCCACCTTGCTGCACTTTATTTACTTTTGTTACTTGTTGCTTGTTACAAATTATCCTATCACAAAATTATCTATTACCACTTATTTTAGTACTTGCAGAGAATACCTTGCTGGAAACCGCTTATCATTTCCTTCTGCTCCTCGTTGGGTTCCACACTCTTACTTATGGAAAGGACTACGATAGATCCCCTATACTTGTGGGTCATCAAGACTCTTTTCTGGCGCCGTTGCTGGGGAGTGAAGCGCCTTTGGTAGGTGGAATTTGGTAAGGAAAAATTTATGTAGTGTGCTGAAATTTACTATCACTTGTTACTATGGAAAGTAATCCTCTGAGGGGCTTGTTCGGGGTATCTTCACCCCGACCAGTAGAGCAAAGAGTTGCTCCTCAACCTACTGAACCTACTGAAAATGAAAATGCTTGCTTCGAAATTCCTTTTGGTATGGTAAAAAAACTGCTAGCTAATCCTTTTTTGGGAGATGGAACAAAACATCCTGATGAGCATCTAATATATGTGGATGAAGTTTGTGGATTATTTAAGCTTGCAGGTGTACCCGGAGATGTTGTTAAGAAGAAGGTCTTCCCTTTATCTTTGAGGGGAGATGCATCGTACAGGCTATGTGATGATATGGAGTCTTGGAATTACAAAAGATTGAAATTGGAATTTCATCAAAAGTTTTATCCTATGCATCTTGTTCATCGTGATCGCAATTATATATATAATTTTTGGCCTCGCAAAGGAGAAAGCATCGCTCAAGCTTGGGGGAGGCTTAAGTTAATGTTATATTCATGCCCCAATCATGATCTCTCAAGAGAAATGATTATTCAAAATTTTTATGCTCGGCTTTCTGATAACGATCGCACCATGCTTGATACTTCTTATGCTGGCTCTTTTATGATGAAGACTATTGAATTCAAATGGGATTTATTGGAAAGAATTAAACGCAACTCCGAAGATTGGGACCTCGACAATGGTAAGGAGTCAGGTATGATACCTAGTTTTGATTGTGTTAAAATCTTTTATGGATACCGATATTTTTCGTAAATTTAGCACTAAATATGGACTTGACTCTGAGATAGTAGCTTCTTTTTGTGAATCTTTTGCTACTTATGTTGATCTCCCCAAGGAGAAATGGTTTAAATATCATCCCCCCATAGAAGTAAAAGTAGCTGCACCTATTAAAGTTGAAGAAAAGACTATCACTTATAATGATCCTATTGTTCCTACTTCTTATGTTGAGAAACCACCTTTCCCTGTTAGGATAAAGGACCATGCTAAGGCTTCAACTGTGGTTCGTAAAAGCAATATTAAAACATATACACCTCCTGAGCAAGTTAAAGTTGAACCTAATATTGCTATTGTTAAAGATCTCTTGTCTGATAATATAGATGGGCATGTTATTTATTTCTGTGATGAAACTGCTAGAATTGCTAAACCCCGTGATACAGATAAACCTAGACCTGTGGTAGGTATGCCTGTTATTTCTGATAAAATAGGCGATCATTGTTATCATGGCTTATGTGATATGGGTTCTAGTTCTAGTGCAATACCTATTGACTTATACAAAGAAATTATGCATGACATTGCACCTATTGAGTTAGAAGATATTGATGTCACAATTAAACTTGCTAATAGAGATACTATTTCACCAATGGGAATTGTTAGAGATGTTGAAGTCTTGTGTGGGAAAACTAAATATCCTGCTGATTTTCTTGTTCTTGGTTCCCCACAAGATAGCTTCTGTCCCATTATATTTGTTAGACCCTTCTTAAATACTATTAATGCTACCATAGATTGCAAAAGGGATGTTGTTACTGTCAGTTTAGATGATATGACTCATGAATTTAATTTTTCTAAATTTAGTAGACAACACCGTGAAGAAGAATTACCTAGTAAAGAGGAAATTATTGGTCTTGCTTCTATTGCCGTACCTCCTAGTGATCCTTTAGAACAATATTTGCTAGACCATGCAAATGATATGTCTATGAATAAAAGAAGAGAATTAGATGAAGTATTCTTTAAACAGGAACCTATTCTGAAACACAATTTACCTGTTGAAATCCTAGGGGATCCTCCTCCACCCAAGGGTGATCGCGTGTTTGAGCTTAAACCGTTACCGGATACTCTTAAATATGGTTATCTTGATGAGAAAAGGATATATCCTGTTATTATTAGTGCTAACCTTTCAGAACATGAAGAAGAGAGATTATTGAAAATTCTGAAGAAGCACCGTGCTGCTATTGGGTATACTCTTGATGATCTGAAGGGCATTAGTCCCACTCTATGCCAACATAAAATTAATTTGGAAGAAGATGTTAAACCAGTTCGTGATCATCAACGCCGACTGAATCCTAAAATGAAAGAAGTGGTAAGAAAGGAGATACTAAAGCTCCTTGAGGTAGGTATAATTTACCCTGTTGCTGATAGTTAGTGGGTAAGTCCTGTCCATTGTGTCCCTAAGAAGGGAGGTATTACTGTTGTTCCTAATGATAAAGATGAATTGATTCCTCAAAGAATTATTACTGGTTATAGGATGGTAATTGATTTCCGCAAATGAAATAAGGCTACTAAAAAGGATCATTACCCCTTACCTTTTATCGATCAAATGCTAGAAAGATTATCCAAACATAAACATTTTTTCTTTCTAGATGGTTATTCTGGTTTCTCTCAAATACCTGTGTCAGCCAAAGATCAATCAAAGACTACTTTTACATGCCCTTTTGGTACTTTTGCTTATAGACGTATGCCTTTTGGTTTATGTAATGCACCTGCTACCTTTCAAAGATGCATGATGGCTATATTCTCTGACTTTTGTGAAAAGATTTGTGAGGTTTTCATGGAGGACTTTTCCGTCTATGGATCTTCTTTGGATGATTGCTTGAGCAACCTTGATCGAGTTTTGCAGAGATGTGAAGAAACTAATCTTGTCCTGAATTGGGAAAAGTGCCACTTTATGGTTAATGAAGGTATTGTCTTGGGGCAAAAAGTTTCTGAAAGAGGTATTGAAGTTGATAAAGCCAAGGTTGATGCTATTGAAAAGATGCCATGTCCCAAGGACATCAGAGGTATAAGAAGTTTCCTTGGTCATGCCGGTTTTTATAGGAGGTTCATTAAGGACTTCTCAAAAATCTCTCGGCCTCTGACTAATTTATTACAAAAAGATATACCATTTGTCTTTGATGATGATTGTGTAGAAGCATTTGAAATACTTAAGAAAGCATTGATCTCTGCACCTATTGTTCAGCCACCTGATCGGAATTTACCCTTTGAAATTATGCGCGATGCTAGTGATTATGCTGTAGGTGCTGTTCTAGGACAAAGAGTTGATAAGAAACTAAATGTTATTCAATATGCTAGTAAAACTCTAGACAATGCTCAAAGAAATTATGCTACTACTGAAAAAGAATTCTTAGCAGTTGTATTTGCTTGTGATAAGTTTAGAACTTATATTGTTGATTCTAAAGTAACTATTCACACTGATCATGCTGCTATTAAATATCTTATGGAAAATAAAGATGCTAAACCTAGAATTATTAGATGGGTTCTCTTACTTCGAGAATTTGATTTACATATTGTTGATAGAAAAGGAGCCGAGAACCCCGTTGCAGACAACTTGTCTAGGTTAGAAAATGTGCTTGATGACCCACTACCTATTGATGATAGCTTTCCTGATGATCAACTAAATGTCATAAATGCTTCTCATACTGCTCCATGGTATGCTGATTATGCTAATTACATTGTTGCTAAGTTTATACCACCTAGTTTCACATACCAGCAAAAGAAAAAGTTCTTCTATGATTTGAGGCATTACTTTTGGGATGACCCACATCTTTATAAAGGAGTAGATGGTGTTATTAGACGTTGTGTACCTAAGCATGAACAGGAACAGATCCTATGCAAGTGTCACTCCGAAGCTTATGGAGGGCACCATGCTGGAGATAGAACTGCACATAAGGTACTACAATCTGGTTTTTATTGGCCTACACACTTCAATGATGCCCGTAAGTTTGTCTTATCTTCTGATGAATGTCAAAGAATTGGTAATATTAGTAGACATCAAGAAATGCCTATGAATTATTCACTTGTTATTGAACCATTTGATGTTTGGGGCTTTGACTATATGGGGCCTTTTCCTTCCTCTAATGGTTATACACATATTTTAGTTGCTGTTGATTACATTACTAAGTGGATAGAAGCTATTCCAATTAGTAGTGCTGATCATAACACTTCTATTAAAATTCTTAAAGAAGTTATCTTTCCAAGGTTTGGAGTCCCTAGATATTTATTGACTGATGGTGGTTCACATTTTATTCATGGTGCTTTCCGTAAAATGCTTGCTAAATATGATGTTAATCATAGAATTGCATCCCCTTATCACCCTCAGTCTAGTGGGCAAGTAGAATTGAGTAATAGAGAACTTAAATTAGTTTTGCAAAAGACTGTTAATAGGTCTAGAAAGAATTGGTCCAAGAAACTTGATGATGCATTATGGGCCTATAGAATTGCATATAAAAATCCTATGGGTATGTCTCCGTATAAAATGGTCTATGTAAAAGCATGTCACTTACCTCTTGAACTAGAACACAAGGCTTATTGGGCTATTGAAGAACTTAATTATGATTTTAAACTTGCCGGTGAGAAGAGGTTATTTGGTATTAGCTCACTTGATGAATGGAGAACCCAAGCCTATGAAAATGCCAAGTTGTTTAAAGAGAAAGTCAGAAGGTGGCATGATAAAAGAATACAAAAGCGTGAGTTTAATGTAGGTGATTATGTATGGCTATACAACTCTCGTTTAAGATTTTTTGCAGGAAAACTTCTCTCTAAATGGGAAGGTCCCTACGTTATCGAGGAGGTCTACTGTTCCGGTGCCATAAAAATCAACAACTTCGAAGGCACAAATCCGAAGGTGGTAAATGGTCAAAGAATCAAATATTATATCTCAGGTAATCCCATAAATGTTGAAACCAATGTTATCGAAACCGTAACCCCGGAGGAATACATAAGGGACACTTTTCGGAACGTTTCAAACTCCGAAAAGGAATAGGTATGTGGTACGGTAAGTAAACCGACTCCAAAACAGTTTTATGGCAATATTTCTCCATTTTGGAATATTTAGTAAAATAGAAAAATAAGCAGCAGTCCGGAAAGAACACGAGGGCTCCACGAGGGTGGAGGGCGCACCCTACCCCCTGGGCGCGCCCCCTACCTCGTGGGCACCTCGTGTGCTCTCCGGACTCCATTTTCTTACATGACACGTATTTTGGTCTGTAAAAATTCATTATATAACCTCCCGGGGGTTTTGACTCCCGTATCACGCAAAAATCTCCTGTCTTTTTTTCGAGCTGTTTTTCTGACAGATCTAAATTATCATGACGTCTCCATGTGCACCCAAGGACAAGTTCTTCGAGAAAGTCATCAACCCTTACCTCGCGGAGGTGCAGCGACACCCTCAAACCATTGAGATGCGTGATGGGTTGCTGCACATCCATGATGCCGAGGGACCAAAGGGAACCGGAAGCGTGGAGACGAGGCTCGAAGCAATGGAGCAACAAGTTTTCAAGTGTCAGGGGATGGTGGAGCGTGGACTCAACTCCAACTACATGATGATCGCAGAGTTTACCAACAAACACAAGCTGGATGCCGACAACATCGGGGAGACCATCTTCAAGCTTCACGAGAAAATTGAGCACCTTCAAGCTCAAATCTATGACCTGCAAAACCAAAACTGTGAGTATGAATATAGATTCAAAAGGATGAGTTTGGCTGCAAATTTGAGGATCCCAGAGACTCGGTCATCTTTCTATGATGGTGAGCCTATGCCTTGGAAGAAGGACGACAAGCCTACGCCATCAACAAAATCACCACCGTCTCCACCAACAAAGAAGAATTGAGTATTTGGTATGGGCACTCCACTTGGCAACTGCCAAGCTTGGGGGAGTGCCCCGGTATCGTATCACCATCACTTTTATCTTCACCGTTTTTCTTAGTTCGATCCTTTTGGTAATATTTTGATCTAGTAGAATAAAAGTTCTTAGTATGATCTAGTCGTGAGTTTTGCTTTATTATCCTTCTATGTAATCAAGTCCATGAGCTATATAATAAAGATTAGTGTTGAGTCAAGGGCTTGATTATTTTGCCATGATCCTAAGTGAATAAAAGAAAAGAGAAAGAAATAAAAAGAAACAAAGAGATCATATGACTCTTATGGAGAGTAATGAGCTCACATAGAAAGAGTATGATGAATAAAAGTTATTGAGGGTTGACAAACATAGTTTTGGTCATGTTGCAATTAATAGGAAATAATAAAGAAAGAGAGGTCTTCACATATAAATATAATATCTTGGACATCTTTTATGATTGTGAGCACTCATTAAAATATGACATGCTAAAGAATTGACATTGGACAAGGAAGGCAACGTAATGGGTTATGTTTTCTTACATCTGAGATAAATTATATTGTCTTGGATCCTCCAACACGTTGAGCTTGCCTTTCTCCCTCATGCTAGCCAAATTCATTGCACCAAGTAGAGATACTACTTGTGCTTCCAAATACCCTTAAACCAGTTTTGCCATGAGAGTCCACTATACCTACCTTTGGATTGAGTAAGATCCATCAAGTAAGTTGTCATAGGTGCAAGCAATAAAAATATTTCTCTCTAAATATGTATGATTGATTGGTGTGGAAGAAATAAGCTTTATACGATCGTGTGATATGGAAGTAATAAAAGCGACAGACTGCATAATAAAGGTCCATATCACAAGTGGCAATATAAAGTGACGTTCTTTCACATTAGGATTTTGTGCATCCAACCATAAAAGCGCATGACAACCTCTGCTTCCCTCTGCGAAGGCCCTATCTTTTACTTTTATCTCCTACATTGCATAAGAGTCATGGTGATCTTCACCCTTCCTTTTTACATTTTATCCTTTGGCAAGCACAATATGTTGGAAAGATCCTGGTATATATGGCTAATTGGATGTGGGTTTTCATGAACTATTACTGTTGACAATACCCTTGAGGTAAAACGTTGGGAGGCAAAAACTATAAGCCCCTATCTTTCTCTATGTCCGATTAAAACTCCATACCCATAAGTATTGTGTGAGTGTCAGCAATTGTGAAAGATTATATGATAGTTGAGTATGTGGACTTGCTGAAAAGCTCTTATACATTGACTCTTTCCTATGTTATGATAAATTGCAATTGCTTCAATGACTGAGATTGTAGTTTGTTAGTTTTCAATGAAGTTTACGATTCATACTTGATATTGTGATTGAATTATTACTCTAGCATAAGAAATCATATGACAAGAATTATATAAGTTGTTGTTATAAGAATGATCATGATGCCCTCATGTTCATATTTTATTTTTATCGACACCTTCATCTCTAAACATGTGGACATATTTTCGATTTCGGCTTTTCGCTTGAGGAAAGCGAGGTCTAAGCTTGGGGGAGTTGATACGTCCATTTTGCATCATGCTTTTATATCAATATTTATTGCATTATGGGCTGTTATTACACATTATTCCACAATACTTATGCCTACTCTCTCTTATTTTACAAGGTTTACATAAAGAGGGAGAATGCCGGCAGCTGGGATTCTGGCTGGACAAGGAGCAAATATTAGAGACCTATTCTGCACAGCTCCAAAAGTCCTGAAACTTCACGGATGATGTTTTCCAAATATATAAAAAACATTGAGCTCAAGAACTTCACCAGGGGGGCCACACCCTGCCAACGAGGGTGGGGGCATGCCCTACCCCCCTAGGCGCGCCCCCTACCTCATGGCCCCCCTGGTGGCCCTCCGGTGACCATCTTTTGCTATATGGACTCTTTCGATGGGAAAAAAATCATAAGCCATCTTCTCGGACGAAACTCTACCGCCACGAGGCGGAACCTTGGCGGAACCAATCTAGGGTTCTGGCGGGGCTGTTCTGCCGGGGAAACTTCCCTCCTGGAGGGGGAAATCATCACCATCGTCATCACCAACGCTCCTCTCATCGGGAGAGGGCAATCTCCATCAACATCTTCATCAGCACCATCTCATCTCAAAACCCTAGTTCATCCCTTATATCCAATTCTTGTCTCCAAGTCCGGGATTGGTGCTAGTAGGTTGCTAGTAGTGTTAATTACTCCTTGTAGTTGATGCTAGTTAGTTTAATTGGTGGAAGATCATATGTTCAGATCCTATATGCACATTAATACCCCTCTGATTATGAACATGTTTATGCTTTGTGAGTAGTTACTTTTGTTCCTGAGGACATGGGAGAAGTCTTGCTATTAGTAGTCATGTGAATTTGGTATTCGTTCGATATTTTGATGAGATGTATGTTGTCTCTCCTCTAGTGGTGTTATGTGAACGTCCACTACCTGACACTTCACCATTGTTTTAGCCTAGAGGAAGGCGTTGGGAAGTCATAAGTAGATGATGGGTTGCTAGAGTGACAGAAGCTTAAACCCTAGTTTATACGTTGCTTCGTAAGGGGCTGATTTGGATCCATATGTTTCATGCTATGGTTAGGTTTACCTTAATACTTTTCTTGTATTTGCGGATGCTTGCAATAGAGGTTAATCATAAGTGGGATGTTTGTCCAAGTAAGGGCAGCACCCAAGCACCGGTCCACCCACATACCAAATTATCAAAGTACCGAACACGAATTATATGAGCGTGATGAAAACTAGCTTGACGATATTCGCATGTGTCCTCGGGAGCGCTTTACATCATATAAGAGTTTGTCCAGGCTTGTCCTTAGCTACAAAAAGGATTGGGCCACGTTGCTGCACTTTATTTACTTTTGTTACTTGTTGCTCGTGACAAATTATCCTATCACAAAACTATCTGTTACAACTTATTTCAGTACTTGCAAAGAATACCTTGTTGGAAACCGCTTATAATTTCCTTCTGCTCCTCGTTGGGTTCGACACTCTTACTTATCGAAAGGACTACGATAGATCCCCTATACTTGTGGGTCATCACTGCCATTAGCTGGGTGTGGTCGGCAGTGATCTGGGTTTGGCGAGCTTCATCGTGGCAAGGTATACCGCAAAGGAACGGACGACTGCTCGAACTCTCTTGGCGATTGCCAACTCTTCGGCCGTGGGTTGACGACTGTTGTCGGAGAAGCTTCGTTCGATTTGTGCGGTGACCACCATGAGCTGGGCTTGGACGGCCTCGACATGGTCGTGGGCGGCCTCCATCAGGGCTAAGGCCATCGTTGTGAAACGGACAGTTGTTGTGCCACTCTCGCCAGTTGCTATCCCTGAGGCATATGCTGCTACCGCCGCCTGAGAAGCAACAACGGCCGTTTGGGCTGCCTTAGCCGCCCGGATGCAGATTGCGGTCGCCCTCACGAAGCTTTTTAGCATGCGCCTGGCGACTGCGGTCGCGCTCTCGGCGGAGTGGGCCGCCGAATTTGCCCTCACGACGTGGGTCCACGTCCCCATCTTTCACCTGCGATGATTGAACAGTGAAATGATATTTGAAGAGCGGGCTAGTTTGCTTGACACTCTGACAGTGCTCCAAGATATTTTGTGCTGCATCTAACACGGTTGGTGATAATAAACTGTGTGTGATCTACTTGATTTTTCATCTTGATTTGAATTACATAATGTGGTCACAGCTGCAAAGGATGGTGTTTGAATTTCTAGAACTTTTATTTGCAGTGAACATGCAACTATAGGTGTGTCGTCGAAAAAATTGGAAATATTCAGGGTTCATTTGGACGTTTTTATACATTAACTTGGTTTTGTAGGCATTTCGGGTGCATAATTCAAATTTGAACTACATGCACATGCTCCAGTGCATATAAACGGGTTAAAAAATCAAATATGTGTCCTTGGTTTCATGCTTAGGTCCCATGCAAGAAATGCGATTGAATGTCCAACACCCTATCACCATCACTCGGCCGCAAACAATGAGATACCTCGTTTTAAAATTCTAGTAAATCCAGAACTCGTCCGAAATTCATCAAACTTGGCATGCTATCATGGAGCGACATCAATATGCCATGGTAAATATTTTGTCCCATTTGGGGCAGGTTTGGGTATAGGCTTCTCCCAAACCAGAGCTTCTCACAACAAGCGTGATGGTTTCGGTAGGGAATTTGCCACCTTTGGGGATGAAACAATATCCATTGCCTCTTATTGCTTTCAAAAAATTTCCAGTGTCAACATAGAACAACAGGAGTGTTGTGTTTAATTTTGCAATTTTCGGGGTTCGTTTGGACATTTTTATACATCAACTGGGTTTTCCATGCATTTTATGTGCATAATTCAAATTTGAACTACATGCACATGCTGCAGTGCATATAAATTGGTTGAAAATCAAATTTGTGTCCATCGGTGCATGCTTAGTTCCCATGCAAGAAATGGGAATGAATTTCAAACACCCTGCCACTGTCACTCGGTCACAAACATTGAGATACTTGGTTTTAAAATTCTAGTAAATCCAAAACTCGTTTGAAATTCAGGCAACTTGGCATGCTATCATGGAGCGGCATCAACATGCCGTGGTAAATTTTTTGTCCCATTTGGGGCAGGTTTGGGTATAAGCTTCTCACAAACCAGAGCTTCTCACACTACAAAAAAATACACTTTCGTGATGATACGTGTTTGTCATAGTAGGTCACGTTTTCTGTCATGCATGTACATCCATGACAATTTTATGACAGAATCAAGATAGTCATACCTATGGTGTCGTAGAAGAGTTCCATGACATTACCAAAATTATCATCACAGAAGTGTCAACTTCCATGATGATAAATCGCGCGTCATAGAAGTGCTTTCGTCAAGGGTGACCGACACGTGGCATCCACCATAATGGAACGTTGTTAAGCTATCGGGTCCGGTTTTGGATCCGATAACCCGTTAACAGCCCAGACCAATGGGGATTTTCCACATGTAAAATACTCATTGGCCGGAGGAAACACGTGTTTGTGCACCGTTGGGAGAGATGCCATTCACTCATTGGACAAGAGACGCCTATGATATGTCGACACGTGGCATGGCCCAACAGAGTCCCATCCCGGTGAGAAGACCGGCTCAGCTAAAGGCCCACCATGTTTTTTCAGGCACTAGTAGGCTGGCCCTTTAACAACCTACCATGTTTTGGGCCAAATTGAGGCCCATACCAGATTAGGCCTGTTCACAGCCTGCCGTGTTTTGGGCCAAATTATGGGTCATATCGGATCAGGCCCGTTAACAGGCCACTGTTCTTTTGGGCCCATTCTAAGATAGGTTTGTATTTCAGCTTGTTAAATGCTCGTTTACGAGTTTGGCCCGATAATAGTTTTGGCCTATTAGCGGCCCGTGGTGCATCTAGGAGGTTGTCGGCCCGGATTAACTTAAGGCCATTTAACGGCCCATGCAGACACTGGGCTATTTCTTGTCCGACGTAACTTTAGGCCTCTTAACGGCCCATAGTCTTCGTGGATAAATTTTAGCCCAACTGGCCTACCGGCATGTTAATGGCCCGTGTAATAGTTGGGCCTAATTATAGCCCGCGTTGAATACGGCCTGCTTACAGCCCATCTGATAATGGCTCGTGACACTTTTAGGCCTATGGCCCGCATAGATACCGGCCTGCTTAAAGCCCATAATTTTATTGGGCCAAACAGGCCCGATATATTTTGGCCTGTTAACTGCTCGTCCTATTTGGGCCAAACATGGGCCTTAGGCAGTTTCAGCCTGTATTGTCCCGTGAATTTTTTGGATCAACGCTAGCCCAATTTAGGTTTTAGCCTATTAAAAGCCCATTGTATTCTCTGGCCCAGCTGGCCAGAACTTTACTCGGCCTGTTAAAGGCGGGAAACAACCATAAGGTTTAGACCTGCTAATGGCCCAAGATGATTATAGGCCCATGTTTTGGCCTATATGAGTAACGGGCCACCTTGAAGACCGACAACACTGAGATCCACTGAACCTTTCGGCCTAAATTACAGTATACCGACCAAGAATAAACCTAGACTACACAACAAAGAAATTAAAGCATATTATGTCCCCTCGTCTTCAAAGTTCGCCGCTAGTGATAGTAAAGGGCAACCAGACAACAAATTAGATAAACTGGGCAGGTCACCACCAGTGGAAGTTAACAGGCGGATAAAATAATAGACAGAACCGACATCACTTCAACATAGTTCAGGAAAGGTTAGCCCAGCCCAGTAGCTGCAGCGCAAGCAGCTTAGCAACCTGATGAGACTACGCTTCTTTGGCGCTCATATCCACCAACTTAAGCTGCATAGCATCAATAAACATCCTGTACTTACGGTTAATCTTGCATAGATATTGGAGTTCCAGTCATATTTGAGCGGAAGCATGTATTTCTACTTGAATTTCAGACTGGAGAAGTCGAACAGATTCAGGCGGCGACTTCATCGAGCTTGTGTCACTGAGTAAGTTTGACACTACATCAAGATGTGACTTCGTGGTTGTATCCCTACCCTCAATATGTTTTGCCTTCTCCTCTGGAATATGTGTTAGAGGGACAAACAGTGGGCTCGTCTCACTATCATTATGGCAGTTCTTCCTAGCAGCAGTGTTGTCACCCTGAAAGAGAAACAACTAGGTAGATAATAGGTTTTGCACGTATAAGCATCAACACTATCAATTCATCTCATTTCTTTGTCAGAAATAAACAGACACGGTTTAAAATAGCATTAACGTAATATGCATTGTTCATAGTTAAGATGTCAGGAAATGGCATTGTGCAGGAGCGGCCAGCTTCACCAGACCACTGGATTACAGATCAAGAACACAAGCATAGATGTAGTTCTGTCTATTTATACCATTTCAGATTGGTAAATAAAGAGACATGATTTAAATAACATTAATATAATATGGCTTTGTTCATAGTTGAGGCATATCAGGATATGACATTGTGCTGTTGTTGGTGGTCTCACCACACAACTGGATTACAGATCAAGAACACAAGCATACACATAGTGGTAAAGAAGATAACTTGCTATGTTTAGTTTAATTACATGGTACAAATAAGGAACTAGATTGTACAAGTAAAGACTGAACTTGAGAATGACAAACTTTTGTTTATGTACTTCTACTTTATAAACTTTGAACAAGCAATTTGATGCAGACGACAAAAATAAACAACATTTGCACTCATAGCTATCCAAATATAAACAACAAAGTTTGAAGGCTTGAGGAGAACAAACTTACATTAGTAGTGAAGACATGCTCTATAAAGGCCTTGTCCATATTGACGCGGGGGGGGGGGGATTCAAGAAGTTTACCTCACACTCTTCTTCAAGAGTGTTGCCTTTATTCTACATTTTGTTAAGATTAAATATAGATGTGAAAATATAGGAACAAATGGCGATTATTTAACTTAAGATGCAGAGTACAAATGTAAATACAGCATACAAGCAGAAGGCACTGACAAGAGCAATTTGGAGCTAAACTTCTTCAGTAACATTGGTTTTATTCAATATTTTGGCAAGAGTAAATGTAGATCTGATGTGTAGAAAAATGGAGGACAAGGGAAAATAAGCTGCAAAGTGTACATGAAGAACTAGCTGACAAATATAATGACAACAGATACTTACAAGAACAATGCAGAACTAAATTTCTTCATAGGCATTGGGTTTATTCTACATTAATTTAAGCATTAATATAGATCTGATAATTTCGAGCGAACAGCGGATAAGCAAGCTATAGTGCACAATGATGTCACATAATCCACCAAATATCAATGTAAGGACAGTGATAGGACAATAGGTACTCACAAGAGCAAAGCAGCGACCATCATAGTTGCGATATCCTAGGTTTTGCGGCACTTGTTGGGGATATAACTATTAGGTATAACCCGCTTAGGAGGGGCCGGGTCATCCCTATGACGATTCATCACAATGAAGCCCAAGATCATATGGTGGTTCATAGATAGGCTTGGTAGAGGGCCCAGACCCGAAGGCAGCTTAAAGTCCATGGATATAAACCACCATGTATGTAAACTTGTATTGTAAGGCATGTAAGAAAGATCACTGAGCCGGATACGTTGTATAAGCCGGCCGGGACTCCGTAGCCTGCAGGGCGTCAACCCATGTATATAAGGGGACGACCTAGCGGTGACTTAGGACAAGAAACAACAGATCGAGAGCCGGGTCAAGCGTATTCTCTCCCTGCTTATCGAAACACTAGCAATACCATCTACAAACTGGACTAGGCTTTTACCTTCATCATAAGGGGCCGAACCAGTATAAACTCCTCGTGTCCTTTGTCTAGATTAACCCCTTTAAGCTAACCACATCGCGATGGCTCCACGATTAAGTCCTCACACTAGGACATATGCCGTGACAATTCCACGACAGTTGGCGCACACCATGGGGCTATCGCACGATGGTTTTAAGTTCTTAAAGGGAAACTTCAAAGGGATCAAGGGATACACTATGGGCCGGATGACCAAGAGTGTCGCAGCAAGCCCTACATCAACGACGCGGGCTGGGGCCCCGAGGCCGGCTCAATTGAGTACGGGTACCGGGTCCACTTCGGTGGAATTCGTCTTCATCGGCAAGATCGATGAACCAGGCCCTGAGCCGGACATCTGCACTGACATCGTCGAGATGGCTCAGCGTGCGAGACCCGCCCGGGTTCAGCCTGCCATGAATCGTGCCTTCGTGGGATTTATCCATGGAGCGGAATCTAAGGATAGACCGGCATATGGTGGTAGACCGTCGTTTACTCTGATGGCGAGTCATCCACCAGTGAGAGAGAGTCATTGTATCAACTGCCAGATGGCCGGCTTGGGGGCTGTTCCGATGGCGACATAATTCCGGACCCCTGTGAGCCGCCAAACCGGGTTGCAATCTTCATGGACGGTACGCAGCCCGTGCAGTGTTCATCAACGGCAGCAGAGTTGATTTCCGGGTCAGCAGCGACAGCGGCTGCCGGGGCAGGAGGCCTTGAGCGCCCGCCGGCTCAGGTCTTAACCGACTTACTGGATAAGCTGACAGTACTCTTAACTGCGGTGGTTAACCCGGCGGATCAAGATCAGCATAATGCGGTAGTCACAAAGATGCGTGATGAGATAGGACAGGCCAAGGAGGAGCTAAACGCAGAAAACACTAGGATGGCTGAGGAACGGGCTGCTTTGGATGCTAAGGCACAACGGATTTAATCGCAGTCTTACTGGCTCATGTTAGATCAGAATGCTTCAAACAAGGTCATGAGGAGGAGACATCAGACTCGTCTGCCGTTGGTGTATGAGGCAAGTAATCTGTACAACATGCCAGGAGCAGGAACCAGTGAACCGGCAGTAGTAAACCGGGTCGAGGCACTTGGGATGGCTATGCCGGTTCAGCCACGTACAACAGACCCTCCTCATCAGAACAATAACCCGCCACCACACGTGCCAACGCCGCTGGGTCATTATTCTAACCCTTTGGATGACATGATCGCTGCGGCGTCACGATTGGCGGCTCTCCTAGTTGATGGTGAGTCGCCAACGGCGATTGAGACACAGAGGGGTAGAGAGCTTCTCCAGACGACACTGACTCAGCAGCAGGCTTACTCTTACAATGGTGACAGGATTCATTCCACCTCTCACCCGAGTCGGAGTTACAGCAGACGTATTGATGAGCCGGCGGTGTCAAGCAGTGGACGGAACCATAACCCGCCCCGCGGACATAACCCGGCGGGCGGATCAAGGAAGAGCCTGTCAAGAGGCCAAGTTAGCGGCATAGTATGCGGCCCGTCAACCTACTCCGGCTCGTCCAACCACTTCTGTAGAGCCAGGTGTAACCTTTAGAAATTTGGGCGTGCCATGTTTAGCACTAGATCTGCGTAATGAGCGCATTCCCAAGCATTTCAAAGATCCTCGTAAGGTTCCTAACTATACAGCCGATTTAAGTCCCGAGGCATGGCTTGAGAGTTATGAGATGGCCATGGATTTACTAGATGTCAGCGAGGCTGCATGTTCTAAATATTTCCCCGTGATGTTGGAGGGAACAACACGTACTTGGTTGAAGGGGCTCCCTGCTAATTCCATCGGGTCATGGGCCGAGTTAAAGGCCCGGTTCATCCAAAACTTCAAAGATACATGTAAACAGCCCATGTCAATTGTGGATCTGGCCTCCTGTGTCGAAGAAGAAGGTGAATCAACAACCCGTTGGGTGCGCCGGGTCTCAACAATTTTGCATTCGTCGGATCGTATCAATGCCGACTCAGCAGTGTTGATGTTGGACAACAATTGTCGTTTCACGCCCTTAAAGTAGAAACTAGGGCAGCTCAAACGTCATTGCAATGACATGGGGATGCTCATGGCGGATCTATTTAAGTATGCTGACTCTGATAGTACCAAAGACCAGAGTCTGAAGATGAAAATCCGGGAAAGGGCCAGCAGCATAACCCGGCGAGCCAAGGAGGCAACGGTAAACGCAAGACATGGTAAGCCGCCCCCAATGGGACGGAGGATGTGGTATTGTCAGGACCCCGACTCAATGCCACATCGATCTAGCATGTAACACCTCATATCACTTTGCGGCCTCACGCACGGTATTCCCACGGGTGTCGCCTTACCTGTGCCCGGGACCGTTTGCACCTTTTGGCACACGTATATGACAGTGTTGCTAGCATCCATATGATAAGGAGCCCGGGCTGACATGGCTAGTCGTAAACCCAAAGTGGCACAAACTTACAGGGACAGGCATCCATGACCCAGCATCGAACGTGTCGGTCATCAGCGAGTGAACCCAGGCTGTAGCACTGGGCTAGCAGGACTCCGGTGAACCGGGCTGTAGCGGGCTAACAGGACTCCGGTATTCATCGCGTGACATTTCCCCGAAGGGACAGACACAGGAACGAAGAAGGACACATGCCGGCCAGCCTAAGTGTTCCGGAGCAGTAGCAAGCTACCATGGCTCAGTGGAAACACTAGGAGACATTTCCCGGTAAGAGAGGCTACTAAAGATAAACAACTAGATGGTCAGATCCCACACATACCAAGCATTTCAATAACATACACACAATATGCTCGATATGTGCAAATACAACATGGCATCACAACATGACTCTACGACTCAAGTATTTATTCAATAGGCTCCGAGGAGCGAGATATTACAAACATGGGTCTCATGACCCAACATTCAGAGCATACAAATCAAGCACAAGCGGAAGCTATCATGTCTGAGTACAGACATCTATAAATGAAAAAGGCTGAGAAGCCTGACTATCTACCAAATCCTGCCGAGGCACAAGATCGTAGCTGAGGTAACAAGCTAAACGTCGAAGACCACGCGGGAATACTAGTGAGACTGAAGTCTCTCTGCAAAAACATAAAATAGGCAAACGTGAGTACAAATGTACCCAGCAAGACTTACATCAGAACTATCTACATATGCATCATTATCAACAAAGGGGTGGTGGGGTTTAACTGCAGCAAGCCAGCTTTGACTCGGTGGCTATCCTAAACTACGACTGCAATGTAACTCTTTGAGGTGGCGCACACGAGTCCACATATTCACCATATCAATACACCACTATGGATCCGCTCCCGTCTCCCTACGAGAACGCCATCCATAGCACTCACGCTTATCTTGCGTATTTTAGAGTATCCACTTTCACTTGTCTATGAACTGATATAAGCAACCCAGAAGTCCTTTACCGCGGACACGGCTATTCGAATAGATGATGTTAACCCTGCAGGGGTGTACTTCTTCATACATGTTTCCACCACTTAGCGTCTGCACACGACATGTGCTCGGCAGACTTCAAGCGAAAGCCGACGTGGGTGTAGACCACGACCTACCTAAACACTCAAGTCTCTAGTCCAGGTTTATCGCCTATTCGGGTTCCATCCATGAGGAGATCCGGCCGGAGTTTCGCTCACAGCCCCAAACGATGTGAACAGGGTTCCGTGACACCAAACGGGCGCCCGGTATACCAGGCCACGTGCCTACCGCATCACAGCCCACCCCTACGGTCAGCGCTGTCCACGGCCTCCAGCATACTACAAACACCAGAAACTACTTGCAACTCCTGGACAGAGGACAAGGGTGAATAAGAAGTCGAGCGGGGTCATATTTCAGGGCCCAATGCATGGTAGTAGCTGAATCATGGATCACAAACACAGAACTCAGTTCCTAAGGACGACTTCAATGAGACAACCCACCATGTACTCCTACATGGCCTCTCACCGCTACCTTTACCAAATCGTGTTCACACACTTAGCTCACACACAGTAGGACATGTTCACACGCCTCTGATTCATCCCCGATGAATCAGACCTGACTCAACTCTAAGCAGTAGCAGGCATGACAATCAAGCATGAATGAGTAGGCACAACAGGGCTCAAACAACTCCTACTCATACTAGTGGGTTTCAATCTATTTACTGTGGCAATGACAGGTCATGCAGAGGATAAAGGGGTTCAGCTACCGCAATAAGTAACAGTTGAATCGTTGTTGTCCTAATGCAATAAAAGAGAGCAGGAGCGAGAGAGTGGGATTGTATCGGAATGAACAAGGGGGTTTTGCTTGCCTGGCACTTCTGAAGATAGCATTGAGTCTTCATCAGTGTCAACGATCACATCATCGGTATCACGTCTATCGAGAGGGGACAATTACCGGCAACATAGAAGGGAACACAATCAATGCAATGCACAATATGATGCATGATCATGACATGGCAAAATGAATGTGTTCTGAGCTAATGCAACTAGCAACAGATTAAATTAAGTTGGTTTGAATACAAGATTCAAATTTAAACTCCATATGTGATTATTTAAATGCCCTTTAATTGATTTGTGCTAAACAGCAGATATAAGTTGTTCTAACATGCATGAAAATGGTACAGATGGATTCCTTGAATTTTTCTGATAATTTTTCATATATAAATTATTTAATTTGGAGTTACGGTTGAATTTCTATGAATTTTAGAAGTTTTAGGCATTTTCTGGAATTTCTGAATAATAATAAATCCAGAAATGAATTATGGCGTCAGCACCACGTCACTGTGACGTCAGCAGGGTCAACTGGGCCGGCTCGGGTCAAACCCGACGTGTGGGGTCCACACGTCAGTGACACAGGGGCTAATCCCGCGTTGACTCGGGCTTTGACCCGCTACGGGGCCCGCTGTCAGTGTCACAGGGTTAGTTAGCAGGGTCATTAGCCCCTAACGACGACACCACGTCAGCACGCCGGAGACCAGCCGACGGCGACCACAGAACACGGCGGGGCACGCCGGACTTGCGCTAGAGGCGTCAGTTTGGCGCGCTGAGGGCACCAGGGGATAGCCCTTGCTCCCGCGCATCCAGAGGACCGAGTGGGAGGTCGTGGGGTCGCTGGAACTCATGCCGGCGACGAGCTTTGGCGGCGATGGTGTTCGATGGTGCTCGGGCGCGTCGCTACGGTGCATCAGTGAGCAAATGGAGAGGCTGGGCAGCACCTGCTAGACATGGGGAGCACTAAGAGCAGCTCAGTGAGGCCAGGGGAGCACGGAGGCTATGCGTGCAGCAGCAATGGCGGACGATGGCTTCGGTGCTCGTGGGGAACGGCGCTACGGCACGGAGGGGAGCATGCTGAGTTAGGGGAGAGGGTCAGTGACTCACGGCGATGACGAGGGGACGCTCGGCGAGGTCGGGGACGGTCCGGAGCCGGCGAATTTGACGAAGATGGCCGGCGGTCCCGAGGTTGAAGAAGGCATCGAGGGCGGTGTTGTGGCACGTCCGGGGCCTCGTGGCTCGTTGAGGAGGTAGAGGGAGGACCGGCGGAGCTTCCTGGGGCGTCGGTGAGCCGTGGGGTGGCCGGTAGCCACGGTGGCTCTCGTCGGTGGCGGCGGCTCCGTTCGGTCGCGGGAGGGGAAACAGAGGAGCGAGGGGGAGGGAGGTCCAGAGAGCGAGGGAGAAGTGAGAGGGGGTCAGGGCTGCGTGGCGTCGCGGGAGGGACCAGGGAAGGAGGAGGCAGCCAGGCAGGGAGGAGGTGGCCTCCTCGGCCGCGCGCGTGCGAGCACGCAGCTGCTCCCACTGGCAAGAGGAAGACGACAGGGGGGGAGTAGCGGTGGCGGGCTGGGCCGCGCTGGGCCGGTCCTGTTGGGCCACCAGGTGGGCTTCACAGGTAAGTCCTTCTCTCTTTTATTTCTGTTCTGGTTCTCTTTTCTATTTCTGCAATTTGTTTTTGGATTTGATTTAAAATATCAAATCATTTTATAAAATCCTGGAAATAATTATGGGTGCTTTCTGAATTATTTCAGTGACCCTTAACAATTTCCAACATTTATTTGAACATTTAAATTATTTATAGTATTCAAATGCCCAAAGTCAAATACAATATGGTTTATTCAAAAAAATCCAAAAATGTCTTGGAAAAATATCCATCATCTCTGGATATGGTTTTCACCCTTTTCCAGTGATCATGAACATTTTTGCAAACCAATTTGGGTTCTTTGAAAATATTTTGAAGTTGAACCTATTTGCAATGCTTTGGTGCTAGGGCTTGGTCATCCCCATTTCAAATTTCATACAATTTAAACATGTTGCACACATGAAGCTAGCCTAGAGCATTACCAGAAGCTAGGGATGTGACAACTCACCCCCACTAAACAAGAATCTCGTCTCGAGATTCAAGCGTAGGGTAAGGTGAAGGGGAAACGCAAACTAGTATAATCTTCACGATCCAGGGTGCACTTCAGTTGAACGTTGATTCATTCACCATCATTGCCTTGAAGTCTTGCCTTGAAAAACCCTGTCAACATGACATGGAGGGAAGAAGGAGACTCTAGAAGGGTCGATCTTCTCGAAGATCGAACAACTCACGGAATGAGACATAGGACCATCTCTCGGGTTGAGACACGAGATACACATCAAGAGGGGTGGAAAGAAACGGATGACGAAGGTTCACTAGGTAGACAACAATTCCACACCTAAGAAGGTGGTAAACGATTGTCAACGTAGCGAGGAGTTGAGTTGCCATGATACCACGACGAAACATCCTGGAGGAGGGTGATTCGTAGATTATTACCTTAAGTGGCAAAAAGAATTACTTTTGATTCAGAGATCGTTGAAACTCTTTAAACCAGCCTAAGACAATTCTCGAGCGATCGTTTGGAGGGGGTCGGTAGAATGGCATACTCGGACTTGGATGATGTGGATTACCTTGTTGAAGACAACGCAATGGATGAATTTGCTTATCACCGGAAATGGAAGAGACCCATGGTAGAATGACACATTGGCGGTGCAAGCTGGGAACAAAATGCAAATGCTGGGAATGATTCTGGTAACTGGGGAAGAACCGAACAATAGAGAGTGGATTCACTGTTTGAGAAGGTCACAGCATTGCCGAGGGAACTGAGAGCATCCCAATTAGAGCCGATGATAACACGTAGCGCTTGTGCGTGCTCTCAAGAACTTGAGCATTTCCACAACCATCAAGGTTTTATCAACAACCGCGTCAAGGGTGCTGACAACACAACATACTACCATGGTGAATAGCGATGGACGATGCAGATGCAAAGGAAGATAACACCTTCTCAGATTTCACCCTTGACGGGGCCAAGGAAATAAAATCTGGATGATCGACCGAGAGACATTTAGCACTCCGCTTCTGATGTTCTCCTTGATGTGCTAGCGTAACCATTCATAGATATGGTTTGATATCTAGAACATCAAGTAAAAAGGTCGGACTTCGGGATCTCAAAATCCATAGGGGCAACTAGGGAGTAAATCCTACGAAATCCCTATGGGGAGGTGGCCAACTTCCTCAATCAAGATATTATAATAACAGGTCTTCCGGCTGGATGTGTTGGCCACGACATCCACTTTACCGGTTATCGAGGGACCAATATTATAGTTCTTGGGAAATATTCCAACCATCATATCTGCCTGAGACTCAGATCTGGTTGGTGTCAGGATATTCCAGGCTCATGGAGTCCAGGAGGAAAAAATGAAAGTTTGCAACACAAATCGACGAGATGACGTTGCGGGATTCTCGGGAGATGAACTACGATAGCAAGCTCCAAAACATGGGCTGGTTCTGCTACAAACATGTGAACATGTTGTCCAAGACAAGCATGACCACAAAGTAGTCTTATAATAAAACACTACCGAGTTCAGGAGGGGGAACCATCATTAATGACATCGAAGTCTCCACGCGTGGAAGTCCAAAGAGTTCACCTTGGACAGACTCCTTTATCTTTGAACAACTCAATCAGTGGCTTGGTGTGCTAGGATATACATATAGAATGGAGGTTGCAAATCTCCAGACCACAGAATACTTCGCACGTATGCATGACTGATTTGGGACGATTCCAGAGGAAGCAAAACTAGCTTTCTCAAATTCTCGGCGGCAACTTTCACCAAATGCACGTGTATAAGAGGAAGTCACTCCTTTCATCAAACAAATACTTCATGAGCTAGCATGAAGAAAATGCTTTCAAAAGTTTCCAACACTAGCTTAATGTCCAACAAAATCATGGAGGAGATAAGGATGTTGTCAATGGGCTCAACAACAATTCATCTGGGTTTCCTTTTAAAAGGAATTCCATAGTTAAGTGAACACGGTGATAGCATTGGTCAGACCCAAAAGATATAATGGTGTATGCTCGAGGGATCAACCACGAATAAGACAACATTACGAGCATCGTTGGTACTGATTTGATTTGATGATAGCCCACACTCAAATCAAAGGATTGATAAGACAATAGGTCCAGCAACTGATCACAGGGACCAATCGATGAAGATATCATCTTTCTCCAACACACACTACACAAGAATATTCCTTTGGAACAAACTAAGTTAGGCAAGCTTTTATCTTCCAACTCTCCAAGTTGTTGTCTAGCTTAACCAACTAGCTCAGGGATATCTAACACCGATTCTTGGAGAGAAGGTGGTTCACAAGAAACCAACTTGATCACGAGCTCAACATAACAGTCAGGGAACAACCTGGTAATACTTCCAAGAAGATATTCGGAAAATCACGAACCACCGGTATGTTACTAAGCTCGAGAACAATCTCGCTATTGAGGGCAAGACGATATGATCAAATGAGTGAGGACTTGACAAGATCCTAACTCATCAATCGAAGGGTGCACCGAAATAAGGACTAGGTAGCACGATCAGTCTTAGAAGGATGATTCAAAAATCAATACGCTGAGAATGAGGTTATCGTCCATTTAACTACCAAGCAACAAAGTTGCTAGCAGTATTGATTTCACACGCCACGATCCACTTGTCGGCATTCCGGTTACAATAACACAGGAACCGAGGAATGAACAGTGATGGCAAGAAGTATCACTGTACCAAGAGTTCATAGGATGGTGTGCAATTCCTATAACAATCTCGATATAAAATATGTAATACTCCAAGGTAGAGCAGAACAAAAGCTGGATTAGCAATTTGATCTGCGGAGCACAACTTCTTTGACCCAATCCTGGATATGGATGAGGTACTGGAGTTTGTTTCTCCAAGTCATTCAGGACAGAATGGCTTGACGGACCACAAGGGTAATAGGCATCGTTAAACGAACGCACGCATACTCTTGACTATCAATTGATAGGCGAGGGTCAGAGGACAACTAAAGAGGGACAACTCAAAGGAACATACGATTTTCTGAGTTGTGGATGCATGGTTTAGCATGTCGAACGAAGTTCAACATAATTCTTCCGGATAACCCATGCAGAAAGGTTGAGCTGGCAAAGTCACAATATAGCATGGAGAACTCATAGAGGGCCTATTGTGATATTTTGATCCAACAAACTTCTGCCATAATGGTTCATGGTATTTGGAAGAATGATATACCACGGACCTCGAGGACTATCGCAAAGGTTACTAATATACTAAAAGAACTAGCAACACTATCAACATGATGTAAGTAGGGTGAATATCGGGTTTAAGAACCCAGGAATAGAATACCTACTAACTAAATGGCATCACGGGATGCTTTCGATAATGACGGCCAGAGTCATCACACTGGAACATAAATCATGGCTAGACTACTAGATGATCCCCTGAGACACCTAGGGTCATAACAATAACTCCAACATAAAGGTTGAGGCAGTAGAGTACCTCAGCTCAACAATTTGTGTGATTAACCTGGCCTAACAGACATTGAAACCGGAGAAAAAGGATTTTGCAAATGCATCAGACTCTTTAGAAACCTGGGATGACTCGGACAGCATAACGGCTGTAAATGCTCAGAAAAGATTTGAGACATTCACAAAAATGGTGGCATAACCACTCAGAAGCACAATATCAAGGTCTCGAGATCAACAATTAACATACGGAAGTAGTAGAAACTGAACTCAAGCTTAAATCCAACAATCTTATAAGTCCACTGATTAGTAACACGTGATCCTAATAGAAAGAAGAGATAGCCTAGTTCTTAATCCCCGTAGAAGAGAAGATGATGACTCAGATCAGAAAGCCATGAGGTATAAGGAGTAAAAAGAGCCTTACGTTCCATCCCACAATCAATTCCCTTATATAACTAAAGAATTTCTAGACTCAACTTCGACCAGTTTGGCTTGGTAACCTACAGGCAGTCAAGCTCTGATACCAACGCTGTCAGGACCCGACTCAATGCCACATCGATCTAGCATGTAACACCTCATATCACTTTGCGGCCTCACGCACGGTATTCCCACGGGTGTCGCCTTACCTGTGCCCGGGACCGTTTGCGCCTTTTGGCACACGTATATGACAGTGTCGCTAGCATCCATATGATAAGGAGCCCGGGCTGACATGGCTAGTCGTAAACCCAAAGTGGCACAAACTTACAGGGACAGGCATCCATGACCCAGCATCGAACGTGTCGGTCATCAGCGAGTGAACCCAGGCTGTAGCACTGGGCTAGCAGGACTCCGGTGAACCGGGCTGTAGCGGGCTAACAGGACTCCGGTATTCATCGCGTGACATTTTCCCGAAGGGACAGACACAGGAACGAAGAAGGACACATGCCGGCCAGCGTAAGTGTTCCGGAGCAGTAGCAAGCTACCATGGCTCAGTGGAAACACTAGGAGACATTTCCCGGTAAGAGAGGCTACTAAAGATAAACAACTAGATGGTCAGATCCCACACATACCAAGCATTTCAATAACATACACACAATATGCTCGATATGTGCAAATACAACATGGCATCACAACATGACTCTACGACACAAGTAAATATTCATTAGGCTCCGAGGAGCGAGATATTACAAACATGGGTCTTATGACCCAACAATCAGAGCATACAAGTCAAAGCACATGCGGAAGCTTAACATGTCTGAGTACAGACATCTATAAATGAAAAAGGCTGAGAAGCCTGACTATCTACCAGATCCTGCCGAGGGCACAAGATCGTAGCTGAGGTAACAAGCTAAACGTCGAAGACCACACGGAATTACTAGTGAGACTGAAGTCTCTCTGCAAAAACATAAAATAGGCAAACGTGAGTACAAATGAACCCAGCAAGACTTACATAAGAACTATCTACATATGCATCATTATCAACAAAGGGATGGTGGGGTTTAACTGCAGCAAGCCAGCTTTGACTCGGTGGCTATCCTGAACTACGACTGCAAGTAACTCTTTTGAGGTGGCGCACACGAGTCCACATATTCACCATATCAATACACCACTATGGATCCGTTCCCGTCTCCCTACGAGAACGCCATCCATAGCACTCACGCTTATCTTGCGTATTTTAGAGTATCCACTTTCACTTGTCTATGAACTGATATAAGCAACCCAGAAGTCCTTTACCGCGGACACGGCTATTCGAATAGATGATGTTAACCCTGCAGGGGTGTACTTCTTCATACATGTTTCCACCACTTAGCGTCTGCACACGACATGTGCTCGGCAGACTTCAAGCGAAAGCCGACGTGGGTGTAGACCATGACCTACCTAAACACTCAAGTCTCTAGTCCAGGTTTATTGCCTATTCGGGTTCCATGCATGAGGAGATCCGGCCGGAGTGTCGCTCACAGCCCCAAACGATGTGAACAGGGTTCCGTGACACCAAACGGGCGCCCGGTATACCCGGCCACGTGCCTACCGCATCACAGCCCACCCCTACGGTCAGCGCTGTCCACGGCCTCCAGCATACTACAAACACCAGAAACTACTTGCAACTCCTGGACAGAGGACAAGGGTGAATAAGAAGTCGAGCGGGGTCATATTTCAGGGCCCAATGCATGGTAGTAGCTGAATCATGGATCACAAACACAGAACTCAGTTCCTAAGGACGGCTTCAATGAGACAACCCACCATGTACTCCTACATGGCCTCTCACCGCTACCTTTACCAAATCGTGTTCACACACTTAGCTCACACACAGTAGGACATGTTCACACGCCTCTGATTCATCCCCGATGAATCAGACCTGACTCAACTCTAAGCAGTAGCAGGCATGACAATCAAGCATGAATGAGTAGGCACAACAGGGCTCAAACAACTCCTACTCATACTAGTGGGTTTCAATCTATTTACTGTGGCAATGACAGGTCATGCAGAGGATAAAGGGGTTCAGCTACCGCAGCAAGTAACAGTTGAATCGTTGTTGTCCTAATGCAATAAAAGAGAGCAGGAGCGAGAGAGTGGGATTGTATCAGAATGAACAAGGGGGTTTTGCTTGCCTGGCACTTCTGAAGATAGCATTGAGTCTTCATCAGTGTCAACGATCACATCATCGGTATCACGTCTATCGAGAGGGGACAATTACCGGCAACATAGAAGGGAACACAATCAATGCAATGCACAATATGATGCATGATCATGACATGGCAAAATGAATGTGTTTTGAGCTAATGCAACTAGCAACAGATTAAATGAAGTTGGTTTGAATACAAGATTCAAATTTAAACTCCATATGTGATTATTTAAATGCCCTTTAATTGATTTGTGCTAAACAGCAGCTATAAGTTGTTCTAACATGCATGAAAATGGTACATATGGATTCCTTGAATTTTTCTGATAATTTTTCATATATAAATTATTTAATTTGGAGTTACGGTTGAATTTCTATGAATTTTAGAAGTTTTAGGCATTTTCTGGAATTTCTGAATAATAATAAATCCAGAAATGAATTATGGTGTCAGCACCACGTCACTGTGACGTCAGCAGGGTCAACTGGGCCGGCTCGGGTCAAACCCGACGTTTGGGGTCCACACGTCAGTGACACAGGGGCTAATCCCGCGTTGACTCGGGCTTTGACCCGCTACAGGGCCCGCTGTCAGTGTCACAGGGTTAGTTAGCAGGGTCATTAGCCCCTAACGACGACGCCACGTCAGCACGCCGGAGACCAGCCGACGGCAACCACAGAACACGGCGGGGCACGCCGGACTTGCGCTAGAGGCGTCAGTTTGGCGCGCTGAGGGCACCAGGGAATGGCCCTTGCTCCCGCGCATCCAGAGGACCGAGTGGGAGGTCGTGGGGTCGCCGGAACTCATGCCGGCGACGAGCTTTGGCGGCGATGGTGTTCGGTGGTGCTCGGGCGCGTCGCTACGGTGCATTAGTGAGCAAATGGAGAGGCTGGGCAGCACCTGCTAGACATGGGGAGCACTAAGAGCAGCTCAGTGAGGCCAGGGGAGCACGGAGGCTATGCGTGCAGCAGCAATGGCGGACGGTGGCTTCGGTGCTCGTGGGGAACGGCGCTACGGCACGGAGGGGAGCATGCTGAGTTAGGGGAGAGGGTCAGTGACTCACGGCGATGACGAGGGGACGCTCGGCGAGGTCGGGGACGGTCCGGAGCCGGCGAATTTGACGAAGATGGCCGGCGGTCCCGAGGTTGAAGAAGGCATCGAGGGCGGTGTTGTGGCACGTCCGGGGCCTCGTGGCTCGTTGAGGAGGTAGAGGGAGGACCGGCAGAGCTTCCTGGGGCGTCGGTGAGCCGTGGGGTGGCCGGTAGCCACGGTGGCTCTCGTCGGTGGCGGCGGCTCCGTTCGGTCGCGGGAGGGGAAACAGAGGAGCGAGGGGGAGGGAGGTCCAGAGAGCGAGGGAGAAGTGAGAGGGGGTCGGGGCTGCGTGGCGTCGCGGGAGGGACCAGGGAAGGAGGAGGCAGCCAGGAAGGGAGGAGGTGGCCTCCTCGGCCGCGCGCGTGCGAGCACGCAGCTGCTCCCACTGGCAAGAGGAAGACGACAGGGGGGGGGAGTAGCGGTGGCGGGCTGGGCCGCGCTGGGCCGGTCCTGTTGGGCCACCAGGTGGGCTTCACAGGTAAGTCCTTCTCTCTTTTATTTCTGTTCTAGTTCTCTTTTCTATTTCTGCAATTTGTTTTTGGATTTGATTTAAAATATCAAATCATTTTATAAAATCCTGGAAATAATTATGGGTGCTTTCTGAATTATTTCAGTGACCCTTAACAATTTCCAACATTTATTTGAACATTTAAATTATTTATAGTATTCAAATGCCCAAAGTCAAATACAATATGGTTTATTCAAAAAATCCAAAAATGTCTTGGAAAAATATCCATCATCTCTGGATATGGTTTTCACCCTTTTCCAGTGATCATGAACATTTTTGCAAACCAATTTGGGTTCTTTGAAAATATTTTGAAGTTGAACCTATTTGCAATGCTTTGGTGCTAGGGCTTGGTCATCCCCATTTCAAATTTCATACAATTTAAACATGTTGCACACATGAAGCTAGCCTAGAGCATTACCAGAAGCTAGGGATGTGACAGGTATCAATCTCGAACAGATGTTAAATCAGCCCTGCCCAAGGCATGGTATGCGAGAAAGACCATCTGGCAACCTCTAGAATAATTGTCACATTATGAAAGAGTACAAGAATTCCAACCTTTTTCAGGACAGTCATGGGCCGGGTGGCGGTTCTGGATCCGGCTTTTGTCGGTGTTCTGGGAACGGGGGTCCCCAGACTTGCCTGCCTGCGGCCTGCGGCGTGGCTCAAAAGGGGGCCCAGCACGGCCCAATTTCACCAACACAAACCCAAGACCCTCGCGAGGGGCCAAGCCTCGTGGGGCGGACGACGCGAAGCTTCCTCAGGCACGGCCTCGTCAGGCTGGCTCACGAGGAGGCGGAGAGATCAAGGCGGGGTACCTCACGAGGTGCCCATGACGCAAGCCATGACAACTCAGGGCACCAGGCGGGTGCCAGCCCGCGCAGCGTCCTCCTTTCCTCTTTGGTGCAAAGGGGGCAAGCGCAGCCGCGGAGTACCGAGGCATCAGGCAAAGGTTGCCATTTCGGTGCAACAAGACCAAGACCAGGAGGACTACGAGACGGAGGTCACCGTGGAGCCCAAGACGGCGTCATCACCAGAGCTTTGCGCAGGCGAAGACTACTTTTGTCAGGATAGCTGATACTTGTTGTCCCCCTTCAAATTAGCCTGCCATTGTTGGCTCCCTTCCCGCTCAATATTTGGGAAGAGGACCAGGGCCTCTATAAATAGGACCAGCCACCCACATAGAGGGGAGGACGAAAAAGAGGTAGGAAGGAAGAGGCTCGTTAGAAGGGTCGGCCAAAGGAGAGAAGAGAGAGAGAGAGAAAGGTGGCTGAACTCCTCCCAGCAGTTCATCGCCTCAGCCAAGAACAGACCCTCGCGAGGCTGTTCTTCCTTGTATTGTTCATCCTCATCAGCCCAAGAGGCAATCCACCACACCACACACTGGAGTAGGGTATTACACCACAATGGTAGCCCGAACCAGGTAGGGGTGCGCCGGAATTCTTCTTCCACCGCTCCGTTCTCCTCCGACCGTCACGCCCATGTCTGACGCTCGTCGGGCCCGTGCCGAGCGCCGGGCCGCACTCGCTTCCCGCGTCGCCCAGATGGCCCTTGTCGGCGGGCATACACGCCGTTCCCCGTCACCTGCCATCAACGTCGCCACCGGCCCGACGGGGGACGAGCGGCAAGCATTGTCCCAGCATCCGTCCGTGCGGCAAGACGGCTGCACCGCAACTCCCTCGCTCGCCCCAGCTGGATCTTCGTCCCGCGCGCTCCACGCGCCCGTGGAGGCTCGGACTGCACTCATCGCGGCAAACGAGCTCCTGCGCTACCGTCCCGTCGATGACGTTTACGAAGAATGGCTCGACCGCATCGCCGAGCTCGTCCGCGCTGCAGGGGTCTCTTCCGCGTCATCCGTTCCGCTGCACCGCACCCCGCCCCGCGCGGGCGAAGAGGCTTTGGCGGCGCCCCGACCGCCTCCTCCTCAAGAAGACACCATGGCTCCAAGGCGCATGGCCCCTGGGCGGAACCCGCTCCGTCAGGTGCTAGCACAGCAAGAACAGAGCTGCCAAGAAGTCCCTCGCCCGCCAGAAGCTGCCCGGGCGCTCCCTGCTCCAGCACGTCGCGACCATCCCCCTGCTCCAGCGCGTGGGGACATGCAAGACCAGGCTCTCCGTCACCTAAGGCCTCCCGTGGCCGCAGCAGGCTGCCGCGCCTACACTACCGAACTACGCAGCGTCGCGTGGCCCGACAAGTTCAAACCAGACCTACCTCCTCGCTACGACGGCACGGCCGACCCTACGGAGTTCCTCCAGCTCTACGAGCTAGGCATCGAAGCTTCCAACGGAGACGAGAAGGTCATGGCGAACTGGTTTCCCATGGCGCTCAAGGACGGGGCCCGCACCTGGCTCCTGAACCTAGGTCCAGGCATGATCTCCTCCTGGGAAGAGATGCGCACCCGCTTCATCGCCAACTTCCAAGGTACTCGCGACCGGCCACCCGCCGTGAGCGACATGCGCCGCATCAAGCAACAACCCGGGGAGACCCTGCAGAAGTACATCCAGCGCTTCAACAACGCATGCCTCAAGATCCCCAAGGTGACCGAGGAGGCCATCATCTCAGCTTTCTCCGACGAAGTGCGCGATGTCAAGATGAAGGAGGAGCTGGCGATGCATGAAGACCTGTGCATTTCCTTGGAGCTGTTCAACTTGGCAAACAAGTGCGCCAGGGCTGAGGAGGGGCGTCTCTCCCTCCTCGAGCTGCCTGCCGCAGACCCAGAAGAGAAGAAGCTTAAGGCCAAGGATGTGAAGCGCAAGGGGGCTACAGTGCTCGCGGCAGAACCAGACACCAAGCGGGGCAGAGATCAGCCCGAACCTCCCAAGGGCAGCCGGTACTGTGTGTACCACGACCTCCGCACCCACAACACCAACGAATGCCAAGAACTCCGAGCCGTGCGTGAAGGAAGGATCGGCCGTCGCCCCGACCGCGGTGACCGGGGCTACGGTCGAGGAGGAGGAAGAAACGCAGGACGCTGGGAAGACCGCGGGCCGCGCCAAGGGTGGCGTGACCAACCTCGCGAGGATCGCTGGCAAGACCCGCCTCGCGAGAGAGGATGGAGGGATCAGCCTCGCGAGGGAGACTGGAGGGATCAGCCTCGTGGGGATCGCCCGCCAGGCAACGCAGGCCTCCTACCGCTGCCGCCGCAGCCAAGGAGAAATGAGGACGACCATCAGGACGAGGAGGCTGGGGGCTTTCAAGAGCCGCGTGCGATCGCCTGCATCTTGGGCGGAGCACAGGCCCCAGCCTCTCAGCGCATCTTCAAGCAGTTCGCCCGTGAAGTGAACGCAGTACTCCCCAGACTCGAAGCCACACGCCCTCTCAGGTGGTCGGCGTGCACTATCACGTTCAGCTCAACAGATCAGCTCAAGTGTGCGGCAACAGCCGGAGTCCTCCCGATGCTTTGTTCCCCAATCATCAGCAACATGGTGGTCACCAAGACCCTCATCGACGGCGGGGCAGGGCTCAACGTCCTGTCCATGGAGACGTTCAACAACCTCCAAGTGCCCCACAGCCAGCTTCAGCCAACCAAGCCCTTCTCCGGTATCACTGACGGCTCCACGGTCCCGATTGGGCAGGTCCGCCTCCCTGTCACCTTCGGGGCATGCGACAACTACCACACCGAGCTCATAGACTTCGACATCGCTCACATTCGCCTGCCGTACAACGCCATCCTTGGGTACCCAGCGCTGGCCAAGTTCATGGCCGTAACTCACCACGGCTACAACGTCCTCAAGATGCCAGGAAGTGGCGGAGTCATCACGGTGCCTTGTGAAGAGAAGGACGCGGTGTGTTCCCTGGAACGAGCCTTTCAGGCCGCATCACTGGAAGACCCGGATCGCGGAAGCAGGAGGCCTCCCGAGACCACCCCCAAGAAGAAGAAGACATCATCCGGCTCGACCACTCAGGAGGCAGGCCCCTCTGGGCCCACGCCTGCCCAGGGGGAGCCTCCCTCCATCGCATAGGAAAGCGCGCCTGGCGCCCTCCTCAGGCAGGGCTCGGGGGCTCTCCCCTGGGGGGCCACCGACCTAGCTGGGGTCATGAGGGAGGCGCTTGGGCACCACATGGAGGCGTGTTTTGAAGCATGTTTCCCTTAAGAAGGAGCAAGGCAAGGAGATCCAGACCCACAGGAGTTCGTTAGCAAGGCCATTCAGGAGCTACCGGAGTCAAGGGTCATGAGAGGCGCCCGCCGCCTACCAGCAGTGGCCCCCCATCCAGGTGAGGATGGTGGGCTACGCGTCTGCATCGACATACCAGGGCTCAACCGAGTCGTCTCTCTGGAGCGCCTCTGGCCCTCGCGAGCGGGGCGCTGCGGAGGTCCACCCCACAACTACGTTCGCATGCCTTACGGCTTGCCGAACGCGGCAGACGAGTACCAGCGCCTCATGAGGGGCATCACGGAGGTACGAGAGGCCAGGCGTTCCGCAGCCCTGGCAGAGATGGAGATGGCCCGCGAGGAGCCGCCAGCGCCTCCGGAGCCTCCCGAGGCCCCTGGGCCTGGGGGCTCGTGAGGATCGGCTCCCGCAGCCCCCCGAGCCTGCTACACCAACACCCCTTCGTCCTCAACATCATCAGGTGACATCTTTCGAGTTTTACTTCCAGCTGGGAGCGCCCCCAGGGCTGCATTATTGCCAAGCCGCGTGGGTCCATCCCTGCGGCGTGTATCCCTTTATTCCATGTTGTTAGCTTACCTTGTTGGGGGCGCCCCTCAGGCTGCATCACCCCCAAGTCGCTCGGGCCTGACCCAGTGATCTCCGCATTCCCAGCATCTATTTGAACGAATCCACTCCTTCGCGGCTAACGTGTTTACCTAGTTGCATACTCAGCTGATGCCAACTAACGGAGCTGCTCCCGAACGGCATGATGCTTGCGCATGGGTCCGTCCCTGCAACACCGACAAACCTGGATGGCTGAGCTCTGGCCGCGGCAGCCCCACATAGAGTCACCTCGTCAAGCCTTCAGTGCCTCACCACCCCTCAGAAGCAACCAATGGCTGACCGTCAATTGTATAGCAACCCCTTTCTTTTTCTATGATGGACCTGCAGGACCTCCTGAAGGAGCTGCGTCAGGCGAGGCTCTTGCTGTGCCTCCTTCGCTCTCGTCCGTGCGAACCGCTTGCACATTAAAGCGGGGGTGCCTGAGCATCGCGACTCAGGGCTCCTACTGGCTCTCCAGCCCTCACCCTCTGGCCTTGACCACGGCATCGCGACCTAGCATACCAGCGACGGCTGAGATTCACTCGAGGGCCGGGACCCAAGGACGTAGAGCAGAAAGGGGAGCTGAGGCGAGAGGGAGGAGACACACGAGGACCTCACCAAGCAACCCCGCTCCTGCCGACACACGGACCCGGCCACACACCAAAGAGCGGCCCCTGATCCTCGAGATAAGTTATCACCCGGAAGCGCCAGCTACCGTGGCACCATCCCCGCACCTAATGCTATCCCTTGTTAGCGACGCTGCTCCCCTTTCTCACCAAATGACGGCTGCTTGGGCGCCAAAGGGGACCTCCTGAGCATCGCGACTCAGGGGCTCTTACCGGACTCCGGGTCGCTCACCTCCTGGCCTTGACCACGGCATCGCGACCTGGCATACCAGAGACGGCTGAAGCCGCCTTGGGACTGGGACCTGTCGGCGCAGAGCACCAAGCCCTCGTGAGGTTTGAAAGGGAGGACTGAGCTAAGATGGAATGAGCAACTCGCGCAATTTTATGACAAGTGTTATATATACAAGACAGGATCACAGGCACCTTACAAGCCCCTACGGGACACATTTTTGATTCCTCGCAGGGAACGGATCCTAAAGGGACACAAACTACGCGCGTCCCTGCAAAATACGCCATCATCAACAGTGGGCCGTCAAGCACCGACGCCAACCCCATCCAGATCAGAGTTGGTGGCGGCCTGACGAGCCCGCCCTGCTCCAGGAGCGGCGCCGGCTCGGGGGCTCGTAGCTGTCGCCGCTTCTCTCCGGAGTCGTGAAGTGCTCGCCGGAGTCGCTGGAACCTCCGATGCCTCCACCACCTGAGGAGCCTCGAAGGGAGTGGGTGGCGTGCCCAGTCCTCGTCACAGCAGGGCCCTGGCCACCTTCCCCGTGGCAGCACTTCAGCCGGAGCCCGCTCGCATCAAAGACCTTGAAGAGCATCACCGAAGCACCATCGTAGTCCAAGTGGATCATGAAGACTCCCCTTGTCCTGCAAACCCGGGCGATCTCCCTCCACCCCCGGGTCATGTAGACCTCGCCCGGGGCGACGACCGCGACCTCTGCCTCGGTCGCGAGGGTGCTGCAGCCGGCGTGCTGCAGCCAGAGCTCCAGGGGCTCCCCCTGCGGGATGATGGAGGCGAAGAAGGGAGGCAGGCGAATCCAAGACTGAAGAGGAATGGAGACATGGAGCACGAACTCTTGGGAGGAGCCCTTAGTGTGGACCCCAGGGGGGACGAACCACACCTTCGTGACCCGTCGGCACCGACGGCAGTGCCGCCCGTGGTGGTCAGCATCAGCTCCTTCGGCGCCCTCGACGTGGGCGAACAATGGAAGTGGGAACCCCGACGGCGCCCGCTCGCCCCAAGGCCTCGGCACCACCTGAAGGGCCCCTTCGTCCGGGCCACCGGGGATGAGCCGTTTCTTTGGCGGGAGAGGGTCTGGCCCCTCTCGGGGAGCCTTTCCCTTCTCTGTCATCGAGAACCGGCGGACCGGAGCCATCGCGGCAAGACGGAGCAAGGATCGGGAAGAAGGAGAAGCAAGAAGGGGTGGACTGGAAGGGCGCGCGTCGTTCCGTACTTATAGCCAGTGAAGGCCAACCGCCAACCTCCATGATCGCAGGTAATCATGACCCATTTTTGCATGCAGGGACTTGTCCAATCCGTGCAGTTGCCGAGGCGTCATGGGGAAGTGGGGGTGCCCACGTCCAGTCAACCGCCACGCGGCGCTCAAGGCCGCAGGCTGTTAGGGCCCGCGGCGCTTCGCTCTTGCCCTTTCGCCTCCCTGCACGGCGATGTCCGGGCGCGCCTTGGGCCCGGGGGCTACTGTCGGTGTTCTGGGAACGGGGGTCCCCAGACTTGCCTGCCTGCGGCTTGCGGCGTGGCTCAAAGGGGGGCCCAGCACGGCCCATCTTCACCAACACAAACCCAAGACCCTCGCGAGGGGCCAAGCCTCGCGGGGCGGACAACGTGAAGCTTCCTCAGGCACGGCCTCGTCAGGCTGGCTCACGAGGAGGCGGAGAGATCAAGGCGGGGTACCTCACGAGGTGCCCATGACGCAAGCCATGACAACTCAGGGCGCCAGGCGGGTGCCAGCCCGCGCAGCGTCCTCCTTTCCTCTTTGGTGCAAAGGGGGCAAGCACAGCCGCGGAGCACCGAGGCATCAGGCAAAGGTTGCCATTTCGGTGCAATGAGACCAAGACCAGGAGGACTACGAGACGGAGGTCACTGTGGAGCCCAAGACGGCGTCATCACTAGAGCTTTGCGTAGGCGAAGACTACTTTTGTCAGGATAGCTGATACTTGCTGTCCCCCTTCAAATTAGCCCGCCATTGTTGGCTCCCTTCCCGCTCAATATTTGGGAAGAGGACCAGGGCCTCTATAAATAGGACCAGCCACCCACATAGAGGAGAGGACGAAAAAGAGGTAGGAAGGAAGAGGCTCGTTAGAAGGGTCGGCCAAAGGAGAGCAGAGAGAGAGAGAGAGAGAGAGAGAGAGAGAGAGAGAGAGAGAGAGAGAGAGAGAGAGAGAGAGAGAGATGTGGCTGAACTCCTCCCAGCAGTTCATCGCCTCAGCCAAGAACAGACCCTTGCGAGGCTGTTCTTCCTTGTATTGTTCATCATCATCAGCCCAAGAGGCAATCCACCACACCATACACTGGAGTAGGGTATTACACCACAACGGTGGCCCTAACTAGTATAAACCCTGTGTCTCTTGTGTTGTTCTTTCCTTAGTTTAGATCCTAGCATGGCGGAGGGGTGCAGGAAGGTAGGAGGCGAAATCTCCACGCGCAACCCAGTGTTCGAACCTCAAGGGTCTGCCGGAACCCGAAATCCGACAGCTTTCTTGGTCCGGGTTATGGCGGTGGCGGTTCTAACTCTAGATTCCAAGGAAATCAAGGTAATCACAGCAACCAGGGTGGTTACAACCAGCAGAATAATCAGGGGGGTCAACAGCAGCAGTCTGGTTAACAGAGTAACCCGAAGCAGTTGAATAGTGGACAATATCATGTCTTCACCACTAGCTTATGTAAGCGTGAGCAGATGCTTCATAAGAGAGCAGTCAATGCCGTTGAGCCGGCGGTTCCCAGTTACTTGCGCTGGTCTGAGCAACCCATCGCGTGGAGTCGGGAAGATCACCCACCCCGGGTTGATAGTCTGGTTCATTTGGCTTTGGTGGTCTGATACGTCTCCAACGTATCTATAATTTTTGATTGTCATGCTATTATATTATCAAGGTTGGATGTTTTATATGCTATTTTATATGATTTTTGGGACTAACATATTAACCTAGAGCCCAGTGCTAGTTTCTGTTTTTTCCTTGTTTTAGAGTATCGCAGAAAAGGAAAATCAAACAGAGTCCAATTGACCTGAAACTTCCCGAAACTTATTTTTGGACCAGAAGAAGCCCATGGAGCATCAGAGATGGACCAGAAGAGTCACGGGCTGCCCACGAGGGTGGGGGGCGCGCCCACCCCCTGGGCGTGCCCCCTGCCTCGTGGACAGCCCGGAGATCCCCTGACTGACTTCTTTCGCCTATATATGTCCATATACCCTAAAAACTTCGGAGAGCAGAATAGATCGGGAGTTCCGTCGCCAGAAGCCTCTGTAGCCACCGAAAACCAATCTAGACCCGTTCTGGCACCCTGCCGGAGGGGGAAATCCCTCTCCGGTGGCCATCTTCATCATCCCGGTGCTCTCCATGAAGAGGAGGGAGTAGTTCTCCCTCGGGGCTGAGGGTATCTACCAGTAGATATGTGTTTGATATCTCTCTCTCTCTCTCTCTCTCTCTCGTGTTCTTGAGGTGGTACGATCTTGATGTATCGTGAACTTTGCTATATAGTTGGGTCTTATGATGTTTCTCCCCCTCTACTCTCTTGTAATGGATTGAGTTTTCCCTTTGAAGTTATCTTATCGGATTGAGTCTTTAAGGATTTGAGAACACTTGATGTATGTCTTACATGTGCTTATCTGTGGTGACAATGGGATATCACGTGATCCACTTGATGTATGTTTTGGTGATCAACTTGTGAGTTCCGTGACCTCGTGAACTTATGCATAGGGGTTGGCACACATTTTCGTCTTGACTCTCCGGTAGAAACTTTGGGGCACACTTTGAAGTTCTTTGTGTTGGTTGAATAGATGAATCTGAGATTGTGTGATGCATATCGTATAATCATACCCACGGATACTTGAGGTGACACTGGAGTATCTAGGTGACATTAGGGTTTTGGTTGATTTGTGTCTTAAGGTGTTATTCTAGTACGAACTCTATGATAGATTGAACGGAAAGAATAGCTTTGTGTTATTTTACTACGGACTCTTGAATAGATCGATCAGAAAGGATAACTTTGAGGTGGTTTCGTACCCTACAATAATCTCTTCGTTTGTTCTCCACTATTAGTGACTTTGGAGTGACTCTTTGTTGCATGTTGAGGGATAGTTATATGATCCAATTATGTTATTGTTGTTGAGAGAACTTGCACTAATCTAAGTATGAACCCTAGGCCTTGTTTCCTAGCATTGCAATACCGTTTACGCTCACTTTTACCACTTGCTACCTTGCTGTTTTTATATTTTCGGATTACAAAAACCATTATCTACTATCCATATTGCACTTGTATCACCATCTCTTCGCCGAACTAGTGCACCTATACAATTTACCATTGTATTGGGTGTGTTGGGGAAACAAGAGGCTCTTTGTTACTTGGTTGCAGGGTTGTTTGAGAGAGACCATCTTCATCCTACGCATCCCACAGATTGATAAACCTTAGGTCATCCACTTGAGGGAAATTTGGTACTGTCCTACAGACCTCTGCACTTGGAGGCCCAACAACGTCTACAAGAAGAAGGTTGTGTAGTAGATATCATGGCCGCACCATAGGTCGGAGGGTATAAGTTTATCAAAGTACTCATGGATGGAGGGGGTAGCATCAATATCCTTTATTATGAAACTTCCCGTCGCATGGGATTGACTGATAAAAATCTTAAACCGTCAAACACTGTTTTCCATGGCGTGGTGCCTAGTAAGTCAGCATATCTAGTTGGTAAGATAGCTCTAGAAGTTGTTTTTGGAGATGAGCATGACTCTAGGTCAGATAAGTTGACCTTTGAAGTGGTCAAGATCCACAGCCCATATCATGCTCTGTTTGGACGGCCGGCTTATGCCAAGTTCATGGCGCGGCTGTGTTATGTGTATCTGCAGCTCAAGATGTCGGGTCACAAAGGAACAATAACAGTGCATGGGAGCCGTAAGATAGCTCAGGAATGTGAAGAAGGGGATGCGGCTTATGCTGAGTCGGTTTGCGTAACGGAGGAGTTAAAATTTTACAAGGACAATGTTCACCCAGCAGATATGACATTTTTGAAAAAGCCAACCATAGAGCATGATCCGGGTTTAAAGTTTAAATCAGCGGATGATACCAAGATGGTTGATTTTGTTCCTGGCGACTCATCCAAGCAGTTCAACATCAGTGTTAATCTGGATCCGAAATAGGAAAGCGCGCTCATCGAGTTCATTCGTGAGAATCGGGACATCTTTGCATGAAAGCCTTCAGACATGCCTGGTGTACCAGGAGAACTCGCTGAGCACACACTTAATATTGATCCAAAGTTTAAGCCGGTCAAACAGTTTCTTCGCCGTTTTAATGAGCAGAGACGGAAGGCCATCAGAGAGGAAGTACACCGGCTCTTGGCAGCTGGGTTTATCATCCAAGTTCTCCATCCTGAGTGGTTGGCTAACCCGGTGCTGGTACTTAAGAAGAACCGCAGTTGGCGTATATGTGTGGACTACACGAATTTGAACAAGGCTTGTTCGGCTAATCCTTTTGCTCTCCCGCGTATTGATCAGATTATTGATGCTACGACATGTTGTGAGCGTTTGAGTTTTTTGGATGCTTATTCTGGTTATCATCAGATCAAGATGGCAGTTAAGGACCAGGAGAAGACAACTTTCATAACTCCTTTTGGACCCTTCTGCTATGTGTCTATGCCTTTTGGGATCAAGAGTGCCCAGGCGATTTATCAGAGATGTGTGCAAAATTGTCTTCATAATCAAATTGGACGTAATGTTCATGCTTATGTGAATGATATTGTGGTGAAGTCCAGAGAGAAAGAGACATTGATAGATGATTTGATGGAGACCTTTGATAATCTCAGGGTTTACAAGATGATGCTTAACCTGGCCAAGTGTGTTTTGGTGTGCTGGCAGGCAAGCTCTTGGGTTTTCTAGTGTCTAACAGGGGCATTGAAGCTAATCCGGAGAAAATCAAGGCCATTACTTCTCTGGCTAAGCCAGTGTGTGTCAATGATGTGCAACGTCTGGCGGGACGTATTGCGGCGTTAATCCGGTTCATAAGCCGGTTGGGAGAGAAAGCTATCCCTCTATATCAGATGATGAAAAAGATAGATAATTTTGTCTGGAGTGGTGCTGCTAATGAACCGTCAGAGGATTTGAAGAAACAGCTGGATGAGCCGCCCGTGCTTGCTGCCCCTGTTGATAAAGAACCTTTGTTTTTATATGTGGCTGCTAATAGCCGGGCTGTCAGTGTAGCCATTGTGGTGGAAAGGAAGGAGGCAGGCAAGGAATATCCGGTTCAAAGGCTGGTTTATTACATCAGTGAGGTGCTGGTTGAGTCCAAGCAGAGATATCCGCACTGGCAGAAGCTTGTATATGGGGTGTTCTTGGCCAGCCGGAAGCTTAAACACTATTTTCTGGGTCATCCTAGCACTGTGGTTAGCTCTGCTCCTTTGGGAGATATCATCCAAAATAGGGAAGCGACTGGCCAGGTTGCTAAGTGGGCTATTGAGCTTGGACCTGACGGATTAAAGTATGTGCCTCGCACGGCCATCAAGTCTCAGGCGCTGGTGGATTTCATCAATGATTGGACAGAGCTGCAGATGCCCGAGGAAAAGCCAGATAACACGTATTGGACTATTCACTTTGATCGGTCCAGATAGTTGGAAGGCTCGGGGGCTGGAGTTGTGCTTGCTTCCCCTCGAGGTGATAAGTTTTGTTATGTTCTCCGTTTAATGTTTCCTTGCACTAACAATGCAGCTGAGTATGAGGCCTTGCTCCACGGTCTTCGGATGGCTAAGGAGATGAATTTAAGCCTGTTAGGTGCTTCGGCGACTCAGATTTGGTGGCTCAGCAAGTCTCTGGTACTTGGGATTCTAAGGATCCACTCATCACGGCTTATCGGCGAGAGGTGGAAGTTATTGCTGGTCACTTCAAGGGTTATCAAGTTGAGCACATGGATCGGAGGAAAAATGAAGCGACGGATGCTTTAAGCCGGTTGGGTTCTCAACGTAAGCCGGTGTCGCCTAATGTTTTCCTTGATGTTTTGCATAACCCGTTAGTCAAGTTACCTACAGAGGAGGATTTGGCTATCCCTGACCCGGAGGCTCAGTTGGTTGCGGCTCTTCATGTAATTTCGGATTGGAAAGTTCCTTATTTGGCTTATATAACCCGGGGCGAGTTACCTGAGGATGAAACCTTAGCCAGACAGATAACCCGGCGGTCTAAGTCAATGACAATTGTTAATGGAGAATTACATCATCGTAGTGTCACGAGAGCATTTCAACATTGTGTTTCTCCAGAGGAGGGCTGTGTGATCTTGTGTGAGATTCATGAAGTCGACTGCGGTCATCATGCCGGTTCAAAATCTCTCGTGGCTAAAGCTTTTTGTCATGGATTTATTGGCTAACATCTCATGCTGATGTGGAGGACCTAGTTAGACGATGTGATGGATGTCAGAAATTTTCATGATGAGCTCATGTGCCGGCTCAAGAATTGAGGATGATTCCAGTTACTTGGCCATTTGTAGTTTGAGGGCTTGATATGGTTGGACCTTTCAAAAGATCCAAGGATTAGAAGACCCACCTTTTGGTGGCGATTTATAAGTTCACTAAGTGGGTAGAGGGAGAGCCAGTCAGTAAGTGTGATGCAGCAATGGTAGTTCAATTCATGAAGAAGGTGATCATCCGTTTTGGCTTTCCACATAGCATCATAACAGATAATGGCACTAATCTCTATAAAGGTGCTATGGAAGAATTTTGCCAACGAGAGCACATCTGGCTTGATGTGTCGTCAGTGGCTCACCCTCAATCTAATGGTCAAGCGGAGAGATCCAATCAAGAGATCATGAAAGGCATCAAACCTTGGCTTATGGTTCCCCTGCAGAGAATGTCAGGTTGTTGGTTGGAGGAGTTACCTTCCGTGTTATGGAGGATCAATACCACCCCTAACAGATCTACGGGATACACGCCTTTCTTCATGGTTTACGGAGCAGAGGCGGTTCTCCCTAGTGACATCCTTCATGACTCACCTCGTGTGGCAGCTTATGTTGAAGCTGACAATGAAAAGGCACGTCAGGAAGCACTTGACCTGTTGGATGAAGAGCGTGACATCACGCCGGCTCGTTCAGCGATTTACCAGCAGGATCTGCGCTGTTACCACAACCACCGGGTGAAAACCAGAACTTTCCAAGAAGGCGATCTGGTGCTCTGGCTTATCCAGGATCAGACTGTATGCACAAGTTATCCCCACCTTGGGAAGGACCCTTTGTGGTCAGCAAGAATCTGAACAACGGGTCATATTACCTCATCGATGTTTGATACCACAAGGACTCACGCACCTGGAGGAAGAGACCCGCCGGCCGTGGAATATTGCTCACCTTCGGCCTTCCACTTGCTCTTCCAATCTTTGACAATGTATATATTATGATCAACATAATAAAGCCGGCATCCCTATTAAAGCAGGGCCTCTGTCATTGTTTCTCTTTAAATAATGAATTTTTTGGTCACATGGGGGCTTCTGCTTTATACAGCAAAGTTATGATTACCATTTGATCCAGCTTATAAGCCACATAAAAAACTTGGGGGCTTGCTACCCAGGTTCAAGGGACCAAAGAGAGTTTGTTGCAAAAGCACAACTCAAACATAGGTACCCCTTGAGCACAACTCAGAATATTGCTTGGGGGCTCTTTTGTTCTAAAGAACAAAGAGTCTATAACCTTGTGATAGGCTATTAAAGCCAGGCTTGGAAGCCAGGTGTATTCAGCTAAAACACCGGTTTATCTTGCCTTTTTAAGTAAGTCACTCCGCCCAGTTAATCCTGGAAAGACCCGCCGAACGTTTGATAAGTCAATCTTATGCAGACCTTGAACTTGTCAAAGTTAAAATGACGATTGGTTAATGTGAGGTCCATCTTATAAGGTTTGTAAAATGGTTTAACTCAGTGGCCTGGCAGCCCATGAAAAGCCTCATTTTGGGCCTGGCAGCCCATGAAAAGCCTCGTTTGTTTTTAGCAGATTCTTTATTTTGAGTTTTATTTGGTAAAGTTTATAAATTTTTATGATTATAATTCATCCGGTGTTTATTGACCCGGCCAGGTTTGACTATAAGTCGCTAGTATGACATAATATCCGGTGTTTATTGACCCGTCCTGGTTTCGGCTATAAGTCGCCAGTATGAAATAAAGATAATATCCGGTGTTTATTAACCCGGTCCGGCTTTGTTCAAAAGCCGGCAATCTCTGATAATTACCAGTGTCCAAAGTCTTGGGTGTCACCCTTGCTGCACTGGCTTGGCAAACCAACAAGTGTGATCAATTGTCACATGTATGACATATTTTTAATCATATATGATTATTATTTAGTCCAATCTTGGTTATAAATCAAGATAAGTTCATATTGGGGCCTTATAACCCTTCCAGCGGTAAACTGCCAGGACACTTTTCATCTGTTATATGTAGGAACAGATTCAAAATTGATAATATCATCAATCATATATGGCATGTCTTCGCAAAGGGAATAAATAAGTATCATAAACAGCAAAATATGCACGATGGTATAGCAGCATAAGTGTTTAAAGCTAGCCTATTACAAGGCACTTAGTGCCCACAAGGATAATTGTTTTTAAAGTCTCGCAATCAGCAGATGATAAAACGACCCCGATTCATGAATCTTGGCCTGGCTGACTTGAAGGTTGTGCTTCATCCCTCGCCAGTTTGTTTTCCTCCTCCACCGTCTGGAAGTTGGGTTTGGACCAATCAAAGCCATGCAAGGCGACGAATTCAGGTTCATCGTTAATTAGATCAAGCGGGTCAATATCAGGGGCGAAAGTGTGCTTACAAATGGGCGGAATTAAGTCCATCACTTTATATGAAGGGGTCGGCATCTTCTGATTGTCTACATCATAACCCAGCTGATACTTGGTGAGGTTGGTTTCTTCGGCAATGATTGTTGCATGAGGGCGAATCTCCTTGACATAGGCAACAAAGTCTAGTTGGTCAAAAGGGGTTCCATCTTCCTTCAGACTAGGATACCCACTGGCTATGTCTGCCGGGTCTAATTCCGGTACCCAAGCTTTGGCATGGCTCAAGGCTGTCACAACTCCGGCTCTAGCACAAGATCGCTTGATTTCTTGGAACCTAGTAGGCAAGATGGACAGCTTCTTGAAGACATCACTTAATAGATTTGGTCCTTGATTCGCTGGGGAGATAGTGGCAAGAGTCCGTTGAGCTCCAGTGTATAATTGCTCAACAAGCGTGTAAACCACCTTGAGCTTTACCAGTGTATCTCGGCTCATATTGCTACTCCTAGGACCTGTAAAGTTTACACAATTGGTTAAGTGGCGGCTTATATTATGATGAAAAATACTCACTTTGGGTAAATAGCAAGGTGACTTACCGAAGATTGCAGAAACCATCTAAGACACACGGTTCTTTAAACCAGTGAGTTCAGTGGTAACCTCTTCCAGAGCCGCCTCGGCTTTCTCAGCATGCTGCGTCAAGGCAGTCTTCTCATTATCCCAAGCCTCTTTCTCCGCAGTAAAGCCGGTCTTCAATTTTTTCAGCTTCATACATACTCTGGAATTTTGATTTAGCCTTTTTTGTCTCAGTCTCCTGAGGTGCCAGCCGGGTCTTGGCCTTGGCCAATTGAGTTTTCAGTTCTGTGGTCGCAACCTGCATACAGCATAAGTTCGTTAAGTTTCATGGCGGATTACAAAATACAAGTCCCATGTGCTTTGCAAGCAATAACCTTCACACTTGGGGGCTAATGTATGTCAACAAATTTTTTCAAAGGAATTGGCTCTTTCTAAAAAGTCCCAAGTGCTTTGCAAGCAGTAACATTTGGCACTTGGGGGCTAACGCATATTGCTTGTTTTATTGTTAAAGATGAGCCGGGTGTGCTATTAACAGTCCCAGCCGACTCATGACGGATATGCAGTTAAGTTTTGGTCCTTTACACAATGACTAATAGGATGGGCTCATCCATACTAAATAAGCCGGCCCTTGGGAATTACAAATGTAAAGTTATGGTATCATCAGAATCCGGTTTCAAGTTTTTAAACCAGACTTAGAGGGAGTCTAGAATAGAAGCTTGTACATATTTAAAGTCTACCGATCATTCATGTTTCTCTTAATCAGAAGACTTGGGGGCTGGCAGGATATAGATATAAGCCGGATAACATACCTCGTACTTCTGGTGCATTTGCTTCACCATTTCAATCTCCAAGTCACGGCCGGAATGCACTTGACTGACATAGCCAGATAAACTTCACTAATACTCAGGTGAGCATAGCGGGAGACATCAAACCAGACTTTTTGTCTTTCCATGACTTCTTGTTTGGCAGAGTGTCTCACTAGTATAGTTAGATTCCCAGATTCAATGAATCTGGAGCCAGTGATGAAACCATCATCACCATGAGTCTCTAGCGGGTTAGCTGAGCTTGACGGTTCAATACATAGACAGATCAATAGTGGTCTCATCAGCAGACGACTCAGGTAAATCCGGTTGAACATTGAAAGCAGGGTCTTCTGGTTGTTCAAGGTGTTCTGGCACAAGGGTGGACTAATCCGTTTTAGCATCCTTCGGATCCACAGCCATCTTCATCACCTTTGCTTTTTTGTTGGGCTTTGCTTGACCGCTAAAAGGAATTTTGACAAGTCAGCATAATGATGAAGATATAACGGAACAGAAGAGAGATAATTATCTTTACCCAAGGGCATTCTTGAAAGCCGGCAGTTGAGTCTGCGATGAGTTTCCAAAAGAGGAACGGGAAATTTCCGGCAAAGATGAATCAAAATTGAGTGATTAATGAAAGCAACTCATTGGTAAAATACAAGAGTTATGGTTAAAAGAACCTCATTTTGCCGTTTCCGAGGGGTGTTTGGTAAACCGGAGGTTAAATCTTCATCTCTACCGGTCCGGGTCTGGCGGTGGCTCTCATGTTGTTGTCGTTTCAAAAGAGAATGAGGATCTAAATAAGCCAAGGGGTGCGAAAACCTTACTTTCCGGGTTACCCGCCGAAGTTTCTGCCTTGGTAAACGTTCTGAGTCGGAGGAAATAATAGTTACCTCTTCTTCGACTGCCTGGCTTGCCCCCATGTCATCCTAGCAATAGTCAGTGTCAATAAGGTTGTTAAAACACAAGCCAAGAGAATCAAGGGCTACCTCCGACTCAGAGGCATCATCTAGCTTTAGCAACTCAGAGGCGCTTGGCTTCTTTCTAGACCGCCCGCTGGTCTTTTTGGCGGCTCTCGCAATAGCCTTAGCCTTTTTTAGCAGCCTCATGGTCATAATTGGCCTTCCAGAATTCAGATTTAGCCCGTGGAGGGATAACATATTGGAGGTCATGCAATGTTTAAGTGTTGAAGGAGAAAGAAATCAAAATTTTTACCTCTGGTGCTGGGTTAAGCTTGCAGAAAGGATTCAAGCCCACTTTGCTGCAGTCTTCATATTTACTATTCACAAGTGTGGTCACCATCTCAATGATGGCCTCTTCAGTCAGTCATAGAGAGCTATGGCATAAAGGATCATCTGTTCCTCTCGTATAGTTACACAACAAGCCGGATCGGCGGCTTAAGGGGATGATCCGCCATGCGACTCAGCAGCGGATTAAGTCAACTCTAGTTAAGCCGTTTCCCAACAAGGCTTGAACTTTTCTGATTCTAGGGACAAGTTTCTTGCGTTCGGCGGCATTAAGTTTATCAGGGAGTTGGTACTTTGAATCGAGGCACTCAGGCTAATAACCCGACAACGGATTCTCCTCAGACGGAGAGATATCTTTGCAGTAGAACCATGTTTGGTTCTAGTCTTTAGGATGGCTTGGCAGAGCTACTCAAGGGAAGCTGGCATCTCGTCTGTGATGAATTGAAATCCTGCCATGCTCCAAGATGGGCCCATTTGTGAACTCGTTCTGCGGGTTCAAGTAGAAATACTCTCTAAAAAGCTCAACACTAGGTTCTTCTTGAAGGTATACCTCACAAAAGACTTGGAAGTTACAGATGTTTGATATGGAATTGGGTCCAATATCTTGCATATGGAGTTTGAAGAAGTGCAGGATATCTCGGAAGAATTTAGAGCCGGGTGGGGAGAAACCCCGGTTCATATGATCAGTAAATACAATAACTTCACCATCCTTAGGCTGAGGCTTCTCTTCGCCCGGGTCAGGAACACAGTAATGCATCACACTCTTATCCGGCAAATATCCAACGGTGACGAAATCCTTCAAAGTGTCCTCAATGACTATGGAGGGAACCCAGTTGCAGGTCGTGATTGTTTTGGGCAGCATGGTGAAAGAACAACCTAAAAGACAGGAAATAATTTACCGGCTCAAGATGATTGTTAAAATTGCAAGTTAGCAAATACAGTGCATGTTCAGCATGGCGGCTTAAGCAAGGGCTAATGATATGTGAGGTAACAATAAGCCAGCAGAATAAGCCGCCATGACTAAAGGCATTCGAGATCTACCAAGGCTATAATTTGCTAAGTGTTAGGACAAACATGATTTGTAGATTGAGGTTGCAAATTTGGATCTACCTCTATTCAGAAAAAGGAAATAAATTTGAAATATATGTAGAGGTGATAGTGGAAAAGCAGAGGTGCCCTAGAGGAGATCTGTCGTGGTGGGGATATATTCCAGTGTCAAAAACAAGTGCTAAAACTACTACCATGCAAGATTCATATGGTTTTTGGATCTAACTCATGAAGATAAACAGGGAGAAAGAAGGGTGGCGACGAACGCTGACAAACACCAACAAAACCTAATGACAGATCTATGATGAAGGAAAGAGGCCTTACTGACACTGTTAGGACAGTGATGTGGCGCCGCAGTTTTCTGGTCTATTCAGGGCGATGTAACGCCCGGAGTTGAAGTTGGAAACGGAGGTCGACAGCGGCGAGGCTCATGCGGGTCGGTGCATCGCGATGAGGAAGAAAGGAGAAGGATGAAAGATGACTCTATGGTCCTATTTTTAAGGAAACAGAAAAATAGGCAGGCACAAAAGACGAGGAGGCCAAATGATGGTTATCTAGATAATTGGACGCCTCGATTTTTGGAAGAAATTAAGATAAAGATCCGTTAAAGATGACGTCAAGGCAGGTTTCCAAATTTTTTGGAGATGACGTCATGGCGGGTTATAAGGTTTTCACAACAGACGTGGAAGGATTTTTCTAAGTCTTGATGATTCACATGAAAAAGTTCAAATCAACCAGGGCCTAATGTTGGGGATATAACTATTTGGTATAACCCGCCCAGGAGGGGCTGGGTCATCCCTAGGACGATTCATCGCAATGAAGCCCAAGATCCTATGGTGGTTCATAGATATGCTTGGTATAGGGCCCAGATCCGCAGGCGGCTTAAAGCCCATGGATATAAACCGCCATGTATGTAAACTTGTATTGTAAGGCATGTAAGAAAGGTCACCAAGCCGGATACGTTGTATAAGCCGGCCGGGACTCTGTAGCCTGCAGGGCGTCAACCCATGCATATTCACTCCCTGCACATCGAAACCCTAGCAATACCATCTACAAACTGGAGTAGGCTTTTACCTTCATCATAATGGGCCGAAACAGTATAAACTCCTCGTGTCCTTTGTCCTGATTAACCCCTTTAAGCGGACCTCCTCGCGATGGCTCCACGATTAAGTCCTCATACTAGGACATCTGCCATGACAATTCCACGACAGCGCTGGTTCTATCGTCAATATACGTCGGGTGTTATGTGATTTCTCCGGTAGCACCACCTTTTTCAAGGACTTTGCTTGTACTCTTTCAGGTTCTGCAATCACCCTCTTCCTTTTTGATGATTGAAACACAAGAACAACATTTGAATGAAAAAACAATGTATGACGGCAAATGGAATAGGTGTTGCTAATGGAAGGGCATGTCATCTTCACATATATCACGAGTAAACTAAGCAGATGGCGGTGCAACGAAGCAAAAGAAATGTAAGACACCTTATGCAAGATATGTGCAACCAATAAAACCTTGCCAAATTAGAACAGGCACCTTATTGGGTGAACAGGATAGGCCATCTGCCTTTCACTCCTTGAGCTTGGAATAGTCATTAGGATCATATTCTAAATACGAATCTATAGGTCGGGAGCATGTGGGTTTCATTGCATCCACAATGGACCTTAACCCCTTGATGCCAAGTTTGTTACCCATTGAACTGTTCCGCAATATTCTTCTGATGTGTGCATTCTTATATTCATTGTGATTACATACAATATCTGTAAAGCATGAAAACACAAATAAAGTGAGATTATCTTTGTAATGCAGAGGATATTGTAATATAATAGAGGCTCCCTGTAAACCCTTCTGTGCTCTCATTGGATTCTGATGAGAGAGCCCATGTGTGCTGTAATATGGTGAGTAGATTAATATAATATGGCACAACTACTCAAAAAATAGGCTCCCTGTTGGGGGCCCTAGATGTAAGGATAGTTGGCAGATGATATACCATATAGAAAGTTTTATTGCAAACCATGATAACGAGAGCGCAGAGCTAGTAGGCAGATCATAGTGTAGATAATAGGGGTGCACCATAACCACCATAAATAAATCGGGAAAGCGGAACTGGCCGGAAAACATAGGGTTTTTCCGCTACTAATATGCAGCCTATCGACCACATACAGGCCAGCTCTATTCATCTGGAGGCGCACAAATGTTACTATCAGTTTACTCTATCAAAGACCGCATGGCTCCCACCATTTCCGGGGTATTATGGCAGACCAACTCGAAGTGCGAAATCATTTAGCAGAACCGGCCCAATAGAGGTGTCGACTGCAGATGTCCCTGCTCCCCTTCCTGATAAGGAACATACTATGCTTCCCATACAAAACACCGCATGGGCCGCCGGCCGAACCACCGGCCCCCACCACCTGTGTTCCTCCGCCACCCCCACCCCCACCCCGCCCCACCCACATCAAGTTTTCTTCCTTCGGCGAGGTCCCACCATCGCCCCCCACAACCACCGTCCCCACCCGAGCCCCTTCTTTCGCACCGGTGAACTCCAGCGAGCTCTCAAAATCGACTCACCCAATTTTGAAATTTAGTCTACTATCATTTAACTAGTGTGGAATATAAAAGGGGAAAACCATAAGCATTGCAAGTATAGTGTTGAGCGTGCCATGGCGGATCTGACGGTGCAAACTGGACAAATGCAACTTCGCAACCAATGTTTGGTTTCAACTAACAAGTAAGTGATGGACAAGAAATCAGAGTAAAGCAGTGGCGATCTATTTTCTTGCTGCGATAAATAAGTTGAGCATATACGAAAGAGTACCGCCTCTATTGCGGCACCGTGTATGCATCTGCTGAGAATTTGACGTTGTTGCGGCAGCGATGGCTGTCGGCGGCGTGGAAGCAGATTTAGGAGGGTAGACGATGGCGGCGGGCACGGTGGACGAGACAGACGTGGGAGCGGCGCCGGCAAGGCGGACGATGGCGGGGATGAAGCGAGAGGACGGGATGCAAGGATCCCGGTCCGAAGCCGTGGATGAGATAGGTCAATCTCTTTTAATGGCCGACGGCGTCGGGGTATCAGCTCCGACATGGTGGAGGAGGACGGCGGTGGATGGTGTGGTGGATGAAGGAGGCTGGGGTGGAGAGGGTGTTTTGGCGCCCATGGAGTACGAAAGGGGAAATGGAGGGAGAGAGGAAGGGGGAACCATGTCTTCAGGGCGCACTTGTCTCAAATGCGAGGAAACTTACAAACTTAGCCCCCGTTTAAAACTTCCAACATCACAGCAATATTAGTCGGTTGGGGATAGGACGGTAATCTCGCATACACCGAATATTTGCCGACGAGAGTTTGTTTTTGGCGCCCACCATGTATGAATCGGTGAGGGAGTCGATATCGGCTGAGGAGACACTGTGTTTTGGCGCCCACCGTGTATGAATCCGGGTGAGAGGTGGTTATGTCATGTTTGAGTGAAATTACAAACCTACCCCTATCGAAACCTATAGAAATCGAGCCGATAGACTTTGTGTCGCAGGGATAAGAAGTAATTTCCATCTCACAGATTTTGGTTTCGGGCGGTTACTGCGACTTTCCCCGCTTCGTTCAAATTTTTGTAGAGCAAGAGTGCATGTTTATCGTGCCAACTCAATTCGAATCGAGTTTGTATTCTATTTTTGTTCGGGCAGGATCCATTTTCGATTGGAATAAAATCCTATATATATATCATTTTTTATGTATATACTTTCAAAAGCACAACACCCTTTATACATAAATATGGTTTACAAATGGCATGATCTCAGATTCATAAGGCTGTATCCATCTTAATTTGGATTTTCAAATATTTGAAACCACTTTATGTTGAAATCCAATGTATGCATTCCTCGCTAACTATTTCCATGTAATGTGTGGTTCATGCGGGTTTTTATTTTTTTACTTCTCAAACATGTATAATGTGTTTCACATACGCAACATATAGTGTAATCCCATTTAGACATTAATTGCATATAAACCATGCATTGTCTCTAATTAAAGAATCTATGGATCACTAATATTGATAAACTATATAACATTACACGTGTCCCCAAATTCAAATGAATATGCATGTTTGATACACCAATTTGCGTTATGATATTATCGATGTCGTGATCTCCACTTTAAATATTTGAATCCCTTTTAATCCAGATATTCGTCTCATATAGCTATCACTCATGCTTATATAGGAGTATCTCTCTAGACCTATACGCGTTCATCATCTCTTGAGTATCTCTCGTGCTACCTATATGTCGACAACGATCTTTTATCTTTATAACACACTGACGTTACTCTCTCCCTCGACCTCCATCACTCAATCTCTCTCTAAGTATATCTCGCTCCGTGCTATGTGTCTCTAACTATGATTCTCCATGTGAAATATGTTTCTCTCACACAAAGACAAACTTCGCCTCCTGGTTCTCATTTCTCTCTACTATTCCCGTGTGTGCCACTCGCACACACCCTCTCACACAGAGATGTCTTTCGCTCCTTAGATATGAGAAGCCACGACTCTTCCTCTTTAATATCTCTTCCTCACACACAAACAGAAACTCTGTCTCCGAGGGTCTCATATCTCACAACCATTCTCTTGTATGTCGCTCACACACACTCTCGCTCCCTAGAGATATCTTGTGTTCCCTCATATGTCTCTCTAGTTATCACTCTCGTTGTGAAATATCTTTCTCTCTCGCAGACACAAAAATCCGTCTCTCGGGATCTCATTTCTCTCCGATATTTATTTGTATGTGAGTCACATGCACCCTTTCTCCATCTCTCTCACACCCACATACATAACTCTGCCTTCTGATCCACTCGACTCCTATCTCTAACGCACACTAGCTAGCATCTTTATTTTTCTATTTATCTGTTTCTCCATCAACCTTCTTTCTCGCCCCCACTCTTGCTTCCTATCACGCACACTATGTATGTTTCTCTCTACATGCAGTGAAGTGCCCTCTTTTTATTTTTCTCTCTCACACACATAACTAAACCCTCTGAACCACCCAGCGGTCATCTCCATCACTCAAACTAGCCGATGTCCCTCTAGCTAGCATTTCCATCTCTGTATCTATCGGTAGTTTCTCCGTCAACATTTATTTCTCGCACGCAATCTTGCTTCCTATCACCCACACTATATATGTCTCTCCATACATGCATTTATAGGTTGATCTCTTTTGCACAATCGTTGTGTCTCACTCCCTCTGCTCGCCATAGATGCATGCTCCAGCCCACGCCACTATCTCTTAAAGAAAAAAACACATGCTCAATTGTCGGGCCTTCTTCCCTGCACTCTCACATGCATGCATATTGTCATACCGATCCGTCTCTCCCATGTCGTTGATCTTATGACATATGTCTTCTTTCTTTTATCTCGATCATGCGCGCACACACACACAGATCCATGTATACATGTATACCTCTCGCACATGCACGTTCAAGGTCTCTATGTCTCCATACATAGTTAATTACCCTCAACCCTAACACACATAACTTCTGCCTGGATGGGTAAAACACACACTCACATTTAACAATCTCCTTCTAGATACCCCCCTCTCACTCTTCCCCTATATCCCTGAAACTAATAAGATCATCCCTTCGCTTAATTCCTGCTTACATGCACCATCAATATATAGTAGTTTTCCTGGATGTCGACTCCTCTCACGCGCACACACCCTCTCGTCCCTCTCTACGGGCCTTTTCTCTCTCTCGCACCCCATCATTGGTGGCCTCTGCCATACACATCACCTCTCTATGATGAAGCCACGCACACTTAAATTACATCCACCATCGAGGACCGCACGTCACACACACACGCAACCACCCACCCCCCCACACGCACACGCACGCATGCACCCCCCACACACACTAAGACTCCATCTCACACACACACATGCACACACCCACCCACCCCCCAGACACACACGCACACACTAAGACTCCATCTCACACACACATGCTCTAGGCGGAGCATTTGTTCCTACCACCCTTCGTCCAACCTTACCCGTATGATAAACAATCACCTTAATTTACTTGTATAACATGGACAAATTCCACTTTACTTTAGTAGTTAGCAAACTTATCATCTCTACTCTTATAAAAAATAGAGTTGGTGATGATGGTGTGCCTACCATCTTGTAATATAGACCGCCCGATCTATATCTAACGGAAATAAAGCAAACTATGATAATTTTACAAAAGATACCCGCACCTCTCTCCACATCCTTATCTCCCACAACCTCATTGCTGAGCAATTAAAAAATGAAGTCTCTGGAAAAATCTAGCATGGTGGCCGCTGTCGCCTGCCGGCGCCGTCCATCCCCATGCCTCCGCCCAGTCCGACCACCAGTCACCACCACGCTCCACTCCTCGCCACCTTATCTCTAATCTTTCATTTTTTCGATGAAATTCTCGAGATACCAGTTTTCGATAAAATTCTTGAGATATCGTTAGTTTTTACACATGGGATTACTCCTACATGGGTCAATCACAATAGGTGTCTTGTAAAAAAAATTCATATTGATGTTCCGTGCAATTCACGAGCATCTTGCTTGTAATTAAATAATGCAAATCACGAGCAGGAAGTGACATTTTTTACACAACCACGTTAACATGGCCACGTAAATCACTAGCTAAAGTGTAATACCATTGTACTTATATCCCAATGCAAAAGGTTGAGTACATGTACGAATAGGAGAGTCGCACACACACACACACACACACTATCTCTCAGAATCTCTCTCACACACACACCAGTTACGTGACACCCACATAAGCAGACACATATGTTACAATTTGTGCACCCGCGGGTACACGTGATGGTGCTCATTTATTTAAGCCAGGCAGCGAACCCAAATAGTACCTGCATTCATTCCCCTCCTGCTGGCTCTTCTCTGGTCGCCATCGCCCGGTAGCCATGGCCCGGCCGAAGGTATCGACATGGCGCTTTAATCTGGAAATTTTAGTGGTCATGCATGCATCTTTTTGTGCTAACACTCCTATATAAGGGTTGACCGGTCGCTTCCCGCGGACGTTCGCGAGCGGTGGAAGAGGAAGGAGAAGGGAAGCGGGCTGTGGAGTAACGTTTTTACCACAATTTCTTAGGAAACTGAGTGCAATAATTGAGTAGTTTTGCAGACTACCAGTACTACACCTGAAACAGTTCAAAACCAATACTCCCTTAACAGCGCGCGCTTCCCACGTGAAACAGTCAGCGTCGCCCTGGAGCGTCAGTGCCGCATTAATGCCCGGCTAGAGCGGAGGCGACCTCTCACTGGTGCCGGCATTGAAGCAGCACGACGGCCGAGAGAGCGCCGCTTCTCGGTGCACGTGACTGCTCTGCGTCGCGGCTGGCCATAGTTTGGATGAGTCTCCATCGTGGGGAGCCACACTAACTGCGATGATATGGATCGTTCCATCTATGAAGAACACGTGGGACTGGAACTATGAGATGGACATGTACCCAGGAGTGGACATGCGAACCTGAGTAATGTAGCGCAATAAGTGAAGTAGAAAGGCACAAATAGTATGAACATGCGTGGCATATAGGCACTTGTCTCTTACTACGTACCACTAAATGTTGTACGTGCAATGCACGGTGATGTTATGGAGTACATGCCTAAGTACTCTACTACTACTATATTAATTGGAGGCACATATTAGGTTATATATTCGTTTACGTGTATGCCCCAAGACCTTCCAACTAGACGTGTCTTTCACTCCGGGTCGCACTTTGTATCATTCATACCACTAGTACTACTACGTGTGGTCTCCCACCCAGAAGTGGAAGAAGTGCAGACGCTCTACCATGCTGTTCATGTCCCACTCCTTTCGCTGACGTGTGGGACATTCAGCACGTGCCGTGTTTGGCACTCGTTCGTCGTAAGAGTTGAAACGCTAGCATTCATCGGAAAAAATATAAATCAGCAGTGATACTATACCACGCGGTTTCCGTGCTCCTCGATATCGGAAAGAATACTTCCGTTCGCAAACATGTGGGACGTCGACCATCCTGGTCCACTTGCCATGCATGCAGAACTCCAAGGGAGAGTCACCCCGGTCATCGCACTGCAGTAATAATGACTAATGAGCCATCAAATCACAGGCCCAACCTTGCCCACTATGAAGTTTCTCAGACGAAGGAACCATCACGACTTCGTTGAATTCCGCTTCTTGAAAAAAACTACTGTACCAGTAGTACTTCTAGCTAGAGTAGTTACTCCAGCAAAGGCCTCCTTTCGTTCATAGGATAGGAATTTTATACTAATATGAAAATCATAGGAAGTGAGATGACATGCATCTCAATTCCTATAGAGAAAGAGATGCCATTTGATGCATAGGATAGGAATTTTTCCATTGAGTCTAGGATAATGTACTGGTAATTTGCTCTAAAAATTACAGTTGTAAATAGTAGTACTGGTACATGCTCGTCCTTAGACACACACACACACACACTAACTACTAGTGCTACTACTTCCCACATGCTGGCCGGACGCCGTCGGTTTCCTTCTTGGCTTTGTCGGTGAAACCCCACTGTGCTTCGATCTCTGCTGACCTCTCTGCAGCAGCGCGTGCGTCCTCTTCTTTCTTGCGGCGGCAGGCCTCTCTTTTCTTGAGTGCTTTCTGACTTCTTTGCTCCCTCTGTGCTTTTGGCCGCCTCTTGCTCTACCGCCCATTCGGCCTTGGCAGCTTCAAATTCCGCCCACGTAGGTGTGAGGTCACGAGCGGTGATGAACTCGGCACCCCGGGATGTGATAACCCACAAGTATAGGGGATCGCAACAGTTTTCGATAAGTAAGAGTGTCGAACTCAACGAGGAGCTAAAGGTAGAACAAATACTCCCTCAAGTTCTATCGACCACTGATACAACTCTACGCGCGCTTGACGTTCGCTTTACCTAGAACAAGTATGAAACTAGAAGTACTTTGTAGGTGTTGTTGGATAGGCTTGCAAGATAATAAATATTACGTAAATAAAAAGTAGGGGCTGTTGTGAGTAAAGAAGCAATAAAGTAAATATAGCCAGTGTGGAAAAGTGGTGGCAAGAGTTGTGAAATTTCCCCTATGCAATTGACTACTTTACTAGACCGATAGCAAGTATTATGTGGGAGAGGCCACTGCTAGCATGTCATCCCTAACTTGGAATTCTATGCACTTATGATTGGAACTATTAGCAAGCATCCGCAAATACTAATGTTCATTAAGGTAAAACCCAACCATAGCATTAAGATATATTGGCCCCCCTTCGATCCCGTATGCATCAATTTCTATGCTAGGTTGAAGCTTCTGTCACTCTTGCCCTCCAATACATAGTCCTATCAACATACAACTAACCCTAGGGTGTGATCCACGCGCGCAATCATATGATGGGCACCAAAGGATAGCAACATAACCAAAAGGAAATTAAATCAATCATAGCAATTCATCAACCACCGATAGGACGACGAAAATCTACTCAGACATCATAGGATGGCAACACATCATTGGATAATAATATGAAGCATAAAGCACCATGTTCAAGTAGAGGATACAGTGGGTTGCAGGAGAGTGGACCGCTGTAGATAGAGGGGGGAAGGTGATGGAGATGTTGGTGAAGATGGCGGAGGTGTTGGTGTAGATCACGGTGATGATGATGGCCCCCGGTGGCACTCCGGTGCCACCGGAAGTGAGGGGGAGAGAGCCCCCCTCCTTCTTCTTCTTCCTTGACCTTCTCCCTAGATGGGAGAAGGGTTTCCCCTCTGGTCCATGGTCTCCATGGCATGGGAGGGGCGAGAGCCCCTCCGAGATTGGATCTGTCTCGCTGTCTCTCTCTGTTTCTGCGTTCTCAGATTCATTCCTTTCACCGTTTCTTATATTCCCGGAGATCCTTAACTCTGATTGGGATGGAATTTTAACAAGATCTCTATCCCGATATTAGCTTTCTTGCGGCGAAAGAAGGGCATCAACTGCTTTACGGGTGGTCCACGAGGGTCAGGGGCGCGCCCAGGAGGGCAGGCGCGCCCCCTGCCTCATGGCCACCTTGGGCACCGTCTCGCGTGGATTTTTCTTCCCAAAAATCATATATATTCCAAAAAAATCTCCATCAATTTTTATCCCGTTTGGACTCCATTTGATATGGATATTCTGTGAAACAAAAAACATGCAACAAACAGGAACGAGCACTAGATAAATATGTTAGTCCCAAAAATAGTATAAAAAGTTGCCAAAAGTATATGAAAGTTGTAGAATATTGGCATGGAACAATCAAAAATTATAGATATGATGGAGACGTATTAGCATCCCCAAGCTTAATTCCTACTCGTCCTCAAGTAGGTAAATGATAAAAAAGATAATTTTTGATGTGGAATGCTACCTAGCATAATCTTGATCACATATCTAATCATGGCATGAATATTAAGATACGAGTGATTCAAAGCAATAGTCTATCATTTGACATAAAAACAATAATACTTCAAGCCCACTAATAAAGCAATCATGTCTTTTCAAAATAACAAGTGAAAGTGCGTTATATCGACTAGAGTGGGGGTGAATAGGCGATTTTTATGAAAGTCTTCAAAACATGGAAGTTATGAAGACAAACAGCAGAGATATGCCTATTACTATGCAGCGGAAGTTAGATTACACTAAACAAGCCATGGTCAAGTATTCAATAGAGTGAAAGCACAATGACAAGTAGCTGCAGTGTAATAAGAATCAGGTAGGAAGAAGTTATGAAGCCAAACAAATCATACAGTTACATTGTGAAGACAAAGGATATAGCAGGCATGTAATGGCTTCACAATGAGTAATAGTAAGTAAAAGGAAGTGAAGATGAAACCAGTGACTCGTTGAAGACAATGATGTGTTGGACCAGTTCCAGTTGCTGTGACAACTGTACGTCTGGTTGGAGCGGCTAGGTATTTAAACCTTAGGACACACAGTCCCGGACACCCAGCCCTGAACACGCAGCTCAGGACACCAAGTCCTCACCGTATTCTCCTTGAGCTAAGGTCACATAGTCCTCGCCCAATCACTCAGGTAAGTCTTCAAGGTAGACTCCCAAACCTTCACAGACTTCGTTCACTGGCAATCCACAATGTCTCTTGGATGCTCAGAACACGACGCCTAACCGTCTGGAGGATGCACAGTCCTCAAGTGTAATAAGTCTTCAGATCACTCAGACAAGAAGACTTAAGTGATGCCCAATTTACTCTGGCTCTGGGTGGTTAGGGCTTTCTCCTCACTAGGAATTTTCTCTCAAAGGCTTCGAGGTGGGTTGCTCTCAAATGACAAAAGACGTGCACTGAAATCTGAGCAGCCAACCGCTTATGGTTGTAGGGGGTGGGCTATTTATAGCCACTTGGCAACCCGACCTGATTTGTCCGAAATAACCCTGGGTCACTAAGGAACTGACACGTGTTCCAACGGTCAGATTTCAAACTCACGCGAGAACTTTACTTGGGCTACAAGCAAAGCTGACTTGTCCGGCTCTGGACAAGATTCACTCTCATTGTCTTCACTCGAAGATATAGGTTTTTGGTTTAGGCATCACTTCAGTCATTCTGACTGGTTCTCCTGGACCCCACTTAACAGTACGGTGGTTCCTATGACTCAACACAAAAGAAAAAGAACTACGAAAGATCTAAGTCTTCGAGCTCCATAGGCTTCATATCGTGTCTTCTTTTGTCATAGTCTTCAATGTGAATATCTTCATATACCACCTTTGACTTCATTGTCTTCATACATTTTTAGGGTTCATCTCTGGTAGTGAAACCGAATCAATGAGGGACTTCTACCTGTGTTATCCTGCAATTCTCACAAACACATTAGTCCCTCAACTAGGTTTGTCGTCAATACTCCAAAACCAACTAGGGGTGGCACTAGATGCACTTACAATCTCCCCCTTTTTGGTGATTGATGACAAACTAGTTGAAGTTTTCAACGGGGAATATAGTCTGTGAAATTGTAAAGGATAAGGAATTGTCTTCATAAGTTGCAAGGGCTCCCCCTGAAGATGTGCATATAAGTTAATTTGCTTTTGGAATGCAAATGCACATGGCAGGTTGTACTTGTGGAGATCCACTTCAGCTTATGATGACAATCCACTATGCATGTGAAAGTATATGAAGATAATGACATGCATAATGGAAAATGGACGTCTGTAGAATGAGATAAGTGCGGAATTTATCGTCGTACATGCGGAATTTATCTTCGCAAAACAGGGTGGCAAACAAGTAGCAGACGACCATCTGGTTTAAGTGTTACAACTCATAAGAACCAAATGTAGCAAAAACGAGAGTTGTAAGCACGAAGCAAAATATAAGGCACCCGCCCATATGAACCCGCTTGAAGACTATCAATCTCATATGCTTCTCCCCCTTTTGTCAGTAATGACCAAAAAGGTTTGAAGACATAGAGTCTCTACTCGTTTCTATGAGGAGTAGGTGAAGCAGCAGGGTTGTTGATGTTGTTTGGCGGTGCAGAAGAGCTTGGAGGTGCTGAAGCAGATGGTGGTGAAGTAGCATCGTCTTCTTCCTCAATGATTCTGGCAGTGACTGTGGCAGCAGAGGAAGAAAACTCAGAGTCTTCAAGAGATGGAGTCCCCAGCAGCACAGCTCTTCGAGGAGGTGTGGAGTCAAACTTGAATCTCTCAGTGAAGCCATCCTCTTGAAGATCAGCTTCAGAAAGCATCATCGTTAGCCCTTTCCATGTGCGGCGACATGTTTCATGGGCAACGAAAGCGTTCTTGGTGGCAAGATTTCGGATGCGATTTACATCCACCAAGAGGCTTTTCATCTGTCTCTTCAACCAGTCATGATGCCTATCCTGCTTTTATTGAAGGGCCACAAGAAGCTCTCGGTCGTTGAGAACACGAGTGCGCTTCTTGGGTCTTGAAGCAGTTGCACTGTCAGTGGCTTCAGTTGAAGCAGGGTGTGGTGCACGTGTAGTGCCAGCCAAAGGATACACCCTGGAGATGGCTTCAACACCTTCAACGTTTTGAGTGAAGCTCTGGTGTTCTGCATTCTGAAGACTCAGAGGTTGCTTGGCAGGTTCAGGATAGATGGCTTCAGCAGAGGTATCCACATCAGGCAAGAAGATCCGATGGTTGCGGGCTGAGGGCTGATACGAGATGGCAGAGTGAAGTTTGATCAGCCTCATGACCCAAGGAGCATAGAACTTTAAACCAAACAGATCTGAGCCTGATGCAGCTAGTTGGCGTATGAAGAAATCCTGTGCGTTGAAGCATTTGCCATGAAGGATATAGAATATCAGAGTCTTCATTGCACCCTCGATCTTGGCATTTGGAGAGTGTCCTTTAATGGGCCAGAGAGTCCGCCGGATGATGTGATAGATGGTCCTGGGCAGGTACTCAAGGTCTTCAACGAAGAACTCTGTGGGATAAGGAGCATCGTGGGGCAATGGCTTCATCATGGAGAGCATCTGACTCATATTCGGTTCAGGCCTCTGAAATATGCTCTCAATAGCTTCAGTGTGTAGCCGACAGCCTTGCTCGAAGAATTCGCCTGGAGTGGGCAGGCCAGTGAGCTCAATGATATCAAATGCATTTCATGATGAACGTTGCCGGTCATCCACTCCAGGACCCAAGTCCTCGGATCTCTGTTGTATCCTTTGATGTGCAGTGTGGCATAGAATTGTAGCAGGAGATCTTCGTTCCAATGCTCTTCATTAGTGACAAACTGCAGGAGACCCACTTGTTTGAAGCAATCCAACGCTTCCTCTAGACAGGGCAGACCAGCAATAGCTTCAACATCAAGGCGCTTGTGCGGGAAAATGCGACCTTGGTTGTACAGTATGCAAGAGTAGTAGCTGCGCTGAGGATAGCTCCAGAACCTATCTGATGAAATCCTTTCCCTTGAATAGGGGTTCTTGGAGCTATTGAAGAAAGTATTATCTGCCCTGAAGCCATTGATGTTGAAGGAGCCAGGTGCTGATGCAGGACCTGGAAACCTTGGCAGTCTTGGGATTGGCTTCTGGACCTGAGGCCTGTGCTCAACATGATAGTTGAATTGGGGACCGGCAGCAGACTCAGGAACAGAAGCGGTGGGTTCAGTGGCTTCGCTGTCTTGAGAAGCTTTTCCTGGGGAGGGCTCCACATTAGCTTCGTTGTTAGTTGTGGCAGCCTCAAGATTTTCATCTTCCGCTTGACTAGCAGGAGGGTCTGTCACAAGCACGTTCTCCTGGAGAACTGCTTCTTGGTGGAGCAGAGGAGTGGGCTTGTGTGGTACTTCTTCTGCGGTTGATGCAGCCGGAATGTCTTCAGCATAGACTTGAGGCCTTGGACCTTTGCGAAGCCTGCGGAACACAGACGATGCCTGTTGGGTTGGAGTGGGCTGGGCCTCATAGTCTTCTTCCTCTTGAGGGCGATCCGCCCATGAAGCATCCTGTGCAATTGGCGTTAGTGGACGACCAATGCTGATGAGTTCGCTGTGTTCTAACTAAGGAAGGGCTGCATCATCTTCTACATTGTCATGATGACCAATGTCTTCAACAGCGATGGGATCAGCTGCTGGAATATCCTCAGCTTCAGGAGCCTCTGTGGAAGTAGGCTCATGAACCGTTAGTTGACATTCTGCGTCAGGGTGAACCATAGAGATGGGTTCAACTATCAAGGGCTCTGTGGGAGCAGCCCGAGCTTTCTTGATCTTTCTCTTTTTCTTGCTGGGGGCAGTAGGAGAGGCTTCAGAGCTTTTCCTCTTCCTGGCTTCAGCCTCAGCAGTTCTTGTCTTCTTGAGCTCTGAAGCTGTTGACCGGCTCTTTGGCTTCGAGCCAGTCGTTGTAGTTGGGAAGACAAGCGGAACTGCTTCCTGCCTTGGTGCCTCTGGTTCAGCTGGAACAGTCTTCTTCTTTTTCTTTGCGGCCATCTTGGGGTCGATGCCAGGACGCCCAAGTGCCTTGTGCTTCTCAGCCTCATTGTAGGCTTGCACACATCTGTCAGCCAGAGTCTTCATCCGCTCACGTGAACCCTGAGCTTCTGCATGCTTCTTTAGAAAGTTTTCGTTTAGCTCATGCAACATGATCTTGAAGCTCTTCACTTCTTGCACGCTGAGCTTGGCCATGTGCTTCCTGAACCGAGCCTTTTCATGATCAATTTTCTGCTTCAGTTCAACAATGCGCTGGGCAATAGCAAGTTCTGAAGCAATAGCGCCTTGGAAGGCGACGCTGATGCCAACGGGCAGCTGTAGATCTTCAAAGCTGATGTTTGGTGTGGCAAACCACTCGTCAATGAAGTTGTGGATGATGGTGACATCAAAGAGAGGCAGATTGTTGAAGATTTCTGCTTCTTCTTTGCTCTTGATGAGTTGCTCAAGAGCATCATCTCCAAGATCTTCATCACTTGACAGATCAATGGCTTCACTGCGCAGGATGGCAGCAGCTGTGAGTTCTTTGCCAGTGTGAGACAGGGGCATCTTGGCCTTCTGGTGCCTTGAGACGCGTGATAAGTCTTCAGACTGCACACTGTCTTCAGGAGGTGCAGTCGCCAATGGCTTCGCCTTTGAGATTTTTGGTGAAGGGGCTGGCTTTGAAGCTTTTGGCTTCTTCAACTGCTTCGGCTTCGACACTGCAGGCACTGCAGGCGCTTCATCAGACTCAGTGTTAGCTGCAGGCTCATTCACTGCAGTCCCTTGAACCAAGATGTAGGTGATGAGGCCTTCAAGGTTGGCATACGGACCGATGACATTGGGCTCTGCTTCTCGTGTGCCATCTGCCCTTGGTGCTGAAGGACTAGGGTTGAAGTCTAACCCAAATTTCTTCTTGTTCTGCTTCGCTGAGTTTTGGGCAAACTGGAAGTTTCGCTTGAACAGATTGTCGTCACGACACCAGAGTAGTGACGACGGATGTGCATCATCAGGCTGTGGCCCACGGACCATGCATGGATAGAAGCTTTGGGCAATAGCTTCATCTCTAGACCTAGGTACAAGATTCTTGTATAAGATGTCTCCCCACGGTCTTTTTATGGCACTTTTCTTAGCATATTCTTGGGTTGTGAAGCGGTATTTGAACCATTGTTCTGCCCAATAGCGTTGAATCCATTGGATTCGGGTCTTGCGCTGACCATAATTCTCTTCAGGATCTGTTTTATACATTTCTGCCAGTTCATCAGGCAGATCTTTGGATGTTCCTCCACGTCGCTATCTGCCCCCCTTCCTTGCTGCTGTTTCTGAAGCCATAAACTTTAACTTGGAAGGCTTCAAGACGTTCAAAGGCTTTATTTTGCTGGACCAATAGGAACTGGCTTTAGGAGAATTTATGTGATGTTGTAGGAATTCTACAAATGAATGCAGACTATGAGAACCAAAGGATTCTCCCACGGACATGTACCTGTGATAGCATTAAGGTGCGAGGGAAGGGGAAGAGGTCATATGCATTCTCAGAAGATTTTGAAGATAAATCAGTTTAGAAGACATTGACCTCATCGTGCGAAGACATTCACTCATAGATAAGAAGTTGGTTCCAGATTTGTACGAATCCACAGATCAGTACAAGTGAGGAATCTAACTACTTTGTGAAGCACAAGTGAATATACTAGGCATGTTATGAGATGCAGTTTGAGAGAGATCTAGTTTGTGTGAACAGAAACTACTTGTGGTAGAAAGTGACAGATCAATAGGATCAACGGTGCTGTAAAAAGGGAGTTTTATTTACCACACTGAGAACTGCTAGACGGAGCGAGAGATGAGGCCGAGCAGTTCACTCGTCCGTGCCCTAACTTGGCGACGGAGGAGACCTACGACGACGGCGGAGAGGACGATGTCCGCGGTCGGCGTGAAGACGGCGTCGGAGAGGTTGCGGCAGCAAAGCACTTCGTCGCCGGCGTCGTCGAGAGCTAGCGGTGGCGCTAGGGTTCGTGCGAGGGTGGAAGAAGAGATAGTTACCGCTGTGAGTGTGTATTTATAGGCACAAGGGCGGCACTGTGCTATTACACAGGTGCCCCTGGCGATTCGCATCTGAGGAACGCATGGCCAGTTTGCGGAAGTTTGGGGTTTGTTCCTCGTCCCACGCACGCCTGGATTGTCGGGTGGTCGTTCCTGCTTCTCCGGATTTTATGTGGAGGAATGAGCATTGAAAAGGGACTTTATGGTTATCTCTATATCTTCTGCTGACAAGGACGCAGTGAAGACATTCGACAGTTTCAATAGAATGCATATGACTTAGAGAGATAGAGTTTGAGATAGAAAGCATAGAGAAGTCTGGGGTCCGATCACATTCACTTAGTTCAAAAGATTCAACACGAAGACATAGCTATAAGTGAATGTTGTAGAGGACAGAACACTAGTATATATATATATATATATATATATATATCTATAGTCAACATAGTGAAGATAATCATGAAAATATGTTGAGTTCGAAGCCAAACCAAATGTGAAGACATTGCAAGGTAACGCCATGAGAGAAACACTTCAAAATAGAACGTTTGGTGGTGGCGTTACCCACCGTATAGGAAGTATTAGACCTAGACACGACGCACAATTATCGTGGCGCTCCGAAGTCAAATTCCACATTAATGTATTCACACTTAGAATGTATGTCTTCATTGATTGAAGATATACTTCACTTTGTGTGTTGCACATCTAAGTCATCAATATGCATAAGGGTTACAGGATATTTAGCTCACACCGTAACTTGCAAAACCTCTTCTCATCCAAGGGCTTGGTGAAGATATCTGCCAATTGCTCTTCAGTGTTGACGTGTATGATATCAATGTCTTCCTTCACAACATGATCTCTGAGAAAGTGATGACGAATTTCAATGTGCTTTGTCTTCGAGTGCTGAACTGGGTTGTTGGCAATCTTGATGGCGCTTTCGTTGTCGCAGTAAAGTGACACTTGCTTCAGATGAATGCCATAGTCCTTGAGTGTTTGCTTCATCCACAGAAGCTGAGCGCAGCAAGATCCAGCAGCAATGTATTCAGATTCAGCAATGGAGAGAGATACACAGTTCTGCTTCTTTGAAGACCAACATACAAGTGATCGTCCCAGAAAGTGACATGTGCCTGATGTAGACTTGTGATCAACTTTGTCACCAGCATAATCAGCATCCGAGAATCCAACCAAATCAAACTCTGAGCCCTTTGGATACCATAATCCTAGAGTTGGGGTGTGAGCCAAATATCGAAGAATTCGCTTCACAGCTAAGTGATGCGACTCCTTTGGTGCCGCTTGAAATCGAGCACACATGCAAACACTAAGCATAATATCTGGCCTAGATGCACATAAATAAAGTAAAGAACCAATCATGGAGCGGTATACCTTTTGATCGAACTCTTTACCATTGTCGTCAGGACCCAGATGATTTTTGGCTGGCATTGGTGTTGTGAAGCCTTTGCAGTCTTGCATACCAAACTTCTTTAGGCAATCTTTGAGATACTTCTCTTGAGATATGAAGATGCCATTGCGTTGTTGTCGTATTTGAAGACCAAGGAAGAACTTTAGCTCCCCCATCATGGACATCTGATATTGCTCTTGCATCATATATCCAAACTCTTCACCGTACTTCTGATTGGTGCAGCCGAAGATAATGTCATCCACATATATTTGGCACACAAACAATTCACCATCATATGTCTTCATGAAAAGAGTGGGATCTAGGGAACCAGGTATGAAGCCTTTGCTCTTCAGGAAGTATTTGAGTGTGTCATACCAGGCCCTAGGGGCTTGTTTGAGGCCATACAGTGCCTTGTTGAGCTTGTATACCATGTCAGGATGTTTTGGATTTTCAAAGCCAGGCGGTTGTGCAACATACACTTCTTCTTCAATCTTGCCATTGAGAAAGGCACTCTTCACATCCATTTGATATAGAAGTATGTTATGATGATTTGCATAGGCCAGCAGTATGCGTATGGCTTCAAGCCTAGCCACATGAGCAAATGTTTCATCGAAATCAATGCCTTCCACTTGAGTATACCCTTAAGCAACGAGACGAGCTTTGTTTCTGACAACTTGACCATGCTCATTTTGCTTGTTGTGGTATATCCATTTGGTGCCCATTATGTTGTGCTTCCGTGGATCAGGACGCTTAACCAGTTCCCATACATTATTCAGCTCAAACTATTGAAGCTCTTCTTGCATAGCTTGAATCCATTCAGGTTCCATGAAGGCTTCTTCAACTTTCTTGGGTTCTGATATTGAGACGAATGCGAAGTGCCCACAGAAATTTGCTAGCTGAGTTGCCCTTGAACGAGTGAGTGGACCAGGTGCATTGATGCTATCAATTATTCTTTCAATCTGCACTTCATTGGCAACGCGAGGATGTACAGGGCGAAGACTTTGCTCTTGCTGTTCACTGTCGTTGTTGGAAGGAATGTTTTTAGGCTGAGCAATGACTTCATGTTGATCAGGTGCTAAAATGATAAGTTCTTCTTCAGGATGAGCTTCAGAAGGTATAATTTCTCCAGTTCCCATTAGCTTGATTGATTCACTGGATGGAACTTCATCTAGCACACTTGGCAGCTATTCTCTTTGTGATCCGTTGGTCTCATCGAACCGCACATCCATTGTTTCAACCACTTTGTAATGAAAGAGATTGAAGACTCTGTAGGAGTGCGAATCCTTTCCATATCCAAGCATAAAACCCTCATGTGCTTTTGGTGCAAATTTTGAGGTGTGATGTGGGTCCTTGATCCAGCACCTTGCGCTAAATACTCTGAAGTAACTGACATTTGGCTTTTTGCTAGTAAGGAGCTCATAAGATGTCTTGTTCAGAAGCTTGTGAAGATAAACACGATTGATTGTATGTCATGCAGTGTCAATGGCTTCAGTCCAGAATTTTCTTGGAGTCTTGTATTCATCTAGCATCGTTCTGGCCATCTCAATGAGTGTTCTGTTCTTGCGTTCGACGATGCCATTCTGCTGTGGCGTGTACGGGGCTGAGAATTCATGTGTGATGCCCAAGGTATCAAGATATGTATCAAGGCCAGTGTTCTTGAATTCAGTGCCATTGTCACTTCTGATGTGCTTTATCTTGGCGCCAAAATTGTTCATAGCACGATTGGCAAAGCGTCTGAAGACATCCTGCACTTCAGTCTGGTAAAGGATTATGTGCACCCAAGTATATCTAGAATAATCATCAACAATAACGAAGCCATAGAGGCAAGCAGTAGTAGTTAGAGTTGAGTAATGAGTGGGACCGAAAAGATCCATGTGAAGCAGTTCGAAGGGTTGAGTAGTAGTCATGATTGTCTTCGAGGGATGTTTGGCCCTCGTCATCTTCCCTGCTTCACAGGCACCGCATAAATGGTCTTTCTTGAACTTGACGCCCTCGATGCCTATGACATGCTTCTTCTTCTCAAGGGTGTGGAGGTTCCTCATGCCAGCATGTCCAAGCCTCCGATGCCATAGCCAGCATTCTGAAGCCTTTGCTAGAAGACATACTGCAAGCTGTGGCCCTGCTGAGAAATCTACCACGTACAAATCATCTTTTCGATACCCTTCAAACACTAGAGACTTGTCAGATTCCATTAGTACAAGGCAACGATATTTCCCAAACATTACAATCATGTTCAAATCGCAAAGCATTGAGACAGACATTAAGTTGAAGCCAAGGGATTCAACAAGCATGACTTTATCCATGTGTTGATCCCTTGAGATTGCAACTGTACCTAGACCCAATACCTTACTTTTACCAGTGTCAGCAAATGTGATGTGGCTTTTGTCGGATGGACGTAAAGTTGAGTCCATGAGAAGACTTCTTTTGCCAGTCATGTGATTTGTACACCCACTGTCAATAATCCATTCTGAAGACGCTGGTGTCGTACCCTACAGTGCAGTTATGGGATAGGCTTCACCAAGAGCATTGTGAAGCAAAAACATTTGACGAACCAGTGGGTTATGAAAGCTTAGATCCAGGTTAGGACTAATAGGGAGTGTAGCAAGCGATTCAGGTACGAAGTACATAGTAAGACCATTTGGGCATTTGATCTTGCGCCCTACAAGATTTTTAAGGTCCCCAGCAATAGCGTCAGAAGATTTTGGTTTTCTGCTGGAGACCTTTCCCTGCAAAAGAGAGTTAAGCTTCTTTAACCACCCACATCTTCAAGGGTGGCTTAGAAGCAATAAGTCTAAGTGCAGCATCTGAGAATTTTGGCTTTGGAGCCCTAGCAAACAGTCTAGCAGGCGGACAATAGTACTCATAAGAATAGGCAGAATAGTTCTTGGTCATATGAACATGACGGTTTGATGAACGGCTCTCATATTCATATGCCTGAGTATGGTTTCCCTGCAAAACATTTGCGTTAGTGCGACTCAGGTGAGTCCTCTGTCTGTATGAGGCCTTTGGACCGTATGATGCTTTTGGTCTGAGGTTTGTCTTCTTCATGTGAGGTGTCATGAAGACATTCACAGGAATATTTTCCAGACACGTTTTCGGAACCCAGATCTTCTTCATAGGCGGTCCATTCCTGCAGTTAGTACCAATGTACCTGGCAAACACTTCACCATTCTGATTCTTAAACAGTTTATAGTTTGCATCAAAGGATTCATCAATGATAATGGGGTTAGCACAAGTGAAGCCAGATAAATTGGATGGATCTGCTGAAGGTTCCTTTGCAGCAACCCATGTGGTTTTGGGGTACTGCTCAGGTTTCCAGTTAGAGCCATCTTTATTCATTTTCCTTACGAACCCAACACCCTCTTTCCTAGGGTTTCAGTTCAGAATCTGCTTTTTGAGGACATCACATAGTGTCTGATGACCTTGAAGACTTTTGTACATCCCTGTTTCAAGCAATGTCTTCAACCTAGCATTCTCATCAGCAATAGCGGTGGTATCCTCAACAGAGGGGTTAGTTACCGCATCAACAGTTGAAGATATTGCAACAGCAGTAGCAGTAGAACATTCAGCAACAGAAGTAGCATTATCATGCTCAATGCATTTAAGACATGGTGGTTCAAATCCTTCCTGATCGGGACTGATCTGTTTGGCGCGAAGTGATTCGTTTTCCGTTTGAAGATCTTCATGAACCGCTCTCAATTTCTCAAGATCTTGCTTCCTTTGAAGATAATCATAGGAAAGCTTTTCATGAGTTGTTGAGAGAGTTTCATGACGACTTTCAAGTTCCTGATACTTAACGTGAAGATTTTTTATGTCTTCAATTAAGGATTCAGATCGAGTCATTTCAGCACCCAATAGATCATCGCTTCTGTCTAACAATTTTTGAATATGTTCCATAGCTTTCTGTTGTTTAGTTGCAATTTTAGCAAGTGTTTTATAGCTAGGTTTTGAAACACAATCAGAGTCATCGTCACTAGATGTTTGATAATGAGTAGTGCGTGTGTTTACCTTGGCACCGCGTGCCATGAAGCAGTAGGTGGAAGCGGAGTAGTCCTTGTCATTTGCATCGGCGTCGGTGATGAAGTCATTGTCTTTAGTGTCGAAGATGGACTTGGCAACGTATGCTGTAGCCAGACTTGCGACCCCTGAGTCGGATTCCTCTTCAGACTCCACCTCCGCCTCCTCAGAAGCTGACTCCTCCTCTGAATCCATTTCCTTGCCAACAAACGCACGTGCCTTGCCAGATGAGCTCTTCTTGTGTGATGAAGACTTTGAGGAAGACTTGGAAGAAGACTTTGAGTATTTCTTCTTCTTCTTCTTCTTCTTCTTGTCGTCAGAGTCATATTCCTTGCTCTTCTTCTTCTTTTTGTTCTCATTGTCCCACTGTGGACACTCAGCGATGAAGTGGCCAAGTTTCTTGCACTTGTGACATGTTTTCTTCTTGTAGTCATGAGCAGAAGCTTCATCATTCCTTGAGCTTGATCATGAAGACTTTCTGAAGCCTTTCTTCTTGGTGAACTTTTGGAACTTCTTCACAAGCATAGCAAGTTCCCTTCCAATGTCTTCAGGATCATCAGAACTGCTATCAGATTCTTCTTCAGATGAGGAGACAGCTTTTGCCTTCAAGGCACGAGTTCACCCATAGTTTGGACCGTAGATATCTCTTTTCTCAGAAAGATGAAACTCATGTGTGTTGAGCCTCTCAAGTATGTCAGACGGATTGAGTGTCTTGAAATCAGGACGTTCTTGAATCATCAGGGCTAGGATGTCAAACGAACTATCAAGTGATCTCAGCAGTGTCTTGACGATTTCATGTTTGGTGATCTCAGTAGCGCCGAGGGCTTGAAGCTCATTTGTGATGTCAGTGAGCCAATCAAATGTGTGCTGGACCTTCTCATTGTCATTTCTTTTGAAGCGGTTGAAGAGGTTGTGAAGAACGCTGATTCTCTGATCTCTCTGGGTTGAGATGCCTTCATTGACCTTGGAGAGCCAGTCCCAGACCAGCTTGGATGTCTTCAAAGCACTCACACGGTCATACTGTCCTTTGGTTAGATGACCACAGATGATGTTCTTGGCAGTAGAGTCCAGTTGAACGAATTTCTTGACATCAGCAACAGTGACACCTTCTCCAGCCTTGGGAAAGCCGTTCTCGACGACATACCATAGGTCGACGTCAATGGCTTCAAGATGCATACGCATCTTATTCTTCCAGTAGGGATATTCAGTTCCATCGAAGACGGGGCACGCAGCGGAGACTTTAATTATCCCTGCAGTCGACATAGCTAAAACTCCAGGTGGTTAAACCAAATCACACAGAACAAGGGAGCACCTTGCTCTGATACCAATTGAAAGTGCGTTATATCGACTAGAGGGGGGGTGAATAGGCGATTTTTATGAAAGTCTTCAAAACGTGGAAGTTATGAAGACAAACAGTAGAGATATGCCTATTACTATGCAGCGGAAGTTAGATTACACTAGACAAGCCATGGTCAAGTATTCAATAGAGTGAAAGCATAATGACAAGTAGCTGCAGTGTAATAAGGATCAGGTAGGAAGAAGTTATGAAGCCAAACAAATCATACAGTTACGTTGTGAAGACAAAGGATATAGCAGGCATGTAATGGCTTCACAATGAGTAACAGTAAGCAAAAGGAAGTGAAGATGAAACCAGTGACTCGTTGAAGACATTGATGTGTTGGACCAGTTCCAGTTGCTGTGACAACTATATGTCTTGTTGGAGCGGCTAGGTATTTAAACCTTAGGACACACAATCCCGGACACCCAGTCCTGAACACGCAGCTCAGGACACCAAGTCCTCACCGTATTCTCCTTGAGCTAAGGTCACATAGTCCTCACCCAATCACTCAGGTAAGTCTTCAAGGTAGACTCCCAAACCATCACAGACTTCGTTCACTGGCAATCCACAATGTCTCTTGGATGCTCAGAACACGACGCCTAACCGTCTGGAGGATGCACAGTCCTCAAGTGTAATAAGTCTTCAGATCACTCAGACAAGAAGACTTAAGTGATGCCCAATTTACTCTGGCTCTGGGTGGTTAGGGCTTTCTCCTCGCTAGGAATTTTCTCTCAAAGGCTTCGAGGTGGGTTGCTCTCAAACGACAAAAGCCATGCACTGAAATCTGAGCAGCCAACCGCTTATGATTGTAGGGGGTGGGCTATTTATAGCCACTTGGCAACCCGACCTGATTTGTCCGAAATGACCCTGGGTCACTAAGGAACTAACACATGTTCCAACGGTCAGATTTCAAACTCACGCGACAACTTTACTTGGGTACAAGCAAAGCTGACTTGTCTGGCTCTGGACAAGATTCACTCTCATTGTCTTCACTCGAAGACATAGGTTTTTGGTTTAGGCATCACTTCAGTCATTCTGACTGGTTCTCCTGGACCCCACTTAACAGTACGGTGGTTCCTATGACTCAACACAAAAGAAAAAGAACTACGAAAGATCTAAGTCTTCGAGCTCCATAGGCTTCATATCGTGTCTTCTTTTGTCATAGTCTTCAATGTGAATATCTTCATATACCACCTTTGACTTCAATGTCTTCATACATTTTTAGGGGTCATCTCTGGTAGTGAAACCGAATCAATGAGGGACTTCTACCTATGTTATCCTGCAATTCTCACAAACACATTAGTCCCTCAACTAGGTTTGTCGTCAATACTCCAAAACCAACTAGGGGTGGCACTAGATGCACTTACAACAAGGCCAAAGAAAGTTATCCCTACAAAATCATATAGTCTGGCTATGCTCAATCTTCACCACACAAAATACTCACATCATGCACAACCCCGATGACAAGCCGAGCAATTGGTTCATACTTTTTAACGTGCTTCAGCATTTTCAACCCTCACGCAATACATGAGCGTGAGCCATGGATATAGCACTATAGGTGGAATAGAATGGTGGTTGTGGAAAAGACAAAAAGGAGAAGATAGTCTCACATCAACTAGGCGTATCAACGGGCTATGGAGATGCCCATCAATAGATATCAATGTGAGTGAGTAGGGATTGCCATGCAACGGATGCACTAGAGCTATAAGTATATGAATGCTCAAAATGAAACTAAGTGGGTGTGCATCCTACTTGCTTGCTCATCAAGACCTAGGGCATTTGAGGAAGCCCACCGTTGGAATATACAAGCCAAGTTCTATAATGAAAATTCCCACTAGTATATGAAAGTGATAACTCAAGAGACTCTCTATATGAAGAACATGGTGCTACTTTGAAGCACAAGTGTGGAAAAAGGATAGTAACATTGCCCCTCCTCTCTTTTTCTCTCATTTTTTATATTTTTTTTGGGTGGGCTTCTTTGGCCTGTTTTATTTATTTTTGAAGTCCGGAGTCTCATCCCGACTTGTGGGGGAATCATAGTCTCCATCATCCTTTCCTCACTGGGGCAATGCTCTAATAATGATGATCATCACACTTTTATTTACTTACAACTCAATGTTACAACTCAGTGTCTAGAACAAAGTATGACTATATCGATGCCTCCAGTGGTGTGCCGGGATGTGCAATGATCTAGCGTAGCAATGACATCAAAAAACGGACAAGCCATGAAAACATCATGCTAGCTATCTTTCGATCATGCAAAGCAATATGACAATGAATGCTCAAGTCATGTGTATGATGATGACGGAATTTGCATGGCAATATATCTCGGAATGGCTATGGAAATGCCATGATAGGTAGGTATGGTGGCTGTTTTGAGGAGAAGGTATATGGTGGGTTTATGGTACTGGCGAAAGTTGCGCGATACTAGAGAGGCTAGCAATGATGGAAGGGTGAGAGTGCGTATAATCCATGGACTCAATATTAGTCATAAAGAACTCACATACTTATTGCAAAATCTTATTAGCCCTCAAAGCAAAGTACTACTACGCATGCCTCTAGGGGTATAGATTGGTAGGTAAAGACCATTGCTCGTCCCCGACCGCCACTCATAAGGAAGACAATCAATAAATACCTCATGCTCCAACTTCGTTACATAACGGTTCACCATACGTGCATGCTACGGGAATCACAAACCTCAACACAAGTATTTCTACTAATCCACAACTACCCACTAGCATGACTCTAATATCACCATCTTTATATCGCAAAACTATTGCAAGGAATCAAACATATCATATTCAGTGATCTACAAGTTTTATGTAGGATTTTATGACTAACCATGTGAATGACCAATTCCTGTCATCTCTCTAAATAGATATAAGTGAAGCAAGTGAGTTTAATTCTTCTACAAAAGATATTCCCACGCTCTAACAAATATAAGTGAAGCAAAAGAGCATTCTACAAATGGCGGTTGTCTATGTAAAGAGAAACAGGCGATCCAAACTTCAAATGACATAAATGAAGCACATGAAGCATTCTATAAAGCCATAGTCAAAAGATATAAGTAAAGTGCATAGAGCATTCTATAAATCAACCATGGACTATCTCATACCAGCATGGTGCATAAAAGAAAAATGAAAACTAAATGCAAAAGATGCTCCAAGATTGCACATATCGCACGAACGAAACGAATCCGAAAGCATACCGATATTTGTTGAAGAAAGAGGGGATGCCTTCTGGGGCATCCCCAAGCTTAGACGCTTGAGCATCCTTGAATATTTACTTGGTGTGCCTCGGGCATCCCCAAGCTTGAGCTCTTGCCTCTCTTCCTGCTTCTCACATCGAGACCTTCTCGATCATCGAGCACTTCATCCATACAAAACTTCAACAGAAAACTCGGTAAGATCCGTTAGTATAATAAAGCAAATCACTACTCTAATTACTGTTGTAAGACAATTCATATTTTTTGTATTGTGTCTACTGTAATATAACTTTTTCATGTCTTAATCCACTGATATAAATTGATAGTTTCATCAAAACAAGCAAACTATGCATCAAAAACAGAATCTGTCTAAAACAGAACAATCTGTAATAATCTGAACATTCACCATACTTATGATACTTGAAAAATTCTACCAAAATTGGGAAAAATAAACAATTTGTATAGGAAGACTTTGCAAAAAGAATCAGAACCATTTGACCTTCCAGCAAAAAAGGTAAAATCGCGCATTACAGAAAAATTTTCCGTCCTAAATCGTACAAACCATCAAGCAAATGTAAACATCCTAAAGGCAAACCTTGGCACATTATTTTTATAATACAATGGAATTGTACAAGGGGATAATTATTTTTGTTGAAAAGTTTCTGTAATCAAGATTCACAAAGTTTCCATGAGCATGAACAAAGTTCAAGGCTAGCTCCCACTTCAACAATGCTTGTCATTCTCACTTTCGCTTTCCTTTTTGAAAAAGTTTTGGGTTCCCCTCTTTATTTTTGTTGTTTTAAACTCTAATAAAGCACTCAACAGAAGTAACTGACTCTCTAAAACTTCCGGGTTGTCTCCCTGGCAGCACTTTCTTTAAAGCCATTAAGCTAGGCATATAGTGCTCAAGTAGTGAATCCACCCAGATCGCAAGGTATATCAAAGCCAATTTTAATTAACAATGATTTGTAATTTAGTAGTGAGCACAAAGAAACATATATCATGCAACAACGAAGTCTAACTCTCTTCCTATGCATCGGCATGTCATAAAAGAACAATTCATGCACACAAAGTAAAGGCCAATGCATAGTATAAACAGTTTCTTGCAATTTTATGATATTGGAAACATAGAGAGGTGGAGTTATAGTTCCTCTCTCATAATAATTGCAAGTAGGAGCAGAAAGCACATGCATATTATATTCATCAAAATCATCATGTGTAGTAGTAAAAGGCAACCCATCAATATAATCCGTAATAAGTGCAAACTTCTCCGATATAGTGTAGTTGGGAGAATTCAAAAAGATAATAGGACTATCATGCGTGGGTGCAATAACAACAATTTCATTTTTAACATAAGGAACTATAGCAAGTTCATCTCCATAAGCATAATTCATATTGGCATCTTGGCCACAAGCATCATCAAAAAGGGACATTTCAAGAGAATCAACGGGATCATAACAATCATCATAGCAATCATCCTTCGGTAAGCACGAAGGGAAATTAAAAAATGTATGAGTTGAAGAGTTACTCTCATTAGAAGGTGGGCACGGGTAGCTAATCCGCTCTTCCTCCTTTTGTTCTTCGCTCTCCTCATCATCTTTTTCATCCAGTGAGCTCACGGTTTCATCAATTTCTTCTTCCATAGACTCCTGCAAAATATTAGTCTCTTCTTGGATAGTAGAGTAGTCCTCAATATATGGTTTAACATAGGCATTAGAAGCATAATTATCATAGCAATATTTAAGTATGGCAAAATTTTCAGATTTGTAAAGAGTAGCATCATACTTTTCAATCAAAGAAGCAATTTCGTAAGCACCCTTAAAAGCAACAAATTCTTCAATTTGTTGAACATCATAGTAATTATAAACACCCTTAGCATACGAAGATACGATTCCATTATCACCAAACTCACATTGATAGGGAAGGTGTTTCTTAAGGTTTTCAGAACAACAAGTAAAATCATATATTTCACATAAATTCCAAGCATAGCATTGCAAATGATGAATTTGATCCAGTAAAAGTTTCCCTTTTTCAGATATTCGGTGTCGCACATAACAAGCATGCTCATCTAAGGATTTTCCCTCAACTAAGCAAGTTGGGGTTTCAGCACGAGCACATAGGGATCGAAGATGATCCAAGTAATAGGCTTCAGCAGTGTGATAGATTTTGAGTGGTTCTTCAACCATTGGTTCAGTAGGTACAACTAATTTTTTGGTATTTTGCATTTCCTACCCATAACTAAAGATAGAAAACAACTAAGAACAACAAATAAAAAGTTACATACTGACAAAGCAAACAAGCACACACGAGAATATTCACCCCACGCTAGCGAGTGTGGAAAAGTGGTGGTAAGAGTTGTGAAATTTGCCCCTAAGCAATTGACTAATTTACTAGACCGATAGCAAGTATTATGTGGGAGAGGCCACTTCTAGCATGTCATCCCTGACTTGGAATTCTATGCACTTATGATTGGAACTATTAGCCAACATCCGCAACTACTAATGTTCATTAAGGTAAAACCCAACCATAGCATTAAGATATATTGGCCCCCCTTCAATCCTGTATGCATCGATTTCTATGCTAGGTTGAAGCTTTTGTCACTCTTGCCCTCCAATACATAGTCCTATCAACATACAACTAACCCTAGGGTGTGATCCACATGCCCAATCATATGATGGGCACCAAAGGACAGCAACATAACCACAAGAAAATTAAATCAATCATAGCAATTTATCAACCACCGATAGGACAACAAAAATCTACTCAGACATCATAGGATGGCAACACATCATTGGATAATAATATGAAGCATAAAGCACCATGTTCAAGTAGACGGTACAGCGGGTTGCGGGAGAGTGGACAGCTGTAGACAGAGGGGGGAAGCTGATGGAGATGTTGGTGAAGATGGCAGAGGTGTTGGTGTAGATCGCGGTGATGATGATGGCCCCCGGTGGCACTCCGGTGCCATCGGAAGCGAGGGGGAGAGAGCCCCCCTCCTTCTTCTTCTTCCTTGACCTTCTCCCTAGATGGGAAAAGGGTTTCCCCTCTGGTCCATGGTCTCCATGGCATGGGAGGGGCGAGAGCCGCTCCGAGATTGGATCTGTCTCTCTGTCTCTCTCTGTTTCCGCGTTCTCAGATTCTTCCCATTTACCGTTTCTTATATTCCCGGAGATCGGTAACTCCGATTGAGCTGAAATTTTAACACGATCTCTATCCGGATATTAGCTTTCTTGCAGCGAAAGAAGGGCGTCAACCACTTTACGGGTGGCCCACGAGGGTCAGGGGCACGCCCATGGGGGCAGGCGTGCCCCTGCCTCGTTGTCACCTCGGGCACCGTCTCGCGTGGAATTTTCTTCCCAAAAATCATATATATTCCAAAAAAAATCTCTATCAGTTTTTATCCCGTTTGGATTCCGTTTGATATGGATATTCTACGAAACAAAAAACATGCAACAAACAGGAACTAGCACTAGGCACTGGATCAATATGTTAGTCCCAAAAATAGTATAAAGAGCTGCCAAAAGTATATGAAAGTTGGAGAATATTGGCAAGGAACAATAAAAAAATATAGATACAACGGAGACGTATCAGGATGCCATCGCTTCCCTACCATTTTGTGCGCGATCTTGGGCGGCAAGGAACTCGGCGCGGCGGGATGCCATCGCTTCCTTATCGGTTAGTGTGCGGCGCGATGGCATGAATGATGCTCGGTGAGAGCTCTAGGGTGGAGTGGCCGTACAACCATATAGTGCATTAGTTTGTCAAGAGCTCAAGGACAGAATACGAAGGAAATTTGGATTCCCCTTCAATTTGGGTCATTTATTATGGAGTAAAATGCATTGGCGGTCATCGAACTTGTGTTGATAGCCCACTTTGATCATTATATTATACATGATGCACACATTAGCTCACACTGTCCATAGAGGCAAGTAGCGTGTATGCGTGTAGACACTCATGCTCACGCTATCAAACCATGCTAATGCATGCACGTCGCCCTCTCAATCAAAGTTCTGCTCATGCGACAACGCAAATGGCGAGCCCGTCACCTGCATGCCCCGGCAGTGCCTGACATTACTGTTTAGACGTATGATGGAGGCCTCCCCGAACGCCAAGCATGTATTCACCTGGATCAACACCAATGGTCATACTCGGGACTCGGTGCCTTGCTCATGTATATCGTCCATCACAATGACAATATACAAAACATCCTAGCTATAGAGGGTACTATGGTATGGAGTATGTACTATCGTGAGCGACCGATCATAGTGCCACTGCACACGAGTGTGTATCTGATCAATTCGTCCATTATTCGTAAGTTATGCATGGTTGTGTGGTGTCTAATGGTGGTCATCGAAGGCTTGCTGGCGACAAGACCAGTTGCATGGACGCCTGGTTGTCAATACATGCCACATACACTTCAAAGGCTCGTCATCCATGAGTTCATATTTTACCACCACGCCAACGTCTGACCGCCCTAGCCTACCAAAACCCCTTCCATCGCTAGTGTCGGTGTCAAAACCGGTGGATCTCGGGTAGTGGGTCCTGAACTGTGCATCTAAGGCGGATGGTAACAGGAGGCCGGGGACACGATGTTTTACCCTGGTTCGGGCCCTCTTGCTGGAGGTAAAACCCTACGTCCTGCTTGATTATTCTTGATAATATGAGTAGTACAAGAGTTGATCTACCACGAGATCAGAGAGGCTAAACCCTAGAAGCTAGCCTATGGTATGATTGTATGTTGTCCTATCAACTAAAACCTTCCGGTTTATATAGACACTGGAGGGGGCTAGGGTTACACAGAGTCGGTTACAAGGAAGGAGATCTATATATCCGTATTGCCAAGCTTGCCTTCTACGCCAAGGAGAGTCCCATCCAGACACGGGATGAAGTCTTCAATCTTGTATCTTCATACTCCAACAGTCCGGCCAAAGGATATAATTCAGCAATCCGGATACCCCCTAATCCAGGACTCCCTCAGTAGCCCCTGAACCAGGCTTCAATGACGATAAGTTAGGCACGCAGATTGTCTTCGGCATTGCAAGGCGGGTTCCTCCTCCGAATACTTCATAGAAGATCTTGAACACGAGGATCGTGTCCGGCTCTGCAAAATAAGTTCCACATACCACCGTAGAGTTAATAATATTTACACAAATCTAATCTGCTGACGTACCCCGTAGTGTGACATCACACAACAGCCAGGTCTTTATTCGAATCGTTTTTCATAACCTATCTCAGCGTGTTTCACGAGGTGGTTTCCTTGGCACGTCTTCTCGAAGCAGAGATCGTGTCCCCTTATTATGGGATTCCCATCAATACGGACGTGGGTAACCCAACCGCGCCATCAATTACGACGCTTGGGGGATAAGCGAGTTTTACCAGGCTGGTGGGGGCGCATAGTTTTGTCCGCCCTTATAAAGGGATAAGGTTTCACCTTTTTATACCCACGCCTTCTTCCTCCTCGCTCATCCATTCTCGCGCACTCGAGCTCCAGCACCCAAGTCCACATCCTTCTCAACAACTCTCTCCAAACATGTCCGGAGCGGGAGGCAAGTGGATGGTCTCCTCCATCATGGAAGGACACATCAAAAAACTACGTGGGGCCGAATACTTAACCGCGGATATCGTGCACCGGCTGCCAGCCGTGGGGCAGATCGTCCCTACTCCGGAACCTCACGAAAGGGTGGTTTCCTACCCCACTTCGTCCGTGGACTGGGGTTTCCCCTCCATCCTTTCGTCCGCGGCCTTATGTTCTATTATGGGCTGGACTTTCATGATCTGGCCCCGAATTTCATCCTCAACATCTCGGCGTTCATCGTCGTGTGCGAGGCTTTCCTCCGCATCAGGCCCCACTTCGGCCTATAGCTGAAGACCTTGAATATCAAGCGGAAGGTAGTAGGTGGCCAACAAGCGGAATGCGGTGGAGCCATGGTGGGCAAAATGCCCAACGTTACGTGGCTCGAGGGCTCCTTCGTGGAGACCATAAAGGGGTGGCAATCGGGGTGGTTCTACATCACCGAGCCGCGCGACACCAACTGGGTGGCGGCCCCCAAGTTTCGATCCGGAATCCCCACGCGGGTCACTTCCTGGAAGGAGAAGGGCCTATCCTGGGGTTCATCGATGGAGCTGGACGGACTCCAGAAGTGTATCTGGAACATGACAAGCAAGAAACTTAAGCTTGTCAACATATTCCAGGTCATGCTCTTCCGCCAAATCCTCCCGTGTCAACAACGGGATTTCAACTTATGGGAGTTCGACCCGGCCCAACACCAGACTCTACGTGAGCTCTTCGACACGATGCATAAGGACGTCTAGAAGGTGCTGTTCAAGGGCGCCCAGGTCCCTCCTTCTCTTACCGAGGACCGCAGGCTAAGCGCGAAGTGCCCTGTGAATCCGTTAAGTTCTGTACATCTGGTAGGGTATTTATTTCCCATAGCTTAACCATGTGCGGGGTCTGAGCTCCCATGCCTTTGACAGGACTGGGTGGAGACATCGGAGCAGATTAACTGTCCGGCCCCTCTGCCCGAAGACCCTGCGGACGCTGTCCTGACGGAGATGCGGAATTCGGCTCCTTATGAGGTGCCGGAGAAGACCAAGAAGAAGGCCAAGGGAACCCGAAAGAGTTCTCGGCGCCAGGTGGTATCGGACTCATTGTCTGATAACTCTGAGATGCACTCCTCCCGTTAAAACGAGGAGGAGGAAGATGAACACTCTCCCCCTCCAGCTGGGGGAGACAAGAAAAGGAAGGCCGCCCTAACCGGGGAGGCTGAAGGGTCCAAGAAGGGAAGGACTCTCCTTCCGGACTGTTCCACCACCTCCGCCGATGGCGAAGATGAGTGGTTGCTTAGGGCCAAGCCCCTGGTGAAGTCGTAAGTATTCAGATACCAGAGTAACTCATAGCATACTTTTGTTGCACTGCTTCTCCTAACGTCGAATATGATTATGCAGTCCGCCCCAAGCCCGTATCGACGTATCATCGTCAGACAGTTCCTTGGACTCGTCGGACATGAATAGTGATACACATCCAACTGCCTCCTCTCCTTGCCCTACGGACAATGCTGAGGTATTGTCTCAAGGGGCACCGAGACGGGGGGAGACAGTCCCGGAGGTGCCTCAAGGCGACCTTCCAGACTCCAGGAGCAAAGGGAGCAAGGCTCCCAGGGGCTCCATGTTCGGCCCTTAGCCGTACACCGCACCGGAACCTCCAGTGGTTCCGGACTCGAGAAGGCGGCCCTCTTCCAAGAGGGGCAAGCCGTCCATGCCGGTGACCTCTGTCCATCCAGAGGCACTGGACGAACTGCTGGGAGCGCTTCGCGGCACTTCCATCGACGAAGAGCACCGCACTATTATGAGTTCGGTGATCAAGAAGGTTCAGTCCGCCAAGAGCGGACTGACTGCAGCCTATGCCAGCCTTCTAACATGCTTTGAGGTAAGTATTTAAAATATAGGAAAAATATTACTGCATAGACAGTAGCCCCTGATGCTCTGTTTGGTGTTCACAAAGAAAAGCCGAATAGAGGATCAAATAATATCTGCAGGAGTCTAATATAAGTATGTCTATATGCGTATGCAGGCTTCGCTGCTGGCCTCTGCCGCACTGACTGCGGAGGTCGCCGCACTGAAGCAGAACCTTGAGCAGTCCGAGAAAGAGCTCCGCCTTGCCAAGAGGCAGCTCAAGGAGAACAAAGGTAAGTAATGCCTTGTCCATACACACACACACACACACACACACACACACACACACACACACACACACACACATATATATATATATATATATATATAGGATGCAGTTGTGAAATGACAGGATCATCATGGATCGACCGAAGAGGCGACCCTGAAGCAAGCACTGTCCGAGGCCGAAAACAAAGCGGCCAAGGAGCGCACCGAGCGGGAAAAACAAGAGGCACGGGTGGGCGAGGTGTAGAAAGAGCTCCAGGCTCTGGTGAAGAAGCACGAGGCTTTGGAGCTTGACTCGAAGACGCGAGAGTCCGAGCTTGCCGCGGCCCTCGAGAGCGTAAAGCATGCCAAGGCTGAAGCCCAAAAGTCCCTCCAGAAAATTGAGGCGATGAGGAAGATAGCGGCGGGTAAGGCATTCAATATGCAAAGCAAGCATGTGAAAGTAAATTACTTGCTACTTACCCGAGTCCAGAGCTCTCTAGGAGCATTCGCAAATTTGCCCCGCAGCATGTCGGATGCTGCGAAATATTACCAGGCCGAGGAGGGAAGCTCGATGGAGAAGTTGTTCTGGTCTTAGTATACTGGACCGAACACCCGATGCCTATGAGCGACCAGCTGAAGCAACTAGTCGAGCTGCACAAGGCGGTCGAGCAGGCCATGAGGGGCCTTATAGTCCGGATGTGGCCTGGCAACTCCCTTCCCAACAGCTTCTGTGGCCTGGTGAGGCGGCTTGTAGATGCCTGCCCATGGCTGGAGGTCATAAAGTGGTCCGTCTGCATCGATGGTGCACGCCGGGCCTTTGCCCGTGCGAAGGTGCACTGGGCCAAGATGGACGCCGAGAAGCTGGTGAAGGAGGGGCCGCCACAGGGCAAGGAGCATCGCCACCCTGAGATGTATTATGAGGGTGTCCTGAAGGGTGCCCGTCTTGTGGTGGACGAGTGTGTGAAGGATGTAATTTTTGAATGAACTTGCTTCTGTGATCCTGTATTATGAAAACTTGTTCATATGCGCTATGCAACGCTTGTTTGAATTTAAAATATTACCTTCTGTGCAGCTGTTTGTTAAATCTGAGAGATGGCTAGTCGTCGGCTTCTGCCCCCATGCCACGAGTGTTGGGGTGTTCGGGATAAATCTGAGCACTCTTTTTCCCATTGTTGGGTCCTTCGAGGGAGGTGCTCAGCACAACGAACAAGGCAATCAGACTATAATGCTTTATCACTCTCACTTAGCCATAGAAGTCTACAATTTTAAATTTCGGTGAAGCCCCTAGTATTCGGAAGGCCGAATTCGGGGCGCTATACACGCCTTAAGACGGACAAAGCCGACTCCTCGCTCTAAGCGGCATAAGTCTTTAGGGACTTGAGACCTCTCGAACATCGACCAGCTCTCGCCTTATCATGACAGTCAATTTTAGCTTTCTCTACTGAGGTGCTTAGCCCAAATGAACCGGGGCACGATCGTAGTAGTTCTCCCAGTGCTACCTTAGCCGATATAGCGAAACGTAAGGTACCAAAACATGGGAGCCGGGCAAACCCAACTATTGACCAAGCCATGATTCGGAGCTGATGCATATAATGCTATAAGTTCGGGGTGCCGCACTATCGAAAGTGTTCGGACTTCTCACGCCGTATTATGAGGTACGCTTAAGCCCCTGGCATATTGGCCGTACCAGAGTGTACGGGTGCTGAATGTTGTGAATGAATATATATATATATATATATAAGAAGAATGCGATAATAGTCTAGTGCTATGCATTGTTTATTCAAAAAGGTGTGTCGAAGTAGAATTATGCAGGTAGTGCGATAAGCAAAAAGTAGGACTATTTGACATGTCCCCTCCAAGGGCAAGCTGAGGAATGGTATTTAAAGCAGGTATTTCACTCGTTATCAGAGACCACCTGGGAATTCCTTGATGCGACGTAGCTTTCTGTCTCCTTGGTTGTTGTATCGTGTGTCCGGCAATCGTACTGCTGGACGGGGCTTCCAGAGATTAAAGTCCTAAAAGAAAGAAAAATAACAAAGCGGGAAGCCTCTAGTGCGGTTGAGCCGCGTCTTGGGGCGTGTCGTAGTCGTGCCCCCTCCCCACCTGTGCCCATGGTATTTTCAATGCATAATTATGTACGCGTGGCACGGATTTCGCCGTTTGGCTGGGACTGGGTGGGGGCCGCATTGCTATGCGAGCTCGGAACGTGCCAGGCGGTCTTGTTGCCGATTACTCCGGGCGCGCTTGAAGGTGTCCGGGTCCTTAATCGCCGAACTGGTGGATTGCCTTAAGAGGCTGCTTTGCGCTTCTACTGTGAGGGCCACAGTGTGCTCCTCCGTGCAGAGAGAGCGCTCTGTGTTTCCATTGACCGTGATGACCCCCTGAGGTCCTGGCATCTTGAGCATGAGATATGCATAGTGCGGTACCGCATTGAATCTTGCAAATGCGGTTCGCCCGAGCAGTGCATGATAGCCACTGCGCGAGGGCGAGCCATACGAGAGTGAGTCGAATTCTGTTTACGTTCTCGGTTTGGGTTCGGGCCCCTCTCGATCTTTTGCGTATAAGGGAAGGGAGAAGGAGTCTAAATCTATGGACATTAATGAACCACCATTGATGGACGTTGCACATGACACGAGAAATTCGACTCGACGGTGTGGTGCTAATAGAAGTCGCTTACTCTCTGTCTAGCGAAGGTGCCAGATCCTTAAAGTTTAGCCAATGATGGATTTCGCTCCATGGAATGAATCAAAGAACTGAGGAGGTTTCCAATACCGACAGCAGCTCCGGCTAAAGCAATTGTAGCAGCTCCGGCACCTATTGATTTAGCACCTTCTAACATCTTGAGTCGAGAAAACACTTTTCTTGTCACGTTTTTCCTTCGCTGTTCTTTCTTGGATTTCTTGGGAACGGGACTATATCGAAGATTAACTACTCGCTCCGGAAGTTATCCGGGGATCCGAAGACCACTTCCAGTGTGACTGAGCCTGTGCAATGGGCCTCTACACCTGGTATGACGCCTTTGAAGGTCGTTTTTGTGGGTTTGATCCTTGAAGGGTCTATACCCATTTTGCACACTATGTCCTGATAAAGCAGGTTCACGCTGCTGCCGCCGTCCATAAGGACTCGAGTGAGGTGAAATCCGTCGATGATTGGGTCTAGGACCAGTGCGGCGAATCCGCCATGACGGATATTAGTGGGATGGTCCCTGCGATTGAAGGTGATCGGACAGGAGGACCATGGGTTGAACTTTGGGGCGACTGGCTCCAACGCATATACATCCTTTAACGCATGCTTCCGCTCCCTCTTGGGGATGTGGGTTGCATATATCATGTTCACCATCCGCACTTGTGGGGGGAACCTCTTCTATCCTCCAGTGTTCGGCTGCCGGGGATCCTCCTCGTCATCGCTATGTGACCCCTTATCTTTGTTTTCGGCATTTAACTTGCCGGCCTGCTTGAACACCCAACATTCCCTGTTGGTGTGGTTAGCTGGCTTGTCGGGGGTGCCATGTATTTGGCACGAGCGATCGAGTATTCGGTCCAAACTGGACGGGCCCGGAGTGCTTCTTTTGAATGGCTTTTTCCGCTGACCGGGTTTAGAGCCTCTGAATCCGGCATTGACTGCCGTATCCTCGGTATTGTCGTTGTTGATGCGGTGCTTGTGTTTGTTGCGACATGACCTGCCATTGCCATCCTTGGTATCTGAAGTACCATGGTTCTTTGATATATTATTGCTGCGAGCCAGCCAGCTGTCTTCTCTCATGCAAAAGCGGGTCATGAGTGTCATGAGGGCTGCCACAAATTTCGGCTTTTCCTGGCCAAGGTGCCGGGCGAGCCACTCGTCACGGATGTTATGCTTAAAAGCTGCTAGGGCCTCTGCATCCGGACAGTCGACGATTTGATTTTTCTTTGTCAGGAAACGTGTCCATAATGGCCTGGCCAATTTCTTTGACTGCTGAATTATATGGCTCAAGTCATCGGCATCTGGGGGTCGCACATAAGTGCCCTGGAAGTTGTCGAGGAATGCGGCTTCCAGATCTTGCTGGAGGGGATTGTTGTCGTCTTCGACACTGTCCGGAGTGCTATTATCTCCTGTGCCGGTGTCACCGCTTTTGCTTTGGCGAGACTTAGAGCGGCGCCGCTGACGTCAGCGCTTGTGTTGCTTCTTGGAGGGGTCATCCTCTGCTGTCCTGTCGCCATTGCCTTCTTTGGGTGTGTCCACCATGTATATATCATATGATGAGGTGGCTGTCCAGTGCCCTGTGGGAAGTGGTTCCTCTTCGTCTCCCGCATCGCCGTCCATACCGTCGATGTCTTCAGAGTCGAAGTCGAGCATGTCGGTCAAATTGTCAACAGTGGCTACAAAGTGGGTGGTGGGCGGCGAATTTCTTCGTCATCCGCATCCCAATCCTGTCGAACATAGTTCGGCCAGGACTCTCCTGACAGGGAGAGAGACCTTAATGAGTTTAGTATGTCGCCGAACGGCGAGTGCTGAAAGATATCCGCGGAGGTGAACTCCATGATCGGTGCCCAGTAGGATTCGATAGGAAGAATCCGGTAGTTCGGCATCACGGCTCCCGTGAAGGGTAAGGTCGATACTCGACTTGATCGCCGCTGAGAATACGGCCTCCATGGCGGGGTCTATCCAACCGTCCATGGATGGCGCTATTGGCTCCGAATTGAGGGTCGGAGCGGTTGCCGGTGCGGTCTCCTGAACACTGTCCGATGGTAGAGCTAAATCATGCTCATCGTGACCGTGTGGTGCACTCGGCAGGGGCTCGAATTCGTCGAAGATCAAGTCTCCGCGGATGTCGGCCGTGTAGTTTAAGCTTCCAAACCTGACCTGGTGGCCAGGGGCATAAATCTCGATCTGCTCCAGATGGCCAAGCGAGTTGGCCCGTAGTGCGAAGCTGCCGAATACAAAGATCTGTCCATGGAGAAAAGTCTCACCCGAGTTTGCATCGCTATCGATGATCAAAGGAGCCATCAAGCCTAACGGTGACGACACAGAGGAACTCTCAATGAAAGCACCAATGTCGATGTCAAAACCGGCGGATCTCGGGTGGGGGGTCCCGAACTGTGCGTCTAAGGCGGATGGTAATAGGAGGCAGGGGACACGATGTTTTACCCAGGTTCAGGCCCTCTTGATGGAGGTAAAACCCTACATCCTTCTTGATTATTCTTGATAATATGAGTAGTACAAGAGTTGATCTACCACGAGATCAGAGAGGCTAAACCCTAGAAGCTAGCCTATGGTATGATTGTATGTTGTCCTATGGACTAAAACCCTCCGGTTTATATAGACACCGGAGGGGGCTAGGGTTACACAGAGTCAGTTACAAGGAAGGAGATCTATATATCTGTATTGCCAAGCTTGCCTTCTACGCCAAGGAGAGTCCCATCCGGACACGGGACAAAGTCTTCAATCTTGTATCTTCATAGTCCAACAGTCCAACCAAAGGATATAATCTGGCTGTCCCGATACCCCCTAACCCGGGACTCCCTCAGCTAGCGCGCTCTTCCCGCCTGAAATGGTCACCGTCTCTCCAGAACGTCAATGCCGCATTCACCGGACTTAATTACAGGTGTAGTTCGTGTGTCACTAACATGCGGGCCTGATGCCCGTTGGGCCCACATGTTAGTGACCCAACGCACCTGCAGTTAAGTCACTGAAGCAGCGTCCACATTCACGCTCGACGAACCTACTCCGGTGCCAGCCATCCATCTGTCTGCCGCGGCTTATTGCCATTCGCCCACTATATTAACTTGAGCCCCAGCTCCCAGCCATATCCAAAGACCCACACTCATTCTCCTCCGGTCCCTTCCTTCTATCGGCACCACTCCAACCATGGCCTCCTGGCGCTCCAAAGCTCTCTTGGACATACTTTCGCAGGACCAGACGAAGGACATCGGAGGCTCCGCTCCAGGCACGCTCCAAAGCTCTCTTGGATGTATTGTAGCAGGATCAGACGAAGGAGATTGCGGGCTCCCCCCTCCCTCGGCCACCCTCCACCGCCACTACCACGAAGCTGGCGTGCGTGCGGGGGCGCAGCCGGAAGCGAGGAAGAGTATTACATGGTAGATCGCCGTCGCTCTGGTCCCAGGAAGGCCACCGCTCCTCCACTCAGTCGACGCCAAGCTTGGTGGGATAAACATCGGCGGTCGATTAGCCACTTGACGGCGACATCGAGGCGGAAATCTTTAGAACCTTGTGCCCCGGAGCAGGAGGTTATCGAGCCGGATGAGGAGCAGGCAAAGGCAATGGCCGGCTTTCTCAAGTTCATGGGTGGACATGGTGGTCGAGCGCATGCGATCGTTTAGATTAGGTTTACAGTAAGTTTTAGTACGGTTTGTGCGAAATATGTAATGAATTTCGGCCAGTTTGTAGGAAAAGTTTTCGAAATGTAATGAATTTCATCCGGTTAATTTGAAATTTGCTTTGTCTGCATGAATTTCGTCCGGCTTGTTCATATAGTTGTTGAAAGGTATGCGGGCAGCATTGGATGGCATCCATCAGTGTCCTCCGATAGATGCCGGTGTAAATTTGTGGGCCAACGCTGGAGATTAACAGTGCTCCATTATTTGGCAGGGAATAGTTATCCGTTGATCAAAATCAGATCCGCCGTGTTTCGCACTCCTCCCATGTAAGAGTGTAAACTCTTGCCTACATAAAAATGGAGCAAGTGAACGGCACTGTAGCACGTCATATCACTCAAAATAGCCCACCTAACGCGCGGGAAAGCACCACCCTCGTCATTTTGTTCTGGATTTCTATTGATCGATTGCACGAAAATGTTTTGCTTTGCAAGTTCAGAAGAAAAGGCGACACACTTACGATTCGTATGCGTCGCACCTCTGACAGTCCGGCTTGCACGCCGTTCACTAGATGGGACACGCGTTGTCTTGCAATTTCATTGACATGTGGGACTACAAATGAATACCGTCGATAGCCGAAATCTAATTGCTCGGCGGGCGTCGGCTGGGGAGAGAGAGACGGGGGAGGGAGAAGAGATCGCCCGCCCACCGCGCATGGACTCCAATAAATATATGGTGATAATGTGAGGTGGGCCATGAGGAAGTCTGGACCGCTTAAAAGCCCTCCCCCCTCAGACGCCAGCTGCCCACATTCATAGCAAGTATGTAGTACTAGTAAAATACTGGCCTATAAGCCCGCTTATGTGGAGGAGAGAGAGGCATTGACAAAGTCAAGGAGTGGGCTCTGCCAGAGCCCATCTCTACATGTGCTCCTAGGTATAAAAAAACTAATTCTAAAAAAGAGGCATAAAAAACAATTGTGTCTACAAAAAGTTAGGTAAAAAACATTTGAGAGGATATAGATAGAGAGAAAGTGAGAAAAAGTTGTAACCTTTATAGCCAACCTTATAGTCAACACTGTGGTAGTATTACATGAGGAAGGAGGGACTTCTGCAGATGCCAAGTTCATTTGGCTGCCGTGTTTCACACTCCTCTGCCGTAACAGTGGAGACAATAGCTTTCATCAACAATAAAAAATGAATACTCGTTGCCCGTCGACTATATCGGAAAAGAATACTTTCCATTCGTTGACATGTGGGACGTCGACCATTATGGTCCACCTGCCATGCACAAAATTATCCTGGTCCACCCCGGTCGTAGCACAGGCCCCACCTTTCCCGCTGTAAGTTGGTCGGATGAAGGAACCATCATGACTTCATTGAATTCCGCTTCTTCAAGAAACTTACTGTACCCGCAATACTGCTACCACACGCGAAGACTAGACGGCACTGTACCACGTCATATCACTAAAACCCACTAGGCCAAACTAGCCCACCTAGGATTTGTACTCCATCCGTTTCAAAATTAGTAGTACAAAGTTGAGTCATCTATTTTGGAACGGAGGGAGTACGTCTCTGTACTGCTATGATTTTGTGTTGTATGTCTCTGTACTTTTGCTACGATTTTCCTACCCTATGAACCAATGAGGCCTGAATGTATCTGTGTCGACTATTTTCTGATTGATCGCTAAGCCTACAATTTTAGGAGCTTTGGCTATTGGCTGATCGACGATGGATAAGTATAAGCGTACCACGGGCTCATCAGCCCCAATGTTTCTCTTCGGTGAGTTTTTTACAAGTATTATAGCTGGCACAGTAGCTAGCCTACTAACACCAAGAATCATCAAACAAGCCCTGCTAATATGAGAAATAGTTCGAACTTACATCTAAGCATGCGATATATTACATCGAAAGTTGGTGAGGATACATCTGTTTCCATAACTCGAAGAGGGTTCGCATGATTCACTATCAAACAAAAGTAGCAAGTACCGCCTGTCGGTGTCAAAACCGGGGGATCTCGGGCAGGGGATCCCGAACTGTGCGTCTAAGGTTGATGGTAACTGGAGACAGGGGACATGATGTTTACCCAGGTCTGGGCCCTCTCTATGGAGGTAATACCCTACTTCCTGCTTGATTGATCTTGATGAATATGTGTGTTACAAGAGTTGATCTACCACGAGATCGTAATGGCTAAACCCTAGAAATCTAGCATATATGACTATGGTATTGAGTATCCCCTATCCGGACTAAGTCCTCCGGTTTATATAGACACCGGGGGGATCTAGGCTTACATAGAGTCGGTTACATAATATGGAATCTTCATAGTTGTTTGCCAAGCTTGCCTTCCACAACAAGGAGAGTCCCATCCGGACATGGGCAGCGTCTTCGGTCTTCATATCTTCACAGCCCATCAGTCCGGCCCATAGATAACAGGCTAGACGCCTGAGGACACCTTAGTCCAGCACTCCCTCAGTAGCCCCCGAACTAGTCTTCGATAGCGAGGTGTTCGGCACACGTGTTATCTTCGGTATTGCAAGGCGGGCGCCTCCCTTAAGTAGTGTATCCGTCCATAGATTCAATGTCTCCCTCGGCTTCTGCGCGCTTAATGTCCTTGTTTTCCACATGTCGAGCGAATGCGGACAGTCAGGGTATTTTTTGCAAATAACACCCCAGCCTAGTAAGGAAGCGTATCTATTTAAAGAGACTGGATATCCGCTCCTTTCGGCACCAAGCGGAGAAAATCCTCAGAGACCGCCAGGCAGGACCATTCCAACATGGCCAACAACCCCAGGTCCTCTTCCCGTTCCAACCTAGAGAGAGGCCAACATGGCCAACAACCCCAGCTCCTCTTCCCGTTCCAACCTAGAGAGAGGCGAGTGGGAGAGGTGCTCTGTGTCCTATAGCCGATTGGCAAAGCTGCAAAAGCAGGGATTTCTCCCTCCAGTAGATCTGGTCCCTGTTCGAGTAGGGTTGGCCTCCTTCGATGGCAAAACCCTGGCAGAGGATTCTCCCAATCCGTCTGCGGGAGAACGGGTATGCTTCATCCCTATCCGCTGAGTGGGGTGGGGTTTCCAATTCACCCATTCCTCCGAGGGCTGCTGGAGTACTACGGCATCCAGCTGCACAATTTGACCCTTGACTCCATCCTCCCAATTGCGGGTTATGTTGCCCTATGCGAACTATTCCTGGGTTGCGAGGCCCATTTTGATTTATGGAGAAGACTATTCTACCTCGTCCCTCGCAATCAAGGTGGATCAATCTTTGATGTGGGAGGAGCCGAAGTGTGGTGCATTGTCGGGACCCGATATTTCTCCGGCACGCTGAAGAGAACTCCCGAAGAGTGGTCTTTCGAATGGTTCTACATTGATGATGTCGCTCTACCCGACCTGTCCGCATAGGCCTCCCCGAGTTTTCAAATGCTCCGCTGAAGAAGCACCACAACTGGCGTCCTCGAAGCCTCGAGGAAGAGGATAGCGCGGAAATCATCGTGCTACTGGGCAAGATTAAAATGCTTGCCCAGTCCGGATTCTCAATAGTCGAAGTGATGGCAATTTCCATAACGCGGGGGGGGGGGGGATCCAGCCACTCCAATACCGAGGACTTCCCATGTGGCATTATAATCGAGAAGACGGCGCCTCACGTTATGGCCAAAAAGGCCCGAAGACCCCCTCCGCTCTAGCCAAGATCCTGGCCTAGCTATATAAAGGGGAGAAGGAGGAGTTCAGCCATCTCCAACATTGAGACGGACTTTCCATGTACAATCCTCCCAGCTGGGTAAAGTTCGGCTTCACTTAATTTATGTTGTCCTTGGATCATTCATTGATAGGCAGCATCTTATCTGCTCATAATATGAATGGTGAAAGGCTATCGAGGGGATCCATGACCCTGCCCCTCAGGCAAAGAATCGCAACCAGGATCTTGACCCTGGATATGAAGAAGACCCGGACATATTCGTGGAGCTTGAGGAGGGAACATTCTATCAGATGAGCTACGATGGTACATATGAACCTATTATCGCCGATTACCCCGGCCTCCTTCCAGCTTCACACGTAAGTGATCCGAAGACACCTTATTCAAAACAATTCTCTCCTTCCTTCTTACCCACCGCACTATCTTGTGCTCAAAAGGGGAAGGGTTCGACGCGCCGTACCGCTCCAAGGGTACCTCCGAAGAGGGCGTCCCCTACTCCAGGTGAGTCTTCCAAGAGGAAAGCAAACGAAGACACGGCCGTACCTTCATCGAAGAGGTATGAATTCGCCAACATGCACCTGAGCAGTCACATCCAACCGTGACCTTCCCGTTTTCCATGTGTCAGGAGAAAGGTGCACTGGACTATATCCATAGGTTCAAGCGGCCGTACTTCCCGCAACCAGGATTAAAATCCTGCCGTGAAGACGGGGCCTGATGCGGGGGCGACGCCGGACTGTCCTCTAGCTGAGGACTCGGATGATGTATCCGTTACTAACTCGGAAGTGGAGAGTGCCATGAATCATCGGCGCTGCCGGGCCATTTTACAAGACCCTGGCTTTTCAGAAGAGTCATTTAATGCATTCAGCTCGGCTGATGCATACATCCGAGCTGCTCGAGATGGAATTAACAGGGCCACAAAGCAACATTTGAAAGATGTGCAAGTAAATTTGTTTTGTCTGACTATGAGAACCATATGCCAGTAGCCCCCGAGACTTAAAGGAGTTGAAGCAACTGATTTAAGGATCAATGTACAACCAGGTGCTTACGGAGAAGAACACCCAGCTAGCTCAGGAACTAGAAAAGTGTCAGCACCAGCTGCTTGCTGCCAATGCCGAACTGGAGAAATACAAGGCATCTCCTAGTAATATTTCCCTCTATCGGAAATTCATAATGATACACCGATAGTGTGAATTTGGGTACTTATCTTTGTGTTGGGTCGTTAGAACAAGTACGGGAGCAGCTGGATGCCGCTTGAAGCAAAGAACACGGAGGCAAAAAGCTACTAGCAGCGGGCGAGCGTGTATTGACAAAAGTCGTTCAGGAGAAAAAAACTGGAGGATTCGAACACCAAACTGGGCGAAGAACTGAAAGATGTGCGAGCTCAACTAGCATACTCTGTGGAGAACAAGAAGCTGTGAGGCGGCATATTCAGTATGTGGCCGCTTTTATCTTATAATAGTTTGGAGGTAACGGTAGCTGATATAGCTGTAATTGGAGGTGTATTGATGAACCACCCCGAAGAGGAGGTGTCCAGATCATCAAGTGATCTTCTGCAAGGGCTCTTGCAGTTGCAAGAGCAAGCTCGGCAGGCGATGCGGAGTGTATCCAAGGCCTTATGGCCATCCGACTACCCTCCAAGAAGCATGGAGAAGCTGGTAGAGCTGTTCAAGGGAGCGCGCCAGCGTGTCTGGCTGTGGAAGATATCGGCCTGCCGAGAGGGTGCGCGAGAGCCCTAGGCCATGGTTAAGATGCGATATACCAAGCTAGATCCTAATCACATGGCTCGTGTCAGACCGCTAGGGCCGAATGGGGAAGAAATTCCCATTAGTTTAGTATATGACGAAGTAGAGGTGGCCACCATATATTCCCAACAGGATTGTAAATTAGACCGCCTTTTGGACAGTATAGAGGAGGAAGTGTTTGAGTCGTGAGAGACTATGTACTTTCCTTCTAGCTGGATAATAAAGACAATTGTCATCTCCGACCTTTTTGCTTCAACCTCTCGACCCGAAGGTTCGGAGTGTTTCTGAATACTGTAGCGGTAGAATATACCGGGGTATGCGTGGAAACGAGGCGTAGGGGTCATAATTTCTCAAACAGACAATGTGTATCCGGCTAGTTATGTTATATTACATTATGTAAGAAACATCTTACAAAGAGAATAGTTCTGTTAAGAGTTCCCTTCCCTGGGTGTGCATGCATGTTGATGTGCATGTCCGAACTGTGATTGATAAAACCGTAGAGTAACATCAGGGGTTCACACCTTTAATTCGTCGACCGAATATTCCCTTAAGAATGTTAGCTTTTGGCTTCACCCAGTCTGAGGTACATATCTGGATGAACCGACCGTAACAATCACAGAGGTGCTCCCTTTATGCCCTAGCCGAACTAACGAGAATGTAGGGCATAAGCACAGGAGCTAGGCAACCCAGCTTGGCCAAAACTTAAGTCATATCGATGCATATAGTGGCGAAGAAAAGGTACATATGGAAAAAAAGGAACGCATATGTGCTGAGCTTGATGCTCGAAGAATAGTCGCAAAATTCTGTACGAGAAGCCCCCAGGTATAATGAACGTACATATTTAGAGATGTACGCGTCAGGTAGGGATGGTGTAGCCGCACTAAAGCCATAAGGCTAAAGAGAAAACGAAAAAAAGGTAAAAGACGAAAAGAGAGAAAAAATAAATAATGGAAATAACAAGAGGGAGGAAATGAACACAAAGTTCAGCGTTAGGCATAAAATCGTCGTAGTCTGGCCGCATTCCAAGGGTTCGGCTCCAAGTGATTATCTAACGCATCACATAGGCAGTACGCTCCTCTAGTGAGAACATCGTCAATGATGAAGGGACCCTCCGACTTGGGCTAGAGTTTGTCCTTTTTCTTCTCCGACAAGCGTAGAATGAGTTCACCAACGTTATATGTCTTGGCCAGCACTTCCTTGCTTTGATACCTGCAAGCCGGCTATTGATAAAATGCGGAACGGGCTGTGGCGACGTCACACTCCTCCTCCAAGGCATCTAAGTTGTCCTGCTGATCAAGCTCGGCTTCTCTCTCTTCGTACATATGTACTCGAGGTGAGTCATGAATAATATCACAGGGTAACACTTCTTCCGCACCGTACATCATGAAGAAGGGTGTATATCCAGTAGAGCGGTTGGGCGTGGTCCGCAACCCCCAGAGTACGAACTCAAGTTCCTCCACCCAGTGCTTTTCTGATTCCTTCAAAGACGACACTAGTTTGGGTTTGATACCGCTCATAATAAGACCATTAGCCTGTTCGACTAGACCGTTTGTTTGCGGGTGATAGACAGAGGCGTAATCAAGCTTAATGCCTAGATTAGCGCACCAGATTTTCACCTCATCGACTGTAAAATTGGAGCCATTATTGGTGATTATATTGTGCGGGACACCGTAACAGTGTACCACGCTAGATATGAAATCTATTACTGGCCCCGCTTCGGCCGTTTTAACTGGTCTGGCCCCTATCCACTTAGTGAATTTATCTACCATGACGAGCAGATACTTTCTCTTATGGCTTCCTCCTTTAAGGGGTCCGACCATATCGAGTCCCCAGACTGCAAAAGGCCAAGTGATGCGGAATGTTTATAAGGTAGTGGGGGGCATGTGGCTTTGATTGGAAAGAGTTGGCATCCGAGGCAATGTTGTACAAGGTCCTGCGCATCTGCTCGGGCCATCGGCCAATAAAACCCTGTACGGAAGGCCTTGCTAACAAGGGTCCGACCTGCGACATGGTGACCACTGAGTCCGGCATGAATTTCAGCCAAGAGCTGCCGCCCCTCTTCCTCAGATATACATCATTGAAGGACTCCGGTGGCGCTTTTTTTATACAGCTCTCCATCATGAACCGTGTACGCCTTTGAACGTCGGACAATGTAGCGGGCCTCATTCTAGTCCTTAGGAAGCTCTTTCCTGTTAAGGTAGGCCAAGAAGGATTCTGTCCATGGGGCAATGACTGCCATGATGAGATGCGCCGACGGTGTTATTTTCGTGGCTGAGCCCCCGACAACGTCGGTGTTTCCGGGACCTAGGGTTATGTTTGGATCCAGACTAGTATTGTCGTTTTCTCCCTGCCACACCACGGATGGCTTAAAGAGCCTTTCCAGGAAAATATTAGGTCGGACGGGGCCGCGCTTTGCGCCGATACGAGCAAGAACATCCGCCGCTTGATTACTTTCTCGAGCCACATGATGGAACTCGAGCCCTTCGAACTGGGCTGACATTTTTATGACTGCGTTACAATACGCTGCCATCTTCGGATCTTTGGTGTCGAAATCTCCATTTATTTTAGATATTGCAAGGTTTGAGTCCCTGCATACTTCTAGGCATTGTATGACCATGGAGACAGCCATCCGGAGACCATGCAATAAGGCCTCATATTCGGCTGCATTATTGGAGTCTGTGTAGAGTATTTAGAGAACGTTATGGACGACGTCTCCAGTAGGGGATGTTAAAACGACGCCCGCTCCTAACCCTGCCAGCATTTTGGAGCCGTCGAAACACATGACCCAATTGGAGTATGTGCCATACTCTTTAGGGAGTTCGGCCTAATGCAATTCGGCAACAAAATCGGTCAGTACTTGGGATTTGATAGCCCGATGTGGCTTATATGTAATGTCAAATGGGAGGAGCTCGATGGCCCATTTGGCAGTCCGGCCCATAGCATCGCGGTTGTTTATAATGTCATTGAGTGGTACTTCAGAGGCCACCGTGATCGAACACTCGTGGAAGTAGTGATAGAGCTTTCGGGATGCCATGAGGACCGCGTATGCTAACTTTTGATAATGAGGGTACCGGGATTTGCATGGCGTAAGGACAGTAGATACATAATATACTAGCTTCTGAAGCGGGAATTTATGTTCGTCCTATTCTCGTTCAACGATGAGTACGGCGCTCACCACCTGATGTGTTGCCGATATGTATAATAACGTCTCTTCGCTGGTGTTTGGTGCGACCAGGATTGGATTGCTCGCAAGAAGGGTTTTTATTTCCTCCAGTCTGGCTATTGCCGCGTCCGTCCACTCGAAGTGGTCGGTTCACCATAGAGGGCGATAGAGTGGCAGCGCCTTTTCTCCCAATCTGTAGATAAAGCGGCTTAGCCAATTGTGACAAAGCTCGGATTTTGGCTGGGTTTGCTTCAATTCCTCTATTGGAAACGATGAAGCCCAACAGTTTTTCAGCAGGTCCGCCAAAACTTCTCCGGATTGAGCTTAATGTCATACACGCGGAGGTTGTTGAATGTGAGACGTAAATCGTCTATTAGTGTTTCGACGTGCCTAGTTTTGATGACGAAGTCGTCCACGTAAGCTTCAACTGTCTTGCTGGTCTGTTTCTCCAGGCATGTTTGAATCATGCGTTGGTATGTGGCACCGGCTTTCTTGAGCCCGAAGGGCATAGTGTTGAAGCAGAATGGCCCTTATGGAGTGATGAATGCCGTTGCAGCTTGATCGGATTCCTTCATTTTGATTTGATGGTATCCAGAATATGCGTCAAGAAAACAAAGTGAGTCGTGTCCTCCGGTGGCGTCAATGATTTGATCGATGCGGGGGGAGGGAGAAGGGATCCTTGGGGCATGCCTTGTCCAGGTCTTTAAAATCGACACATAGGCGCTAGGATTTGTCCTTCTTTGGTACCATCACCAAATTTGCCAGCCAGTCCGGATGTTTTATTTCTCTAATGAATCAGGCTTCGATTATCTTGGCTAGCTCTTCCCAGTTGGCTTTTGGGTTCGGAGAAGCTCCGCAATGCTTGCTTGACCGGTTTGTGTCCCTTCAATATATTGAGGCTGTGTTCGGCCAACTCGCGTTGGATTCCTGGCATATCAGAAGGGTGCCAGGAGAATATATCCCAATTCTGACGCAGGAACTATTGTAGAGCGGCGTCAACCGTTGGGTCTAGTTGTGCTCCTATGGATGTTGTGTTCTTGGGGTACGTTGGATGGACTTGGAATTTGACTATTTCTTCTGCTGACTTGAATGAGGTGGATTTGGGTCGTTTGTCTAGGACCACATCATCTCTGTCCACCGTGGAGTGCCGCACGGTTAATTCTTCGGCCGCGAGGGCTTCAGATAATGCCTCAAGGGCCAGGGACGCGGTTTTATTCTTGGCGAGGAGTGCTATGTCCGGATCACTAACTAGAGTGATTATGCCATTGGGCCCGGGCATCTTAAGCTTCATGTATCCGTAATGGGGTATTGCGTGAAAGCACGTGAATGTATCTCGCCCCAAGAGGGCGTGATATCCGCTATTGAAGGGGGCCACCTGGAAGGTTATTTCTTCGGACCGATAGTTCTCCGGTGTGCCGAATACCACGTCGAGTGTGATTTTTCCTGCACACCGTGCCTCCCGACTGGGAATGATTCCTCGGAAGGTCGTGCTGCTTTGCTCAATGCGGCTCCTATCTATTTCCATCTTTCGTATTGTATCCTCATAGACGAGGTTTAGTCCACTGCCGCCGTCCATGAGAAACTTGGTGAGCTGAAAGCCATCCACAATTGGGCTGAGGACCAAGGCGGCTGGTGCTCGGAATGTCCTGTGTTGTGGTTCGTCGCCAGCGTTAAAGGTTATCGCTATGTCGTTCCAAGGGTTTATTGTTGCGATCTGGCAAACTTCGGCAAGTTCGCGGAGTGCCCTTTTGCGCCTATTGTTTGTAGTGAATGTCTCAAAGACTGTCAGTACTCTGGGTTCATCGTTGATGTAGCTATGTACCTAGGGTAGGGTCATAGGCCTGACCTACACACCCTCGCCTAGGACTCCATCCTAAAACCAGAAGCATTCAAGGTATAATATTATCCACTCGACTGCCAGGCATTCCACTCGGAAGATTCAAAGTCACTCGACCATGACAATTATCACTCGACAGACAGAAGATCTAAAGTCCCTCTACGCGACAACGGTCGGACGTTTACTTCATAGACTTAATAGGCATTAATCTCACTTAATTGCTAGCATTACCAGTAACGCCCCCCTCTTGATGTACCTTAAAACTATTGTAACGTGGGAAGGCTGGGGTCCTGGCGCACTCTATATCAGCCACCCCCTCAAATGAGACAAGGGTTTGCACCCTCTGTAAACACACACACATACATTATCCAGTCGACCGCCTCCGGGCATCGAGACGTAGGGATGTTACTTCCACAGTGAAGGGCCTCAACTCATAAAACTCGTGTGTACAACTTCACCATAGCTAGGATCTTGCCTCCTCATACCTACCCCCCATTCTACTGCCAGTGTTAGATCCACGACAGTTGGCGCCCACCGTGGGGTAGGTGTCATAGCGACTTTTTGGTGGAGTTGCAATTCGTTCCGATTCTCATCATCATAGTTTCCGCCGACGGACTAGTTGAGGGCCGTGAAATCCGTCTCGGCGCTCTCGTTCTCATCGCCGACAACTCCGCTTGGATTCAGGAAGCCCCACTCGACGTCGATGCACTCCCCATCAGCGGGGCAACGCACTTTCGCGTGTGCGTCCGCGGCGTCCTTCTCCGGCAACCGTCGACCCAGTATCGGTCAGTACCTATGGTGTCCTCATCCCCAGCTGTTCGTCGGCACAAGTGTTTCGGTCGATCATGGCTCCAGCGGTGGGTGAGACACGCGGTGGCCCGCCAGTCGGCCACCTCGCAAGTCACGGCAAACGAGCCCGGCAAAACTCTCTACCGCATGTTCGACTGGTTCCGTCGAGACGACATCCGAGTGCGACAGCAGGGATCCTGCGACAGAAATCTTGTTGGTCAATGGACCACCCAGTCCTCCTGGCTTCCCCCTTGATGACGGTGGTGATGGTGGCAGTGATCCGTCGCGCGTTCATGAAGAGTACCGCCCCGAGCCCCTTTCTTCACAGCGAAGGGAAGAGCTTCGCCGCCACAATATGGATGCACTTCACACTCCTATCGTTGGAGAAACCCCCGAGGCCAGAGCCTTGGAGGAAGCATGCCTAGGCAACTTGGTTGAGCGCACTCGACTAGAGGACCTGCAGCACGCACTCGACGAACGTGCTCGGCAGCGGATCCCTGAATCCAGTCGACGACAACTTTTTCCGCCTCAAACTCAGGTTTACCGCACTCCAGTTCAAAATCTCACAGCTGCAGCCCGAATAGCAGTGTCAATCCAGCCTTCCCAGTCGGAGGCAGACCGAGCTTTGATGCAGATTCGGGCCTTGCTCTGAGCAGCTGGAGAGCAGAACACAACAGTGTCTTAGTCGCGGAATAGGATTCATAGCAGGTCTATGGTGGCAGATATAGTACAGTCGGCCCACATCCCAAGATCGCCCCCACGGTGTGAAGGATGTGGTCATAGATAAGATAAGTACAGAAACCATGAGCAATATGACCACTGCCTCGGCCACGACGACTGACGTCGAGTGCCCACGCCTCCTCCGAGAAGTGGGTCATATGTGCCTCGGCGGCATGATGACAAACACCCTCATAGCGGCGAGCGAAGATTACCAGTCGACCCAAGGGAGCCAGGCTTTGATGCGAGATCTATTCTCGTTCAAGGTCTGGTTGACAGGAATAGAGCACACAGAGAAGTCCATGATAGATATTATCCGACTGGCAGCAGAGTGCATGTTTCAGGTCCCGAATGTTTCAGCAGAGCCATCAGGGCTACAGTGATTCCTCCCAATTTCAGGTTGCCGACTGGAGTCAGGAAATTTACGGGTGAGTCTAAGCCTGACACTTGGCTTCAAGACTACTGAGTGGCTGTACAAATTGGTGGCGGCAATGATGAAGTCGCCATGAAGCACCTTCCTCTGATGTTGGAATGCTCGGCCAGGGCATGGCTGAATCAGTTGGAACCCAACAATATATTCAGTTGGGAGGAACTCGCCTGAGTGTTTGTTAGGACTTTTGAAGGTACTTGCAAGCGACCAGCAGGGTAGACTGAATTGCAGAGTTGTGTGCAAAAACCGAATGAAATCCTGAGATACTATATCCAGAGATGGATCACGTTACACCATACAGTGGAGAATGTATCAGATCACCAAGCAGTTTGTGCCTTCAAGGAAGGCGTTAAGTATCGAGGGTTGAACCTGAAATTCGGTCGGACAGGAGATATGTCTCTGACTCAAATGATGGAGATTGCCACCAAATACGCTAACGGCAAAGAAGAAGACCGACTCCGCATTGGCAAGCACAAAACAGTCCCCAAGGACACCGGTGGAGGTACTTCCAACTGGAAACAGAAGCATAAGGCCGAACCAGCTGCTCCTGGTGAAGCTTTAGTTGTGGCTCAAGGAAAGTTCAAGGGGAAGCCCAAAGGGCCCTGGAACCACAAGATAGTGAAAGATCAAGACGAAAATGATGTGTTGGATTTGCCATGTCACATTCACACCTAGAAAGATGAAGAGGGTAATCTGATTTATCCCAAGCACACCACTCGGCAGTGTCGACTACTGATCCAGCAGTTCCGAGAGAAACAACCCAAGGAGAAGGAAAAGGAGTCGGACAAGGATTAGGATAAGGACGAGGATGATGAATGTTTCCCCAATGTCAACTTCACTTTGATGATTTTTGCTGATGTTGAGAGCAAAAGTCGATTGTAAGTTATGAACAGAGAAGTGAACATGGTTGCTCCAGCAACACCAAGTTATTTGAATTGGTCCCAAACTGCCATCACGGTCGACTAGTTTGACCATCCATCACGTATAGCTACCCCTAGGAGGCAAGCGTTGGTGGTCGACCCAGTTGCTGAAGGCACTCGACTGGCTAAAGTGCTGATGGATGGTGGTAGTGGCCTGAATATCCTTTATGCTTAAACCTTGAAAGGAATGGGGATTCCCATGTCCAAGCTCAGCGAAAGCAATATGAGTTTCCATGGCATTATACCCTGCAAGAAGGCTGAATCACTCGGCCAGATCACCCTTGATGTGGTTTTTGGTGATTCCAAGAATTACCGCAAAGAAAAGTTTACATTTGAAGTAGTGGATTTCAAGAGTGCTTATCATGCGATTCTGGGCAGGCCTAGCTATGCACGTTTCATGGCTCGACCGTGTTATGTGTACCTCAAATTGAAAATGCCTGGTCCCAGAGGAGTGATCACTATCACTAGCAATCGGTAGAAAGCAGAAGAGTGCTTCCAGAAGGGCTCAAAAATCGCCGATGCACAAATGGCAGCAGTCGAAATGCAAGAATACTAGAAAAATGCAGATCCGAGTGATTTACTGTGCTCCAAGAAGCCTGCCACATATTCTGCATTTCGGTCATCTGGTGAAATCAAGACGATTCATATCCACCCGACCGATCCTAATGCTGCTCCTACTCAGATATCAACTTTACTCGACAACAAATAGGAAGAAGTGCTCATCCAGTTCCCCCGTGAGAACTGGGACATCTTTGCATGGAAACCTCCTAACATGCCGGGTGTACCCAGGGGACTGGATTAGCATCATTTGCGAGTCAACCCGAAAGTAAAACCAGTCAAAGAACATCTTCGATGGTCCGCCGTACAGAAGAGAAAGGCAATTGGTGAGGAAGTGGCTCGGCTCCTGACAACTGAGTTCATCCGAGAAATTTACCACTCTGAGTGGCTCACCAATGTTGTTATGGTCCCCAAGAAGGACGACTCACTTTGCATGTGCATTGACTTCAAGCTTATCAATCGAGCCTGCCTGAAAGATCATTTTCCTCTCCCCTGCATGGACCACATTGTCGACTCGACTGTGGGGTGTGAGTGTTTGTCTTTTCTAGACGCCTATTCTGGGTACCATCAAATTCGACCGTATGGACCCGATGAGATAAAAACAGCTTTCATCAGACCATTCGGGTGTTTTTATTATGTCACCATGCCGTCCGAGCTCAAGAATGCTGGAGCTACATTCATGAGGATGATTCAAAAGTGTCTGCTCACTCAAATCAGTCGGAATGTCGAAGCATACATGGATGACATTATGGTCAAGTTGTGTAAAGGTTACGACCTACTGACTGACCTTTCTAAAACTTTTGCCAACCTGAGAAGATATGAAATCAAGCTTAACCCATCAAAGTGCACATTCGGAGTTCCTGGCGGAAAGTTACTCGGCTTCCTCGTTTCCAAATGAGGGATCGACGCGAACCTAGAGAAAGTTGGTGCCAAACTCCGGCTGAAGCGCCCTATGAGCGTGCATGATGTCCAGAAGCTTACTGGTTGTTTGGCCGCCTTGAGTTGATTCTTTACCGACTGATGAAAAGGCATTGCCTCTTTACCGACTGATGAAGAAATCTAACAAGTTTGAGTGGACTCCTAAAGCTAATGCAGCATTTGCAGATCTCAAAGCCCTGCTTTCCACCCAGCCGGTGCTCGCTGCCCCAATCAGCAAAGAGCCTTTAATGCTTTCCATTGCAGCCACTGGACAAGTTGTCAGTACAGTACTCGGGTCGAGCAGGAAGAAGAAGGAAAAGCCTATAAAGTTTAGCGCCCAGTATATTATGTTTCTGAAGTTTTAACTCCATCCAAGGAAAGATGTCCACATTATCAGAAGCTTGTTTATGGGATTTACATGACCATGAAGAAGGTTGCACATTATTTCTCTAATCACCCCATTACAGTCATTAGCGATGCACCCTTGTCAGAAATTCTAAACAACAGAGATGCAACTGGTCGAGTGGCAAAATGGGCGATATCAAGTTTGAGGCAAAGAAAGCTATCAAGTCCCAGGCAATAGCAGATTTCCTCGCTGATTGTATCGAACAACAACTGCCGACTTAGATTCACTCGGATCATTGGACCATGTTCTTTGATGGATCTAAGATGTCGAATGGTTCTGGTGCTGGGGTAGTATTGGTATCCCCCGAGGTGACAAGCTCCGCTATGTTCTCCAGATTCATTTCGATTCCTCCAAAATGAAGCTGAATATGAGGCACTTTTGTACGGGTTGCATATGTCCATTTCGCTCGGCGTCTGTCGCCTCTTGGTCTACGGCGACTCAGATTTAGTGGTTAATCAAGTAATGAAGGAGTGGGACGTCAGAAGCCCGGCTATGACTGGCTATTGCAATGCAGTGAGAAAGTAAGAGAAGAAGTTTGAGGGTTTAGAGCTCCATCACATACCTCGACTGAAAAATCAAGCAGCGAATGATTTGGCGAAGATAGGTTCCAAGAGAGAAGCCATTCCCAGTAATGTGTTTTTGGAACATATTCATACACCTTCAGTTCAGGAAGATCCTTTCACTCAAGAGCCCCCACAACCAAAGAGTGCCACTGATCCGACTAAGGTCGAAGTCCCGGCCATGGTCGACTTGATCATGGAGGTTTTGGTCATCACTCCTGACTGGACAGTGCCGTATATCGCGTACATCCTTACAAAGGAACTCCCAGAAGACGAAGAAGAGGCCCGAAAGATCGTCCGCCGATTTAAGGCCTTTACTGTGATAGGAGGTCAGCTGTTCAGAGAAAGTGTAACTAGAGTCAGCCAGAAATGCATAACACCAGAAGAAGGTCGAGTGATCCTCAACGACATCCACTCGGGGACCTGTGGTCACCATGCGTCCTCTCGGAACATCGTGGCCAAAGCTACCGAGCAGGATTTTATTGGCCACGGGCAAATGAGATGGCACAACATATGGTCGACAGATGTGAAGGTTGCCAGTTTTACTCCAACATGTCTCGCAAGCCTGCGTCAGCCCTGAAGACCATTCCACTCGTCTGGCCCTTTGCTGTTTGGGGTTTGGACATGGTGGGACCTCTGAGAACGGGTAGGAGCGGCTTCACTCATGTACTCGTGGCAGTCGACAAGTTCACCAAATGGATTGAAGCCAAACCTATCAAAAGTCTTGAAGCCAGTACTACGGTCAGTTTCATCAGAGAGTTAACATTCAAATATGGTGTTCCGCACAGCATCATCCCTGACAAATGGGTCGAACTTTGATTCCGATGAGTTCAAAGCCTTCTGCGCCTCCCAAGGCACTCGGGTCGACTACGCTTCGGTCGCCCATCCCCAGTCGAATGGACAAGACGAAAGAGCAAATGGGTTGATTCTCAAAGGACTGAAACCTCGACTGATGCGTGATCTCAAGCACACGGCAGGCGCCTGGGTCAATGAACTTCCATCGGTGCTTTGGGGCTTGAGGACAACTCCTAATAGGTCGACTGGCCGAACTCCATTCTTCCAGGTCTATGGACCTGAAGCCGTTCTTTCAAGATGAAGCAGAACATGCTCGGCAAGAGGCAGTTGATCTCTTGGAAGAGGAAAGAGAGATGGCCCTGATCTGGTCGACCATTTATCAGCAAGACCTGCGTCGATTCCATGCCAGAAACATGAGGGGTCAAGCATTTCAAGAAGGAGACTTGGTTCTTCAAGTGGATCAGCAGAAACCACACAAGCTTGCTCCTACTTGGGAAGGCCCCTTCATTATCACCAGAGTGCTCCACAACGGAGCATACCACTTATACAACGTCGAGCAAAAGAAAGACGAGCCACGCGCTTGGAATGCGGAGTTGCTCCGCCCCTTTTACACTTAAGCATTCAGACTGTTGAGATGTAATAAGAAATACACATTAGTTTGACTAGCAAAAATGCCCGTGCGTTGCTACGGGAAAAAAACATATCACACAAACGTAGACCAATAATAAGCATGGCTCAAGACCCCCCCAACATGTTAACATCCTCTATCTCAACACGACGCCCACTCGGGTCACTCTAGCGATAAGGCCCGTGCATTGCTATGGGAAAAGTTTTCATTGCACTATCTTAGGCTAACAAAAATTCGTCTTGGATCTCGAGGATACGAAGGGCTTTTTTATTTTATAAATTTAAAATTAATGTTTGAATGCTTAAAAAAACTTGAAGAAAAAACACAGTATCATCCAGATGTATATATCATTCTTGAGAATAATCATGACGAAATACATTGAAATGCGGGCTACACACTAAAAAATCAAATCACTGAAATTGAAAACTGTGAATAGTGCAGCCATTGTTCACTATATAAAACCAACAATATACTCTTTTTTGTGTAAACTATGAACTGTACATGCACGCGCACGCGCGTGTTTGTGTGTGTGAGAGAGAGATTCAACACACTGTTGTATTGATCACAGTTTTTGTCTATAAATACATCTACATGAGCATGCATACGTGTATGGGCTGGAGCAAACAATCACCTGGCAGCTAGCTATGGCTCCTTTACTACAGGCACTAACTTTTAGTAGGGATATAACTGTACGTGCACATTCAATAGAAAATATGGCTGCAATCATATTCATCAGATACGTGATGCCCGGCGCTCCTGTCGGCCTACCAGAACCACACTTACAGTCATCTCGGTTATCTTGGTATGAAGCAGCAAGATGCAGGATCATTGTGAAGAAACCACGGTCCCGTTGACAAGGGTGATCATTCCACAACGCTCCATGCCGCTAGCCTGGAAGTGCCTTGACTTTTACCCAACTTGTTCGCCCGTCTTGTCGAAGGTCGACATGGCGATCAGATCGTCGCGGCTGCCGGTTGCTGGGGCAGGATCATTGGTCGCGGTCGGCGAGGCCAACCGAAAGGAAGCATTCACGATGTCATCCTGGAAGCGATGAAACTTTGAGGTGTGGTCGAAGAACGGATGGAGCGTGAGTGTATCCTGGACCTCATCCTGGAGGAAGATGTATGACAAGTTAAAGACAATCCTCTAGCTTTCGCGAACGCCGGCAAAGGTTGTCCTGGAGAACAAATCGCCCAGCACACGGAGGTTGCACAAATCACCCAGTTACTCAAGGGTGGATGGCACAGGGTCGCTCTGGCCAGCTCGGCAAGCCCTGGAATGCGCCACGGATGGTCTTATCATGTAGCCAAGCGTGGTAAGCCGCGTAATGCTTCGGAGTGCGCCAGTGGGGAGCGACCCGTGAGTTCTTGTCGACTACAAAGCTCACCACAGCCCGTCCCGGAGCACTACTGTCCTATCTTCCTCGTCACCCATGGCCGCTAGTTCAGGCTCCGCTATCTTAGCCCCGTTAATATATAGGTTAGAGATTCAGGAGTTTAAGGCATTAACTGATGCTCCTTGCCAGGGCTGCTATGTCCCAGTCGTTGGCAATAATTGTTTTCAAGGGATTCCAGAGGCTGCGGCAATGGGTTCATGCCGATCACGAATTTCCACGGCATTGAGCAAGCGGGACAAAGGAGGCCTGTTGCTAGCTTGTGTAGGTGACGAAGGTAGAAACCATTGCTTGGGTGTAGCGGTGTTCCGGCGAAGTCGGTGAGATTGAATGCTTTGGTGTGGCAATGTGGACGAGATTGAACGGACGGAACTTGAGACTCAATGCCTTTTTGTATGTAGTTTCAGCTTGCAGAATGAGTAGAGGAGTCCATGTCAGTGGCCCCATGGTCGTTGTCGGTGTCAAAACCGGCGGATTTCGGGTAGGGGGTCCCGAACTGTGCGTCTAAGGCAGATGGTAGCAAAATGCAGGGAACATGATGTTTTACCCAGGATTCGGGCCCTCTTGATGGAGGTAAAACCCTACGTCCTGCTTGATTTATTCTTGATGATATGGGTAGTACAAGAGTAGATCTACCACGAGATCAGAGAGGCTAAACCCTAGAAGCTAGCCTATGGTATGATTGTATGTTGTCCTACGGACTAAAATCCTCCGGTTTATATAGACACCGGAGAGGGTTAGGGTTACACAAGGTCGGTTACAAAGGAGGAGATATCCATATCCGTACTGCCTAGCTTGCCTTCCATGCCAAGTAGAGTCCCATCCGGACACGAGACGAGGTCTTCAATCTTGTATCTTCATAGTCGAACAGTCCGGCCAAAGGATATAGTCCGGCTGTCCAGAGACCCCCTAATCCAGGACTCCATCAGTAGCCCCTGAACCAGGCTTCAATGATGATGAGTCCGGCGCGCAGTGTTGTCCTCGCCATTGCAAGGCGGGTTCCTCCTCCGAACACATCACGGAAGAATTTGAATACAAGGATAGTGTCCGACCCTGCAAAATAAGTTCCACATACCACCGTAAAGAGAATAATATTTCCACAAATCTAATTTGCTGACTTGTTTTGGCAACACGACATTCTGTCATGGCCCGGTGATTATTCAAAATGTTTCCTTTAACTAGCCCCGCACATAACGCGAGGCAGTTTTTTGACACGTCTTGTCAAAGCAGAGATCGTGTTCCCTTATCACGGGATTCTCATCAATATGGGCATGGGTAACCCAACCGCGCCATCAATTATGGCGCTTGGGGGATAAGCGAGTTTTACCAGGCTAGTGGGGACGCATAGTTTCGTCCGCCCATATAAAGGGATAAGGATTCACCTTCCCATCCATGCCTTCTTCCTCCTTTGCTCATCCATTTTCGCACACTCGAGCTCCAGCGCCCAAGTCCGCATTTCCCACCTCAACCTTCTCCAACCATGTTCGGAGCGAGAGGCAGGTGGATGGTCTCCTCCGTCACGGAGGGACACATCAAGAAGATGAGGAGAGCCGAATACCTGCCCGACGACATCGCGCACTGGCTCCCAGATGAGGGGCAGCTCATCCCCACCCCCAGGCCCCATGAGAGGGTAGTGTTCCTTACCCATTTCCTCCGCGGACTGGGATTCCCTCTCCACCCATTCGTCTGGGGGCTCATGTTCTACTACGGCCTGGATTTCCACGATCTGGCCCCGAACTTCATCCTCAACATCTCTGCGTTTATCGTCGTGTGCGAGGCCTTCCAACGCATCAAGCCCCACTTCGGCTTATGGCTGAAGACCTTCAATGTCAAGCCGAAGGTAGTGAGCGGCCGCCAGGCGGAGTGCAGGGGTGCCATGGTGGGCAAGATGCCCAACGTCACATGGCTCGAGGGCTCCTTCGTGGAGACCATAAAGGGGTGGCAATTGGGGTGGTTCTACATCACCGAGCCACGTGACCCTAAATGGGCAGCGACCCCCGAGTTCCGATCTGGCATCCCCACGTGGCTCACCTCCTGGCAAGAGAAGGGCCTGTCCTGGGGTAGTTCGGGAGAGCTGACCGGACTCCAAACATGTATTCAAAACATGGTGAACAAGAAGCTCATACACGTCAACGTAGTCCAGGTCATGCTCATCCGCCGGATCCTTCCGTGCCAACAACGGGCTTTCAACTTGTGGGAGTTCGACCCGGCCCACCACCGAACTCTAAACAGGCTCTTCGACACAACTCACAAGGATGCTTGGAAGGTGCTATTCAAAGGTGCCGACGTTCCCCCTCCCACTACCGAGGATCACGGATTCTGCGCGAAGCGCCAAGCCAGCGCGGTAAGCTGTTTTACCTCCCACAGGATACTTGTTTTGTCATAGTTTGACTCTATGTGGGATCTAAGCTCCCGGACCTTTGACAGGACTGGCAGGAGACAGTCGGACAGATCGACTGTCCGACTCCTTTGCCCGAAGGCCCAGCAGACGCTCTCCTGACAAAGATGTTGACTCCGGCTCCTTACAAGGTGCCGGAGAAGACCAAGAAGGCCAAGGGAACCCGAAAGAGTTCCCGACGCCAGGCGTCATCAGACTCATTGTCCGATAACTCCATGACACACTCCTCCCTCGAAGACGAGGAGGAAGAAGAAGATGCTCCCCCTTCAGATGGGGGAGACAAGAAAAGGAAGGCCCCCCAACTGGGTAGGCCGAAGGGTCCAAGAAGGGAAGGACTCTCCTTCCGGACAGTTCCACCACCGCCGCCGAAGGCGAAGACGACTGGCTGCTCAGGGCCAAGCTCCTGGCGAAGTCATAAGTTTCGGATACCAGAGTAACTCATAGTATTCCATTGTCGCACTGCTTCCCCTAAGGCCGAATATGATTATGCATGCCGCCACGAGCCCGTATTGATGTGTCGTCGGACGGCTCCCTGGGCTCGTCGGATATGGATAGCGATCCACTTCCGACCACCACCTCCCCTTGCCCTGCGGACGACGCCGAGGTATTGTCTCAACAGGCACCGGGTCGATGGGAGACAGTCCCGGAGGCGCCTCAAGGCGACCTTCCGGACTCCGGGAGCAGAGGGAACAAGGCCCCTGAGGGCCTCGAGTTCGGCCCTTAGCCAAACACCACGCCGGAACCTCCAGTGGTTCCGGACTCGGGCAGGCCTCCTCCTTCCAAGAGGTGCAAGACGCCTGCGCCGGTGACCTCTATCCATCCAGAGGCCCCGGACAATCTGCTGGGAGCGCTTCGCAGCGCTTCCATCGAGGAGGAGCACCGCACTATTATGAGTGCGGTGGTCCAGAAGGTTTAGTCCGCCAAAAGCGGATTGACCGAAGCCTGTGCCAGCCTTCTAACAGGTTTTGAGGTAAGTGTTTTAAAATATAGGAAAAATATTACCGCATAGACAGTAGCCCCTGATGCTCTGTTCGTTGTTCGCAAAGAAAAGCTGAACAGAGGATCAAACAATATCGCACGAGTCTAATATAAGCATGTCAATTATGCGTATGCAGGCTTCATTGCTGGCATCTGCCGCACTTACTGCGGAGGTCGCCGCACTGAAGCAGGACCTAAAAGGTCCAAGGACGAGCTCGGCCTTGCCAAGAGGCAGCTCGAGGAGAACAAAGGTAAGTAGTACCTAGTCTATGGATATGTATAAAAAGAATGCGGTTGAAAATTGACAGGATCATCATGAATTTGCCAGGGGCCACGACCGAAGTGGCGACCCTAAAGCAAGCGCTGTCCGAGGCCGAAGATAAAGCGGCCAAGGAGCGCACCGAGCGGGAAAGGCAAGAGGCTCGGGTGGGCGAGGTGCAGCAAGAACTCCGGGCTCTCGTGACGAAGCACGAGGCGTTGGAGGTTGACTCGAAGAAGCGAGAGTCTGAGCTTGCCACGGCCCTCAAGAGCGCAAAGAGTGCCAAGGACGAAGCCCAAAAGGCCCTTCAGGAGATTGACACGATGAAGAAAATAGTGGCGTGTAAGGCATTCTATACGCAAAGCAAGCATGTGAAAGTAAATTACCTATTACTTACCCGAATTCGGAGCTCTCGAGGAGCATTCGAAGATTTGCCCCGCAGCATGTTGGATGCCGCATAGTTTTACCAGGCTGAGGAGGGAAGCTTAACGGAGAAGCTGTTCTGGTCTTAGTATACTGGGACCGAACACCCGGTGCCTATGAGCGACCAGCTGAAGTAGCTGGTCGAGCTACACAAGGCGGCCGAACAGGCCATGAAGGGCTTTATAGTCCGGCTGTGGCCTGGCGACGCCCTTCCGAATAGCTACTTCGGCCTGGTGAGGCGGCTTGTGGATGCCTCCCCACAGCTGGAAGTCATCAAGCGGTCTGTCTGCATCGAAGGTGCATGCCTGGCTTTTGCCCGTGTGAAGGTGAGGCGGCTTGTGGATGTCTGCCCACGGCTGGAAGTCGTCAAGCGGTCCGTCTGCATCGAAGGTGCACGCCGGGCTTTTGCCCGTGTGAAGGTGCAATGGGCCAAGCTAGACGCCGTGAAGCTGATCAAGGAAGGACCGCCGGAGGGCGAGGAGCATCGCACCCCCAAAATTTATTATGAGGGTCTCCTGAAGGGTGCCCGTCTTGTAGCGGACGAATGTACAAAGGATGTAATATTTGAGTAAACTTGCTCGTGTGATCCTGTATGATGAAAACTTGTTTCATATGCGCTATGCAACGCTTGTTTGAATTTAAAATATTACCTTCTGTTTGGCCATTTATCCAATATGAGAGATGGCTAGTCCTCGGCTTCTGCCCCCATGCCGCGAGTGCTGGGGTGTTCGGGATAAACCTGAGCACTCTTATTCCCATTTTTGGGTCCTTCGAGGGAGGTGCTCAGCATGGCGAACAAGGCAACCGGACTAATAATGCTTTATCACTCTCACTTAGCCATAGAATTCTATAATTTTAAATTTCGGCGAAGCCCCTGGTACTTGGAAGGCAGAATTCGGGGCACAATACACGCCTTTAAGCCGAACAGGACCGGCTCCTCGCTCTAAGCAGCATAAGTCTTTAGGGACTCGAAACCTCGCCAAACAGCGACCAAACTCCGATAGAGCGGAACGTAAGGTACCAAAACATAGGAGCCGGGCAAACCCAACATTTGACCAAAGACATGATTTGGAGCTGATGCATATAATGCTATAAGTTCGGGGTGCCGCACTTGTGAAAGTGTTCGGACTTCTCACACCATATTGTGGGGTACTTAAGCCCCTGGTGTATTGGCCATACCAAAGTCTACGGTTCCAAGGCGTCATTAATGAACACATGTATATAAAAAAGAAGAATGCAACAATAGTCGTAATGCTATGCATTGTTTATTCAAAAAGGTGCGTTAAAGCAGAATGATACAGATAGTGCGATAAGCAAAAAGTAGGACTATGTCCCTTCCAAGGGCAAGCTGAGGAATAGTATCAAAGCAAATATTTCACTTGTTGCCGTAATCCACCTGGGAGTTCCGTGGTGTGACGTAGCTTTCTGCGTCCTTGGTTGGTGCATCATGTGTTCGGCAATCGTGCTGCCGGACAGGGTTTCTAGAGATTAAAGTCCTGAAAGAGAAAAATAACAAAGCGGGAAGCCCCTAGTGCGGTTTAAGCCGCGTATTGGGGCGTGCCGTAGTTGTGCCCCCCTCCCCGCCTGTGCCCATGGTATTTTTAATGCGTAATTATGTATGTGTGGCACGGATTTCGCCATTTGGCTGGGGCTGGGGTGGGGGCCACATTGCTATGCGAGCTCAGGTCATGCCAGGCGGTCTAGTTGCCGATTACTCCGAGCGTGCTTGAAGGTGTCCAGGTCTTGAAATGCCGAAATGGAGGATTGCCTTGAGAGGCTGCTTTGCGCTTTTCCTGCGAGGGCCGCAGTGTGCTCCTCCGTGTGGAGAGAGCGCTCTGTGTTTCCATTAACTGTGATGACCCCCCGAGGTCCTGGCATCTTGAGATTGAGGTATGCATAATGCGGTACCACATTGAATCCCGCAAGTGCGGTTCGCCCGAGCAGTGCATGATAGCCACTACGGAACGAGACTATATCGAAGATTAATTCTTCGCTTCGGAAGTTATCCGGGGATCCAAAGACCACTTCCAGTGTAATTGAGCCTGTGCAATGGGCCTCTACACCTGGAATGTTGCCTTTAAAGGTCATTTTTGTGGGTTTGATCCTTGAGGGGTCTATACCCATTTTGCACATTGTGTCCTCATAAAGCAGGTTCAGGCTACTGCCTCCAGCCATAAGGACTCGAGTGAGGTGAAATCCGTCAATGATTGGGTCTAGGACTAGTGCGGCAAATCCGCCATGACGGATACTAGTGGGGTGGTCCCTGCGATCGAAGGTGATCGGACAGGAGGACCATGGGTTGAACTTTGGGGCGACTGGCTACAACGCATATACGTCCCTAAGCGCACGCTTCCGCTCCCTCTTGGGGATGTGGGTTGCGTATATCATGTTCACTGTCCGCACTTGTGGGGGGAACCTCTTCTGTCCTCCGATGTTTGCCTGCCGGGGCTCTTCCTCGTCATCGCTATGTGGCCCCTTATCTTTGTTTTCGGCAATTAACTTGTCGGCCTGCTTGAATACCCAACAATCCCTATTGGTGTGGTTGGCTTGTCGGGGGTGCCGTGTATTTGACACGAGCGATCGAGTAGGCGGTCCAAACTGGACGGGCCCGGAGTGCTTCTTTTAAATGGATTTTTCCGCTGACCGGGTTTAGAGCCTTTGAATCCGGCATTGACTGTCGTATCCTCGGGTATTGTCGCTGTTAATGCAGTGCTTATGTTTATTTCGACATGACCTGCCATTGCCGTCCTTGGTATCCGAAATACCACGGTTCTTTGATATGTTATTACTGCGAGCTAGCCAGCTGTCTTCTCCTGCACAAAAGCGGGTCATGAGTGTCGTGAGGGCTGCCATAGATTTTGGCTTTTCCTAACCAAGGTGTCAGGCTAGCCACTCGTCGCGGATGTTGTGTTCGAAAGCTGCTAGGGCCTCTGCATCTGGACAGTCGACGATTTGATTTTTCTTTGTTAGGAACCGAGTCCAGAATTGCCTGGCCGATTCTTCTGGCTACTGAATTATGTGGCACAAGTCATCAGCATCTAGTGGTCGCACATAAGTGCCCTGAAAGTTGTTGAGGAATGCGGCCTCCAGATCTTCCCAACAGCTAATGGACTCTGCTGGCAAGCTGTTAACCCAATGCCGCGCTGGTCCTTTGAGCTTTAGTGGGAGGTATTTGATGGCGTGTATGTCGTCACCGCGGGCCATGTGGATGTGGAGGAGAAAATCTTCGATCCATACCGCAGGATCTGTTGTGCCGTCGTATGATTCTATATTTACGGGTTTGAAACCCTTTGGGATTTGATGATCCATGACTTCGTCTGTGAAGCAGAAGGGGTGTGCGGCGCCTCTATATTGGGCCATACCGCGACGCAGCTCGAATGGGTCTTGCCCACTGTGTTCGGCCCGGCCGGATTTACTTTTACTATATCCGGCGTGACGTTTATCGTCTCGCATAGTGGCACGCCCTCGTGATCCATAGATCGATCTTGCATGCTTTGCTTTGTCCTCCAATACGTCTCGCAGGTCTGGCGTATTTCCCCATGCCTTTTTATTTGAATGATGTCGGGGTGCGGGCTGAGTTTTTGGCTGGAATGCCTCTCTATCGCGGCCACGAGGTGGCCGATCAGCCACGTCATACGCTTCTTCCTCCAGTCGGGGTAGCAACCTGCATTTTGGGTAACTCTTGGAGGGGTGTTCGAGTTTATATTCCTCGGCCGCGAGGACTTCAGTTCATCTGTCAGCTAGCAGATCTTGATCAGCTTGAAGCTGCCGCTACTTTTTCTTAAGGCTATTTGCCGTGGCCATAAGCCGGTGCTTGAAGCGCTCTTCTTCAATGGGATCCTCTGGCACGGTGAATTCGTCATCGCCAAGGCTTGCCTCGTCTTCGGAGGGGGGCATGTAATTATCTTCCTCCGCCTCTCCATCTGTCTCTCTCTCAGGAGGGCTGGCTCCTCCATCTTCCTGCTCTAAATCTTGTTGGAGGGGATTGTTGTTGTCCTAGGCACTATCTGGAGTGTTATTACCTCTGGTGCCGGTATCACCACTTTTGCTTTGGCGGGACTTAGAGCGGCGCCGCTGACGTCGGTGCTTGGGTTGCTTCTTGGAGGGGTCATCCTCCGCTGTCTCGTCGCCATTGCCTTCTTTGGGTGTGTCCACCATGTATATATCGTATGATGAGGCGGCTGTCCAGTGCCCTGTGGGCAGTGGTTCCTCTTCATCTCCCGCATCGTCGTCCATACCGTCGTTGTCTTCGGACTCGAAGTCGAGCATGTCGGTTAAGTCATCAACAGTGGCTACTAAGTGGGTGGTGGGTGGGCCACAAATTTCTTCGTCGTCTGCATCCCAATCCTGCCGGACATAGTTCGGCCAGGATCCTCCTGACAAGGAGAGAGACCTTAATGAGTTCAGTATGTCGCCAAAGGGCGAGTGCTGAAAAATATCCGCGGAGGTAAACTCCATGATCGGCGCCCAATCGAATTCACTAGGAACGGGCGCAGACGGTTCGGAGTCCGTGGCCGAAGAAGGATCCGGCAGTTTGACAACACGGCTCTCGTGCAGGGTAAGGTCAATGTCCGGCTCGATCACCGATGAGGATAAGGCTTCCGTGGCGGGGTCCATCCACCCGTCCGTGGAAGGTGCAACTGGCTCCGAATTGAGGGTCGGAGCGGCTATCGATGCGATCTCCTGAACACTGCCTGATGGTAGAGCTAAATCATACTCATCGTGACCTTGTGACGTACAAGGCAGAGGCTCGAATCCATCGAAGATCAAGTCTCCGCGGATATCGGCCGTGTAGTTTAAGCTTCCAAATCTGAAGTGGTGGCCAGGGGCGTAACTTCCGATC